>NW_027094091.1:6478012-7175512 GCF_029207755.1 Chamaea fasciata | reverse complement strand
GCAGAAATCTCAGCCTGCCTCGGGGCAGGGCGTTGGACTAGACTATGATTTTCACAGAATTCACAGAATCACTAGGTTGGAAGAGACCTTCAAGATCAAGTCTAACCCATGTCCTACTAGCTCAACTAAGCCATGGCACAGAGTGTCATATCCAGTCTTTTTTTAAACACATCCAGGGATGGGACTTCACCACCTTCCCAGGCAGGCCATTCCAGTGTTTTATCACTCTTTCTATGAAAAACTTTTTCCTAATATCCAACCTGTATTTCCCTTGGCACAGCTTAAGACTGTGTCTTCTCGTTCTGTCAGTTGCTGCCTGGAGAAAGAGACCAACCCCACCTGACTACAACCACCTTTCGGGAAGCTGTAGAGAGTGATAAGGTCACCTCTGAGTCTCCTTTTCTCCAGGCTAAACAACCCCAGCTCCCTCAGTCGTTCCTCGCAGGGTTTGCATTCCAAGCCCCTCACCAACCTTGTTGCCTCCTCTGGACGCGCTCAAGCGTCTCAATGTCCTTCCCAAACTGAGGGCCCAGAACTGGAAACATTTTGCATCCCTCCTACACCTTTTCCCTATGTTTCTGCAACTGCAAGTTGCTGAGGTTGGCAGACACCTTTGCCCACGGAGCTCCCTGTGTTTCTGTGCAGAGAGGACGAGGTCCAAGCCCATCCTGACAGGGACACACCCCGTCAACACTACGGTGGACTATGGTGGGACCACCTCCTTCCAGTGCAAGGTCCGCAGCGACGTCAAGCCCGTCATCCAGTGGCTGAAGAGGGTGGAGTACGGCACGGAGAGCAAGTACAACTCCACCATTGATGTCGGCGGGCAGAAGTTTGTCGTGCTGCCCACGGGGGAGGTCTGGTCCCGCCCAGATGGCTCCTACCTGAACAAACTGATGATTACTCGAGCCAAGGAAGAGGATGCAGGGATGTACATTTGCCTTGGGGCAAACACCATGGGCTACAGCTTCCGGAGTGCTTTTCTCACAGTCCTGCCAGGTGAGTTGTGACTTTTTTCCCCCCTCTGTTATCAGTCATCTGCATCATGGTATTTATTAATTCAGCTACTGATGCCCATTGGTTCCCTGGCCCTCTGTGATGCTGTGCTGTTTTAGGCTAGCCCAGTTCTGATAAGAATGAATGGGGGACTAAATCAGCCCTGATTTAAATCAGTCCCTGCTGAAATCCTGTTGATGATATTTTCTTTTCTCCCTTTCTGGAGAATAACCACAGAATCACAGAATGGGTCAGGTTGGAAGGGACCACAGTAAGTCATCTGGTCCAACCTCCCTGCTCAAGCAGAGTCAATCCAGAGCATGTGGCACAGGATTGTGTCAGGGTGGCTCTGGAATATTTCCAGCGAGGGAGACTCCACAGCCTCTGTGGAGTCATTGAATCTATTCAGTGCTCAGTCACTGCACTGTAAAGAAGTTCTTCCTCATGTTCAGGTGGAACTTCCTGGGCATAAGTTTCTGCCCTTTCTTGGTGTCCTATTGCTCAGCTTAATGAAGCAGAGCCTGGTCCGTGCTCTGGCACCTCCCTGCAGATACTTTCAGACATTGTTGATGTCCCTCTCAGTTACCCAGGTGACATAAAAATTGAATTATCTGTTCTTGTATGAAAGAGGAGCAAGCTGAGAAAAGATACTGCGGTTGCAGACACTAAATCACTTCTGTGATAGGCTGCAAGGTGGGAGAGGGAAACTGAACAACAACACAGTTTGCAGCCTCATTCCCTAGAATTCCTCCTTTCTCTTGCCCTTATTTATATTGCTTTTACTGGTAAAAGGAAACAATGATACAGGCTCATAAAGTAGGAGAAGAATAAAAACTGTCTGGGTCACAAAGAAATGAAATGAATGAGTGTGAAAACCAGAATGATTGATTAGGTAATTTTTTACCCAGTGGTTCTCTGGGGCCCCTGTACCAAACTCACAGCTGCTGCCTTCCCTCCCCAGATCTCAGAGCTGGCCACATCCAACTGAGACTGTGTCATTTGTGTTTGAGACACACCATCCTTGTCATTTGCTGGTCATTTGTTCCTTTGTCGTCTGACTATGCATCTGATAAACATTTTGGATTTAGGACTACACTAACTGAAAGGCCTGTAAATACCAAGGAAGAAGCAGCATGGGTGGGATATAACTCAAAGCCTCTGGGAGTTTCTGACCTATGAGAGTCTGATCCAGCTCCCACTGAAATCAGGGGGAGAGTTTCCTTGGATTTAAATGGAACTGTAGTGAGGCCTCATGCCAGAACCAGAGCCTGCAGGGCTGTTGTTGTTGGCAGTGATGGAGAAGGAGAACCCAGCTTGCCTTAAGATGCAAAGATGTGGTTGTAGAGCCATGAGTTAAAAAAGACCGTTTTGCTTGTAAATCTACCAGATTTGACATTGATAGCTCTGAGGAGCATGGATGTATATCAAAACACTTTTTTTTTCAGCCCAGCATAGGATTTCTGCCAACCAGCACGAAGTCTTCTGTTTTCATGGTCAGGTGATGGGTCAGTTCTCTGATCATGTCATGTTTTTAATAGGGGCCTGGACCAGACTTGCCTTCCCGCCTAAATGATTCTGTAATTTCCAGTGTTGAGGAATCAAGATTTTGTCTAATGAGGTCAAAGTATAGGTCCTCCTAACTTCAAAGAGACCACATGGTGTATATTTAAGATTTCAAACTACCCATAGGATTATTTGTCAAGGAGAGAAAAAGACATTAGTGTCTTAAAGAAGTTTAGCTTGAAAGTTAAGTGATACATAATTGAATAGAATGTACTGAATGATTAAGATAGCCTGTGGTTTTTTTAAGTTTTCTGGGTGTCTCCCTGCAAGTTGAATTCTGTGCCTGGGTATGTTTCAAGGCATTGGATATTCCAGCTGGTAGCTATCTAGACAAGGGTTTTCATAGCTAGAATCCTACCCCCAAGACTCCTTTTGGGTCTATAAATCAGATCAGGCTGAGAAACTGGAGTGGCTATCCAGGGATAGCCACTGACTGCCAACTGCAGAGAGATAAAGGAGGAGATAGTTGTGAAAGATGATGTCTAAAGCATCTTATCTCCTGCAGTAGCTGAATTTACTGCCCTTGAAAAGCCAGCAGCAGCTCCAAAGAGACTGGTGGAGGTAGAGCCCATTTGGTGTAGGAAGCTGAGGACACACTTCAATGCTGAATGAACTTTTCATTTCTCTGTGGCTTGGGAACCAAGGAGGGGCCACCAGCTCACCTACATTTTTCCCATCCTAAAGCCTTTCCCCCAGTCACACAAGAAAGTCAAGACAGCACCTCCAAAACCCCACATTCATTCTCTGTGCTATGGTGGAGCATTGCTGGGTAGCTCCAGAATTGCTAGACAGGATTTCTAGAAAGTGTCTGAAATTCTTGCAGGCAGAGCTATACTTTGCAGAAGTGGGTGGGCAGTGTTCTGTGGCTCTGTGCAACCTGATTTTGCCTCCTGGGCTGCTGACAGTGAGGTTACACTGACAAGTTCTGTGTTGTGTCCTTCAGTCTGGGCAGCAAAGCCTACTCTGTCACAGAGTGAGAGTGTTAGGAAGCTCTCTCAGGCTGGCTGTAGTGTGCATCCATTAAATCTTGGATAAGAAAGTTATAAAATCCCCCAAAGACTCCCCTCCTGACCCCTAAACCAGAGAAAATTAGTTGCTTGTCCTTCCAGGAGCACTGAAAAGCAAGGCAGTTACCAAACATCATGTGCTAGCTTGATTTCTCCCTTGTTACTTGGTCTGGCAGAGTTGCCAGACAGCCTGTACAGCAGCCAGCCCAAGTGTGACATCTGTTTTGAATCTGCTTTGCCTGCACTTAATTAACTCTTTCTGTCTCTCCCCTGCCATCATGCCCAGATCCCAAGCCTCCCAGTGCACCTGTGCCCCCTTCCTCAGCCAGCAGCCTCCCCTGGCCCGTGATCATCGGCATCCCTGCCGGAGCTGTCTTCATCTTCGGGACCATCCTGCTGTGGCTGTGCCAGTCCAAGAAGAAGCCGTGCTCCCCTCCGGCCGCCGTGCCCGCGCACCGCCCGCCACCCCGCGACAGGATCTGTGTCTCCCAGCTCCCTGACAAGGACTGCATCTCCTCCATCAACTACGAGGAGTACGTGGCCCAGCAGCAGCATTTACTGTCCCAGGGGCCCGCCCTGGCCCCTGCCATGGCCTCCAAAATGTACCCAAAGATTTACACGGACATCCACACCCACACCCACTCGCACGTGGAAGGCAAAGTGCACCAGCACCAACACATCCAGTACCAGTGCTAAGGGTGGGCCCCGTGTACAGCGGCTCGTTTGGGCTTTTCCTTGTGGTACCTCAGCAGCAGAGACTGCTCCAAGTCAGCTCGCACTGCCAAGCAACAGGCAAAGCAGACAGAAAAGGTTATATATATAATTTTAAATATATATATACATATATATATAATTGTATATGCGTGTGTGTATGTGTGTATATATATATGTGTATATATCTATATCTATCTATATAAATATATATATAATAGAGAAAGACAGAGAGAGAAAAGAAATTTTTTTTTTTTTTAATTATTGCAATCAGGATGTAGCCGAGGAATAATGAAGGAACTCCAATTCTGTCTCCAGCAGCAGAGCCTTCCTGGATATTTTAATCAAAGTGGCAACTAGTGAGATGGGACACAGGGATGTGAACTGCTACCTCCTTCCTTGTGTACTGAAAGGAGCAAGTGGAGCAAGAGGTGTGTGTGGTGCTTTTCTGGATGGGCCTGGATGCCTGCTGGGCATCACTTGTTCTGGTGGGAAGCCCGCAGACCTGTCCTGCTCTGAGTGACTCAAGCTCTAACATACTTGGGGTTTAGTGCCAAAGCACCAGGAGACGTAACCCATTCATCTCTTCCAGGGAAAGAAAATAACACAAGAGGGTCTGGAAAACCCAATTTCTATTCACAAGGTGAAATACCATGTGCTTCTCAGTCAGCACAATCAGCTAACCAAGCTGGTTGGTTCAGTTTCAGCAAGGTGAAGGCATCTTGTTTCCCGTGGGATGCTCTGTGGATCAGCTCCGCTCCCCTGGTACTAGGACTCAGTGCCACTGCCAGGAAAAAGGAAAGAAGGAAAGAGGAACATTGTACAGAACACCTTTATATTTATATTTAAGAAATAATAATAATTAATAATAATAATTGAACTGCTGATGGCGAAGAAAGCAAAACACACTGTCCTTCTTTGATGGCTTAGAGTGACAAGCTACTGGATTTTCTGCATCGATGCAAAATACATGAAAGCATTAGAGAAAATAGTAAGAAGTGAAGAGAGTGAAATAATCTTGTAGGAAAAATTTGCATTTGGGAAATATCCACCTAGGTTGTGTGTGGTTGTCCCCTCCCCTCAGATATCACTTTGTAAGTGATAAAATATTGCAGTTCAAACAATAGTAAAAACAGAAAGAAGAGAAAATAAATAAGGACCATATTAAATACCTATATGGACTGGGAATGAATCCAACTGCAAAATATAAAACCTTTGTAATTCTATATAGAGTTTAAACAGAAGTCATGTATATTTAATTTATTTTGTTAAACAAGAAAAAAATGTATGATATTTTCGTCGAAACAAGCATTTCTATATGTATTTTTGATCAAAGAAAATAAAGATTTTTTTTTTCAGGTTCTGTAGATGCCATGCTCAGAACACACTTGATGTAGCTTGTGACCAACTGTGCTTCTCCTAACCTGGAGGCCACCTGTCTCTATGCCTTTTCACACTAGCCAGGTGTCATCTCCTGTCACCTCAGGGTGCTGCTGGTGCCATCCTGTCCATCAGAAACTGACCTTTTCCACTGTCTATATTCTGACTGTGAGGGTCTGCAGTGGCCAGATCACTTCTCATGGACCCCAGCCATGTTCAGTAGCAGAGTTCTTCTCTCACAGGGAAAGCTGCTTCACTATGCATTTCTGGGGGGGAGGGGGTGGGGGTGTGGGGAGGATGATTCATTAGTTTTTTAAGCCCAGACCTGCAGCAGTTTGTTGGTTTGGGGGTTTTTTGTTTGTTTGTTTGTTTGGATTTTTTAAGAAAATTTTGTTAATCAAACCATAATAATTTGTTAGGCTGTAGAAGGAACTTGGGCCTCAGGGTGGTTGGAAGGGGAAATGATGAAATGTAGGTGAAACACTTAATTTGTAACTGCAGCTCCTTTAGGAGCCAGGGGAGGATGAGCTGGGGACAGTGAGAACACAGGAGCTGCTCCCCTTCAGGGGGGCTTGAACCTTCCTTTTGCTGCACACCAGAGAGAGGCACCCAGCTCTTCAGGGGCCAAAATTTTCTTTAGAGAAGGCAGGTTCAGCAATGATGCAACTGTTTCTCTTCTTTTCATTAAGAGTTTGATGGTTAAAAAAAAAAAAAAAAGAACATTTGAAACGTGCTAATTTTTAAGTTTGAAATTATTTCCTTCTCACCTTGTTCCATGAAAGACATCCTCACCAAACCAGCTGCTCCATTTATAAGTGAAACACTTTATTTAATCTGAAACAAAGCTGTGCTTTAGGCTTCGCTTTTCTCTGAACATTTCTGGAGGTATTTGCTCTGTGTTGACCCACAGTGATTTTTTCTGGTGGTTTGTTTTATTCACCAGCAAACCAAACAGTTCCCTGTTTGCTCAGCCGTGGTGCTGCGAGATGGGGCCCTGATTCAGTGAAACACGTCAGCTCCTGCTTTCTTCACCAATACATTCTGCTCCAAAAAGTCCCTTAAAAGTCCCTTTCTTTCCTTAGGAGTAGGTTATCCATGTAATAACCCCTAGAGGAAGACCATCCCTCATGATGGTCCTCCTGTAGAGGTTGTAATAAAGCAACCCATTGATAACTAGTATTTTTCGGCAGGAGGGTTCAACACAAATTTATGAAATCCCTAAAATTCAGATTAAGGATATTTTTATATGCATCCTCTGAGCTTCAGGGAGAGCTGAGAGGGGCTTAAGTGTGAGCACGGATTTAAGGCATGGATATAAGGCATGATTTAGGCAGGAGTTCTTAATGACTGTAGTATACTGAGTCATTTCATTAAAAAAAAAAAAAGGCAAAACAAACCTCTATACACTAAGGGCATTGACTTTATTTCAAGGAGACACTAAGTGTATGTTTCCATGAGGGATACTAAAGTCTACATCTCATATCTTGTGCCTGTGGGAAGCTACTTACTACACCGTAGTATGTCCCAGACTCCTGCACATTCCAGCAGCATTAAAGGCATGGCAAAGGGCAGGATTCCCCTGTAAGTCCGTGGTCCTTCGGTGCTCTCTGGGCCAGGGTTGTAGCAAGGAGACACTTGTGACCCATGCTCTGTGAGCAGTCCTGACAGCAGCTTCAGAGGTGGAGGTGAACACGGGGTTTGTGGGGTTCAGCCCTAAGCACACCCTGAGAGATTTTCTAACAGCTCCACTTCAAGTGGCAGCTCTGTCTCTGAGCCTCAGGGAGAGGGTTAGTGGGTTAAGAGAAGCACTCCTGCATTTCCCTTACGGCACAATTCCAGGCTCTGTGTAGCACTCTACACCAGTGCCTTCTGCCCTTTGTGACCCATCTCCACAGTGCTGTATCATGCAGGCAAAAACTTTACATTTTATCAGATGGCTCAAGTGAAAGGAGAGGCTTCTTCCTGCCCCTCAAAGCTCCTGAATCAAAGATAAATCTCTAGTGCTGCTCACAGAGCTCTCCAAAGGTAAATGTTGCATTAAACTACCCAGTGTGGACGATGCAGCAGCCCAGGGCAGCTGCAGCTCTCAGCTGTGGCACTGAGAATGCAGCTCTGGTCTTGGATGCGCCGGGGAGATGCTATAAAGGTCTTCCATTTGCAGAAAGTGTGGGGATTTCATTCTGCCTTGGGTATCTACTCCATCCTGACCACCAAAAATGGTGTAAAACTTCCCCCCAGGGAAATACCATCACATACCGTTTAGGAGGGGCTGTGTTTTTTGTCTGGGCCTTGTGCTGGCTTGTTGTGGCTGGGTGGATTTCACATTTTTGAGGAATTATTTTTCCTTCACAAGGCATCTCTAAGACCTTTTCCAAGTCACTCTGTCCCAAGCCCTATTGCATGCCATTGAATTTTAGGGCTTGATTGTGCCTTGCATATATTGCAAAGTCTTCCGTAGTTTAAATAAATTCAACCAGGTCATACTTGTGTATGAATGTGGTTTTTATTCAGTGGGAAAAGATTTGGATGCATCTTCATTCCTAAATAGAGGGTGTTCAAAGAAAACTATTGTCTTGTTTGTGGTAACTGACCCTATGTTGAACACAGAAGATTTTTTATTTTATGCATTTGTAAATGTATGCATATAGGCATATAGATGTACATGCCAGGCTGTGATACAGAAGGCAGTTGTACTTTTAAAACCGTGGAGCTTGAAAGATCAAAGGAATTTTAGGCTTAAAACTCACTGTCTTTGTTAATTTTATTTGCATTACAGATCAAACATGGCTTTACCTACCAGTTTGTGTGTGGCATTTTTTAACTTTGTATGGACAATATTTCTGTGGTCGGCCCCTTTCGAACTGAAAACTTATCAGACATTGAAGATAAAAAGTGTTCTGTGGTTTTCATTCAGTGACAAATACAATAACTGAACGCATCAAAGGAGACAGAATGTCGCAGTGTGTCTGTGGCTTTGTAATAAAAGTTGCAGAAAAAAAGGAAAAAAAGCCTGGAATTGTTTTAATATATTTTAGAGTTCTGCGTTTTGAAGGGAAGGATGGCTCTGTGTGGGGGTGTGTGTGTTAGCACTCATCAGGAGTGTGTGTTGGCAGGGCAAAGCAGACAATATGTAAAGTTACCTGTGTGCCACAGCTTGGTCTGATATTTTGTGTGGGTTTTGTGCCTCAAGCAGAGGCATTATTTTTTTAATGATTTGGGAAAGGTTTCTGGTTTTTTAGTGAAAAAGGGCAGTTTTTAATCTGTTCACCTCTAGAGCTAAATGCTATTACTGCACTAGGAGCCAAATTTTAATAAGCAAGATGAAATATTGGAGTACTTGGAGTGGATCAGGGATTTCAAGGTCAAGTTCAGCACTTCCACCTCTTTTGAGGCAAACCTGTGAGTGTCTCACTACTCACTCCAGAGGCAGCAAATGTCCAAGCTGTGACATCTTAAGTTCGGAAAAACTGGCCCTCACCCAAACGTCATCTTGACCTGACCTGGGCCTCTGACCCAAAAATCCCTGTGCAGAAATTGCACACTTGGGGTGGGAAAGAGGAAATATTTCTCTGTTGACGCCATTTCTGCGGGTGTCTGAAACTCTTGAGAGGTCTGAAATATTGGAATAAGGACCTGGGAAAGATGCAGAGGTGAACAAACCCTGGGAGGTGGTCAGATATTAACGGGGAATTTGTCATGGCTTTCCTACCTGGGCAGGACCTCTGCCTACATTAGGTACTTTGAGCATGCCCAGGACTCCAAATTGTTCAAATTGGTGATGATAAACATGGAATCATTGGAAAAGATCCTTACAATCATTGAATTATTACCCATACAGAGCTTGTTCTGGCTCTTGGAGATGCCAGTGGGGGAAAAAAAAAAAAAACAAACCTGCAATGTCCAGTTGGGAATCAGTTGGACACATGGAGGCATTCCCAGGTTTTTTACATCTTTGCCCTGGCTGGCCCATTGGCAGAGAAAGATGGGTCAGAAATTAATGGCCCCAGTATGAAGCCAGACACACATAAATGGGAAATGCACACACTTTGGAAGGAGCTATCAAAGGAAGAGGTAGACACTGCATCTCTCAAAATCTTCGTGGCTGGGTGCTTTGTGGACAGTGTATAGCAGAATGCTGGATTTCGGGAATGTTACTGGGATAAAGGGATTCACGGAGCCCAGATGAGGTCATCTAGTGGTGCCTTCTAGCCCTAGGGAAATGCAGTTGAGCTGCAGAAAAAAGAAAATGCCAGAGCATGTCCCTGCACCTGTCTGTGCTGCTCTCAGTGAGCACCGTGGTGGCATTAGTGACCTCACAGCAAAGATGGGCACACGGCTGCACACCCAGGCTGCATACCCAGCTCCAGCTGCCTCCAGGCAGGATGACCCCAGCACTTCCCAGCTTAGGGCTGCAATCAGGACATTATTTACATAAAGTGGGGCTCTGCACTGACATTTACAGCTGCTTTGTGCAAACAGTGGCGTGTCCCCATGTGTGCTCACACCCCTCTGTTGTAGGGTCTGTCATTCAAATGTGCTGGCATGGGTTTGGGGCTGTCATCCAGCGTGTTGGGATGGGTTAGTCTGTCATCCTACATGTCCTTTGATGACCAGCTGAGGGAACAAGGTGGTTTGGTCTGGAGAAGAGGAGGCTGGCTTAGGGGGACCTCTTTGCTCTCCACAACTACCTGGAAGGAAGTTCAAGAAATGTTCAAGAGGTGACTGAATGTGGCACTTGGGGAGATGGTAGGGGTGATTATGGTGGTGCTGGTTTGACAGTGGGACTGGACAATCATAGGATTCTCCTCCAACCTTGATGATCCTGTAACTGCAGAGAACACCAAGACACAGAACCAAAACAGTGAGATAAATTTTAAGACTACCAACCAATTATACCCTCTTAGTATCCTCCAGTTACTTATAGCCCTTTAAATCTTTAACTCTCAAACTAGATATAAGGAAAAAAAATCTTTTACAATGAGTATGGTGAAACACCAGGTTGCCCAGAGTGGCGGTGAATGCGCCATCCCTGGAAGCATTCAAGGCCAGGTTAGACTGGGCTCTGAGCAACTTGATCTAGTTGAAGGGGTCCCTGCTGAGTGCAGGGAGTGGGACTAGATTACCTTTAAAAGTCTGTTCCAATCCACTCTATGCTGTGAATCTATGATCCAAATGTGCTGGGATGGGTTAGGGTCTGTCATACAAATGTGCTGGGATGCATCCAGGCCACCTGCCAGGTCAGTTCTGTGTTCTGGACCCAGCAGAAAATGCTAGTAAGTAGGGAGCTGTAGGTATAGACTTTCTCTTCACCTTATCTTACCAGCAGAGCATTTCTTCACCCAAGACTCTCAGCTTTTAAAAGTTTGCTACAAACAAAAAAAAGCCACAAGCAAATCCCAACCCCAAAAAATGTGGACTACTATAGTTGGAAATACAAAGTAATGGCTGATAAAACCACGTTTAAAATACTGGTGTTATATTGACTGAGAGGTGGCACTTATATATTGTTTATGGAGTGGAGTCTGGAGAAAAGAGAATGCCCATTTTATGTTTTGTTTAGCCAAGGCACCTTTGTGTGTGTTTATGAGCTTCTGGTCTTTGCAAGCAATATACAGAGCTATGACCTTTATTTGTCCTCATTTTAGCTTATGCATTTTTTCTTTCTTTCTTGTTTCTTTTTTTTTCTGCCAGTCTGCTGTAATTAGGATTTAGCATATCCTCTAATATGCATGGACATCAGCAAAGCAATGAATATTCTTTTTTTTTCCCATTTTCACTAACCAAATCCAGTCCAAAGTGCTATTTCTATCCAAGCTGATCTATGCTTTAGTGAAAGGAGTAATAAATAACATTTTAGACCAGACTTCAAAATGCCTTCTTCCTTTGATCTGAGTAATTAAAGTCAAGCTGCTGTTCCTGAGTGTTTTCTGATGGAATTACACGAATTACACAGCTCTTCATTTGTATCTTATTAAGCATTATGTGTTATTGATGCTGTTCAAACAATTAGCACCTAAATATGCCCCAATTCTCATAAAGAGGCAGTAGCAGTGTTAATGTTAATGCCCTGGTTAACAGTTTGCTCCCATCCAAAGTCCACTATCATGCTTGAATGCCATTTAATATCAATCAGGTCTTTACTGATGCCCTTCTGAAGTTGTTCTCTTCTGCAAGCATTTAACTGTGCAGCGAAGTGAGAAGAAGCTAAGTAAAAATGGCATCTCTCTTAAGGCAGGAATTTTTCTAAGTTCATTGCAAGTTTTGGTTATAGAAAGGCGAGCGCTTCATGGTGATCGGTCATTTTGACGTTTTTATGGTGTTTTTATTACCCCTGGCTCATTTCCATACTAAAGAGAACATTTGTAACAATACTTGCTTGCTCTGTTATGATTAGGATTGCGCTTTGTTCGGCTGTTGCTGCGCCCAGTAATGCTCTTGGCACATGTCCTCCCAGACCCTGCAGTGTATTTATTCAAAAGGAAGGAAAAAGAAGTGTCTACTAAAACAATGGACTACTACTGCTTGTGTTAACGTGGCCATAGCTTCCTTGTGCTGCAGACAATCAGCTAGAAAAGCTGTTGGGTAAACTTGCTCCTTCATTGCTGAAAAAATAAATATTCATGAAGCTTACAGCCACTTTTTCCTGTGCTGTATTATTGGGTTGAAAACTGTGAAGGATTTTAAAGCTAATGATTTAATCAGAGAGGTAAGGATGGAGGTCCAGATCCTGGGACCAATGGGAGCTCAGATCTGAAATACTAATGAGGACCTGGGTAAGGGTTTAAGGCAAATGTTGATGTGTTACTTCAATATTAATGTTATCCTGCATGTGAAGAACAGGTTCAACCTAATATAAATATTATTAATATTGAAAATTAAATACACTAATGTTATAAAATTAAATACACTAATATATCCACTAATATATTCACTATATATGCTGTCTAAGACAGGAGCTGAATGTGAAAAGAGGAGTCATGAATGGTAGGGAGGGGCAATTAAAAAAAGAGAGGGAGTGGTGTCATGTCACCAGAGGTTTCCAGGGTCAAGTTAAGTCAAGGCTTTGGCCACTCCACATGTGCTGGATCCCAGGAGGCAGCTGGAGCACCTGTGGGGACCTCCTCAGACCCGGGGCAAACTAGAGCACTCAGTGCCCACTGTGTAACAGGCAGTTTCTCTTGAGCACATCACTGCAGAACATCTTTCATTTAAAGTGTGCTTGGGTCTTGCCTGGGTTGCAAAGACAAGGAAGGATGTTTTAAAGTTTAGATTCATCTTTTTTCTTAAGTGACTTGGCAAAATTAGCAATGGAGTAATCATAAGCTTCCTAAAATAGGGAAGGGAAACTGGCACTTCCCACAGCTGGTTTGGTTACTGGGTGAACAAGACCCCTGATATTGTTTCCTCTTCCACTAAAGCCAACAAGATAAACTGAGTTTCTTACCCAGGTACCATCAAACTAAAGGATGAACATTGCTTTGACAATGAAATACAGTCCTGGAAAAAGCAGTGTCCATTTATGTTACCTTTGCCCAAACCTGGTAGAGATGTCAGGAAATAGAGGTGACTTTCCTTATGGTGCTGTGTTCTGCAGCCTGGAAGGCTGGTGGTCTCCTGAACTCTCTCTGTCTGTAGGAATAGGAAGCAAAACAAGATGATGAGAGGGTAGAGGAGTGTGGGGTGGGATCTCCTGCTGGACCAAGACCCAGCTTTCATCGCTTGGCTCCAGCTGCTGTTTGCTGGCCAAAGCCCTGGGCTGCCGGGGAACCCGGGCCGGCCTCTGCCATGGTTCAGTGAGAGCAAAGAGCTCTCCCACTTGACATCACAAGAGGAGCTTTTTGATGTTTATCTGGAACTCCCTTCCAAAAGTGCATTCATGGCAGAGGCTGCGTGTAAGGACAGGTTCAACCCGCTATCATGGAGAAGTGATAAAACACTTTTCTCTCATTTTGGTTCTTAAGGCCTAATACTCCCATATGCCAGAAAAGATTTGTGAGGGCCATAAAGTCAGCACAGCTCTGTTTGCACTTGCTTTTTGCTTCCTTGACAGTGCTGCTGGGGCCTCTGTGCAAACATGACTCTGCAGTCAGCATTTAAAGTGCCAGTTCCCGCAGCATTTGATCTGATTTTCCGTCTTTGCTGGAACGGAGCCAGAAACCAAAAGCTGGAAAATCACATAGGCAAAACAATGTCAAAATAGTACTAAAAAATAACCTACTCATTAAATAATTTTATTATAAAATATGATTTACATTGTGTAGGTAAATAATAACTCTTGTTTTCCAGAGTGTCTTCACACATTTTTGACCATTAAAAATTTCTACATCCCTGTGAATCATTGCAATAATCACTCTCACTGTGTAGAAAAGACATTGAAATACAGATAAATGAAAAGAGCAGAAAGAGCAGAAATTTGAACTTGGATCCATGCACCAAATTATTGTCTGTCTAAAGCCATCACCATCCTCATTATGTCAGCAGTGCTTGCTTTGATACTGGGAAATCATTGGACATCTGTGCTCTCTTCTCCCAGGTAACAAGAGACAGGACAAATGGAAATGGCCCCTAATTGCACAAGGTGAGGTTTAGATTCAATATTATGAAAAATTCTTCAGAGAAAGAGTGGTCAGGCTTTGGAACAGGCTGCCCAAGGCAGTGGTGGATTCACCATCCCTGGAAGTCAAAAGGCATGTAGATGGGCACTTGGGGACATGGATTAGTGGTGGCCTTGGCAGTGCTGGGTTTATGGTGAGACTCAATGATATCAGAGTTCTTTATCAACCTTAACAATTCTATGATTCTGTGTTTTACTGTCTTTCAGAGCATCAGGAGTAGCAAAGAAAGACTAAGATCAACTGTACCCCCGAACCAGAGCTGGTGGCAAAACGGGGATACTGGAAGCTCCACTGGAGAGACTGTGTCTGAGTTCCAAGCCCATTTTCTCAGTCAGTGGAAGGCACAGCCAGTTTGTTATTCTGTTCAGGGTCTTCACTTGTCCTTTTTTTCTTCCAAAACATTTTCTAAAAGGTGAAGTTGTTTCCCCAGGTGCTGGATGAAGCTATCAGAGTGGTTTGGGTTATACTTGGCTTCATGGAAGTCACTGGGATTCTTATGCTGGACTTACTGGGAGGCGAGCTTGTTTCCTTTAAGGAGCTGGCAGCTTTCTGACAACTGCTGTCATCATCAGTATGGTACATAATTTTTCCCCATTTATTTTCTGGACAAGTATCTACAAGCAAAATGTGAGGGGAAATTTGTACCATCCTGGAGGAACATCAAACCTTTGTCCCATAGCTACTAGAGAAATTCAGTTATGTGCGGTTCCAGCTCATGCATGTCGAGCATTCAGAAGCTTCTGTCCAAGACCACGTATTGTCCTTAAGAAAACTGGGTGGGAAAAGCATGATAAATAACTCACATTTCAGCTAGCATTAAATGGAAATTTTACCAAGCAGGTTCAAATTATTTATTAAACACTGTTAAGTCCCTCCAGGAGTATCAGGCAACAAGTGATAGACAATATTTTGGCAGTAAAGAGAAGTGGTTGCTTCCAACAATTATGGATGACCAGGCTGTCCAGGAAACATGTTTGGATTGTTAATCTTGATAGTTTTTTGTTGTTGAGATTGTGGTTGAAGATAGCAGTACAGGAACGAATATACCAAGTGTGGATTTTTTTCTAGTTATATGTTAAATTTCTGGCTATGTTTGCTAGTCAGAATTCTAAAATGCTTGGCTATTCAGAATTCTAAAAAACAGTCATGAAAAATACAAATTTCCAAATTATTCAGTGTGTGTGCCATTAAAATTAATTAAATATAAAATTATTTATGTTCCTGATGCTTTTTTAATTTTACAGAAACCAATGAAGGGAGCTTACAGAGACAGCACCTATTACTGTTCTATTTAGTGATGAAGTTTACAGTTATTTTATTATGGGTAATATGTGTCACTAGTGTTAGTCAATAAGGAAAGCCATTTTGCTGTTTCCAAGACTGTCAAATATTGGAGCTGTCTCCTGGAAGTATTTTTAATACTTTCAGTCCATGTCACTAGAATATTTCACAGTATTTGGAACTCTGAGGCCAGATTTTTTTTTTTTTAATTTAGCAAATTAAATGTTTAGGATTGGAGACATGTTTTGGTCTTTGCTTTTAGCAATGCCTGTGCAGTATGAAAGGAAGACTAGTCAATAATTCCCATTTTTCCAAGGCAAAATATCAAAACTGGAAGCACTCAAGTTCCGTGAGTCTGCCTGGGGCCCGAAGCCTGCAGTGCTCTTCTGCCCAACCTATCTTTGAAAATTCAATCGGCATTTCCTTTTAAAAGACACCCAGAGGGTTTCACACCTTTTTATGTGACTATCAGGTGCTTGTAACTCTCACTCAAGGAGTGAGAGGAGGGCTCTGTGCGTTGCAGCCCTTGCAAATCTTCCATCCAAAGTCCTGTGAATTTCTTCAAATCTTGACTTTCTCAACATCCTCAGCCAGGCATCCAGAGGTTTTCCCTTGTGTGGGGATGAAAACAAATGCCGTGGACAGGCAGGGGAAGGAGGCAAGGGACTTTCAAAGCTGCATGGGAGCTGTTCAGGTGACACCCAGCCCCTCCAGCCCCTTGCAGTTACTGTGGCTCCCTCTGGACCCACAGCAGGATTGTCTGGGGGTGGGATTGGAGATGAGAGGGGCACTATTCCCCTGGGGCAGGCTGTCAGATCTCTCAGTCATGCGTCCTGGAACAAGAGTGACGGCTGTGCTGCAAGGCTGGAAGAGATGGGCTGGAAATGGCTTCATCTAACATATCTAAGGCAAGCATGCTGAGCAGAGAGCAAGTTGCCAGGCCCCATATTTGGAAGTCTTTCATGGCCATCATCTGCCATCATCTCAAGCCAAGAATCATAAGCATTATAACAAGGAGATATACTTGAGCACAGAGGATTACAGTTTTCTCAAGGATTGTTGTCATAAACCCCATAGTGGGTAGAGCTTAACATAGTTTATGATAATAACTGAGTATCACATTGCCCATAGCATCAAAAAATGACAGCAAAATTCAGCAGCAGGTGGGCAGCTTTAATTATATAGGCTCCAAAAGGAATAAACACTGGGATGGTTTTTACTGTCTGTCTGGTATGAGTCAGTCCACAATGACCCTACTGGTGCGATTTGGTGAGAGTAAAGCATCTAGCCCATATTTAACCATGCAAAGTTTCTTTTTCTTTTTTTTTTCCCCCCTCCCTGTGAGAACAGAGAAAACAGGATTTGTAGGAGGAATTGGGGGATGTGTTACTGTCAGTGATTTGCACATATCAGGGCTGAAACAGAGGAAGTACTCGAACAGCTGGGACTGCAACAGATGTTCTCCAGACAGTTCTGCCTCATGAAGATGTAGTACAGTAATAGGTCATGTTACAGAAACAGAAAATTAAAAAGAGTGATTTTGCATGCATGAGCACTGGCTCCCCAGGCCCGGCAGAATGAGTGACACTGAACAGGGGAAGGCAGCTGGGACCCCTCTGAAGAGATCATTGTGTCCCTTGCCACCACAGCCTGTTTTCCCAACACAGAGATACCTCCAGCAGAAATAACCAGACTCCCAGTACAGAAACACAGGAGGGGTGAGTGCAAAACCCCCTCACCATTTCTGCAATTTAAGGGTGGATTTTCAATTTCTTGGTGTCTCTGCTTCATGGCTTTTAGCCCCTTCCTCTGCCTCTCTTCCTGCAGGTCACGAAGTGTGGATTTTCCTTTATACTGACCTAGAAATGAGAATGGCTGCAGGAAATTTGCCAGGAATTTCTGAACATTATTCCCTGTAGTCCTCAGACAGGATCAGAAGGACCTGCTGTGGTGAAACCAGGTGGTGATGTCCCAGCCGGAGCTCCAGTGCAGTCTCTGCCATCATCCACACCAACCCAAATCTTCCCAGAGAAGGTCCCAGAGCATGATCAGGACAGCACTGTCCTTGCCCTTGCAGTGTCTGCTGCTTGCATGCTGCTGATTTCATCTAGGGAGAAATAGGGGATTTTAGGTATATACAGTGCCAAGATATATATAGTGCCAAGAGGCACTATACCTTCCTTTCCTTCAGATCAAGAGAGTGTCCTAACTACCAGGTCATAGGGTTTCTTGAGAGATCTCCAGTGTTTTCCTTGAAACTGAGCTGTTTTGCATCCAGGAATGCAATAGTGATGAGGTCAGATGGCAAACTGGGAGCACAGAGAGCAATATCTTGTGCTATTATTATATTTTTTTCCAAACTGGGCATCAGTTATTTCCACAATGAGCAACACCAGAAAAAAAAAACAAAACAAAAAACAACTGGCCCTCTTCACTGTTTCCCTTTGGGTACGCAGAACAATTTTCTTACCTTCCTGTCTAGTTGTTCTATTTTAGTGTGTCCCAAAGGTTTTCCCCATTTAATTATTTTTATTACAAAACTGAACATTGCCCTCTTACACTTCTCACTGTTTTCAATATGTTAAAATATCTGATGTCTTTCACAGGTATCTTATTCAGCTGTGCCACTATGATGCTCTAAAAAAGCTCCATCAGTAAATGGAAATGGACTCCATGGGATATTAAATATATTTAAGTAAACTCATTAAGCAAGCATTAAGAAAAGTGAGCACTCTTAACTCGAGAAATGAGACTGCAAGCACACAAGGGCCCCATAAAGGCAGTTTCATTACAAACAGACTCCTGTACACATACTCACATGTTCCAGCCCCTCTCCTAATATGAGAAAAGTGTGATCTGTCATGTCTTTGCATGATATCACTGCTCTGTTGGCACTGAAATAATTACAGTGCACCGTGAAGTGCTTGGGACCAAAAACATTGTGGCCCTGAGTGGAAGAGCCTTGTTTTGTTGTGTCTCTCCAAGTTCATCATATCCCCATAGAAACCCAGAGCCCAATAAATAACCAAATATCTTATTTACAAACACATGGGGCAGCCACTGGGGATTTCTTAAACTACTTTAATCTCTTTAACTACCCATTTCTCAGAATAAATCATTCAGCCTTTAGCACATCTCATGCTGTAGAGCAGTGCGTTTGACCACTGTACTCCAGTGCAGGTTCTGCTGGGAGCTGTACCAGCCACTCTGGCACTGCAAAGGGCAGCATGGTCACCTCTTGCTGGGAAATTATGTAGACAAATCTAACGGAGCAATCCACACGTATCCCACTTCCTGACAGTTACTACTCTAATTCTTTATTGAAGGTTGATGAATAGAAATTACCTATAAAAAATTCAGGGAATTATTTGTGAGGAAAGGAAAGAGGAACTGGGATTTCTTTTACATGTGTTTTCTATATTGCACTTACAATTACTAATTGCTTCCTCACTTGGGATTATGGGCTATTATTTTAAGCCTCAGAACATCAGTGACATGTAGGGATAGATTGATTGCAAATCTCTATTTTTCCTATTTCTGAATAGGGATTACTTCTAAAACCTGGATATTTTCCTTACCTGGAAGATTAGGGTAAGGTTACCATTCCAAGTTGTCTTGTATTTCTGGTCAAGACCAGCCCCAAATTGCCATCTCTTTCTGTTCTTGACCTCCTTTTAGCTTTCACACTTCCCTGACCCTTTGGGACCATCTTTGCAATAATTCCCAGAAAAGTCCCCTCTTTGCAAAGGAAAAAATGTCGAGCTGAGAAGGCAGCTTGGATTTTAGAGATATATTTTCGAATATTTTCCTGCTGCTCATGACACCTTTGGCTGTGACCAGCCAAAATTACAGCAATGGAGAATGATCAGCTACCGGGACAGGTCAAGTCACTGGGTTTCCTTATTGACCAATACTGGTTACAGGACTCCTATGGGAACCTCAGCTTCTCCACTGCCTGGGATTATGAATGTCATTCATGGCACTCCTGTGAGCAGCACCTGTTCCCAGAGCACTGGATGGCACTTTACACAGCACTGACTTCTGCTCTGCAAATATGGCAGGACTTTTTGAGCACAGCCTGGAGTTGTCCAGTCACATCTGCCTCATGGAGAAGCTTCCCTTGTTTACTGTCCCATCAGATGTAGGGGCTCCATTTGGCCCCAGATGGTGTTTCTGGGCTGGTGAATCTCTTGGCATTGTGTCCTTGGCTCCCGACAAGTCACTTCCTTGCTGACTGAAAACCTGGGACTGGAAATAAGAAGAAAAAGCTGCACTGTGGTTATCTGAGCAAAAGAAAGTTTAGGTGGAAAAGAAAATACCAAAGTAACCATATGCTTCTGTGGTGACACCTGGAAAGAAATTGACATCAGCTTTCTAGCAGCTTTTGAGGGTGGCAGACAGCCTCGTCCACACTTCCAAGAGCTCACAACCCTTTGGAAACTCATCAGTCGTGTCCACAATGAAACTGAAGGCTTAAGTGTCCACTAGCCCTGGCTAAGCACCTCCCAACATCACAAGGGAAGAGGACCAGCAAGGCACTCAGGGCTGCTCCTCCCACATTTTTTCTGCTGAAATCACTGTTTTCTCCTGACTGCTGCGGTAGAGCATGGCACAGAAACTCAGGAACCCACATGCTGAATTTCTGGATAATTTACTAGGCTGCAAAGATGATACAGCCCAGAGTCCAAACCAAAAAAAAAGGTGTGAAGAGGAGCAGGGGGAGAACGGGGGAAGCACTTGAATCTTCTCTCTGGGAGGCTTTTCTAAAACATCAACTATGGCATGGTCTGGGATACTTCAACTGGAAAGTCTGCAGATGAGGGAGACACAAGAGGCTATTTCAGGAATTAAGAGGCCTTTTTAGGGTGAAGTGCTATGAATAAATGACCAAAGCCAGTGACAGTGGGGAAAATCAAAAGTAACCATAAGAGTATAAAAAGCAGGGGAAGCTTGGGGTCATTTGCTATAATTTAGTATAATTGTGCCCTTCTCTTTTACCACCAAAGAGCTACAGCTTTCATGCTTGTTTCTAAGCAGGAGATGTACAAAAAACCTAAATTAATTTGGAGGAAGAGGAGGAAGCTGAGTTGAAAATGAAAGAATGTGTTGATCATTTGGCTTGATCTACTCAACAGTTTTCATTAGACCCTTCATGACCATTTTCCAGTTAAGAGGAGAGTGTTTTCTCTCCATCTGTTGATGGAAAGAAACCTTCATAAGGGCTGGTTTGCTGTGAGAGAAACTCTGCCTGGAAAACTTGGTCCCAAAAGCCAGTAGGAAATTTGTTCCCAATCCTCTGAGAAGTTTCATAGATTTTGCTTTGCCTGTCCTGTAATAAATAAGAAGAACAAGTAAAATTCTCCATGCCAAACTTTCCCCCTCCAGTTTCAGATTGATTCCACAGAAATCTTTAATCTGAAGTATGCAGGACCAGTTTATTTCAATTCTGATATCTAAAGACAAGGAAAAACTCTTGAAAAGTGTAAGTGTACTCCAATTCCAAAAGTACTTTAGAATCAAAAGAAATTCTTCATTTAAGGAAAAAATAAAAAGACACAGTGTTGAAAACTTTATTTTTAAAATATTTGGCCTGGAGATTCTTCCTTCCCCAAATGTTCCTCTGAGCAGGTGGGATTCTGACAAAGAAGTTTCCAGGAAATGTGGCTTTTCTCGTGCCAATTTCCTGCACTGTTTGTGAGATCCTCATCTCTGGATCCATGCCTGCGACATTGCCCTTAGACCTGTGTGGAAGCAAATCACACTGAGCTTTCTTTATTCAAAATCTGTCCACTTTCATGGGCTGCGCAAAATGAACTGACCAGCAAGAGGGAATTTTTGTTTTGCTAGGTGGTCAGGCAACACATATGAGCTGATGGGCAACTTTTCAGTGACTTCATGCTCTTCCCCCCACTCCTTTTTTTCTTATAAAGTATTGTTGAGGAACTGGAACAAGCAATCTAACATCTAAAGGTAGAAGTATATGAACCAGGCACTCTCTGTCACAACCTGGAGCAGCAGGCAGTCTGGTGTATCCAAAATACAAAGCACCAGGTATCCTGGAGACTGGGAGATGATCCAAAACTGAGTTAATAGGGCATTCAGATTAGAATAAAAGAGACCTTATTTGAGGAGTTATAAATTCACTGAAATATGTTCCATGTATAGAAGGAACAAGAGGTCACAGAAGTGGCCAGTTTGGCTTACACAAGGCACCGAGGGCAAAGTGCTGGCAGAACACACTCTGGATGATGCCAAAGAAATCAAATGTAGCTTGCTTCAGCTTAGAGAGGCCAAGGGACCAATAACACAAAGGGATGCAATTATAACTTGGTCAGTCCCCTGACGCCAGCGTGTTTCTGGAGCTGGAGCTGAAACTTTTCCATCCAAAATAGAGTTCATTGTGCGTGAGCCCAGGGCTCACCACGTAAAGCTGCCTCTCCACACTCTGAACTGGGGTTTGGGTTTTCTACAGGCCACAGATGGGAGGAGCATGTGAGAAATGAAGGGCATCCTCCATGGGCTATTGCAGAGAGACCTTCCCCTCTCCCTGCTCTCCTCACCACACCAAACCCCCTTCCCCTCTGCAGGAAAACCTCTTGATAATTACACCAGAAGACATAATGATCCAGCTATAGGATGGTCTTCCACACCCACAGCACAGGGTGTGGACGCTGAAGGGGGTCTCTCATGCCAGAGATGTGTAGGTTACTGTTTGGGGCAGGAGGGTTTTGTGCAAGATACTTCAATTCTAGTATTCTTTGAGGGAAGGGAGAGGAATTACTGACCAGATTTAGTGTTTAGATTTAACAAAAAACCCCCTGCAGCTGTTAATCCCACATGAAATTTATCCCCTTCAGCATTTTTAAATTTTTTTAATAGAGGCACTAGGCTGAGCTGTGCTCAGGGTACTGGGGTTTGTGAACTACCTTCTTCAGGAATTGCCTAATTAGGATTTAGGAACAGGGTCTAATGCTGATCCTTAAATCCTTCCCGTGAATCTGGTACCATTCATATGAGCATTTAGTCTTTGGCACTAATCAACACAGCCCTACAGAGTCTGGCTTTCCTATCTCTGCATGTTAAATAACAACACAGGGTAAATCCTGTCAGAGTTAGACCCATGTTGATTTAATCCCCCTGGATTGCTGTTTCTAAATATTTATGTTACCTGAGATTTTGCTTCAAACTTAATAATCAGCACCGCCATAGCCCAGTAAGCAACAAAACCAGCCTTTGATACGAACAATGCTTAGAGAAGAAAATAATCTTGAGTGTTTGGAAAGCACTTTGCCCATGGCAATGCATAAACATGCTAGTGAGGGGTTTTGTGGATGTAAGAATAAATCACTTTTGTTATCACTTCTGAAAAGTTAATCTGAAACACAGTTTCCTGTGCAAAAATTGAAGGGAGGCTTATCACCCACACAATCATAGCCATAACTCTGCAGGCTCTCGGACTATATTTTGTGGGTAAACTGGAGTGTATTTTCAGAGAAATGTCTCATTTAATACTATTTTCCTTCTTCTGTCTGTCTGCTGTTTTTCCCATTTCCCTGATAACAGTCACTATTAATAGATACGTTATTAAGTCACCACTTGGCAGCTCCAGTTTATGGTGTTGATTGAGAGAGGCATATCTGAGACATGGAGTTCTTTGTTCACCTCCAGACCCTATAGTGTAAATAACGTGTACTCCAGACAAGAGATCCAAATCACAGGAGAGAAAATAGATGGGAAAATCACCAACAGGAGGTTTTAAAGAGACCTGAAATAGGTGAATCAGGCCTTGATCTGAGCTCTCATAGACCTAGCTTTTTTCATTGCCTTTAAGAGAAATCAACAGAATCATAAAGTCATTAATATTGGGTAAGACCTCTAAGATCGAGTCCAACCATTAACGTAATACAGCGAATGCCAGCACTAAATCATGACCCCAGGTGCCACATGCATGTGGTTTTTGAACACTTCCATGGATGGTAACTTCACCACTTTACTGGGCAGCCTGTTCCAGTGCTTGACAATCCTTCCCATGCATAATTTTTTACTACTATCTAATCTAAACCTCCCCAGGTGCAGCTAGAGGCCAGTTGTATTCCTGATTTTAACTCAATTCAGATTAGACCTTAATAGGCTATACCTTAATATGGTATTTAAGGACAGACAACAAACGAATAATTAAAACCTTTCTGGATGTCTCTTCCAAGCCTTTTCTGTGATTAAAAGTGTGTGGAGATGAGGCTGTATACCTTGGGCTGCAACCTAGTGAGTTCTAGCTTTTTTCAGGGTTTTGGAAAGTTGATGAGTAAGAAAAGCTTCATCTGAAACCTCGACACATGGAGCAGACATAACTCTCCAGAATTTATGCAACACATAAGTAAATGTTCTTAGTGCACTACACACAAATCTGTTGAGAAGAGTATTTATTTCTATTTCTCCCCAAGGCATTTCTACAATAATTCTTGAAAGTCTGTTTTAGCAAATTAGAGCTAAATGCCACCTCTTCTCCCTTAACTTCCCAGACCTCACCCAGCCGGCACCTTCCTTTTCAATCTTTCTCTAGAAGGACCTTGTCTTCTGAAGACATCTATTTGTTAATTCTGCCTTAAGTAGGATCCTGGGCTACATGCAGTGTTTTCTATGATGCTGATTGTCATCAGTCCTCATGGGTCTGTCCTGAACCCACGGCAAGAAGGAATTTGCACTACCAGCACCCTCCTGCTGCTTGTCCATCCCCTTGTCCTGTGGATGAGCTCTGCTGTGAAATGCTCCAGACCCACCATGTGCTTCTCATCGGCAGCAAGGGAAGCTGGGGCTCCTAGGGTCACACTGGATGAGGTAACTGTTTTAATCAACAAATCCCTGAACACAAGAGAAATGCAGCTGCCTGGCCCATACGGTTGTCCAGCCAGCTCATGGGAGAACAGCAATTAGCTTGCTGAAATGCTAATGAAGAGGTAAAATTGTTGAAGCAGTACACAGAGCAAGGCATAAAAAAACTGGCACTGAGGAGCAAGGGGAACATGGAAGAGGCACCCGACTCATTCGTGGCTACTCAGCTTAGGGTGGTGAGTAGTCCACAAGTTCAGGTCAGTGCCAGACAGGGAGAAGAGACTGACCAAGAGTCACCAGGACTGACCAAGAGCTTCTACATTTGGATGCAGATCTTGGTACTGGCCTGTCCAGTGCTTTGACATGGGTTATTAACACGGTTCTTACATAGATGAGGTTTTTGGCTTAATAAAGTGTCCCAAGAGGATGTTTCTCTACCACTAATTAATCTCTTCTCACTCCTTATGTCTCACTTCATTCTCCTTTATGATTCCCCGTTGGCCTCTGACTCTGGAAATCTCATTACCACAAACATCATCTCCTGCTCCCTTCAACACTCACATCATTACAGACCCCAACTGTTCCTGTAAGGGAAGGAATGGCTCCACATGTACCTTCTCCTGGGCCTTCCTAGGCATTTTAAGCTGTTCAATTATTTACCCATCAATTACATGAATTAGACGTAGCAGTGAAATCAGGACCCACTGTCTGAGGTGCAAATGAGGCAAATAAACCTCAGCCCTCTCTCCAGAGAACTCGCAATCCACCTGCATGTGCAACATAGGGTCTCCAGGGCCTCTTGTTGGAAAAATATCCTTAAAATGGTATCAAAATTAACCACACATTGAAAGAAAAATGACCCTAAGCAGCAGAGAAACAGATGGAAGGGTGTTAGCTTGGAAATCCATGAAGAGTTTCTGACACTTCAGTTTGTTTGTAGGTTTGGGTTCTTTTCATTCTAGCAAGATCTAAGATCTGAGATTACGTGTATTTGAGAAAACATTACTGAACATCTGGTTGTTGACTGGATGTTGAAGGGGTCATCCTGCAGTATCCTCAAAATCCCTTCTGGGAGACGTGCTGCATGGTCTCAGTACAAGGACTGAATCAACAAATCTCTTTGTATGGACATATAAAGTGTAACTCACTGGGAACCTGCTCTAACTTCTTAAAACTGAGGTTGAGGGCAAAGTCTTCCCTTTACTCCTGGCAAGCTCCTCCTTGGTGCTGGTGACACCCACCACAGGCAGAGGGGATATTTTGGTGTCCCCTTTGTCCTCTCACCATCACTAAGGTGTTGCACATAGTCCACCCACCAAAGGTGTGGTAACTCGCTTCTTGGTTGTCTTGCAGGTGCTGTACTCCAGTCCCTGTTGAGTTGCTGAGCTCATGAGCTTTGATCAGAGCTTCTTCCTGTGTCAACTTTTCAATTAAATGACCTCACACTGACCAATTAAATACCCTCTGTCCCCCTTCTCCCCACAATGTGTCCTGAGGTGTGTGTTCAAAACCAGAAACACCCAGGCTGAGAAATCTTGGCTTTACTGAATAGTTCCAAGTTTACCCCTGCTTAATTCAGTGGGGCTCCAGCAGTGATGAATTCTGACCTTTACATGAAATCCACCGCGGAGCAAGCAAGAGTGTCTCTGTATTCTAATTTAAATTTTACACTCAAAGGATACACATGCATTTTAAACCCACCTTTTTAATCCTTGCAGCTGAACCATTCAGCTGTGGTGTTGCCGCTGAGAATTCAGACAAGATGTTTTGACAGAGGGTGAGGGAGCTGCTCTGCATCATTAGGGAAGGCAGAAGTGTGGGACCAGGGTATGTGACCTCTGAGAGAAACAACCTGCACTGAATGCATCAAACAGCAAAATGTTGCCAGGGACGAAGAGGATTAAACTCCTTAAACTGAGCTTGAAGCCACATATGCTAGAAGTAGAGAAATCCCTTCCTAGCTTGTTTTCTCCCTGTATAATTAGTCCTCAAATATGCTTTCTGGAGTGAGTGCATTTGTCCCAATCTAAGGAAGCAAGTGGAATGATGTAACTGGTTTCTTTCAGTTCCCACTTCGGTGCAACTTCACAATACCCTTGGACTGCAGGGGATTAAGTTCCTG
Organism: Chamaea fasciata; assembly: GCF_029207755.1. Taxonomy (NCBI): domain Eukaryota; kingdom Metazoa; phylum Chordata; class Aves; order Passeriformes; family Sylviidae; genus Chamaea; species Chamaea fasciata. Next base: position 7,149,008 of record NW_027094091.1, on the reverse strand, counting down.
TCTTGGCTGTGGTCCAGTTACTGGTCATTGCTATTTGTCGATTATCCTAGCATTCCAGAAAACATTTTATCCCCTTCATTAACTCACAATTGACCAATCACATAAATCAGGTTAAGGACTAGTGGACATGTCTACAAAGAAAAGAGAGATTCTAAGAAAGGCCAATTAAAGAGCAGGTTGAATCTGATTTTGTCTTAAGATCTCTATTCTTGAAATTGCAAATAATGACCCCTGCGAAAAAAGAACATTAATTCAACCTACCACTCTTCTTGTTCACACTTTGAACAGGTGAAAAAAAGAAGCATTGTTCCTCTAAGAGAAGCCTCCACCTTCTTAAAGACACACGGCTCTTTTCCATCATCACGTTTAAAAGCAGATTTTTTTGCAGATGGAACATCTGTGCATGTGTGAATGTGTGAGTGTATAATTGTGTCTGTGGTGGACTCACCGTGTCACCAGTGCACAGGTGTGCTTCTGTGAGGACAGCTGGACACTGGGGACGCACTGATGTCCTGTTGTGCTTGGGGAATCAGTGCATGAGCCTTCACTCAGAGTCAGGAGTAGCTCTGACACTGATTTCACTAAGAACAAGACCGAGTCCTGTATGAAATTAGCTTAACATCTTTATGTGTGATATCCTGAGGACAGGTCTCATGCTGTGACCTCCTCCTTGAACCCAAGAACCCTCAAACTTCCTCTGAGGTGACAATAAAGGCTACAGTTTTTCATCCTGCCCTTCCCATGCCTCCCTCTTCATTTGGCCGTGCTGCGACTCTGGAGCCATAGAAGAGTGAAGCAATTCCTCGGGCCTTTTGTTGGTGCTTGGAATTCACATTTTTCTTGGTTTAACTTGGAGGAGAATGTTTCCAATAATGTAACTGGATGGGTTTTAAATTGTACACTTTGCCGTGGGCCATTCTCCGAGCTCTCACGTACATGTGACCACCACGTCTGTGGACAGGACCAGTAAACGCTGCCTGATGATGGGTGACTGGTGTGGCCACATCCTCTCCCGCCAAGGCCTGGGCTGCTGTGGGCTTCTTGAGGAAAGGAAAAACATGTGGTTCCCTCTTCTGAAGTGGGTGGGATGTGATTTTCTGTAATAAGGCATGGATGTTATTTTTGTGTCCAAAAGCTGCTCTACCTAAGGGATTTGAACCCTACAAGAAGATAGGCATTATTGTTGCCATATTCTCTTCTTCAGGGAAGAGAAATTTAAGCCAACTAATCAGTGCAGGATCCATTTTCTTTTCTCCTGAGGGAGATATGGAGTATCATGACCCAGCATGGAGACAAGCATAGAATCATGGAATATCTAGGGCTGGAAGGGACATCTCTGCACACCTCTTGGGCGCCATGGCTCCTGTTCATCCACCACCTGAAGAAACAGATCCAGTGTTCATATCATCTCCATGTCTGGCTCCAGTACCAGAGGATCTGGCAGGCTTTGTTTGTGCAAAGGATGCTGAGCAATGAACCTTTTCTTTGGTTGAGGCTGCAGTGAAAAATCTATAACTCAAAGGCTTTGAAGGCTCCAGAGGGGGGCATGGAGACCATGACTCTGACAAAAATTTTTTTGAGAGGCATCACAGGTCTTGGAGTAATGGGAAATTGGACGGTGGGATGTAGAACACATTAGTTTCATCCTCCTCCTTGGTCTGGTAGGGGCCTACTCAAAGGGAGGGCAGAAAATTCTCCAGTTCTGGAAGCTCCAAAGCCTTGAGATATCCCACATTGCCTTTAGCCACACCATCGGGTAAAAGTGGGTCAACTACCAGAAGTTTTTGTTGTGATCATGACCCTGTTCTTTCTGGACCTATAACCCAAGGATAAGGAAAGTAAAGAAAATAAAGATCCTGGACACTACATGCTCACTTTCCTCTTTTTACTATTCTAAGTTTTTGAGGGTGGAGGAAAACAGATTTTGTGATGTAAAAGCATCACTGATTTATAGAGTGGCATAAAAACATCAGCGTGACAATATTTATATAGTTAAAAGGCTTTGAGATGCACCAGGGAAAAATTCAAAGTAATATAATGAAGAGAGTATTCAAGATCTAAATTTACAGCAGCCACCCTGACATCAGTAGGATTTAAGTCCATCCTCTCAGTATCAATGGAAAACCCCAGATTTATGCCTTGTAATTCCGCATCATATTGAGACAGGAAAGGATGGAAGTCAGCGTGAATTAAGTGCAGAAGTTCTAAGGAATGGAAGTGGTCCCTTGCTTGAGATTCATTGAACTTAGTGCATACACAGTGATTTAAAATCCCAAATGCCACTTGGCATCCATCTGGTACCTAGATGATGCCTAAATAAGAGCAGTTTTTTACCCATTACTTTTAAGCAGTCTTCCTGGCAAAAAGACAATGGCAGATTGTGCTGCTATTGCATTTGCACCAGATTTTCACTAAGTGCGGATTTATGTTTATTTAATCACCGTTACTGGTTTATAAGTTATGCCTCATTTCTTTAAACAGTATGATTTCCCACCCCCCCCCCCCAAAAAAAAAAATCTGAGTAAAGGATTTATGATGGAAAATTCATAAAAGGTCCCTTTTGTTCCACCTAATTGAATTTCACCTCCCGTTACCATTACCTTATTCCTGTTCACAGCACAGAGAACGAAAGGTTTTGGCAAGTTTTTGGGTGAGTATGTCCAAGAAGTTAGAAATTTTGGACTTTCTTCTGGAAGGTATTGTGTAAGGCAGACATCCTGGACATATCCCTGTATTTCTCCCCTTTCTTTCTGTGTCATCCCAATAGTCAGCCTGAAATTGCAGCATAGCTACCTTCAAGCATTCTGCTGGGTAGAGTTCCTCAAATCTACATTAGCACAAAAAGCTTTGCTAGGTCTGTTTGGCACTTAAATCTTTAAGACAGGGTTCAGACAGCACTGGCAGCCTTTAGCCTTAGATTCCCTGGATCATTGGTTCAGGAGTGATTTCAGCCCTGGCAATTACCTGGCAGCATCCCATTGCAGCTTTGTGTTGTGCCTTTCCTGTCTGATGTCACAGTACACAGCAGCGTTTGAGTGACTTCACTCTGCTGAATTTCCATGATTTCCTGCCTGAAAAGGACCAGTTTCCTTTGTGTTTTTGTTTTTAACCATGCTCCACCTATTCTTAACAAAGAAGTGATCTTTGTGTGGTAATGAACTAGCCAGTCTAGATATAAACTTTCTTCTGGAAAGAACTTGCTGCTCAGAGAAGTCAAAGGCCCTCAGCAGCCAATGGAAATATGATTTAACAAGCAGAAGGCATTTTGGAAAAGAAGTACCTATGCTCTTCACTTTGCTCCACAAAATGAATAGGAAACTCCCTGTAGTCCTAAGTGCAAAAGTGAGATCCTCCATCCCTTGCTCAGCTTCTGTCTGTGTGTGCAGCTGAAGTCTGGGGACATGATTTTTATGGGGACTTGGATGTGCGAACGACCTCAGATTTCACCTCATGGTACAAGTTTCACAAGATGTAGAGAGGCACCGTCACAGGGAAGGAAGTGTCCTTTACATGAATATCCCTTGTGCCCAAGGACACTGAAAGACAGAGAAGCTGGGATAGATCTATTTTGAACTCCTTGGCATGTTTTGTGTGAAGTTAAGGATGGTTTGCTGGGCACCAAAGTGTCCCCTTCTATATATATATATGCACATATATACAAAGTGCACTCTGAGCACAACCAGCTAAACTTAAAACATTCTGGACACCAAGGTGTCTCAGCTACAGCTAAGTCCTGCCAGCCTGCCACAACAGGCATTTCTCTGGCTGTTTCACCAGCAAGGTGTGCACCCACTGATGTTTAGACACCTGTTAGCACCAGCATTTTGCAAAGCACAACCAGCAGACACAACACTGAAGAAAGTTTTCTCTGGGAAGAGGAGTTTATGTCATTAACTACTTAAGAGTTATGAGGTCACTTAAGTGGCTTCCACCTCATATCACTCTTCCAAAGAACACAATGATAAAATTATTTTGCTGGATTAAAAGCATGATTTTGTAATGTATAAATGAGGTTAGGTTCCCTCTGCAGACATTAGATTTGGCAGAAGTCTGACTCATCTCAGAGGTAAGGGCATTCTTATGGATCCAATTAAAGAAAAAACACTACCTGGCAAGAAAGAACAAAACCTGTTATACTTCTGATTATACAATGGCAGCTGGAATAAGATTTTCTCATATGGGAACACATGAGCTCAATGTGTAAGGAGAAACTGGGCTTGTCAGACTTAATTAGAGTGAGGGAAATGGCTTATGGTCAGAAACTGCACAAGCTGTCCACTCCTGGCTCCTGGGGCTGAGCCAGACTCGGTGGTCTGTGGGACAGCACCCTGCACCACAATCCCAGAGACAGGAGTTCACACCAAGGGCTTCTCACTGCTGATGGTGAGAAAAATGTGTGCCTTCATTAAAATGTTGTCTCATGCTGTTGACAGAACGATAGAGGCTCCACCAGAGAGTCTCAAAGGGCACTCTAAATAGCTGTTAGCGATGGGATAGGGGCCAGAGTGTTCCAGCAAAGTGTGCACAGGCTGGAGGCTGGTTTGGACTGCAAGAGGGCCATGGTGGGTAATACATCAGATCCGTCCACCTGAAGTACATAAATAGCTGTAATTACATCAGCATCCAAGTGCCTCACAGCACTCCTCTAAGCTAGAGATTTCCTGTTATTCCCAATTTATGTAGAAGCCTAGGGGACAAGAGGACTATAGGATTTCAGTGGGATCCAGACCTTCAGTTACCCTTCCAAGCCCTACCCTTGGGGACATGTGTATCATCGTGCAGGAATGGCCTCTGAAGGGCTGCCAGCTGCCTGTCCGTGGGGTGGTGGAGCTGGACTGCACTGACCCACTGCGGCCATTTGGGCACCGGAGCTCACACAGGGCTTGGGAGCTGCTTTGCAGGGTGGGAATAGGTGCAGATTTACTGGGAGAGTGGAGTGGGTGCGAGGGTTGTAGCACCCTCACTGGCACCATGCGCTGGGTCCTACATGCTCCTGCTCTCCTGAGCCAGGATCTTGGATCTTGGGGGATCCTGATGATAACTTCCCAGGTGATATCAAAACAGCTTTCTTTTCCTTAAGCTTTTGCTGAACTAAGAAAATCAACTTGAAATATAATCATGAGGTGCTGGGAAAGGTTTAGAGAGAAAAGCAGCATTTTTACCAGCCTGAAGTGGTGCAAATATATTTGAGATGATTCTAACAAAGCAAGACTTATCTCACTGATATCTCATTGGCTTTACCAAAACAAAACTTTCTTTTGTGAACACAGATAAGCCATTTTATCCAATTCTTGGTAGTCAGTTGCGGGATAAAATTGTTATTTTGCCTTTGTCCTTATGATGTTTTTATATTTTATGCTTCCCAGGACAGAAGCTGTCCTGAAGAGTGACCAGGGCTTAGATCTCAGCTGAGGTCTCTGAGTGTTACAAAGGCAGATCACTGCATTCCAGTTTCAGTATCAAGCCAAAAATTACTTGTCTTAAAGACTCAAGATCTTTGCTTCTGAGAAAAAAAGTCACTTGGGCAAGGGGAAAGAGAAGCCCACAAAGCCCTCAGTCCTCAAATTAAGTAGGTTCTCCCATTTTATACAAATGAAAGTGAATATGTCTGAAAGGAACATAAGAAAATCCCCACTCTTCTCTGGCATAGTTACTCTGACATGCTCCCATGTGAAAGGGCACTGTGTACCCTACTAAGGATCAGGAAGGATTGTGTCCCTTGGCTCTCTTCTTGAGGCAAATGTACAAGTGGTATCTTGGGCTCAGATGAGTGCAATCCTTTGAAATTTGATTTGTCCCCTGGTCCTGTTGCCTGCTATGCAGAGTTGCAGTGGGTGGGACCATCATGTTGATGTCCCCATTGGTGACTGCATGTATTCCGGGAATGTTCTGTAATACAACCTGGCTCATTGTTGACAGCCAGAACTTTCCAGGTCCCTTTTCTTCTCCTTGGCTCCCTCACTTATTAGGAGGGCAGTAATCAAACAGGTGTACCTGGAGGGGAAGGATGTACCACCACACCAAGCTGAAAGGTTCAGGCAGAGCAGGAGAAGGCCTATCCCGGGGAAGAGATCTCTTGCCCCCACGTGCAGGCTCTCCTTATACATCCATCCTTGCCCGGTATATTACCCAAGGGCAGACCTGACCAACTTCTTAGCAGGCAGGGTGCCATCGTGACAGATGGGCACTAAAGGGGCAGCCAAGAAGCCATGTATTTGCATCCAGTGTGTTTAGCGGTTGGGTTCCCAGCCAGGAACGTCAGAGCAGCTGTCCACCCTCAGTTTACGTGCCTGTAGTTTAGGGGGATCTTCCACCACTAATCCAGCTTCAGAGATGGTTTAACTTTCAAAAATTAAAAATAGCATTCATTGCCCCTTATGGAGAGTGAGTCTTGACCCATTTGCATCAAGGGCTGGTGTGGGTGAATGGGGAGGGGGGCAGCATCAAAGAATGGGAGGGTGGGGAACTGTGTTAATCTTCATTTGTCTTTTGGTTGGGATCTGCTTTGGGATTGTTAGGAATGCCTCCACAAACCAGTCAGATCTGGCCAGGGTGCCCAAGGCAGGACTTGGGCTCTGCTGAGAGAGAGCAGAGAGGAATGGATTCTTCTACCCTATTTATCTCAGTCCTAGAACTCCATGCTACCCTGTACTGGCAGTGTCTAGACCTAGTTGTTCAAAGTTGACATTTTAAAGCCCTCTAGTTAAACTGAATCCTCATCGCAAACGTCTAACATCTCTGTGTCAGATTCTGCCTCTGACAGATGCCTCAACCAGGCACTTATTCTCTCTTGACCTTGCAGAGCTGCAGATGCAACTCTTCACAGGGATGGAATAAGATTTTCTCTAACTCTAATTATCAAATGTTCAGGTGTATTTGGAGGTTCAGAGCTAGAACTAATAAAGGAGTTAGATTGGAGAAAGTCAGACACTGAGGTGCTCAGCCTGAGATGCTTAACTTCTAGAAAGAGATCCAGATCAGTGGTTTGGGGGCTTTAGCCCATGCACTACACAAACAACTTAAGGAAGGGTGTGAACCAGATAACATATGGGGAGCCCTCCTAATTAACCCCAAGGAAAGGCTAAATACGGGTCAGTGTTTTCAACTTTGCCCCTCCTGAAATGTGGGGTAGTGATAGCCCAGCAATTGAAGCATCTCAATTAAGTGTTCATCCAAAGTCTAGAAATCCTTACATGTCAATCAGTATGACATACATATGTGGAAAAAGTTACGAGAGCCCAGGATTTAAGTTTTTTATTCTCTTGCAAAAGATTATTTTCCAGCCACTGGGGTATCGGGGGAAGCCAGTTGTACTTTACATTCCCCCTGGTCTGAGTAGGAGCTTGCCACTAGACCTCTGCTCAGACCAGAGGTTCACCCCTGAACCTAGGTTTCAGTGTGATGTAGTTGCTTGGTAGAAAAGCTGTTGTTAGAAATGTAGCTGACAGTATCAGTCAAAATGTTTAGGGGAAAACTTTATGGTTACATCTGAAGCACTCAGTGCGCCTAAATTTTGCACACCTGAACACTTGTGTTCTTTTGGAGCCTGGATGCTCAAATACGCTCTGATCCTAATAAGATTTCAACTTTGAAACCTTACTGGTCATCCTAAATTATCACAGATCTTGCAAAGAAAAAACTATTATAAATTCTCCAAACTCCTATTTTTCAGAGTTACTTTAGATTTGTGATGACTTGAGATTTAGAACATGACAGAGTGAGATGGGGAATTACTTCATTTCACCTCTGACTCTGAGTAAATGTTCTTATCTGTGCTAACATGTGAGGTCATTCAAAGCAGCTGGGGTTATCTGTCACACCAGAACATTCCCAATCAGCCATCATGATGTGACCTGTAGTCTGTACAACTGGTCATCTGTTTACAGTCCAGTCCATGAAAATGTGCTGATATAGTTGTTGCTTTACCCTCCAAGGTCATTCAGATGCAGTTGGATTTTTTTTCCACCATTTGAAACATCTTTTCTTCCCCACCTTTCTCCTTGTCTATGGTGTTACTTATTTTCCATTGTAAATTAAGTCTCATAAAGCTTGTGAATTTGAATTTCATATGAGAGATACACAGAAAAATGTTGAATCTCATCATGATATCTTCCAGGGGCCCCTGTGCACACCTCAGTGCTATGTAGCATTTGCAGCTTACAAGACGCCTGTTTGTTGTCCCAGTGTGGTTACCACAGCCATGAAAAGCAGCACACTCAATCCTGGTATGTGAGTTCTCCTTAATCACTGGGTTTCAACCCTTTGTCTATGAATAGCTTGTGTTTGTAGGAGTATTTTCCCTGTCTACCCAAGGGAGAGGGAACTTTGTAGTGTTTTGCCATTTTGCAAAGTAGTTCTACACAACATTCAAACCTTAACACCTTTGGGGTGCTCTAAAGATAATAGAGATAATAATTTGCCATGTTTGTTTCAGCTGGTGACTTTCTTCAACTTCCCCTCTCACAATCTCAGTACATTTCATTCATCATCTGCAAACTCTGTACTACAATGTAAACCAGGGAGAACAATTTCTGGAAATGAAGACCTGGAGATGGCATTATTAGTACTGAAACAATAAGCAGAATAGGAAGAAAGGGGACATAACAAATGAACATCAATTTTGCAGAGTTATTGGTATATGTTAAACCAGAGTAACTACTAAAACATATAGTTATGTATGATACTTTATGTATTTAGTATTTCTATTCAGAAGATGCCAAGGCATCCTGTAGATAGACAAGATGAAGATTCTGGTAGACAGCTAGTAACCCAGGAATGCAGAACTCTGACAACACAGGATTTACCCAGTGTCCCGCTGCTATCTAAGTAAAGGAATTGTCTGATTTGTGATGTTCACTAGGCATCTCATGGCACGTGAAATTCTTCTTAAACACAGAACTCATGGAGTTAAAAAACAAGGCAAGAGCAAGTCAGTATAATAGAAAGATGAGGAACATACACCATAAAAGTTCATAATTACAGAGGGCAACAATCAGTTAATAGCTTAATGGTTGGACTCAATGATCTTGGAGGTCTTTTCTAACCTTAAAAATTCTATGATTCTGTGATATGAGCTTTGCTTGAAGCAAGGAAGGATGGTTACTCTTCTCTTCCTCATATTCAGCTTTAGCCATCAGTTTTGCTCCCTCTCTTGCTTGCTGAGGGGATTTCTGCCCCCATCCATGAGAACAGAGCACCTTCACCAGAAGCAACTGTGAATCTCTCGCACTGGCGGAGTGGTTAGGGCTGCTTTCAGGAGGAATTATGGCTGCTTAGTTTGGGACCAGCATGGGGAAAATCAGAGTTATTCTCCACCCAGGCTGGAGCAGGGATGTCTGCAACACCAGCCTGTCCTGCATCCTCTTATTCCAGCTGGCAACGTGGCCATGTCAGTGTCTGCATCCCCTGGCAGCCCCCAGCTTCGGTGTGCAGAGCACTCAGTGTTGGTGGATAAAGAAAAGACCTCTGTAATAACTGAGCAGAATAAGGCTTTGCTTTCAGGAACTTTCTGGACTCACCCTATTCCCCAATCACTGTAATATTCCAGCAAATATTTTGTGAGACAGTTTTCACACTGCTTCTAGGAACACACAGAATATTCAACCAAAATGTCATGTGTCGTCTGTTTGACCTCTTGGCGTTCATTGATGCAAGTTTACCTCATAGCTACTATTTTCCTAATAAATTCTGTTTAGGGCTTGTTTTTCAAGCTCAAATGGAAAATCCCAAATTGTGTCATGACAAGAGAAAACACTCCTACATGCTGAAAATGTTCTGTTTTCCACTGCTCTGTTGCCAAAGTCTAGGGGTGAAAAAAGGCTCACACAGGCTGAGTGTCGAGGGTGTAGTAGAAGTGGGAGGTAGCCAACTTGGAGTCTGAATCTTGTGTGTTCCTTCAACAACCGAGTTGCTATTGCCCTGGTCCATCCACAAAGGATCAATTAATCAAAGTTTTCTCCTTAATCAACAGATGCAGCCATCCCTGCCCTGATTAGCTAGTGGAAGGAATGTTTTCCAGTGAAAGCAGTATAATTTGCTCACACAGTGCTGGGCAGACCACAATCAGTTTGAAGAAGTGTGAATCTTGCACATCTGGATGCTGGACACCTCTGGACCACAGCACTTGGAGACGTGTTGGTGCAGCAGAGTTCCCTGAGGCTTTACCATCTGAATCTGAGCTCTGCCTCTTTGCAAGTCTGAACTCAGAGCAGCATTTCAGGGAAATGAAGGAATTAAATTCCAGATAGGCCCTGGGAAATGGTCTGGATGATGAGGTGCCTGAATCCAGAACACAGGCTCCAAACTCCTTCTCAGCTGCCATCTGACAGAGCAGGTGCCTAATTTTCTGCTAGAAAGCCTAAGCAAACCTGCCAAGACTTGGCAGAGCTCAGATACCTGGACACATGCATGAACCTCATGGGTTTCTCAGAAGAGCCACTTCTCTCCCACTCCTACCTGTGGACCAAAGGGATGTTCAGATAACTGGGACACGGCCCTTTGAAACCAGCTGCAGACTTGTCCTTGCAGAGATCCTCCCCTCCAGTTCATCTGAGGCTGGACTATCAGTTTATGCTTTGTTTCCAAGGTCAGATAACCTTTAGGTTATTGAAGAGATACACCCTATTGAAGTCTTATCATTCTCTGTACACAGTCAAATATCTATCAGGTCGGGGGACAAAAGGAGCAGTGAGCTGGAGGAGGAATGTTGTTTTCAAATCTTGGATTCAATCTCCTACATTTCAGGTGTGTGTTTTCAACCGATGGTTAAATGAGAGGGTTGGAGGAAAGGCAGACCAGCCTTGAAGACAGAGTAGCAGAGGATTCACAGCTGAGTTATGTACCTAACTGCATGGCAATGTTTAATTTGCCTTTTTTTCAGTTTTATGTCACATACTACCAAGACCTCCCTTCATATTTTAAGTTCAATTTCTAAGCTGCAGAGTGTTTGTCTTCAGCGCACTCCAGATCTGAGCTAATGTCTATAAAAGCTGAATACACTTTAAAGGCTGATTTTTAAACGGACTGTTTAAATCTTCCATTGTACAATATTTACCCCACAGATTTCAGTGCGGAACTCATTTTCCCTACAGGGAAAGGGAGAATAGTTTTATCCTGAATGAAGCCAACTGACTGATGAACACATGTTCAGGCATGGTGTGTCCTCATGTCGGTGGTTTCCCAGGCCTTTCTGAAGAGACAGGCTGACATCTAAGCTCTCACATGTGAGAAATCTCAGTGCAACTGAAGTAAGTGACAAAAGTTTCTTGATTTTCCACTGGGAGTGATTTCACTGAAAGCAATTAGAACTCAATAGCAGAAACACAAAAACATCTCAAATGATAACGTGGCCCAGACGTTCATGCTGAAATGAGAATTGTCTTGCTGAGACGTCTTACTGGGGAGAAATACTTTGAGAAGAATTGCTCATTCCTCTTATGTGTAGGAAGTGGGGGACTGAGTTAACTCCTTCCATCCCTGCAAAAGGACCTGATTTCTCACAAGGTGAGCTGGACACTGCACAGCTGAGTTTCCCAAAAACTGTTCATCACTTAAGAAATGCTTGGCTCTTGAATCTGTCCCAAAAACTCTTCTTGACACATCCAAAGATAATCTTAAGTCTGCCAGAAAGACTTTGGAGCCAAAATGTTAACCTTTCATTTTTCTTATCTGTCTCCACTGAGTTTAGTCCTGCTCCCAGGGAAGAAGCCACAGGCTTCTGCTGCAAGCTGCTTTGCTCAAGTCATTCACTGCACATGTCCAAGTGTTTTTGCAAGGAGAGAAAAGCCAGCTCCCCACCAGGCTGGCTGCTTAAGGAAAGCAGGAAGGTGGGTAGCAGCAGTTAAGGAGCTTTTTCACACTCCAAGAGCTTGGTCTGTTCTTTCTCTTCACTGAGTGAGCTGATTGGCATCCAGGACACATTTAATCCTGCTCTGCGAAAAGGCAATATTTTAACTAAATGGCTTGTTCACCTGAAACCTCACGTTTTCCAAGAAAACATGCCAAGCTGGGGTTGAAAATCTGCATGCAAGTGCATTATGGGATATGTGTGATGATTTCATGACTTTCTATGACACTTCTTGCAAGGATAGCAGCAGGCTTTTGTGTATTAATGCAGTGAGTGATTAATTTTCTAGAAATCCTTACCTTATGGTAGATAAGACAAGTACAGATGTAAAATACAGGGATTGCTTCACCCACAGGCAAGTCCAGCTGTTTCCAGGTGGAAGCCTGCCATAGTTTCACAGTTCATAACTGCAGTGTGTAAAATTTTAGAGCTGAAATTGTATTTCTCCCACATACTGACTGCTGTAGATGTTGCCACAAGCTGCATGTAACAAGGTGAGCAAGGGGATGCTGACTTCACCTGTTAGTAGAAGGTGACTGGTCAAATACTGCCTTTAAAGCAATCTTTCATCAGTGCCTTGAGTCACCTTCACGTTTCCAGTGAAGGAAGCAGGTCTTTAGCAGCTGAGCTTTCAACAGGAAAAATTTTCTGTAAATGTGTTAAGGAAAAGAGCATTTAAAAAAGATGCTCCTTAGAAAAAACGAAGGAGGAGTTCATCAAATTGGGTAGGCGAGGGTAATGATTGTACTGGGAGAAACCCTAGCATAAATATGAACGCAGACCAGACCAGTCAATAACATAAATAATTGAGTACAGATACTGGCACTGAGTCGAAGGAAACATGGAATGTGGGATCAGGTGAGAAGAAAGCAACAGAGCTCCTAAATGTCTTGTTTCACTGGTCAGAAGGATACCAGCTGGTGGGAGAGTAACAAGACAGTAACTACAAACATTGGGATTGAGGAGGTGTGAGCAGGGAGGAAGAGGAAACTTAGAAGAGGAAAAAGTAGTCAGTGTTAATCAAAACGGGACTGAGTCATAGAAAAGTAAAAAACTGTGAGTGTAGCGGGAGAAATAATGAGACCTGGGGCAAAACCCCAACATTACACCCCACTTCATGGCACAAGAATTGGTTTGAATATGTGGTTTTGCAATCAATATATTAGAAGAGACATAAAATAGCTGCAGTATTGGTTGGCAGTGGGCCGTGTGATCCATCTACTCACTGTATCTGTCCACCATGGGATTTGTTTTCCCTCCAAATGCTGGGCTGACTCACACTTTAATGTGTTTGCAATTGCACAACTGCTTTTGGATTTCTGTGAAACAGGCAGACAGTTCTTTTAACCTCCAACCTTTGTCTCTATTATGAGCTTTTGATGCTGTTGTTTTGTGTGTTCGACTAAGTGAGGATCAGACCCTGTGACCCTGTGGGCTGGAGGGGACCCTTCTCCTGGCTCACCCAGGACTCTTAGCTCCATGTAACAGCATAAATATCCAAAGGCCAGACTCAGTGCTGCTGGAGGCAGTGGAAAGGATGCCACAAGCTCAAATGACCCAGGGCTCAGAGCCAAAAGTTTCCTTGAACAAAGATAAGGAGACACTTGCCCAATTCATGGAGACTGGTGTTTTGTGATTCATTTCCTTTTTTAGTACATTGTGGAAGGAGAAAGGCCTTTCAATGGGAACATCCACAGGATGTGTACAGTCAGCATGAGACTTGTGCTCTTTACAAATTATATGCACTTAAGAACTGAAGTCACTTAAAGCCAGACAAGTTCCTCTCGAAATGACAGTTCCTGAGGAAACAGATCATGAAGTTCAAGACAGGACTTGCACTTTCTTGGAGAGAAAGAACCAGAATCAGAAGTCAGCAGGATCTGGAGGAGTTTTTACACTTCCAAGGGAAAAGGAAGGAAGAAAATGGAATGACATTACTGCACAGTGAAGAGGGGGCAGCTTAGAGATCCTGACTTCCATCTTGGAAAAAGGGGGGAAAAAAAAAAGAAACATCCAGGGACAAAATGAGAAAAAAAGTGCCAAAAAGTCATTTGCAAGAAGAAATTTTATTTGACTTCCTGTTCTATTGCTTTTTTTTTTTTTTCCCCCTTTGGCTACTCTTTTCTTTGCACACCCTGAGCTTCATTAAAAGGCCATTTATTTCACTAGTTTGTGCATCAAGCTAATTATATCCTGTGCACAGCACGCTTGGACTTGACAAGCCAAAAGGGACAGCTAGGACTGAATTCCTTAAAAACAGGGTTTTTTTTGTTTTATAGTACTATAAAATATAATGATACAGTTCAGTCCCAAACTTGCAGTAACCAAATTTGTATGGCACAAAATCCATTCCTCCTAATTTGGACTTCCTAGTTGAAGACTCAAATACTTTTCGTTGCTGTATTTTCTCTATCTCTGGTAACTGCCTCATTGAAAGGCGTCAGGAATGATTTAACCGGTAAAATTAAACTGTTGTTTTTCTATCAAGAGTAATGCCTGGGGTTGGCCAAAATGGCATGAAAGATTCAGGAACACATTGATTTAAAAATAACATTTAATTCCAATATAATGTGGCTCCAAGGCCCCTTTTAGTGAGATACTTTAAAAGCATAAATATAGGCAGTACTGGCCTTGAAAGAATTTATATGCTGGAGGCTCTGATCCTACCAATATAAATCTGTGCCTAGATGGAGGATTCTATCTGTGGAAAGTTCAGTACTGCTAATGGTTATTGAACCAGAAATTACCCCATTTAAATCTCAGCTCTCCAGCTGAATTTGTGAGGCTGAAACTCCCCAACAACAGAGAGAAGAAAAAAAAAAAAAAAAAAAAAAGAAAGAAAGAAGAAAGCTGCTCCTGAACCAGACACCAAAAATGACACTTTTACAGCCATTTATTCCTAGTTGCAGTTGTGCCATAAATAACCCAAGATAGCCCTTTTAAAATAATTGTTTAGGGTCTGGAAGCCTAACTAATAATTTCCAAGTAACAGGACTTTAACTTCTAACAGGATGGAAGATAAGAATTAGGAGCATGACTGAGAAGTGTCATCCCACAACTCTGTAGCCTGGCTGTTTTCAGGGACTGCCCTTCCCTGGCCTACCTCTGGTCCATGTATGTGCTGTACCCCACAAATATCACCAGACAGAAGATTTTTGGGCATATATTTTGCCTAAGGCAAGGCTGTATTGTTAGATCCTGCCCCTCAATGTTTGGTTTGAGCTGATCATGTGAAAAAGTGAGCAGCATCTTTTGTGCTGGGTCACTCCTGAACACAAGATGCCTTGAAGTCATCGGAACCTCAATATATGAAAGATTTACCCCCCAAAAAACCCCAGAATTCTTTATATTTGACTATAAGTGCTTGGATCTTCATGACAGAAGGTTTACTCTGGCTAGACCAGGGTCCCCTGAGTTCACAGTCATGAAACCACCAAATGGCAAGACTATAATGAAAGTGTCCCAGAGAAAATATAGATGGACAGGGTGTCTGATGGACACAAAATTAAACTACAAACTTTTTTCAGAAGGACCAAGGAGAAGTTTGTTGGACATAAAAATGTTTTGTTAACTTGTTCCATAGCTGGATTTAAGAACAATATTTAAAAACAGGGTTTGGAAGCAGATTTGAATTGAGTATGTATGAGCAGAACACCAAGAGGTTTCATTTTAAATTCCAGACATTGGGATTTAAGTCAAAAAGTATTCACGGCACCTTCCCTCTTTGCTTTCCACCAGTTCTCGACACAAAGTATTTCTCCTTCTGGGAGGGCCTAGCAGCACAATTGCCTTCTTTCCAAATATTTGTTGGAATGACCTCCCATTTCAGAAACCAAAGGAAAAAAGAAAAATCATTAAAATTTCCCATTAATCAATATTAACTTTGATGTTAGCCTCCCTTATGAGCAGAACCCTTTCTTACAAAGGATGAGTGTTCTTAGCCTGTGATAAGAAAACAAGTTATTTAATCAATATATTTTCCAACATACGTGTTCCTTGGCAGTGGCTCTAAGCTGCCTCTTCTGAGTATGCGTGTGTCTCTCCTCGGATATGTGTGTGTGTGTGTAAGCTTTCTTGCCTCAGAAAACAGAGCTGTTGGACATGGATAGGAATGTGTCTGGCATCTTTAGAAGAAAAGACTCAGAAGGAAATCAGTATTTGAGTCAGTTTTGCAAGATATCCAGCTCTGACTGTTTTGCGGTTAACTTTCCATTCCAAAATTGCTAATGGTGAGCTGTCCAGACCTTGTCCCTTACCAAAGAATTTTGGAATCATGAGAAAACAATGAGTTAGCCAGTAGGAAAGATTAACCTCCCAATCTTAATCCTTCCAACTATCGCTTTACATAAAAAGAGCATTCATGTCTAAACCACTGCTAAAGACTCTTGGATAAATTTCTCGCCTAATTCCACAGAAACTGTCATTTCCACACCAAATATACAGTGATTTAATGTGAGCTGGCTACAGTTATTGTTGCAGTAGTGTTCAAATTGCCATCTAATACGGGAGTCCTGGTAATGGTACTACATACTGCATTGGCACAGAGAAAATTTACAAGATGAACAGACAAGAGACACAGAGGATTACAGAGAAAGGAAGTGTTTTTATATTTTAGGCAGTGAAGTCTCATACTAGTAAGATGATTTGCCCATAAATATATAAAGAATTTGAGAAGGAATGTGAAATAAACCCAACTGTGCTAAATCCTGCATCATCCATCCCTATTGCTTTGTAAAGGACATTAGGATTTAATTTATTGTGGAAAAGGCAGGTTGTCCTTTGTGATTTCACTGATGCATCCACAACCAGAACAAAATGTAACACTTCAGAATAACTAAAGAAATAGTTTCCCAGAATAGGTCTGCTGTCAGTCCCTTGTAACAACTGCATTTTAGGCCTAGGAGCAAAAGGATGCTTTGTGCCTGTCACTTACTCAGGCATTTTAATTCTTGCTGCTTTCCTAACCAGGACCTAGTCTGCTCAATATATTCATAGTGCTCAGGATACTAGTTTTAAAAGTCAGAAATTAAGAATTTTATCAAGATGGGGTAGTTTTTTTGCTGGGTTGTTTTTTTTTTTTTTTTTTGGTTTTTGTTTTTTTTTGTGTTTTTTGTTTTGTTTTGGTTTTTTGTTGTTTTTTTTTTTTTTTTAAATCTACCTATAACCTACCTGTAAATATGTGTCCAGTCTCTATCAGTGCTACACTGCCTGACTGGTGACGTAAAATTGGTGGTTGCGACATTGACATCTTCTATCTATATGGCTGTATAGCAAATTTGTGCACTTTAAGTTGTGAAAACTGTAGAGACAGAAATTGGATCCTCATGGAATTGCAGCCTCTATGCTCTGGTGGCTCCAGGTGAGCTGATGAGAGAGCAGCAAGATCTGCTCCTGCACAACCTATAAATCTACCCTGGGAAATGTGCTTGTTGATCATCTGAATGCAGCTTTCAATTAACACATTTTGGATAGGAAAAAAAATTGAAAAAAAAAAAATCCATCTTGCCCAAGTTCGGATTCTGACCCTGCTGTAAGGGCTTTGGAGGGGTTTGGTGATGCTGAGCCCAATAAAACACAGGACTGACACTGAGTGCCTGGATACCACTATGGAAATGCAAACGTGTGTGGTGGTGGGATGGGGCAGAATAGAGGGTTGTGTGCTGTATTCCAGTGCCTCTGCAAAGGGAGATTTTTGCTGTTAAGGCTCAACAGCTGTAACTAATCCAGTTGCAGGTTTACCTCTGGCTCCAAGTGCTGCAGTTCTTCAGCCAGCACAAGTGGTCAGCACTGTTCTTGACAAGAAAAACAAGCTCATAGCAAGAGGACTGACAACTCGCAAGTGTTACGGACAGAGAAGGTTTTGGCAGTCTAGAGCCTTTTTATCATTGCAGTGCACCAAGTGAAAGCCTGCATATAGAAAGGGAAGAAAGGACAGTCTGGTTCTTAAAGGTCTTTTCCTCTGCTCAGCACTGGTGAGGTCACACATGGAAAACTGGGTCCAGTTCTGGGCTCCTCAGTGGAAGTGAGACATGGACACAAATCAAGCAAAGGGCCATGAAACGCCTGGAGGGGTTGGAGCATCTCTCCTGAGAGAAGGCTGAGAGAGATGAGACTGTTCATCCTGAAGAAGAGAAAGCTTAGGAGTTCTTATCAATATGTAAATAAATAACTGCAGGGACGGTGCAAAGAAGACAGACAAGATTCTTTTGGTGGCAAAGGAGTGAGAGGCACCGGGCACAAACTGAAACACCGGTGTTCCTCTGAACATCAGGAAACACTTTTTTATTGTGAGGGTGAGTGGCACATGTTTCCCAGGGACACTGTGGTGTCTCCAGTCTTGGGGCTACTCAAAAGTTGTCTGGACTCATTCCTGAGCAAACACCTCTAAGTGCTGTCTCTCAAGCAAAGAATTCAGACAAGATGATCTACTGAGGTCCTTTCCAGCCCCAATTAGTTTGTGATTCTGTGACTGTCCAGCTAGAAGCCTTATGTGGCTTTACAGCTGCCAAAATGCTGAAAAGAATAACTTTAAAAAGTCATGCATAATACTGCTCCTCGTCTTCTGGCTCAGACTGATGAGGAGGGTTTGAGCAGTGCCCCTCCTGAGTGCACAAGCAGTTTCTGTGACATAAAAGGGTGCTGTCAATGTGCTCTTCCCTTCTTGGGAGGTAAAAAAGAAACAACAATCTTTTATATTTTCAGGATGTGCAAGGTCTCCCTCTTCCCTCTTGCAGTAGGGGCACCTGCTCTGGGCTGCTGTGCTCACTGCAGAGTGTCTCCAGCTGCAGAAATATCTGTTGTGACAGCAGGACAAGGGACGTGTCAGGAGGCACAGGAGATAAATGGCACAACAGCCGTGCTAATGCTCTCCCTAATAATGCAGCTGGAGAGCTAAGAACCACTTACCTCGTTGCTGGATGAAACAAATCAAAGAAAGCAGCTTCTCTACACAACGTACAACGTACGCTACTGTGTCAACAAAAATTATCCAGGTGGAAGTTTATTTTGCCATACGACTCAAAGTTTTTTTAAAGAAATTGGAAAAATTGGTTAATATCCCAACTCTTTTGTTGGACTTCTAATTGTATTTGGGTGCAGTGAGCAGCATTTCCTGGTCAAATGATTTTTAAGGTGGTTATTGTCTGTTGAAAGAATAGGAAGAAAAATAAGAATAGCAAAAAAATAGAAGCTTGTTCAATTTTCTGGAGTTACTATCACCATCTGTGCTACAATTGCACCTGCAAGTCCCTTGCAGTGCAGCGCTAACCCATCCAGACCATCCTCATTCCAAAGTGGGCAAAGGGTCCTTAAGCTGCTCCAGAAGAATGTGACTGCTCCAAAACGAGAGGTGATGCCTGTTACAAACCCAAGAATGGATCCAGTCTAAGCTCAAAGCTTTAACACCTGTATTTACACTTCAGGCTGAGGAGCTGTTAAATATTATGGGCTTCATACATCTAGATAGGGAGCTATATGCACACACAGACTTTAAATATAGATGACCTCCATCCATGGAGCGACTCCCATCCCATCTGCTGGCAGTGCCTGGGTGGAAGCACTATCATCCAAGAAAGATGATCTCAAGCCCATGAGCCCTGCATGACATGTCCCTTCAAAGCCCTGGCAGGCTGATGCTTGTGCCCAGAGCAGGGCATAAATGGTTTTCCTGAAAGCACTAAGGCTCCTTGTCTGCCAAAAGCCAGCTCCAAAAGCCTGGAGCTTCAGTTAACAGAGATAACCAAGTGCATAAAATTTCCTTATGTAGTTCAGTAGCTGATTTATTTTTAATGCTCTGAGCAAACTATCCCGCCAGAGGAGATTTATCAGTTGTCTGGTCAGTCCTCTGGGCAAAGCCAGGGCTCCTGATTCCCTCCAGCAGTTCCCACATCAAACCCAGCAACAATAGACAAGGAAGTGTCAGTTATTAAATGGGCTGAAAACACTTTCCATTGTTAAGTAAAGGATTTCCTTATGATTTCCCATGCCAAATAATAAATTCTAAGTTATACAGTGTGTGCCATGACAGACCAGCACCACTGCGAAGAAGATAAATATTAAAACCAAATGACATCTTCACCATTTCTTGTCAAAGCTGGCTCATGACTATCCGCAATAGGTCCAAGGCTGAGTTTAACTCTTGTTTTTCCCCTTCCCCTTCCATTCTCAACTTGAAGAGATGAAAGGGGAATACAGCTTTTTGAGGGAGAGCTTTGCTCTCACATGAGGAGAGCTCGTTCTCCAGACATTGAAGTTGTGGAACAGCCTGGCAGAATCGTGCCGTGATCTTTTCCATTTCCCTGGAAGCAAGAAATGCAAACTTGTTCATTGCTTCATAAATACAGTAAGTGTTACAGTGAGGGTTTTTTTTAATGGGACTTTCTTTCTTTCTTTCTTTCTTTCTTTCTTTCTTTCTTTCTTTCTTTCTTTCTTTCTTTCTTTCTTTCTTTCTTTCTTTCTTTCTTTCTTTCTTTCTTTCTTTCTTTCTTTCTTTCTTTCTTTCTTTCTTTCTTTCTTTCTTTCTTTCTTTCTTTCTTTCTTTCTTTCTTTCTTTCTTTCTTTCTTTCTTTCTTTTTTTTCCTCCAGTAACTAGAAATTGAAAATGCTCAGGGAAAGAAGAAGGATTGTAGGGGAGCCCAGTTCCCTTGGGCAAGCTGTTGTACACATGTACAGGAAATTGAATGCAGAAATTATTGCATACAAGGCTGTTAAAGAAGTGTTGGGGTTATAGAACAGATCTTTCAGCTGCCACCCATCGTGGACATTCCAGTTGTAAAGAATCAAGTTTTAATACAAATCTACTGTCCCAAATTACATTTGTCATTTTCCATAAACTAAAAGTCGTCAAAGATTTACAGGTAGGTAATTTTATTCTATGTTACTTTAACTCCTTTATTTTCACTCTGAATTTCTAAAAAAGGAGAAGGAGAAGGAGAAGGAGAAGGAGAAGGAGAAGGAGAAGGAGAAGGAGAAGGAGAAGGAGAAGGAGAAGGAGAAGGAGAAGGAGAAGGAGAAGGAGAAGGAGAAGGAGAAGGAGAAGGAGAAGGAGAAGGAGAAGGAGAAGGAGAAGGAGAAGGAGAAACCCATTGGTTTGGTAGAATTTATTAGGATGCAGTGGCGTAATGGCTTCTGTTCTTGGTCTGCTGAAATATCCGTGAAAACTCTGAGGGCCTTTTCCAAAATACCTTAGCTCTCTTGAAATAGGAAGTGTGATGCTGCATAAATAGAACACAAAATCTGATTGTGCTTGATGTGACTATTTATTACATACATTCTGTTCTCCTGATCTGATATTCCACCATTTACTACATGAGATCATAGCATGCACTGGAAGTGAGATGGCTTGTTTCTAAATAATTGTGACAATGAAGCAGTTTGATATTCAGATCTTCAGTTGCTACCAGGCATTTCGATTCTGCTTCCCTTTCTCTGCCTCTACTTTTCTTCCCGTTTTCAAGGCAACAGATGAAAATATGTCTCAAAGCCATCTGCAGAATTAAATTTGAGATTATGGTACAAGTAGGTACAGTACCAGTTAATTTAATTGGTTTTGAAAGAGGTAAAACAAAAAAAAGCTTACAGCCCTATCACTGAAATCATATTCCAGAGGCGTGCTACTTCATGCTAATTTTTTTCCCAAAATTCAGCTGAATTTTGTTATCAGCAAATCAAAATCTGATCTTCCAAATTTAACATAAATTCTGATCTAAATCCTTTTTTTACTTGAAGCCAGACACAAAGTACATTTTTAAACACTGCTGCTCAATTTACACCCTGACTATTAATGTTTCATCTGGCTGTTCTAGTCCTATTCATTATTCCTTCAGACTTTATAAATGCACAGGACAAATCCCCCAAGTTTTGCTTCTCAGCCTGCAAATTCAATTTTGGTGACTCTGCGTGAACTTTGAAGCTCTGGCTGGAGCCAGTCACTAGGAACTGCAGCTCCTACTTTGTAGAGGCTTAGTCTTGATTTTGCAAAGAGCTTTTGTGTAATCAGTCAATTAGAGCTGTGACCAGTGATCCATATCAGAAACTGATAGGGAGTGCAGGATTGGTACGCTTGGAATCCAGGTTTCAGCTTTTCTGGTTAGGTAGTGATTCTCAAACAGCACCAATATTGAAGACATTACATCAATTTCTTCAATTCCTTGTCTACAAACACCAATAGTCAACTCTGTATTAATTATAGATGCTCTGGACATTGTTTCTTTCTATATTTCCATCTATGCTTGCACTATTAGGAAATCCTTTTCCAGTAGTTTTCTGTAACATCATCTGGAAGTGTAAATAAGTGCACTGATACAGTTACAATCAATTAATAACAACCAAATCCTGCCACTACAGCTCCAAGTGTATTGGTTTAAACTCTCAAACTGTATAGTTAGATTGTTTTATCTCTTCATAGAAGCCTAACTTTTAAAAGAATATTAAGCCAGAGTAAATTTTGCGTAAGTGGGTGCTTATTTAAAGGCCACATATTTAACAAGACACTTTAATAGCTGCTGTTCTGTAAAAAAGAATGACTGGGGAAAGAGCTTCAGAGCTTAGCATTATTTTACAGTTTCCCCTTTCAATGACCCCCTTAGATCACGTTTGCTGAGATCTCTGTTGTTATAAAATGCTCACACTATTACTGACAATAGATGTTGAATGCAAAAATGTTCTCCCCTACTTAGAATGGCATGAATGCCTTTATTTGCTGTGCATAGTGCCTGCCACTGCCTTTAAATACTCAAATGTGCTATGAGTCACTTGCAGCCAGTTTGACTTAAATATTGCTAATTCGTGTCTGAGTGTAGTTTTGTGTACTTAATAATGGAGGAGCCACCTGAGCAATTGTGAGCATGTCATGGGAAGGCACGCACAACGCTGAAGCAGGTTCCACCTTGGATGAATACCAGAGAGAAAGAATAGGAAGGAGAACAGCATGGGCACACAGCAGCTGGCTTTGTTTGCTCTGAGATCCAGGGATTGCTCCTGAATTTGCCCATGGATGTCAAATCTCAGGCACAGGGATGTGCCTGTGGATGCCTGACTGCTTCCCACAGAGACCTGATGAGTAAGGTGGTAGTGCAGGGACAGATGAACTGGGATGTTTGCTGTCCAGGCATTGAGGAGGCAAATCCTTCATGGAAGTGCCTGTCCACAAGGAAAATGGCACCAGGAGGAGCAAGGAGGGGGATGGGCCTGAAAATCAGATGTTTGGAGAAACCAAATGAGTGGATGCAGCAGAAACTGTTTGGTAGTTAGAGCAGGGAAAATCCTGGGGCTCTGCCACTGGCCTTGTTTCTGCCATTTCAGATGACTACATCAACTGTTCTCCAATTAGGAAATGAGTTCTCAGGTTTTCCCCTGAGGACCAGTTCCTGTCGACTCATCCAGCTCTGCGCGCCAATGCCAGACAACAACCATCAAAGTTGGCTTCTCAGCACCGTCCTTACCACGAAGGTGTCTCTGGGAGGGGTGTACCCACCTGCAGTGCCCTCCTCCTCTTCCCTATGGCAATATGTGGTGTTGAACAAGTTCTGCATCACCTTATGAGATACCTGTGCCACAGGTCTGCTCTAACTTCTCTAAACCAGTGTCACATCAGCCTGCCTCACTGCCTTTGCACCACAGCTGGCTTCTGCACAAGTGCCCTGGGCACGTTATACTCTTTGTCATTTTAAGGGAAAACATATTTAAGTACCTGAACAAAATGAAGCTTGGTCAAGCAACTGGACTCTCAGCATGGGATAATGGCATTCAGGCCATACACAAGCCCATGAGACACACTTTATCTGGGTGTGGAGCTCATCTTTTCTCCAGACCATGGGTACCTAGTGTAGAAGCCAAGTACCCTCTGGAGTTAAATAGGATGGGATTCACCGTTGTTTCTCCAAAGACTGAAAAGAGAGAGAGAGGGAGGGAGAGAGAGAGAGAGAGAGAGAGAAAAGACTCACTCTTTCAAAGCATGGTTGCAGAAGAGAAGGGTCCTGGTTTTCCATTGCTACGTGTCCTCTAAAAATGTGACAGAAAACAACCTGTCAGTGAGGACCAGAAGTAACACTTTTACCCATGGGATCTTGTTGATGCTGTTTGTTTATCTGTCTCCACGGACCTGACTTGGCTTTGGTGGGAAGGGTGTGGGCATGCCAGGACACCTGTCCTGGGCTCACATCCATCATCTCCTGCTCTCCTGGGGCATGATGGATCCAGAGTATTTGAACCCCGAGGCTCAACTGCAGCTTAAACAGAAAAATGGCACCCTCCTGTGGCAATGGTTTAGAGAAAAAAAAAAAAAAAAAAAAAAGCTGTGACTAAATTCAGAACAGGGTCTAATCCTATCAGCATGTGCTACCCCTGTGTACTCCCACCAAAGGAGGATTCATGAGGGATGAAGGTGCCTCTGTGCTTGTACAAAAGTATTGGGATTTGAGTGCTGGGGCGATGCGGGGAGTGCACCAGAGCAGAGCCAAGGCAAAAAGTCTCCAAGGTTAGGCAGGGAGTCCCGTGGCGAGCTTGGAGGCAACTGTTCAGCTGCACGGAGCCACTCTGGATCCCAGAGTCCACATCCGGACAGCTTCGAGAGCCTACATCCTTTTTTTGGACTTGGCTCTTTGTCAAAACCATAGGGTACAGTGCCTGCATGGACTTCAAAGGGAGGACACCAAATGTGATTTGGCCCAGGCAGTTACGACCATTTATTGCCAGCATCTTTCTCAGATACTGCTGCCAAGGGTTAAAATGTTTACATGCCCCCTGATTTTAAATGGACTGGGTTGCATGTCAAATGCCAACGAGAGAGACAGCTGGAGTATCTAAACCAAGAGCTTTGATCTTGGTATCTGTAAAAAAGAGGTCATTTGGTCTCCCCAGGAAGCACAGACATTTAGAAGGTCCCCGTACAACTCATGCAAGTATTTTATTAACAACAATTTCTATTCACATTTAGGTAGGTTGTATTACTACTTATTTAAATTCCTCTTAAATATACATGTATATGCATATATATGTAAGAATATCTGCATTTTGTGTGTGTGTGTAGGCATATATATACACACACATATCTCATATACACGAATTTGTATGCTTGTGTGATTGTCTGTGTGCTTTCTAATGTCCAGTATTTCTATGCAGACATACTGATCTATCTAACTCACTTGCAAACAAGCAACAATGATTTAAGTATCATATTTTATCTCTAAGTCAGTGTTTGCAGAAGTAACCTGAAAAATTTATCTGTATGAAATGTTTTGAGTAAACCTGCAATTGTAATGAGTGTGTGATGTTTTCAAGAAGATGTAGGCAATGAAACACAGACTTCATTGTGCTGTAATCAGGTCTGACATTGATTCAGAAGAGAAGAATTCTAAAATACAGTATTGCACAGGGGAAATATTTTTATTCTTTAGAGGGGAATTTTGTGGTTAGTTCACAATGCAATTAAAATAGCCACCAGATGTTTATGACTTCAGGCAGCAGTTAACTTTAGTGTCTCTGATCGCTGTCCTTTGCTCCGTTGTCAGAATAAATAAGTATTTTTCTGGCTGGAGGAAAAAATCCTTAATTTTTAAACATACGGGGGGTGGGTATGTATTTCCATTTGGCAGAGCTCCTGCTGTTCTGTGACAGACTTCTAAAAAATTATAATCTTGAAGTTAAAATAAAAGCTCTCTCCAGGATGAAATAAACATATTTACTCAAACATGAGATGAAATGTACAATAACACCATTAAACTGAAGTGATTTGTGAGAAGCAGTATGGTAAAAGACTATGGCTTTTCCAGAGCATATAATAAACATGAAAGATATTTTTTTTCTCATTGAATAATAGGATTATTAGTATGCATGTTTTTATAAAGACACATTTAAAGAGAGCCTGCTGGGCTCCTATTCTGGTAATTTTTTTAGAGTCCGTTATTCTTATTTGTTTCAAGGCTATTAATTTTGAGGCCACATTATATTCAAATTATATTTGATTACCAGGCTCAGTAAGTGATCACAGTTTGTGTTCCATCATCCAAAAGAAAGTTAATAAATTTAGCTGCACATTAACATTTTGAGAAATAAATTATTGAAGTTCTGCAAAGTAAATTAAAAAAAAAAAAAGTTGCAAAAAGTTAGAGCAACTTGCCTGGCACCTTACCTAAAGGAAAAGGAGAGCTCCAGACAGGGAGTAAAACACTCTGAAGTGTCCTAATTTTAAAATGGTGTATTTCAGCTATTCAGTCATGTCTGAGATGATGTGTTGACAAAGTAATCAATAATTTAAGATTAAAAAATTATGAAATACCGCAGATAATATGGAAATATATAAGAGATTTCTATTCATAGGTACACAGCAATTTTAAATAGTTGAATAACAGTATGATTCTCAGAAACAAAATTATGGCATTAGAAAACCCCTGCAGAGTGGAAAGAAAATAATAGATAGTGCGAGAATATCTAATTTTGCGGGTGTTGATAAGGTCTTGAAGGTCTATGTCCATGCATAAAAATTGGCAGTTTCTCCCCTAAACCGGGCAGTGTCATGGATCTGTGTTAATGAGGAACCCTCCAAACAAACAAGCAAAAGAATTTGAATTTTCTTAGCTCTGCTGAGCCCTGATTACTCAAAGATTTGGCGTTCAGTCCCTTGGGACATCCAGACATGATCCCCAGAGCATGGAGTCACCAAGACTACTGCTCCTCTTGGAAAAAAAACTTGCAAAATTGCAGTGGACTCGTTCTGGTCATTACGCACAAACACATCAGTGACTCTTTGGGGTCAGAAAAGAGGTGAAGTGGTTGGATCCTCCCCAATCTCCCCCCAAGCTTCCCTAGGCGGCTGTCAAAGTCTGAAAGCTGCTGCAAAACATTTCAGCTGGGACAAACAGGCATTTTTCCCACTGAAATGCTGCTGCTCACCCATTCCCATCTCGCTGGATTTCTCTGGCTGTTGCTGATGCAAGGATCCAAGGCTCTGGTTGTGCTCATTCAGCTTCAGCCCCACGGGCTCTCAAATGGGGGACTCAGAAAAACCCGAAGTGACACAGGAAAGGCTCTGACACCATCCAGAGCCACATTCAGCACTAACTCCTCCGTGCCTCTATTATGGTAATCATTTAGATTGAGAGAGAAAGTGTGGGGGTTTAATTTAAATTAAAGTACACTGTGATTTTAGGATCTGCAAGTCACAGGGTGCTAGGTTTGCTGGCGGCGTTGTTCCAGCAAATTTACAGTTCACCCCTCCTGCTACACTGGAGTGTGGGACTGAGGGCGAGTAGGGAGGACTGCAGCAGGACTAATAGCTGATCATCCAACAACCAGAAACTGTATTTTTGTAGAATACAAGTGAGTCACATTTACTCAAGTCATGGCATGATGCCAAAATCGAGACCAGCAGGTCAAAAGCAAGTCCCCCTTGTGTCTCCCTGCAAGGCTGCCTGGGCTTATTTTGCTCTGTCTCTAATCCTGGAAATTCAAAGTAAACTCTGAAGGAGCAACAATACTCCTGAGCAAGCAGGTCTTCAACACTATTATTTACAAAAAATTGATTTTATTTTTTTTTAACCAGCTTTTTGTGACTTGATATTTCTTGGTAATAGGGTTTAGGTGTAGAAATACATCACAGCAAAAATCCCTGCCCCAAACTGCGTTTCAGCCTCATGTGTACAAACTGCTATGTCTTAGCTGCCACTGTTCTCTCTCCAAAACCCAAACTTCGTGATATTTTATTTTTAACCTGCTGTAGGTGGTAGCGAGTGTCTAAAATCTCTGTCTATCAGTTTAACGACATCTTCCAGTCAACGCTGCAGAATTGTCCTACTATTGTGATTATATTTTTTTCCTCGCTTAATTCCCTCGTTGCGTTTTTTATTAATTTCCTGCATGAATTATTTATTGTGATCAGGAGACAATTATGTAATTTGTTTTGAAGCTGGTATTTCCTTCTGTTTTTTCTCTTACCAGTTTTGCAAAAAGTTCCTTATTGTTTTATTATAAGAAGCTAAACAGTAACACCTGATTTCACAGCCCGAACTTGTTCATTGCTTCCAGTGTTTTGTCCTGTCTTTCCTTCTCTCTGCCCCCTTTTTGCCGGTGCTTTTCAGCCTCACTTCAGCTTTAAGGTCTGGGGTGTGCAGGCACTGCCCCACTCAGAAATTCTCCCTCTGTCAATGGCACTGCTCAGATGTGCAAAGTGACTCAAGTACTTGAGCCCTTGGAGAGCAGGACGTGAACCAGCAGTGATCTGAGTGTAAACCAACCAAGCAGACTCCAGAAAAAGCTTTTCTGAGCCACAATGATTTCAACATGCTAAAATTCACAAAATGCAAGGCAGATGTGCAGTGATTGGGAAATGATGTTGGTCATGAGATAAGAGAGCTGTGATAACTTCTGACCCTCCTTTTGATGTTCTCCATGAGACGCAGCACCCCTAGCAAGGTCACCTAATGCAAAACAATGAATAAGCAGGGAGGCAAAATGCAATTGAGCAGCATTCAGCAATGGTTTGAAAAAGCCTGTTTTCAGCCCACTGGAAGCTGTAGCAAGGGGCTGTTTGTATAACAGCTTCCCTGCTGCCCAGAAACAGCACGTGAGGCTACTGAGTGGCTGCAGAAACTCAGATCTGATTTGTTTGGCTTGGATATGCAGGAAAACTGATTTTTAAATGTTACTTCCGCTTTGAGTCAGTGATTACCCTGGTACTTTTACAAGCCTTGCCTGGAAATGGGATGTAAATTGTTGTTAATGAGTCTGTCCACCTGAGTAAGCTCTGCAGGGCAGAACTCACAGAACATAATTCCTCCACGATGTCTCCAGAGTCTGTACTGCTGACCCTGGTGTCTCCAGCATTTAAGAGCAATGGCACCAAATCTGCTCCTTCAGACCTCAGAGCTTTCTTCTCAATCCAGGACAGCAGCCAATTTCTGTTCCTCTCTCAGTCCCATGGGATTTTGGGAACGGACTAAAGCCAAGGTTCAGCTCTTGCCGACATTTTTGGCACAGGGAGAGGACACTGGTGATTACAGGGCTATGGGATACTGAATAGGGAAAAAGAGTTTGGATATGCAGCTGGAGATCCATATTTCTATGTAGCTTAATCCATGGTGTAGCTGTGAGTAAAGGTGTACTGAGCTGCTGTATCCTGATGGCATTTTATTTTCTGCATTGACGGCTCTTGTTCCAATTGCTTCAGTTAAATTTTCATTGACCTTTCCTCTGCTACAGTACCTTAGGACCTATTTTTATGGCATTTCCTTGCAATCCATCAGTAATGTTCACCTGTTGGGGATGTTTCATAGTAGCTCCCTGTGGGGCTCCCAGATAATTTTTTTAAAAATCAGAACTAAAAACTGCATAAAATATTCCTGTTTGGAATTGAGAGAAGACAAAGTTTGAGCAGTTTGAAAGATAGTGAAGCTTTGTATTTTGCTTCAGTGGGTGACACCTGCCTGAAAAAGTGTTGTGGCATTATTCACATGGAAATAAAACAACTTTTAAGACCAAGTTTTTGTGTCATAGTTGATAACCCCATTTATATGCCTCTTGCTCACCAGGCTTCTTGTGCAAAGTACAAAGTCAAAATTGTCACAACTGGCATTATTCCCCATGTTACTCCAGCTGTCCATCCAAAGTCACCACAAGGCTGCATAATGCCATGAATTTCTTAATGTCATCCTCTCCTGGAAGAGCCAAGTAACTGGTGGGGTTTTTCAACCAGCAGTAAATGTCACCAGGGCTTGGCTGCTTCAGGCCAAGAGGAAGGGCTAACGAGCTCAGAAGGGCTAACAAGCTCAGAGGCAAGAGCCCTCTTGGAAAATTCCCTGTGAGCAGCTGCTCAGCCACGGGGGCATCGGATCCGGAGATCAAAGCTGGCAGGGCATTCCACGAGGAGGAGGGCAGTGATTCAGCCAACCACCCTTATGGTCAGCAGCCCCTACAGAGGACCCCTGTCCACACTGCCTGTGCCCTGGGGAACAATTCATTTGGGCAACATTGCACTCCCCACAGAGAGATATTCTTTTAGTGTTATTCTAGATCAAATTTTTTCACTCTGGACACAGTGTCCATATGTCTACATGTTTCCAAACTCATCTGTGCAAGGAAACAAAGTTTTTCTGATGGCAATAAGGTTTGCCCACCCTTGGACTCATGGAGCCTCATGTTGCCGAGTCTAACATCTTCATCTCACTGGTGGAGTTACTTCAGCTCAGTCATCCTCCAGAACTGGAGACTGTGGTGACTTTTCATTGATGCACTGTATCATTTTGACTGTGCTGCTCCCTCACTTTAGGGTAGGATTTATCTTGTTTATCTGTTGCCTTCTCTAGGCTGAGTTAGTCTCCAGCCCTGTTGGATGCAAAGAACTCTTTCCAGAATAAGGGTGGTTTGCAACTGGTCATGGCATTAAAAAAAAAAAAAAAAAAAAAAAAACCAGAAAGCAAACCCACCAAAAAAAACCCAAACAGAAAAGTTTCTCATGATTTACAGCGAAGAAATACTATGTTGCATGTTAGTGAAGCTGTAGTTAAAATCACCTGGGTTATTGCTCTTTACACAGGTAACTCCTGCTCAGAATTTGTTTGCTCATTGCCCAGAAATGGTGACCCCATACACAGAAAGGCCCATTGTCACTTTGTCCCCTTTTAGTTCATCTGACATGGTCTTGGCAAAATGAAAAGACAGTTGAAAGGCACCTCTGTCTCCTGTCACTGTTGCTATTAAGGGACACGTTCTGTAGAGTGTCCAGCCCACATTTTAAAGCTTTTAAGATGTTCCTTGTCATTACCATGCTACTGTCGGGTTCAAAGCAAATACAGCTGAGGTGGGATTTAAGAATCTAATTAGGAGTCTCATTTTGTAAAGAAAACATGGTAGAGGTTAAAAACTTAATGTCACTTTCATTTAAAAAGCACACTATTTACAAAGAATGGGTACTTATTTGCAAATCAGAGTTGCAGTACTGGTAACTCATATCATTCCTTGCAGTGAAATTAATATTTTCCCCCTGAACAAATGCTACTTAAAATTGCAACTCAAGTGTCTGAACAACACTTAAAACTCTGATCAAGATTTTTTTTTAAAGTAATTAACTTTAAAGAAGTAAATCTTTTGAATCTTTAGATAAGACAGTTTTCCAGAAAATAAAAATACAAGAACTGATATCTATTTATGGTCAGATTTTATTCCTACAGTCAAAATGAATCTATTTGTTCTGTCTTCATTGGAACTAAAATCTAGAAACAACTATAAAAGTTATATTATCTGCACCTGTGAATGAAAATCTTTGTTCTACAGAGGTTTTGCAGATCAGACTGGAATTATTTTCAACTTAAATTCATTCAACTAGCTAGCAATTAAGGAATAGCATCTCAAATGTGCCTTTTATTCTATTTATATATTTTTAGATATGTAAAATATAAAGGCAGATCTGGGAACAAGCAAAGTGAAAAATGGTCACAGTAAAGCTTCACATACTGAACTGTTGAATGTATTAATTGTTTTGTACCTTATTTTCTTGCTAAGGTTATTCCAGTAGAAAATAAAAATATTTCAGGATTCTCATAAAGATTAAACCTGGTCTAAATTAATAGAAGTTACGTGAAAATTAGAAAATTATAATCTGATACAGGATAGTTTTATGTTCACATGACTTCTAATAAGCAGGAAAAAAATTAAACGACACTCAAGTTTTGTACAGCGTTATGATAATCACCAGAAATGTGGCAGTGCCAAATGTAGAATTTATTCCTACATTTAATAGTTAACAATATTATATACAATGTATGCATTACTATACTAGGAAAAATATTATAATTTAAAATTAGCAATATAGAACTACTAACAGAATTTTTTTGAATATATTTGTTTCAATATTTAAAGAGTATATTATTGATCTATTATCATTATTATTATTTTAATATATAATAATAAAATAATTATTATGTTATATCAGATTAATATCATTAAATAGATATTATCACCACAACAAGGTATAGATATGAAACGTAACCACATAATTGTGTTTAAATTTCTTATTATGTTTTAATATTTTTCTACTTTTAATAACTATATTTTCAATACTATTTTAACTTATATTTTTGTATTATTGTTATTATTCTCTTCAATTTTGAGGAATAGGTTAAATTTTTAGTGGTCTGTGGCTTTATTATAAGCTTTTATGTCCAGGTCATATATCATTAATATTTCTTTCCATAAAATTCTATAAACTTAGGAAGGAACTTTTCTTTATTTTGTGACATAATGTTACCTTTACTGAATATATCTGTTGCCCTACGTGGGCTGGCATAGTCTGGTTGTATGCCATGTGGAGGTTTCCTGAATTTGCATATAAGAAAAATACACTCTACACAGCTCTAGCCTTTCTCAGGTTTTCTTTTTTTTACATTTGTTACAAATTATTTCAATATTATGGAAGAATGTACACATGTCTTTCTATTCTTTCACACTTACTTAGACTAAGAAAGATTTAACAGAAGACAAAATAAATCAGAGAACATTAATTTAAAAATCAAGAGGATTGAACTATGTCTGTTTTCTTTTACATTCTTTAAGTAACTTTAAAAAAGTCAGAAAGTATTTTAAAAATTGTGATAAAAGGTCTTACTAGCCTTGGAGAAATGAAAACAATTATGCACAGAGTTCTTAATTCCATTTTTTTTCTCTGTTATTTTCTTTCTAAATTTTTGGTGCAGAACTTCATCAATAAATTGAGTAACATCACAAATTTTCACTTCTGAAAAAGAAAACCTCATTCTTAATACACCATTTAAGATCTGCTGCATTCTGTCCCCCTTTCCTAAAGATACTCATAAATACATGACCAGCTATTACAAGAATTGAAAATCCTCTGGCTCATCTATGGTGAGCCCAACAGCCAGTGATGACCTTAAATCCTAAAAACTGAAGTTTTCACTAGAAATAAACATCAAAGCTTTTGATTAAATAATGGCTTTGGGTCTATTAAGGAAAGGAAATATTGGCTTTGTCCTTCCTCTCTGAGGTCAGTCGCAATCATGGCAGGGTTCATATTTTATTCCCATTTCCAGTACTCTGGACCACTCTGCATGGATTTCATCCAGTGTCCTTTCAAGTCTGACCAGTATAAGGTGAATATCAATGCAAATAAATTCAAGGGCAAAAGCATGGGGCAGTGACATGTCCGCAAAACAAAAAATAAGGCTCTACAACAGCTGTGTGGTATCAGTTTTGCTCGATGCTGCAAAGACCTGGGGCATTACGCAAGCTGACAAGAAAAGATTTGATGCATTTGATAGCAGGTGTTTAGGAGGGATCAGTAATGTCAAGTGGCATCACTATGTCAGGAACATCGAGTTTCAGGAGAGAACAAGAAAGGAGAAGATTGTGGACTTCCTAACAAGGCAGTGACTTCCATGGTCCCACCACTCCATGAGCATACAGTGAGGCTGGAGGTTAGGGGTAGGTCTTGTGAGCTGGGTTTGATCCTCCTGACTTCCCAGCCCAACCTGAGACTCATCAAAGGCTGGGGAAGACAGTAGAAATCTTTTGTAGATTTTGACTTAACTTGTCTGCTGAGGATGAAAAAGCCTTGGGGCAAGGACTGTTCTTCTGCTTCTCCAGGGTGTAGGATGTGGTCAGTACTCACTGACCCAGTGGAAGAGGTGAGGAGGGAAAGAGGTGAATGGGAAAAGGAAAATAAAAGACATCTTTTTGCAGGACTGACCTTCAGCAGGAATATTTACATGAATCAAGGATTTCCAAACCAGGCCTCTAGGGTTTTGTAATGAAAACTCAGACCACGCAGTCAAAATGGGCTTTAACAGACGCTGCAGAGCCAAAATCTACAGCAGTAGGCTCAGCTGACTCCAAAGAACTCCCACAGATGTGAGAGCATAAAAGTCCCCTGTTGTTCACATTTTCTCTCAGAAACAGCCTTTCTACATGTGGCTGAAGAGCATCTCTCAGTAAAACACAGCCCAAATAAGAGTAACTTACAACAGATGGGAGCAAGAAATACTAAAGCCAGGCCATATGGGTAGAGTAGACCTGTTTGAAGCAAGTACAGCCAAATGGATTATGATGTAGCAACGTGTGAAAGAGGTTGCACTATTGTATGGACTATCTGTAAGTGGAATTTTTTCATGATTGAATCAAGAAAAGGAAATGTACTCTATCCAAATGTTAATGAGAACCATACTTCAAAAACATCCATGTTGAGTTCTTGTATCAAATAATGTCAAAAAGAACTCACTGTCCAAACTAGGATCTTACCTTTTTGTTCTTTATTTTTAAAACTCTTACTTTAAATATTTAAACTATTTAAAGGTTTTAAATATTCTCCTTAAAACAGCAGCTGGTGAAGTTTATTTTTTTTTTTTAATTTATAATGTCTTTAGACTTCAGAAAATGTAGGTAGTAACTAAAAAGGTCCATTAAGGTAAAAAAAAATCAAATCCCCATTAGAGGTATATATCTCTGGTTTTGAGCTAGAATGTTATGCTTTACTTTTCTATGAACAGTTTAGGACAGTTTATTCCAAAAAGAGACACAACTAAAATGTAATACTTCTAGTGGTAAAAATGTTATTTCTCTGCAATATTCTAGCTGTGTTTTAAAAGCCAGCACAGGAACACTAATCAATGATTCCACAAAAAGAATCTATTACAAAATTAATTTTAAACCAACAATACTTACCCCAAGCTATTTTCAGTTGAATGCTTGGCTCCAGCGTTGACTAAAAGAAAGTGAAAATATTTATTCAGGCAGCTAACTGGCCTATCAAACATCCAGCATTTGGGAGATCTCATGACAGAGCAAACACTCACACGAGTGTGAGGACAGCACCACATTTCAGCAGCACCACGGCATGCCAGGGCTCTGCAGAATGAGACCTGGGTAACACCAATGACATTTAGCAAATTACTGCAGAAAACTGATAAGGGCATGATCCTTTTTTATGCCGAAGATCATGCATAATGCCTGCTGTGCCTCAGCACCTTTTCATAAATATAGAACGAAAGCTTGTGGCAATATGCTGACAGATGCCACAGAGCAAGCAGTGATTCCCCCTGCCCCAGGCTTGGAAGCTGTACCTGGAAGCCTCGTGGTGTAACACTGTGGATGATCCCACAGCTCAGGAGGCCACGTAGCAATAGTGCAGGACAGCAAGTTGGATGAAGTGCTGAGTTTTGAAGTAAGAGATTAACTCTCACTGTATTATGTGGCAAAAACACAGCACGGCCTTGTTCAGGCAGTGTGTGGTCTCTTGCTGCATGTGATTCTGTGTGCGTGTGCATGCAAATATGCATATAGAGGGAGAGCTGAAGAGAAAGAGTGCTAAAAAGCTGGTTTAGAGAAATTTATAGAGCAAACTTTGGCATCAGGAGATGATAATTAGTTTTAAAATATCTTCCATGTGTGTCAAATGAGGGACTACGCCTGAAACAAGAGGAATTGAGAGAAGCCTCTTTCTTACACTAAGATTGGATCCTGACCTAGGTCATTCGGGGCCTTTCCCACCCAAAGACCCTGGAGACAGGATTCTAGGCAATGGCAGCTAGATAATGGCATGTGATTAATGCAGGGATGGACAACGGCACGTGGATAATCTTCCAGAGAAAGTACATGGATCCCCTGCTGAAAGATGGGATGGGAAGGGTACCACCTACCTGTTGCATGTCAGCCCCAGAGGATTTGAGAGTTTCAAGATCTAACTGATAATTATCTAAAGGACTGTCAGATTCATGGAGGGGTTTCAGTGACCCCATACTCTGGTCACACCACGTTTGAACCTTTGGCTAAGTGCATGTGATAGGGGTTGGCCTGCAGGGTTCACCACCAGAGGCCCATTTTCCAGGGGAGCACATAGCACAGCACAGAGGTATCACTTCAGCACCCTATAAACTCCAGGATTACCAGTGGGAAAAGCACATACATGGATGCACCAAAGTCGAGTACACTTTCCCCTATCTATTCAGTAGTGATGGCAGCTGTCTAATATTTAACCTGAATGTCCTGGAAACAGTTCTTGATTGTGGATAGTAGAGGATTTCTTAAAGACCCTTTCCTTCAGAAAAATTATCTGCATCTTCTCCCTTTTAGTTAGGATAAAGCCTTCTCTCTCAACTCTAGGAGCAAAAAGACCAAATCATCTTGATAGTAGGAAGTAGCATTATGATCTGGGTATATTTCAGATGTATATTCAGGGGTGAAGTATACCAATACAAAAATTAGTGGCAACAGCAGTTTTGCAATTTTAGTATGCTGTTCATGTCATTTACTGTTATCCCATTTGAAAATTGTAAGTGCAGTGCTGTGCAATCGTTTCATGCCGTAGCCTCTGTTTTTCCTGACCACTCTTCTCCTCCAGTCATGGGAGGGCAGGGACAAGAGTTCCTCTGGGATTAAGAAAACAACCATGACTGTGCTTCTGCATGAATGACAGCAGCCCTTTCTGGGAAGTGATCGCACAGCATTTCTTACAGAAGAGGCAACACCACTTTGTCTGGGGTTTTGTGGTATTCCAGATCATAGGAAGGATGTAGCATGGCAGACTAAGTGCAGTGGTAAGTACTGGAGTTTCAAGTTAAGGTGCAATTGTCTAGGTAAGAAAGTCTGAGCATCTTGGCCACAGCCAGCTGTTTCCCAAACTATACAAACCCCTTTGATTGGGAACAGCTCTCTACAGGCTCTGTTTTTGCTGGGGCAGAGAGTTAAAATCAAATCAATGAATGGCCTCATTCACAGCAAAATATTTTTGTGGCAAAAGATTTTGCTGAGGCAAAAAGATCTTTACAAAGAAGAGTGCAGGCCTCCTCTGTGTCTCTGTGTTCTCATGAACTTGGCAGAAGGAAGGAAAAGACTAGACTTAGATTATGATTTACATTTATATAGCTTATAACTGTTATAACTAGTAACTTTTCTTTTGTTAGAATAATACTGTTCTGTCAAAACAAAAATTCTTCTGACAAATTTAACTTGTTTAAGAAGATTATAGAGACTTTTAAAACTATTTTGTCTATTATAGAAAGAGGAAATAAAAGCAGTTTGTCAGAAATATTTCAGCTATACTTAAATGTCTTTGGCTCGGGTGATGGGCAACAGGGATGAGGGGTTTTTTCCCAAGCTGGAATTTCTAAACACATTTTTCAATTCCGATTAAGAATGGAAACAGAATCTGAAATGGCAGAATTTTCCAGAGGATAGAGACTCCAGTTTTGACTTAGCACTAAGAAATGAAGATGGAAAGTTATAGCAAAAGAGAATTAAGGCACTCATAAAGAATAAATGCAGGCACTCCAGACATTAAGTAATTTTCAGGTGCAAGGGGAAACCTTAGAGGTGTTCAGGTCTCTTTCAAGGGTACGTGTCCAAAAAGATGCCACTTTTCTTACTTGTACTGACTATCCCTGCTGCTGGCTCAGAGGGACCATGGTGACTCTGCTACTGCATCGTTTTCAGAGAGCACTTGTGAACATAAATTCCATGGAGCTTATGGAAAATGGGCAAGATTGTCAATCCTCATGCACACTATGTGCTCAGGTAAAGAAGGAGCTGACCTGTTGTGGCTGATTTCAATGAGGAATTAACAGACCTCGGTGTCTAAGTTTGTCCAAACAATACCTGGCTCACCATCAAAGGTGGGTGAAGAGGGGACAGGAAGGACGAGGGTGGCAAAATTAGATACCAGAGTAACATATGAAGGTCTCAAAGGGGGAGTTTCCTTTGTTCCAAAAAAAATCTGGCTGATCATGACAGCTCCTACGAATTTACAGTAGGTGGAGGTTCATTCCTCCCCTGCACCAACACAAGTTTTATTCAAGATGATCAGCAGCAAAAACCCTGGTTACTCCTTCACACTCTGGGTTGTGTTGGCAGCCCAGTGCCATTGTGGCAGTGGTCAATTTTTTTATTGGCCCAGCACACCACTGTTCTGGCAAAGAACGCAATGTGGTTGAACATTCTCCACTACCAGCTTCACAGGATCACAGAATGGTTTTTGTTGGAAGGGGCCTTAAAGACCATCTAGTTCCTCACCCCCAGTCACACCTTGTATCAGATCAGTTTGCTCAAAGCCCTGTCCAACCTGGCTTTGAACACTTCCAGGGAGGGCATTGCAGCCAAACGCTGCTCTTTCTTTTGTCCTGGCCATTGGAGACTGTTTCACAGGAACTTAGGGTTTGGGTTTACGTCTTCCACATACTGGTGTTTGGCATGTGGTGGGAAAAGAAACTTTGCTCTTTCTCTTCTGGCTTCCCTAATGACATTGAGATTTTTGCTGCTTAGAAGTTAATCACTATAATTTGTGTTCAAAAAAATGTGTATTTTTCAAGTTTGAAAGCTTTTTAGTCCTCGTTAGGACATTCACCATACGAGTAGATATGTTCTCCTCTACCTCCAAACCAATGACAGTTTGGGGTCCTTCTTGCATATATTTTGGACTTTTTCACACTGAAAAATTCCACTTCTCTTTCCATGAGACATTTTTATTACAGACCTGATCCTCTTCACCTTCAAAGCAAAACTCAAGAGAAAGAAGTGATTCCAAATGAGTCTATACAAAAAGAGCAATGTTATTTTTCTGACATCAGGTTTTTCATGTTGATTTTCACTGAAATACTGTGCATAGGTTCCAGTCTGGTTTAATTGATAGCACTGTGATGAGATACCCTGTTTAGAGCAGGAATAACTTGCATGGCACATAGTTTTGTTCCTAAAACTTGCATTTTTATAAAAAATTCTTCCAGGGTCAAAACTTCAGTGCTCCTAAACTACTTAGGTGCTTAGCTGATCTCATTGCTGTTCCCTCTGAAAGATCAAAAAGCTATATTGAATATGTATATTCCATAAACAACAAGTGGAACCTGTCATTTGCTGGGTCTTTATTGTCTTTCAAACACAGAGAGAACCCAAAGCTCGTGTTCATATCTGTATTGCAACAACACAAGGTGCACCTAAGTCTGTGCCCTGGTGGGAGAAGGGGTTGTGAGCCTGGAGGATCAAGAGGTTCATAATAAAGGTTGCCTGTCCTGAGGATTCACAGTCTAATCATTTGAGCAGTTGTAAGGGAGCTGGGGGTGTTGTTTTTAGTGAAATCCAAGGTGACAGCATCCTTGGAACGCGGGTCTTGTTTGTACAATGGAGCTTTTACACCAACATTTGCACGGCTCAGCTTCTCCTCTTAAGCTTTTAAGACCTTGACCTGCTTTGCAGCGATTTAAAGGGCATTGGTGCTTTTACTCCCCAAGCGTCTCCTGGGTAAGGAGCACACGGCAGGGGGGGAGAGGATTTTATCAGATGAATGTTGGGCTGGGCACAGAACAAGTGCTATGAATTATGCAGGCAGCCAGAGGAGTGCCATGAGACCCGCACCGCCCTGTCACACCCTCTGCTTGTGCCCCTTGCCTTGCAGAAAGGGCTATTTTAGGAATGTTTAGGAGAACTGAAAAATATTTAATTAGGACTATTTTTTACCATCCTGTTTATAAAGTAAGGGGCCTTAATTGCTTTGGTCTATGACGTGCCTTCATTCTGATCAAAAATAGCCTGCTCTGTTCATAAGAACATTACAACTGTAAATTCTGATAACTTGAGAACCAGGAATGAGCATCGATATCTAAAAATGTCCCTTTTTGACAGCAGTGAGAGACAAGGGCTAAATCTGGATATGAAGCTATGGCATTTTTTACTATAAACAAATGCTGTCAATGACTGAGTACTTTGATCTGCTAGACCACGAGCCAGAGTACATTTGTGGGGAAATATTCCAGTGACAAAGCACTTGCGAGAGGGGAAGGGACAGGGCTCAGCTGGGAGCCTATATGTTGCCAGATCAAGAAATTAGGGAGTGGATTGCAGATGAAGATAGGAAAGAATGTGTTCTGAAGACATTTATCACAGCCTACCTAGGACTTGAGCTTTTTTAATATTTATTCACCCCCTCAAAAATATATTTATTTATTTGTAGACATATACATATATATATGTACATAAATTTACACAAAAACATGTGTGATGCCCCCCTGCCTTTATTACCATGAAAAAAGATTGAAAAAATTATAAATAAATATATGATATTAATATAATATTTATAAATAAATGTAAATGTGATTTTTTTTTAATCTACTAGATCTGGGAGGGAAACCATCCCCACCAAGGCTTACACCAGTAGCAGAGTGGCACAATGGCACCCTCTGTTGCCCTGCATGATTCCTTTGATAGCTGCTCCCATGTGGATGCATAAACGCCTGAAAGTATCTGTGCACCACCTTCTCCAAATCTGACTCCTTACTCCCCAACTTACTTGTTATTTGTAGTTATCCTCTTGTTCTTCGAGCCTGTACTGGAGGAGGCGGCAAACTGTGCGATTAATGAGCAAGACGAAGCGGTGAGAGCCAGTACTGCCACACTCACTTTGCGAATAGCAGCCTTCTGTCCCTGCTTTGTCCTCCCTAACGCAGCTAATGACAGCTTCCTGCACCAGTGGCATGAAACACTGAGCTCAGTCCTGCAGAATAGTGATCATTTCTGGGAGATGCTGTGTGAGACGGCGCTCAGCGCTTCCTGGAAAGTGATTAGTCCTAATGAGATCAGGTTGTCCAACTCTCATGCCACTAATTAAATCACAACTTCTCCTTTTTTTTTTTTTTTTCAGTTACACAAAAGCTTGATTCATGAATTAAAATACATAGTGAATCTGATTGTAACTCTGATCCTCTGTGTGTTCATAATTAAACAACCATTTCCTTTTATGAATTGAAACAAAATTCCTTCTGGGGCATGGTATGTTTTCACTCCTAATCATATTCTCTTACATCCATGTGACTACACTTTAATTGCTCATTAATGGGATGACACACAACCACCTTGTTCTTGCTGGACTTTCCTAATAATGACATTTTTGAACCGTAAGGACACCAAATTCTTCTCATATACTGATTTGTTCTGTCCTTTAGCTTCCCACACTCTGCCATGTTACTAAGAATAATAAAACTATCTTGCTCTAACATAATTAATGACTGATTTAACTGTGTTGGCATAAGAAAAATTAGACACATGCTTTCCATTATTGCTGATATGACTGCCTACTTTTCCCAGTGGAGGCTGAAAAAATGATCAAATGTTTTACTTACAACTGATCACTTAGGAATGATCAGTCAGAAGTCATCAAATGTTGTCAACATCAGCAGATTTTCCTTTTAAAAAAACCCCCATGTTTTCTTGGATAGGTGTTTTCTAGATAAAATCTTTTACACCAAAAGTCTTCAAATCTTTATATAAAAGGGGAGGTGAAGAGAAATTCAGAGAGAAAGCAAAAAAAGTGACCTAAAAGCCAGCTTGGATTTTGCATGTACATAACAATATTTCAGCGTTTATGCCGAATTCACTTGCTTTGATACAAAGAAGATGTCATCAAGAAGTTAAACTGAGTTTTATCCCAGGCCTCATTAAAAAAAAGCATGTTTGACAGTTTTGGGAAAGAAGGGGGCTCAAGATGGATCTATTGTTCATGCAGAAAGATCTCATTTTGAAAGTTAAATTACTTGCAATGATTCCATGTTAATCTGTTATTTGAATCCCCTGCAGTCCTACTTTCCCCAGACAGAGCTGGATGATGGGAGATGGTAAGGGTGCTACTTAAGCTTTTTGGCTTAGAATAGATCTCTGCTGAAACAAGTTCTGATTGCTGCTGAACTAGATATGCATTTTATTTTCTTTTAAAATTAAATCTGCAGGTTCCAGACTTCAACAAAACCATTTATTTTCTGATTTTTACTTCGATTTTGTTAAAAAAAACCCCAACAACACAATGTTAAAATGCCAAAGAAAAGTTTCTCTGAAACAAAACCAAGCCCAAAATAGCAGCATTTTAAAAACAGCACATTTCAACAGGACGGAAATTCTTTCCCCTTTTTATTTTCCTTAACTAAAGTGCTGACAAAATCAATACATTTTCTGAAGTGTTTCATTTTGACCAAATTTGCATGTAATGGTAGAATAATGGATCCACTATACTGATTATGAGTGGTTGAGGCTGCATGTTTTTCTTTTTTGGGTTAAGGCCCCTACAAGTCTCTCAAGACTGCCTTAGTCTTTCCTGAATAGAGAAATTACTCTACGA
Organism: Chamaea fasciata; assembly: GCF_029207755.1. Taxonomy (NCBI): domain Eukaryota; kingdom Metazoa; phylum Chordata; class Aves; order Passeriformes; family Sylviidae; genus Chamaea; species Chamaea fasciata. The sequence continues at coordinate 7,107,075 of NW_027094091.1, read as the reverse complement.
CAAAAACTCCAAACCAAACAACACCCAGAATTGTTGTGACTCTCATCCAGAAAGGTGAGAGGTGTCTGGTAAAAATACATTACAGAGCCAGATATTAATGGGGACAGCCTACTTTAGGCAGTGTGTTTGGAATTCCAAAGCACCATATAAAGGATAGAGATGAGGGAAAAGGTGGATTGTCTGGAGACAAAGATGCGTATGAAGAAAAAATTTCTGACTGGAAGCTGACTGGAAGTTGGTGAAAGAAAGGCAAGAAGGGAACTCCGGAATCTGCAGGTCTGTTTGTGTCACTTCAGTGCCTGGTAAAGTTATGGAGAAGATTGTTCTGGGAGGTACTGGAAAACACCTGAAGGACAATGCAATCATCAGTCACAACCAGCACGGTTTCATGAGAGGGAAGTCCTGCTTATCAAACCTGAGTGCCTTTTATGAAAGGGTAACATACCTGGTTAAACAAAGGAAGCCATTCAACGCAAAATTTTGGATTTCAGTAAAGGTTTTAATACTGTCTCTCGTAGTGTCCGTCTGGGAAAAATGTTCATGCCACAGATAGATAAACTCACCACTTTTCTGGGCAATCACCAAACATGTGAGGTTGAACCACAGAAAGTGCCGGATTCTGCAGCTGGGATGGAGCAACCCTGGATGTACAGACGGATGGGGAATGAGGGGCCGGAGAGCAGTGCCAGGAAAAGGGACCTGGGGGTCCTGGTCGGTGGAAAGATGAACATGAGCCAGCAGTGCCCTGGCAGCCAGGAGGGACATCCCTGTCCTGGGGACATCAGGCCCAGCATCGCCAGCCGGGCAAGGGAGGGGATTGTCCTGTCTGCTCTGGGCTGGGGCAGCCTCACCTCGAGTGCCGGGGGAGCTTTGGGTGCCACAATATCAGAAAAACATTAAACAATTAGAGCGTGTCCAAAGGAGGGCAACAAAGATGGTGAAGGGCCTTGAGGAGAAGCCGTGTGAGAGGCTGAGGGCACTTGGCCTGTTCAGCCTGGAGGAGACTGAGGGGAGACCTCATCGCAGTTACAAATTCCTCGTGGGAGGAAGAGGAGGGACAGACACTGATCCCTTCTCTCTGGTGACAGTGACAGGACCCAAGGAATGGCCTGAAGTTGTGTCAGGGGAGGTTTAGGTTGGATATCAGGAAAAAGGTTCTTCCCCCAGAGGGTGGCTGGGCACTGAACAGGCTCCCCAGGGCAGTGGTCACAGCACCAGCCTGGCAGAGCTCAGGGAGGGTTTGGACAATGCTCTGGGGCACAGGGTGTGACTCTGGGGGATGGTGCTGTGCAGGGCCAGGAGCTGGACTGGATGATCCTTGTGGGCCCCTTCCAACTCAGATTATTCTGTGATACTGAGCAGCTGTGTGAAAACCCTAATACAATAGGCCAGCAAACCAAAACAGGCCACAGAGTGCTGTCTGTCCTTAAATAAAGACAGATTCATAGCAGGTGACTCCTGTTTTCCCACTAGTTCACAAATATTTTGTTTAGCTACACAGATTCCCTGGAGGTGGGGGGCGTGTTGTCAGGTCAGAGGACCTGCTGTTGGGTTATATCATTGTTATGACAGTCGTGCTGCTAAGGAGCTTTGAGTTGTACCCCATACTGAGAATTGTCTAAATAATCTGTGACTCAAAGCATCTCTCACCAGGGATCACTGTGAACACGAGCAATTTCAGCTGACCCAACAAGCTAAACACAAACATGTCAAGATCTCACTAGCACCAGAACATTTGTTTTCAATATTCTGAGTGTGAAATCAGGGCCAACGGGCAACATTTCTTTGGTAATAGTTTTGTTTGCCAGATGTTTTTTTCTCTAATTTTACTGCAGAGCACATAGGAGTATGTACTGGAATTAAAATGATGATAGGGAAGAACCCAGTAGCCAACTCCTGGTTTACTGCAGCAGCATAAACTGATTTCCAAGACAAAAGCCATTACTCCACCTTCGTATGAACCCAGCCCATTCTCTTAAAGGAACAGCTCTTGTAAACAAATAAATTAACCTTTGAGCCCTTTGAAATTAAGTTTTGAGAGTGGTCGGGCAAAAGAGAAAAAACTGTAAAGCTCTTCTGTCTCTTGGGCTGAAGGTTGTGCCTTCCAGAGGGAAAAAGCAAAGTGCACCTCACTACCCACTGCCACAGCTGTTGAGGCTGACTGTGATTGCTCCTTCTGAAGCTGCCAGGAGCCCAGAGGGAACCACAGCCTGCAGGAGACACCCAAAACAAGGAACACAAACAGGTAGAACTGCAGGTGAGATGAGGCACAGAGACGCTTTGCTTGGGACCCTTGCAAGGCTCCCCATCCATGTTCCCTCCCCAGCCATACCTGCAATGCACTGTAGGAATGTGTTCTGTGATGTAAACTTTTTTTTCAACAAGTAACTTAACTGTTTAATTATAATTTCTATTGGGAGAGCAGTAATTGTCCAGATGGACACATTAAATATGGATGGAAGCTGTGTAATGCTGGGACCAGGGAAAGGTTTCTGACTTCAAATGAGCTGCACTTACTGAGTTCTGTGTCCACATCAAAGGTATTTTGCAAGGAAATAGAGCTGACACACTGTTATACTTCTATCAAAGTATCAAATGTAATTTTATAGATAATTGCTGCTGTAACATATTCTGTGAAGAAACTAAATCAGGAATACTGAGACACAGCTTAAAATGATAATGTGTCTTTTCCCCCAGGTTGTCAATAAATTCAGAGCAGGAACAGTGCCAGGTTAAAGCAGAGCAAATATTTCAGCACAATATTTTATTCACCAGAAAATTCCTCAAGTTTCTTATAGATAATTTTGGCTGATAAAGCATTTCTTTAACTGCAAAGTTTTATTTGAGTGCTTTTATATACACTACTGAGTGTGAGCCCAGGAGAACAGACTGGGGTTATTTTTAGAATGCTAACTCCTAGATAAAACCAGAGCATTCCTTTCTGCAATGCACTTTTTGTAAGTCTTTGTAGATTATTTATTAGTTGGTTCTGGAGATTGTATATGGAATGATTTGTCCATGATAGAGATGTCTTTAAGCCAAAATCTCAGCTCCTGGAGCTTTGCATACAACTCTTCCTTTTCCTTTTATTGGTCATAACCCTGTGAGAACAATTCCCCAGAGTCTGGAGGGAATTTGGGCCTGAATTTGAAATTATAGTAAGGTTCATCCACTGAATACTCATTCTTGTTTACCAAAGGAAGCCAAGCTCAAACCACATCATGTTGAACTTTGGCCATATATATTATAAGATATGACTTCAAATGCAAGAAGGCATGCCACCTTAAGAAAATATCACTCTTACCTCCTTTCAAACAGATTTTCTTTGCTTTTCTGGGGTTTGCCCTCTTCACTGCTCAAAGAGTAAGTATTCAGTTGATAAATGGGAGACCTCTTCCAGATAGAGTTCATCTTGGCTACACTCACACTATTAAAAAATGTAAATACAATTTGTACGGGAATTCAAAATTTTCTAGGAACGCTTAGACCTTACAGGAGCGTCAAATTCTTCAGACTGAGCGGGGTCTGTCCAGACGGTTTAGTTGGGATATGCGTGCTCACCTCACCAGAGGAAACCCAAACTAGAACTTAGGAGGTTTTATTAGCAAATCCCACACACACTGAGCTATCCTTATAAATACCTAAGGAATTAATTTATAGGTTAGGCCAGAGTACAAAAAGAGGAATGCACTGGTTTTTCCACAGACGGTTATGTGAAAAAATATTTCTCCACCAGTTGTCATTACTTTGAGATAATATAAATTACTCCTGGCTTCTACAAATGGGTTCAGTGGCAGAGGCAGTCAATCAAGAAGGGCCTTGCTCTGGATTTTAACAGCACTTTAGGACAACAAGCATAAAAACTTCACTAATATTTAAGATGGATTCATTGATGTGGATATGCTGTTTCATACACATAACTTAAAAACATCTTTTTGAAAATAGACAGTCAGTAAGCTTTCTAGCTGCAGAGGATCCTATATAACCCCTTAAGGAACAGAACATGAAAACTCCACCAGCTATTCCACCAGAATAGCTCCTTTCTATTAATTCCTGATATGATTTCACACTGAAACTGGTCAAATATTTAAATACTCCGTGTACAGCCTTTTTTTTTTTCTTCAAACAGTTCAGTACAAAAGATAGCGCTTGGTTCTGTAACTCCGTGTAAGCTCCCTGAAGCTTGTACTCATGTCTGGTTGCTGAACTGAGCTGCTGTCTTTATTTTTGCCAGCCACAGGGGCTGAAACAATGCAGGTCTTTGATAAGTCCTATGGAAAGCTGTGGATGACAGAGAATTCATATTTATAGTTCACAGCTTGCTGCCCAAATGTGATGTGTATTATTATTATTAGGTCTGTAAAAATAGTAAATTTACATTTTTTACAATATTAAATGTGATTGTGATATTTATATTAAAATAGGTAATATCACATAAAGTGCAAGGGGGAAGGAACCTCTTTACCACATTGGAGGTATTGTAGCAGGTTGATGTTTTGGGAAAAGGAGGAGGAATTGCACCTTTCCTGAAAGCAAGAGCCCACCGGTATGGGGAGGCTGTCACAGACAGCTTTGTTGCCGTGGGTAGGAGAGGCAGGAAATTGGTCTGTAGCACGAGTGAATAGGAAGGTCTAAGCAGAGCCACAAACTAGACACTAAAAATACTGAGATTTTAGTCCCCAGAATTACTGAGCAAGTTCTTCCTCTGTTTTCACAGTTGAGACTTGTTTCAGGGGTCTGTGTCCCTGGCTTCCAAAGCAAAGCAATGTGAACAAATGGATGACCAGAACTGCGCCCCAAAAGTAACCTGATCATGGAAACTGTCCTAGAATATTGGATTGGACCTGTGATGGTCATGGTAAGATTTCACAGTTATACTCTAAACCAGCTGAATCCCCTTCAGCCATGTTCTGATAGCCAACATCAGCCCTTTGAGGTGAACCACGGGGTGAGAGCTGTTTGCTCAAACATTCACTGTTTAGTGAATATTTCAAAGTCAGTGTTTTGCTAGAGCTGTCCCATAGGCAAATATTTTTTACAAAATCAGTGATATTATGATCACCCCCTGTGCTAAAGTCTCCTGCAGCTGCCAGAGTGTGCAGTAGTGAGGGTGGTTCCTCAAGGGAGACCTGTGCAGACTCCCATATTTTCTGACTTTCATGCTTCTGCAAGGCAATGCTGTGATTACATTAAAATAATTTTTGTCATTTAATACTGTGGCATACTCACATAATTGTTAAGGGACTACACAGTGCAATTTAGCAAAATTAAGACAATTACACAGTTAAGCACCATGAGCAGTCAGTAGCCAAAATTTTTGCCCTAGTGTAAAGAAACCTAAAGGCTCCATGTATTGTTCCTGTGCACCCTTGGGGTTTTGATTGCTGATGAGCATGAAGATGATCATGGTGCACTGTCAGGCCTTTTTACTGGGGGGATGCTGTTGGTGAAGGAAGAGGGGGATCTGAGCCTATTCCCATCACCCCATGTTACCACGTGGGAACTTGACCTCTAAGCATGTTATTTGAGCCACACTCGAGATCTCACCAAGGGAAGATACTTAACACATTTCCTCTGCATTTTACATCCATCTGAAATGTATTTAGCTAACTTTTGAGGTACCTTGCATGTTAAACCTTGAACCACAATTGTAATGTATCCAGTTTCCCTTATTCACACAGTATTTGATTTGGATGACATATTTTTGTAATATTTATTTTTCAGCCCATTTTGAGACTCTCATGTTAATGCCACAAGAACTTTAGTCTCCTGTATAATATTTCAGACATGGAGGGGGGAAAAAAAGAAGAAATAAAGAAAAAGAAAAACCAGCCGTCTGCATCCACTTAAACTATATTACAATAAAGCTCAGTAAAGATCCGATCAGCAGTTTTTCAGCCTGCTCCGATTTAATATGAAATAAATTAGTGGAAAACCTAAAGGCTGAAAGGAAATTTTTTTGCCACTGTTTGAAAAAGGACATGAATCCTTTAACATAATATTTACACACATTATATTAAATACTTTCTGCAAAGGTAAAATTTAGCACTGCCAGCTTCAGACAGACTGGAAGGAAATTTGTTTACACTTAATAAATCTGATTTTGAGAAGAAAAAGTTTTGTTCTTTTTCTTTTTTTTTTTTTTGTCCCTCCTGTGTATACATTAGCACTGACAGAAAATCCTTATTTCAAATTATGTAAACATACTCATTAAGAAACTGCTGAACACTTAAAGGAGAAGACACAATTCATATTCTGTTTGTCTGTGTGTTCATCTTGGCCTTCAGAGTTCCTATGATTTATTATCTCTGGTGGTCCACAAAGCTTTTGAGATTCTTGAAGCATCATGGCTTTCAGTGATCTCTATATCCCAGCATAGCTTTATTCATGATCATTGCTAGTAGATTTGGCAGGAATTTTCTGACAATATACTTTAATATTTGGGAATAAAGGTATCTGCCAAGAAACATCAAATTGTCAGATGTGACATTTTTTACCAGAAAGCACTGGCCAGTTTCTCCAGGGAAAACTTCAGGGTCCAGGATAGAACCATTATTCAGAACAAGAAGAAGATGGATGCCACAGTCCCCAGCCCAATTTTTTCAGAATATTTTGGAAGACAAAATATAAGTCTCCTGCTCTGTTGACCCAGAACAAGGACACAGAATTATAATCCCAGAGCCTTAAACCTTCAGCTTTATCTTGGGAGGGGGTGTGAGGTGGGTACAATTTAGCCATGTGGAGATAAGAGCATTTTGAAAAATCAAGAGAGCTTTCATGAAATAGAAAAACAGTTTCCTACAGAGCTGCAATTAAAACCATGCCCAATCCCTTGAAAACACATACTGTTTATTAAGGAAGTTACTAAGATGTGCCATAGCTCCCAGGCAGAGGTGAGAAGTCTTAACTCACCATCTACTTCTTTCATCTGAGATTTATCATCTATCCAGACAACTTGGATCATTAGCACATCAAAGATCTTAAAACATCCCAGATAAAAAAAAGAAAAACTTATTTAAGGCCATGGTATTTCAAAGATCAGCCATGTATTTGTAGATTTTAAGATCACATGGAAACTTTGCAGTCAACTTCTCTGTCAACTGCAGAGCATAGCTCAGAGGAGGCTGCCCAGCAATTCCTAAATTATTTCCAATAAATTGTGGTTGACTCAGGGCATCTTTCTCGGAAAGACATTCAGTCTGATTTAAAGACTATAAGCAACTGAGAATCCACCACATTTTTTGGCAAGCTGCTAGTTGCAAATAGGGCAAAATCTCACCAACAGGAATGGGAGTTTTGTCTGGGCTCATATTTAAGCTGCAGATTAAATAATCACAAAACATAGAATTATTAAATATTCACAAGACAAGTGGGTTGTAATTTTCTCCGTCCAGAAATTATGAGACTGCAATGATAAGTAAGAAATTGGGGAAAGTATTAACAGATTTGAAACAATTTTTAAAGTCTGATTAAGGTGCACAAATATCCCTACAAGAGCATGAGAATGTTCATCCAAGACACATTCTTTATGGTTTTGAAGTCTAAAATCTTCATGCTCAGAGACAGCATCTATTTAAAATACATGAACAAACCAAGCATAAAAAGACTGTTCCTCTAACTTTTCTCCCAGGACAGGTTTACTGATGCTAGTAAGAGTCATAGAAAAACATGAGCAACACTCATTCCACTAGTCAGAAATTGCTTGTATGGCAGGACTTCCAATAGAAAACTGATTTTATCTTGCCATAACCCCAGTTTTGGCCAATTGCTTTGCTATACTGACAGGCAGAAGTCCTCAGTTAGCCCTATGAATAGCTGACAGCCATAATGTAAACAGAGTTTCTGTTTACTCTGAAGTCAGAAAATTCATTCCAAGAGAACAATAAATGTGGGACCACATGCACTGTTTACTTATCTTTAGGAACATTGTTATTCCCCAAACAGGCTGACTACTTCTTACTACTCTTGCTCAGCTCCTTTTGCAAATGTATCTCATCAGCTTCAGCTAATTCATCACTGTGGTTTGACAATAATCACTGACTTTCTTTCTAAAGATAATCTGTGTTTAAAGGCTCTGTTATATAATATGCTATAAGCCAAGAATCTCTTGCAAGATTTGGAAAGGTAGGGCAGTAATGTTCTGCCAGATTCCTCTAAGCATTTAAACATCATATTTTACATGCCAAAAGTTCCTTCAATTAATAATGACTTTCAAGTTTTAAGATGGATAATTTATATCTGAAAACAATTAGGGAAGGCAGTTTAGAAAAACTTATCTGTGTTTTGGGAGACATTAGCGCAAAAATTGTCACTGAAAGAGAGAGCAATAAATGGACTGAAATTCAAGGATGTGTCCTGGCCCCTTGGGAAAAGTCAGTGATAGTTCAGAGCCACTTTCCTTCAAACATAATTCTGGAGAAAGCAAGATTTTTCAGAGACATCCCAGTAACAGACAAGTGAATGAGTCCTTGTGGGCTTGAAGAAGCAACAGAGAAGAGTAGAGGCGAAGAAGGGGTTTTCGTACCAGTGAAAGAGAGCATCCTAGAAAAGGGAAAAGACATAAAGCTGAAAATCTGGGACAAAAATATGCAGAAGTATATCTAAAATATTCTCAGGAGAGAGGAGACAGGTTAGAGAAGAAGTTCAGAGCCTCAAGCAGGGCATCAGGGCCTGAACTAGAACTATCAATGAACTGGACGCAAAACACTGTCCTCCATATTTCTCTAGCTGAGCAAAAAAATGTCTGTTCAGATTAGACAGAAAACAAGGGTCAGGATTAGAGATTCATCATGAGAAGGACCTGTCAGGTAACAGCACAAAACCCATCAGCTGTAGTGACAAAGTGCCTGTGTGGGCTCAGTGGGCAGGGTCATGCTGACCCCAGTGAGCACTGTCAGCAGACACCCCACCCACCTAGTGGGAAGTCACACCACAGCTTTTCTGCAAAATCAAGGATCTGCCAAGGATCAGCAGACAGCTGTCCAAGCCCCCAGGTCAGCACAGAGATACAAACCTATATGCAATTCCTGTTGCCATTAGAAAATAAACCATATATTAATTTTTTTTTATTCTTGCTGGCATATGAGAAAACACTATTGAGGGAGCATCCCTGGTTTCCATACCTCACAAACAGACACTCACATTATCACTAAAGGAAAGGTGTTACTTCAAACTTCTAAACTTCCCCAGCTGGACACTCTTGCTCACCTGTTGCCTGGCTAAATTGTTTTAACTAATTCCTCTTTGATAATTGCATAATTATCCTACATATCCTGAACAGAGAAGACCTGTTCATTATGGAAGGGGGGAAGACATGCAAGGACCAGTCCCCGAAATCTGATTTCCTTGAATGTTTCTCTTCCAGATGAATGGACAGACTGATTTCCCACAAGCTCAATGAGGAAAGACTTAAAGGCTCAGAAAGAAGAGGCCACCACTGAAGTCTGCAGTGTCTCCTCCAGTTCAAATAAAATGAAAAAAAAAAAAAAAAAGCCTATATTTGCTTATAACCTAAAAAGTGTGCATGTCACCATTCTGACTAATTAATTTACTTTTAGAGTTTGGATTAATTACAGTGAGAGACACAAATACACTTCACAGGCACTATGTAGTTTTATGACTGTTGAATAATTAATTACTACTATTTCAGTTTCTCCAAGTGGGAAAAATTAGGCATATTAAGCCTTGGGCACTATCAGCCACCCAATAGGTCTGTATAAAGGCATAAAGGCTTGTAATGGAGTCAAAATATCTCATTATTCAGCTGAAAGATTCAGTCTCAAAAAGTACTATCTTTGGTATGTGGTTATTTCCAAACCTCTCTGAAGATAATGGGTTTGGTAGAAACATTTTATTCAAGATAAATGGGAGAGGGATAAAAAAACTCTTTCATTTAACAACAGAAGTTACTGTTTGTGTCATATGGATCTGCCTTTGGTGATTTGGCTGGGAACTGAATTAACACTATAAATTTTGCTGGTGGCATGGCAGACCTGGATGTGTCTGCATAAGTGACAGAAACAACCGGTGGCAGGCAGAAAATACCACAAAGAACACCTATAAAATAAAATCACCAAAAAAGGGTGGAATTTCTTGAGTAGGAATGTGGCTTTGTGAACAAAGACAGTGACTCCAGTCCATTGCTGCAGGTCTTTGTGAACATTCTCCACAAGGCAACATGATTGCATTGAAGAAACACAGGTCACCAATCTCTTCTTCCAGTGAAAACAATCTCGTACACCAGAAATATTGGCTATGAGGCAGGCGAATATCACCAGAGGAATCGAGTTTCCCAGAAGAGAAAAGATAAGCTGATATCTGCAATCAAACTGGAACAAACAATGGAGGTACTCACAAAGCTCAACAATAGCCAGAAAATAATTAAAACAAGATCTAAACAATTGCTGGAGCCCTCTATAAAGAATCTGAGTCAAAATTCCATAGCTTCCCAGAAAAGGCAGAAATCTGACCATGTCTTTGGGGGCAGAAAGAAATGTGTCTGAGCAGATTGAAAAACCCTGCTAACATAAATACAATTTTGTTCCGCACATGAAAAACCTGCAGAAAACTGCACTAAGACAAAACAAGAATTGATGTAAAATTGTATCCTTTTTTAAACTACACCCAGTATTAGAAGTTTAGGGCAGAAGAGTGGAAAAAAAACCCTGTAAGATGATTCTTCTCCCTCTGCTCTGCTGCCATAGATTCTGGCACTCAGCTGTTGTGGGACTTTTGAGTTGACAAAACACTGAGCAACGAGGGACAATGGGTCACAAAGCTTCTCATTACAATTGGGAGACCTTTTTCCACAGGAATTTATTAATGCACTTCAGCTGACACATGGGCTCAAGAAGCTGAAGAAAACAACAAAAAATAAAAAAACAGCTTTCCGAATATGTGGAAGATGGACTCAGATTATGTAAAGGACTTTCACTCAGAGGGCACTGGTAGCTCTTCCTACTCCAGCTTCTATTTGTGAAGATCACAGGAACAGAGGGCATGTGCCAGCTCAGGGTCAGGCTTTTCTGGAGGCACACATACCTCAGCCTAGCTCACATCCCAGAAGACTGGCTGGGGTTTGTGTCTGAGCAGAATCACCCTGATCATCCCACTTGGAAAGCACTGCACACAGTGACTGTTTTTACCTCTAAGTTCATCTGAATCTGTTTGAGGTGAAAGGTAAGAGGTTACAGCTGGATGGGGAGAATGAGAGAAAACCTTGAGTAGCAGGACAGACGTCCAAGGAGTCTTGTGCAATCTCAGTTTACACGGGCTTGGATTCACACAAAGACTTGTAAGATAGAAAAGGCTGACATAGGGATGCTTGCCTCAACTCAAACATGTCTCTTGAATCAGAAAAAAAGGCCCAGGATACCTTGGGACATGGAAGAAGTTGCTGTGGTGCTCCTGCTTTCCAGTCAACAGTCCCTTAGTGTGAGGAGAGAGCAAAGAGGCTGAAAGATGGTATCCGTGAGCCCTGATGCTCCATCCCTGGAATGCCTACAGCACAGGGACTCTAACTTGGCTCACAGCTCTTCTGAGCTAACAGGGAAACAATGAAACTCAGTTCTGTTATTTTTTTTTTTCCCTTTTTTTTTAAGTGAGACAGAGAAGGAGAGAAAAGAAAAACTGGCAAGTGCAGCAAATTTAGGGAACGGACCAGATAAAAGTTATTGTTATGAAATTTCTTTGTTTCATGGCCAAGACCATTATATATCTCTGGCTGGCCAGACAAAGCATCATGTGTCTTCAGCAGAAGCTTCTCTTCTACCCAGGGAGCTGGACAGAGGAAAACAAAATTTCAGGAAGGAGCTGGCCTGAAAAGGCATCAGAGTTCAACTCATCCTGAAGCACTGACAGTCCACCTAAGGGAATGGTACAAGACTCCTGCTCACATTTAGGAATTCGGGTCTGTTGTATTGTGTTGGTCTTAAAAATATAAAATTCCCCCAAAAAGGGGAAAATAACACCAGAACAAGACCTGTAGTGAAGTGACAACTTTTAACCCTGGGGGAAGGAGAGTGTCCTATCTGTGAGACCTATGGATCAGGTTTGGGTGGCTAAGCCTGCCAGCATTAGGATGTTTGGTGGTTTTTTTGTTTGCTTGTTTTTTTGGAAATCCAGATAACACCACAGAGCTTTCTAAGGTCTTTGAGAAGAACTTGTATTTTCATTGCTTCTCTCTGATGACCAAGCAAGTGCACTGTCAATAGGAAAGTGAGAGCAAAGAAACATGAGTTAAGTTAAAAAGGTATTTGCTAAGAAACCCAATGGGAAGGAAAAATCTGTTCTTACAAAAAGAAAACAAAGGTTCCGTGGAAGATTCAGCTCTGCAAATGTTTTTCAACATGAAGTTTTCCGTGAAGTTTTTTGCTTACACAGGGTTTTGACTTTACATACAAATCATAGAGAAAATGTGATACAGACCTTGGCACTGCCTAGTAAACTAACAAGCTCTTCTTGAGAAATTTATTCCCAGAAAAAAATCAAATTCTGCTTAGTCCTTTCCATTCAAATGTTAATGATGTCCTCTCACTGTAAGCACTAGCGTGTGTACTTCTGAAAAGAAGCAGGCAAACACAGGTACACTAATATTGGAGATGGCCCCTGAGCCTTTTAAACTTTGAATTCTAAGTGTTTCATCATGTTTCTTAAATTCTGTGTATCTAGAAATTCCACGCTTGCCTCTGTACCAGCAAGCTGATCGGGTAATAGTAAGGTTCAATAGCAGTTCATCTGGTTACGTGCATCAAGCCTCCCAAAAAAAGACTGGGAACAGCATATTCCATTCCTTCCAATAGAAAAAACCAAAACAACACTCTAAAAAGACAGTAAAATATATCACAACACTTTCCAAAGTGCTGGGTAAACTCAGGTCCTTCATAAATTCTCATTTGTGGTTCCTGAAAATAAACACAGAAGTGTGGATCTTGAACAAGCCTTCTACACAGCCAAACTGAAAAAATGCTCATTTCTGCTGAAGAAGAAATTTTCAGTTTATAAAAGATTTCTCACACGTTCAAACAGTGAAATTTTTGAAGAGGTATTTTGCCTGGTGTGGTCAGAGTTGTGAGGAAGAACAGGCTGAATAGAGTTTGGAAGATGGCTCTGAACACTGCGGGGTCACCCAAAAAAGTGTCACAGCACTATTTCAGGTTTCTGCCACAAGAGCCAAGAGTATCATTTCAGAGACTGAAACAGTTTTACTGGAAAGAAACTAGCTTCAGGAACCAAAATGAGCAGATTTTGGAGAAACAAAGGAGATCCAGCAGAGACAGAAAGACCTATTCCACATGCTGAAAAGGTAAGGCAAGAAGAGGGCTTGGATGATATTTGGTCAAATCAGTGGGAGCTAGAATGACCTTGCGGGGGGATGTGTCTGAGTAAATCCATTATAAATATTTAAATCTCTATCATCCTTAAATTACAGAGGAAACATGCTGTGGTGTGGACATGAGCAGCCAGGGCCAGTAACAGACTGGTCTCCAAAAGCTGCAGAGAGCATCAAAAAAGCAGTAGATGAGGAAGCCCTTGCAGCACACCTGGAGAGATATCAAGGGCACCTTTAGGTAGGGAGAAAGGCCTGGAAAGGACATGGAACTACAAGCCACTGACTTCTGTTTTGTTATTTCTGCATCCAGAGTAATTCTTTCTGCCAAAGAAATACTAGGTTGCATCTGTTTTTCCTAAGGTAAATAACATTCAGGGCCCCCACTTGGGCCAGCCGTGTAGACCATAATGCAGCAATGCGAATTGGAATTACACCCTTACCTGAAGGTCACGTTTGTAGCTGTCAGCACACAGAGATAGTAAGGAGAAATTAATCTTGGTGTCCAAAGCAATCTATAGTATTGACAGTTACAGAAGATTTGTAGCAAAAGTCCCAGAGGAGTTAGGCCCATACAAAGAGGGAGATGCAAACCCAAAATCCTGCTCTCAGCCCACTGCTGTGTTTGATTCTGCCTCTCACAAATAGTCTCAAGTCCAAATCCACCCCACAAAGACTGTGTGACTCACTGCTGAAAGTAAACACACTGTTTGCAAAAGCTTTTACATTTCACACTTTGGACTGACTGTAAAACCTCACCCCTGAGAAACTCATAAACAGATACACATTTGGAACAAAGAGCTCTGTACTCACATTTCACTTCTTCATTAGACACTCACACTCAACTGCTCCATCTCAAACTGATGGAATCAAGCCTCTGTGGCGTGAAGAATTTGCAATGAAATGCAGTCTGGGCCCACAGACTATGATTCCAAGCTGAAGACAATTTGATAGATGGTGCACTGACCACACAGATGGGTTCAAAAGAAATCAGTTTGGCATTCTGGAGAATTTTGAAAGTATTTTTGATCAATGGTGTTTGGAAGTCTCAGGAACATTAATTCCATATCCAGTTTGCCAAAATGTCTACCTTAGATAGAATTTATGAGCATACATGTCAAGATATATTTAAAATCCTTTGAGACTTCCAAGTACATGAATAACACACGTATCATTACTACCTTTTTTTAACATAGCATCATATAAATCAAATGAAAGTGCCAGGCTTTCTCAACTAAGGAAAACCACTGCACTTAAAATAACAAAGGTAAAACTTATTTATTAATGTACAATATCCAAAATTCCTAATAAAATCTGTCAAGAACAGTTTAATGCAGCACACTCTGAGGAACTGAAATTAACACATACTTGCTCAGAGGTTAAATCCACCACGTTGCTGTATCCGTATTTTTCATTTCAAAGGTTAGGAAGTCCCTGGTTGCTCCTTTGAAAAAGTGCAGAAGTACCATGCTGAAAAATGGAGACAGCATCTGAAAGTACCCACTGTCATTTATCAACTGTCTTATGTCGAGGTACCATTAGGTGTTTATCAACAACACATTTGAGGATGAAAATTTATCAGAAGCATTTCCTCACACTCTCTGGGATGGTGCCTGTGAATGAGATTTTGAAATAGCTCATTAGCCAGTTCTTGCAATCTGATGCGGACTGTTCTCAGTAACTGCAAATGAAATTCCCCCTGCATGGCAGATTTTGGTAGTTGAGGACACAGGGAAGAAGGTCATCATTGCCATTTCCATGCTTCCAGCCAGTGACAGACTTACATGGTCAAAGGCTTGGCATGAACAATTTCATTTTAGGTCAGTTGTTCTGAGTGTATATCTCAGTATGCAGAGACTCTAGAATGGACACAGTTAAATTAAGTTAGGGTTGATTTTTTTTTTCTACAACCGCCTTACAAATTTACAGGAGTAATTCTGTGTTGATTGAGTCTCAGGGAGCAGAAGAAATCTTGACTGTTGCTCCTTAGACAACCATCCAAACAACAGAATCATAACTTTGGAGTCCACAAAAAGAAGATAAAGGAGCTTGTTATTTCCTTGGCTGATGATAATACCCTGAGTGATAAGGACCAGCATGTCATTCTGAAAAACCCTGACCTCATTCAGAGTTTTCTCTTGAGCCTGAAAAACTGCAGTTGGATCCTGGTGTAATTCTTCATAACAATAATTGCATTTACCTTTCCTGTCAGGGACACTCACTCAACACTTCTGTAAGGTCCCCTGACCATCTTGGGCAGCAGGCAAAGATCAGTTTTATTGAAGAACACTGTTAATATGTGCTCATATGCAGGAGACATTCTCAGAGTAGGTGGAGCACATCTCCTTCAGTTCTTCTATGAGATGGCACCATATTGTCCCTAAAGGAGTATGGACTGTCCCTAATTCATGATAGGAGGCCTTCTCTTTTGATGTGGTCAAGAACCTTTGGTTTGGCCAAGGTTCAGCTCTGGGACAGCTCTTCCAAATCTTCAGGCAAAATTAACCTTCCCCTAACTCTAGTTCCTTTGTTTACTACTTCCAGTGGGGTTTCTTTATCTTCTCTTCCAAGTGCAAAATTCTGACAATTGGTACTCTTCCTCAGGCTCTCTGTTTACTCTCCCACCTCTGGAAAATCCACATTTCACCTTCTTCCTCTTGCTCATACTTTTGTACACCCTCCATGTTACTCAGTTGTCTTACTCTTCTCATTTTCCACATCACTCAGTAACTCAAATTCTTGTTTAGGCGTGAAAATCTCATTTCAGGCATTTGCGCAGTTGTGGCGGATCAATTCAAAAAGACCAAGGACAGACCAGGATATTTGTCAGCAGAATAGACAGAGCTGGGAGCAAATCATGAGCTCAGTAACATCTCCACTTCCTGCATATGTAAAAAGTTGTCTTGAGCAGAAGAGATACATTGCAGATTTTCAAAGGAAAAATATTGTTAGTAGTCACATCTCCCCTATGAAAGCCTTTTTTTTTTTTTTTTTTTGTACAAAGCACAAACTGAATAATGTTATCTTGTTTTCTGAACTACTTCTGCACACTTTTAATCTGAATCTTCCTTTAGCACTTCTTGCCTATTTGGTATCATCACAGTGAGTTTGCCAAATTCAAAGACTCAGATTTAAGTGAGGCTCCTGGGATCAGTGACATCGCAGAGCCAGAGATCAAGCAAAAGAAAACACCATGAGACAGACAATTCCACCACCAAAAACCATTAGCCCATCAGGTGAGGCACACTTAGTGGCATATTTACTTTAGACTTAAACTTTACATGAAATTATGAAACAGCCCAGGCTTTGAAAGATTGCCAAGGCAAAAGGGACAGTTCTGCATGTGCTACATTGTGCTTGTCAAACAATGTTAACACTGAAAGCCTTGTTGTTAGAACCTCACTGAGAACGTCAGCAAGAGGAAGGAAGATTGGATATAGGAGGAGATTACATAATTCTTTGGGTTCGCAAAAGGAATTTGATTTGGCAGGTTTGAGCAGCAGAGATGTAGCTCTCTGAATTGGGGGTTAGTTTCAACTAGTGGAAAATGTCCATTTTGAAACAACAAAAATATAGTAATGCACTGTAAGTCTGAAAAGACATTTCACAAGTGAGAACCGGCAACAAGCAGAGTGATTCCCCTCTATATATTAACTTGGGGGAGTTTAAAATAATAAAAATTGGATACCTCTAGAACCTTATTTCATGTTAAAATAAATATAAATTAACAGTCTCTATAGCATCCATATCTCCAAAACATTCTATGATTCTATAAATGTTTCTTCTTCTGTTTTGGTGTAATCAGAAACTATTTGTGGGGTTTTTTTTCATAACTATTGCACAGAAAATGATAGCGGTGACTGCAAGGAGACAGTGTTTTGCTTGTCACTGAGTAGATAATTCCAAAATTTTCCACTTCCTCCAAAGATTTAAGGCCTGTTGGGAAAAAGGACATGGGAAGGATGGTGACAATAAGAATTTTCCAGTTAAGTTTTCTACCAGGTCATCTTTCAGTGGGCACAAGCACTGAGGTCTCTGCAAGGGAAATCTCTGCTTAGAGCTGATCACTGTGAAACATTCCTGGGGTGCATGGCACTTCCTGCCTTCTCTCCCTGGGTTTATGGTCATGTCATTGAAGGCACCTGCGATTTTCAGACTGTGTAGAATGCCTTGGCTCACAAACACATATTCCAGTTGATTTTTGGGATAGTCACTTCCACAAAAGTTACATTCACACTTCCAGTAGAAGCAAGAAGGTTGGGGCTAAGCCAGGATAATCTATAAGAAAAGCAGAGTGAAGGATTTCTTGCTTCTCTGAAGAGAGAGGGTGATGCAAGCAAGGTGAGGATCATCCCTGGCCTTGTGTCCTCTTAACATGTAGAAGAAGCTGGAATAAGATTCAAAGGTACTGTGTGGTGGGGGCAGAGGAGGACAAAGCATTAGAGATGGCAAATCAGGTGTAGCTATGTCCTTCACATTTCTCTGCACTTACAGTGAGCCTGCACTGCTCTTATCCATAATAAATCACACTTTGATCTATAAGAGTTTGGCTTCCTTTTCAATGTTTTAGGAACATTGCTTTAACATGTGAATTACAGTTTTGTTTGTGAAGGAGCAGCAACTCAGATTGCTCATGGGAATGGGCAAATCCTCTGGAACCAGTTTCAGTAGAAACTAATCCTAAGAAAAGCTTATCTAAAAGTTCAGCATAAAACTCTGTACAGGAGTTAGAAAGAGCTGACGGCCAATTAAATATCCTGGAAACTGAAGGGAAATGTGGGGGTGGAAGAAAAATGGAGATATTTTGCTGTTCCCTGACTGTTGCCCCTGGAAAGTCATTCCATCCTGAATTTCTCCAATGCCATATCCTTTGTAAGGTTTCAAAACCAACATTTAAAATATATTTTTAAGGATAACCATGTCTGAAAGTTAAAGCCCTTTGGGGAAGAATAAAAGAGGGACTTCAAAGTAACAAAATGCTAAATCTGGCAACTTGTTTTTAATGGAAGTAAAAACCTGCACGATTGAATACTTTTAAGTGTAATAAGAAGAGAAATGTCACACGTAGAGTTCAATTTCTACCCATGGAATTGTGCCCCTGATTTAACAAATTCCAACTTAAATGCTTCCACCACAACTGAAAAATGTTTTACTGACCTCGAGCTCATTGTACAGCAGAGGTCCAACAGTATTGCTCGGACTGGGATCAAAGAAGCTGTGGTTTTCAAAGCGGCCAGCCCAAAGTGAGCTAAATCCAGCTGGCAAACTTTTTGCAGTTCAGCAAATGTTGAACCCCCTTTTCTTTGTGGAGTTCTGTTCAGGATGGGTTCCGACATGTTGCATCAAAAGTCTATTTTAGCTTAAGAGGAGCCCGTTGTCTCCCTTACTGAAGAATATTGCTGCACATGGTGCTGCAAAGACCTGAGTTGTCTTAGATCAGACTTCAGCCTGGCAGGAGGACCAGGCCGAGCACTGCTATTCAGCTACATTCACCTCTCTGGTGTAACAGCTTTCCTTTGGTGCTGAGCAACAACTTTCCACTTTTAAGACTGCACAAAATCTTGTAATCAGTGTGTTATTTCTAGTTAAATTAAGAGCAATATCTATTTTATCTGTACAGTTTTAAAAGTACATTATTATTATTATTATTATTACTATTATTATTACTATTATTATTATTATTGTCTTCTCACCAATTCAGGTTTCACGTACTCAAGCAACTGGTTTTAATACTCTGGACATGAAACATAATTCTGGATGCTGAGACCAAACTGATGCATATCCTAAGATATTGGTCAGATCTGTCTCATAAGGTAATACTAATAGGTGTTACCACTAGGTAATGTTCCAGGTTATTTTCAGCTCTTCACAGTGGGAAATTGCTGTCTTGGATAACAGAATGTCTGCAAGTTATTACATTTTGACCATTGAACCTAATGGTACTTAACAGGGATGTTATGATTAATGTTCATGATGTGTTTTGGAGATGAAAGAGGCACCAAAATGTGATTTCTGATATGGCTGTGGAGCCAGCATGGCAAACTGGTGAGAGCAGACTGAGCTGCAGTCAGGCATGAGGGCTGATCAGCTCTGGTCAGCTTCTGGCTCTTAGTGTGCAATTGCAGAAGAGTTCCAAGGACTCAAACTAAGAGACAGGATACTGAGCTGAATGCTTCTGATCTGGTTTAGCTGGCATCAGTGTCAGCTGAAATGCAATGTGTGGGCAAAGGAAGCACAGGGTGCAGCAACTAAAACACGGCTCAGAGCACCTTCATGGGTATCTGAGCAGAACAGGCATTGTGACATGAGTTTGCATGGCAGATCAAGGATATCAAAACTCAAACTTGGATAATGGAAACCCTGTTAATGAACAGTGGGGTGTCACTGATCACTTCCAAGTAAAATCACTGGTGCCTTTGGATTTAGGACCCCAAAAGCCTGACGTGCAGAGCAGAAAGCAATCTAGGAGGTGTTTAATATACTCACATGTAGGAACTCCTGCCTCTCCCTCTTGCAGAAAGTCTGGGTGATCTCTGCTGACTTAGGAATCATCTCTGAGAAAAAAGACAGCACCCAGCCCACGTGTGCTTTATTGTATGAAATTTGGTTTTCTCACTAAACTTATTAACTCAAACCATCATTTATTTTCCTTTTGGCAGGAGCTGCCAAGACACAGAATGACCTGGCTGATAGGAAAAAAAAAGATCACACTCTATCTGTCCTATTGAACCTGTGCTACAATAAAGCCTGTCAAGCAACAGTTTTATTGCCAAAGGAGAGAATAATCTCTCCTGGTCTGGAGACCAGGTCTTCCCTATCCCATGTGAGTGCCCTGCTGTAGGTTACTGCCCACCTTTCTTAGTCATTCTCCCAGACATATGTCAACCCACTAATGGTTTTGGTCAAATCATTCACTTGAGACATGACTTACTAGCTGCAGAACTCTTCAGACAGACTACAGCCAAGACACCCAGACTGATTGACTGAACCAACGTGCTGCTAACCCAGCACTAACAGCTCAACACACTTGGAAAACAAATAGCAAAATAAGCTTGGCTTTCACCAAACTTCCTTTGTCCAGATGCCCTAGAGTCATGAAAAAAATTATCCACACACACTGAGCCTTTCCTCTCAAGAAACAGCTTATTGAGGCTTTAAATGAGGAGAAAAGTCTCTCTAATTGAGGAGAGGAATAGAGGAGGGATCAGGCAAATTCCCATCTGGCATTTACAGATGAATCCACTTTTTGCTGCTCATTACAATTAGCATATCTGTGCCAATGACGATTTGCAAGTCTCTGTCTGTGCTGACTTTGGATGTGTCTCAGCTGCAGGAAGGGTGAACTCCACAGCATTTTGCCATTCTGAGTTGCCTAGTTATCCATATTACCCTCATCCAGAAACCAGGGCAGACAATCAGACATGTCTCTTTTTAGTGCATAATGAGGATGTGGTAAGTGCAGCCTAAGATCCAGAAGTTGGGAAAGGATCCCACCGCTTGGGTGTATCCATTCATTTTCTGGTGAAAAGCTTGGCAAAAACTATGAAACTACAATACAGCAACACTCCATACATGATAGATGTAGATTATGACACCTCTCAAGATGTTTCCCTCTCTCCTGCAGTGTCCCCAATAACTTAGCCAAGCAGATGTTCACCATTAATTTGAGCCATGGAAAAATGCAAGATTCACACTAAAAGAAAAAATATGGAACATGGAAGACACTTGAACTATTCTCTGTTTGCTTTGTCTTGCAAGAAATGAGGAATTTGTTTTTTCTGAGTCAGAGCTGGAACTGGAACAGAGACACCTCACGTTCTGGAGGGTTCTCACTATCCAAAATATCCAGGCACAAGGAAAGATAAGGCCTATGTCCATCCCTCAAAGAAATGTCCTGCTTTTCTGCAAAAAAGAATCACTTTTCTGTGAAACAGCCAGAGAAAGAAAGAAGAGATCTTCCTGATATTTTTCACTTGTTGTCTTGTTCAAGCACATTATTTTGCCCAGTGATCAAAGGAGAAAACACAGACCCAGCTGCCCCCAAGGTGCAATAGCTTCTGGCTCCATTGTCTTTTTGGAGATAATGCTTGTTCCATAATTATATCCCCCAGTCACTTCTCAGCCACAAAGATTTCAATTTGTCTAACACTTCAAGACTCATTTCTACCTAGGATGAAATACAAGCCTTGAAGTTTTCTGGGAAAAGTGTTGGTGATAAAAATTCACTATTGTCCATTGTTGGCACAGAAGAAGGGCTGTTGGAACATGGCATGGAGCCATTTCCTTCCACCATTCCTTCCCAGTGTTAGCAGTATCACTGCTGACCCAAATAAATGCATTGTTCCCTGAGGCAGAGAGAATGAAGTTATTCTGAATTGATGAGGCTCCTCCCTGACTATTCACTGTTTGGAATCTGTTACCAGAAAGATGGTCCCCATCTGACTTGGCTGCTCCTCTTGGAATAGCCCCAGATCTTCTCTACACTCCAAGTAGTTTAGTCTTTTTCCTTCTCTCTGCAGCAGATTCACCCATGGAGCACCAAAGAATCCCAGAATCATAGAATGTCCCAAGCTGGAAGGGACGAAAGGATCATCAAGTCTACAACAGGAAAATCCCAAAAATCCCACGATGTGCCTGAAAGTATTCTTGAAATACTCCTTGAACTCTCTCAGGCTGTGACCACTACCCTGGGGAGCCTGTTCCAGTGCTCAGGCACCCTCTGGGGGAAGAACCTTTTCCTGACGTACAACCTAAACCTTCCCCTGACACAACTTCACATCATCCCTCAGGTCCTGTTCATGTTGGTTTGCAACATGGTCCAAAGACAACACAGCTTCTGGAACTGCTGCCCTTTCCAGCTGCCATGTGAAAGGCAGTGGCTGCTGCAGCTTCTCCTTCCACTCCCAACCCAGCCAGGCACTACTGCTCAGCTTGCACTGCTCTGGTGGCACAGCAGGATCAGGGACTCGCTGACCTGGCTGCCCCTCAGCTTTTCCCTGGGGAGGGTGGCTCTGGGGCACTGTCACTGTCCGGCTCCATCCCTCTGTGCCAGGCCTGAGAACAGTACGTTTTGTGCAGTCTCAGGAAATGGCAGTTCTGCCGAAGGTCAGGGTTTGTGAAACAGACACCTTTTTTTTCCTTTTCCTTCTTTTCCCTTTACTGGGGAGTTTCTTTTACTCCCTTCTCCCTCCTCACCCCACACTTTCCCTGGGCCTGTTCCAAGAACAACCCTGGTGCCATTCTCTCCCACCAAAGGCACAAAGAGCTTCTTTTACCAACCCACTGGCTGTTCAGGATACAAAGAAGTTAAACTAACAATGTGGCAATGCAACAGCCCATTACAGGCAGGTCTGGATGAGTCACAGAAGTAAAGAGTAGGGAGGGATTTAAGGGGCCACCTTCCCCTCTCCCCCAAGGCAGCCCATGTATTTTCTCCCACTACATTTTCCAGAGACCTGCTATTTCTGTTCCTTTGGAGTACAGCAAGGTCTCAGTTTCTCCTCAGGAGTGGTATTTATTGCCAGGATTTATCACTCCTCGGAACAAGTTTGTCCAGTCTTTATGCTTATTTAGAGAATACACCACATTTAACTGTGAAGTTCAACCCCAGAACAAAATACTATCTGAAAACAGCATTTTAAGTGCATATTTAATCTTGGAAAGAGGCTGATATTCTACTCTAGAAGTGTTTCTGAGATCTGGCTTGCCTAATGGCTAAGCTCTGAGCAGATTCCAACAGAGTGAATGCTACATATATTATATGGTGACTGGCACCATTTTCAGGTACCTGCTGCAGTTTGCAGAGATTTAGAAAGCAATCTTGAAGATTTAGAAGGAAAACTGGAATTACTGCATTCAATTGCTTTGATAAAACATAAAAAACTAACCCAAAAACCAGCAAAGCAAATGTTAGTTCCACACTTGGGTTTGCACTCAGCCATGGTTAGAAGAGGTATCATCTCAGCTTTACTGGCATCAGCCATCAGAGATTTCTATCCCTTCAGCCAGCCATATCAGAGACATCCACATTTTTATCCTCATCTTGCTCAAAAGTAGGAGGGAATTTATCCATTCATCTCTGGGCACAGGTCCAACCAAGCCATGCACAGTATCTTCCACTATTTTTTGTGCCTCATTTGCAGACCGTTTTGCCTATTTTACCCTGACTAGAAGGGTATTCTCATTCCTCTGATGATCAGGAAAGGTCTTCAGATTCTTTCAGACTGAACACAAGAGGTTGGTACCATCTCTCCACACATCTCAGAGTACACAGATCATTTGCAGCACTACAGCATTTCCTTAGGCCCCACTGAATAAACAGCCTGGGAGTGTGGCAGCCCAGATGTGTGGTAGGATATCCCCCAGGGCATGGTGTTATGGTGGGACCAGGAGCATGGTCCCCCCTGCTCTGAGAGCTTGCAGTTTTGGTAGCAATCCCTTGCTGGGTACAGAGGCTGCAGAAATGCCTGATGGGGATACTCTTGCTCTCCTCCAACACGTGCACAAAGCCCAGGGAGTTCTGCTTTTTATGGGAAGGTGAGGCACTTCCAAGAGTAATAAAACAACCTGAAAGAACACAAAACACATATAAAAATGCCAAATTCAGTTTGTCTTCTGCACTTCAAAATGCAGAGGCCACTGGGGACCTACCTGGGGTTTTCTCTGCTGTGGCACAACATGGTCTCGCCTGGAGGACAGCTGAGAATGTTCTTGCTAACAGACAAATAACATTCCTCAAAAGAATCCACTACATTAAAGCCTGCTACCATGACCCAAGCAGGTTTGCAGTCTGCAGCTGCAAAGCATCAGCCTGTGGCTGTCCCTGGATTCCTCATCCCACACACAGGGCCTGATGCTCTCCAGGACAAGTCAGACCCTGTCGCCCTCAGCATGTCACCCTGCCAGGCACCAGCACAGTAAAAGGGCACCTGTGTTATGTCTCTGTGCCAACGCCATAAACCAAATACCACCCCCATTATTCCCAGTGAGGTCAAAATAATTTTCACATAAAGGTCTGCAAACAAAGGAAGCCCATCTTCTACAGGGTAAATATAAGCAACCCTTGGACTATTTGCAACTTAATTAAATGCTTTTATAGAATATTTCCACTGCCTGTGTAAAACCTGGATGCCATTTCTGTTGGGTACAAATCTGTGGGTGTATTAACTACTGTTAGATAAAATAAAACAAAGGAAAAAAAACCCCAGCAAAAATAACTAGTTCTTTAATATTTTTATTTCAAGGACATAATTTCAGTGTGGAATAGGTTAAACTGTCTGACTGAGCTTAGTTCAACCTCATCTACAGTTTCATAACACTAGGTGGAGATCATTGTTGGCTGACAGCACTAAAATTACTAGTAAGGGGTTTTTTGTCTTTTAGGGATGGGACTTGTAAAAAAGTTTGAATCTTTAATTCTTTAATTTTTTTTTCCTTAACCAAAATCATTATTATGAAGTTCTCTTCAATTTGTCCTGGAACGGCTTCAGTCATGGCTCAATTCAAGTGGAAACTGAACTGAAAAGTGCATTGATTCCTCTCTCTGGGCTTTACTCAGTAATTTTGTAATAAAACTGCATGGAAACAGAAGCTCCAAACTTCCACTTTGTGAAGGAGTTTGGAAATTCCAGACATGCTTCTGCCTGAATCAGAGCAAACCCTCAAATATTGCAGGATTTTACATGAGTGAAAAACTATCTCAAAAATTACCCTTCATTTTGACCAAAATATTTTTTAGAAAACTTCATTTAATTTCAACTTTTAAAGGCTATTTGTACACAAAGTAAAAAAATTAAAAATCTAAAGATGGTCCAAAATGGAAGGAATTTGTAAATGTACAAATGGAAAGTTTTAATTCTTTTGTAATATTTTAATGACTTTTTTCTGATCAGCAAACAATTGACCACGCTTTATGAACTGTAGTAATTTTTGTTTCTTTTTCAACCTAATTTTTTCCCTTCCAAATTTCTTCAACCAATCCTTTTATAATAAAGGGAAGACTAATTATGGGCATGTGGAAAGCATTTTCCATTAAAAATGCTTTTTATCGATGGTGAGGATATATATGAGCATCACAGTCTGAAAATAATTAGCAGCACAGCTGAAGACCTGTTTCCATTAGGGACAGCATTAGATATGGCACTTGGCTGACTTCAAACAGAGAACTTCACAAAATTAATGGAACTAACAGGACTCTTTTCCACCACCAAACGAGACAGCACGTGTGAATTGCTTTATTGGGTTGGAAAATAAGAACACAGTCTCAGAAGATCTGATCTGTGTTTCTGCCTTGGCCATAAATGAGACACATGGCTTTTTGTACCTAAGGGTGTTACAAAGACTGACAGCATCAAATGAAGCTGAAATGCATGAACAATAACCAAGACTTGAAATTCCTAAGTGTTCCTAAGAGGCCCAAGCACACCTACACAGTGCAAGTAGTTCTCTAGACAGAACAGGCTCCAGTTCAGGATCCACATACGAGGCATATTAACACCCTGAATAGTGTTGTGTTAGTTAAAGCTGCTTGCTGACTTGTTAATCAAAAGTTAGTATTATCCAGGAAATAATGGCCCCAAATAATGATCATGTTCTGAGCCTCAGTCAGTCCAGAAATCTTTATTTTCTTTTATTTTTTTCAGTAAGCTCCTGATTTAAAATTGCAATAAAAATATCTGTAAGCTTCCACTGGGTTTAATCAACTCAGACTGGATACAACAAAAGCAGGGGAAGTGAAATCCTGGCATGATCTGTATAAGACTCTTTTTAGCATACGTTTTCCATACACAGGCTTATATTACAGAACAGCTAATCAATGAAAACATTGTGCTGACATCTGTGTGTAAAATCAAGACCTTGATGTTGACACCTTTCAAATATTTATAGTAGTTATTGTACCAACACCTTCATGATCTTTCAGCCAAGTTATACACACGTGCCCACATTTTCAAAGAGTTTCTCAAGCTGTGTATTTTTTGCTGTGGGCTGCACTGCCTATCAAATTTGTTACAAGAATATATTTGTGCAACTTTTTACCCCAAACTCAGGATCGCAGTGCATGAATAACACTGATGTGCACAGTGTTTGAATGCCAACATCAAAAGCTCAGGTCCTAATCCTTCACAGCATTTCAAATTAAAATAACAGGACTTTTAAGTATTCATGAGGTTTTAAGGCAATTTTACTGGATGTTTTCCCTCCTCCACACCACGTCAGAGCAAATGCAAGGCTGAGTCTATATCACAGGGCAACACCACCAAGCTATCCCTGCTCCAGGACGTCCCACCACTGTGATAACATGACTTGTCCCAACCATTTCTCAGTGTCATACAGTGTCAACACAAGTGTATGAGACATAATCAATGTTAACTCTGTGTGGATCCATGCAATCCTTCTCCTGCCCTGGAGCTCCACAGTGTACAGTACTACAGCATGGACACCCCTCAATTTGGGACCCAGCAAATGCTAAATTTAACCTTCAGAGAAGGCACTGGATGGGGTCCATCTTCACCACTCACACATGAGGTACTGGGTGAGCTGCCCACCTCCAGTGGTGGGATGGGATGAGAAGAGGGGAGAAGAATGACACAACAAAGCTGAACAACAATTTCACACTGCAGATGGAACCTGCAGGGAGACCAGGCTAGAAGCCAATGAGGCCCACACTGCAAGCACTCAGCTCTGGTTTGTATTTGCATCCCAGATTGGTCACAGCCTTTTGCCATCACCTGGGACAAACCATTCTTGCTGCCTCAGTTCCCACCCATAAAACACAAAGCTAGCACTCCTCCCCAAACAGCTTGCCTTACCTTTTAATTTGAAAATCCAGCTTAGCAGCTGCATGTTTTGGTGTCTTGCTGGTGTGCTTGTGCTACAAGCCGTATGTTCTTCTAGAGCTGAGAAGCTTCTCTTGATCTCAGCCTGAAACATTGAAAAGGAGATATTACAGTCTCCTTGAGAAGATTTCATTTGTCATTTAAAAGTCTGCTTCAGATCATTTAATGTTTTTTTCCAGCAGTGGGGAAAGTGAATAAGGATCTAGTTTTCAGCATTCTTTGTTTGCTTGACATTGTGAAGTCTAGAAACATCCCAGGCAGACACATGGAAAACTGCTTGTGTGACACTGGTCCAACACTTTTCAAAGTACTATAAATATTTAAATAAAATAGGCACTTGCAAAGTTCAGTGGATGTTTTCCTTCTGAGCTATAGTTATTCCCTATTCATATGTAGAAATTGGATGAGTATCATATTCACATATTCATTGCACAGGCAATTTCTCTGGTTAGATCTCACAGCCAAAATAACAGTCTTATTTAGGAGTTGCATTGGTGTTTTAACAGACTAATAAAAGGCAGCCCTGTGTCCCATCTCTAAATATTGGCACTCACGCTGTTTGGTTGGAAGCAGTTGCCTTGTATACGTGTATACTTACAAAGATTTTCTGTTTCTGTTGCTGACAGAAAGAAACTACTGTTCTTCTACTGAATAAACAGATCATTATGGATTTCTCTCTTCCATTGCCTCAGCTACTGCAGAAGTCCTTAGGCCAAGAATTAAGTCATAATCCTTGGGTATGGGTTGCTCTTGATCAGTAAAGAGGTGACAAATAAAACGTAGTGCCTTTGCCCCATGTTGAAGAAAATCCATAAATGCATGAAGGAGTGGGATACATGCATAAGTTTTGTATTCAGAAAAGTTCTCTTGAGATTTTTTTGATCTCTATATTAAGGCATTGAATTCCATTGCAGTGATGAGAGACACATGCAGTTCCTCCCAAAAGGGAATGAGCCTAGACCTAAGCTGGATTTGACCACTACACTGGAGTCACTCTCATGACTTGGAAGTGCTGCATCTCTGCAGAGGCAGTAAGTTTGCAGTTCATTTTTCATTTGTGGGCTTTGAGAGCAGAACATTGTTGTATCAGTGTGTCCGTATGACACAGACACTTGCTCTCTTGTCCCACAAGAGGGTCCAGGTGACATCTTTGCTCACTGCAGGCCTTGCAGCAGGCACTGGCTTAAATCACTTCCCAGGAATGTCAGGAGGTGGAGAAACCAGTCATTTTGCATGGGAAATTTTCACAAATGTTAATTGTCCGTCTGTAAAAATATGTCTGGCTTCAACTGGGCCATGTCCCTGTCCATAAGGGTGGAAGTATGATTTCTCAGTACTTTTCTGTGTGAAAGAACATAGAGACAGAAATTACTTCATCTCATGACCTTTGTTTTCAGTTTTCTTCAGATAACCTTAGAACTTGCTTCATAAATCTCTCATAACAAAGTATTTTCTTTGGCTGTGAATAACATTTCGCTGCAATAAAACCTTTTCTATTTTTTTTCCCTCGACCTCTCTCCCATCTCCTAATATCTCTACTAAAACATGGATAGTACAGACACAGCATTCCGGGGTCTGTCTAATTAAAGCATTTAATGGAGGTAACGTCATATCCCCCACCCAGTCTTGCTGCTTCTGTTTGCCAAGGAGAATCACATCTCTTACAGCACTGTATAGTAGAAATCACTTTCACCTTGACCTGCCCTTAGTAGGGATAAGATTTTACACATGCTGGAATGCCCCTGTGTGCAGTGTTATAGAGCCACCATACCCTGAGAAATTATTAGAAGAGGCATATCTAATCACTTTTAGCTGCAGTTAAATCATCAATGATGTCCCAGTGACACTGTGAGTAAATGCTTGTCAGTGTTGCCATTATATTTGTCTGTGGTTTGGAATGTTTTGGATTACATTAAGGAGAAAAATGCAGCTTTTTTTTTGTTTGTTTGTTTTTTGCCAGACAGGATGTAAATGGCTTTGCCATTTTCAATGATGTTCTAACCCAAATTGTAAGAAACAGCATACTGTTCCCACACATGGGGTTAGCTCACTGCGATGAGGACAGTTTTATGGCCTTCTTTATTTCTTTGAAATGCAATGCGAAAATGTGAGGATTTTATTTCTGTTATTTAAATGTTGCCTAGTCAGCAGTCTGACTCCTGTTTCTGTGGCCTTCTCCCGGGAATTGCAGAGGATTCCAGCAGGCAGGTGCCCAGCTCTTCAGGAAAACATTACCATGTAAAATATTTCACAACTGCCCATTTTCTCCCAACTGTTTGTCAGCCATTCAAATAAAACGTCTGATTATACCACAAGCTGCCAAAACATCATTTAAGCAAATTGCTTGGGGGGAAAGAAGAGTGGAGAGATGAAAATAATAAACATCAAAACTTTTGTGGGAAAAGAATGTGACAAAAGTATCGCTTTCCTTATTTCTTTAAAAATGAACAGTGCCTGATGCCTTTTTATTGAGCGCTACAAGATTCAGATGGGGGCAAAAATCTTCTAAGGCTAAAGAGTTAATATACAATAGGTACAAAGATGTTCCTTTCATCTCCATGTCCCTGACACATACTGTGTCTTAGCTTTCTATTTTCTACATATGCATGTATAGAAACACAATTATTGTGCAAAATGTAATACCAAATCTTGGGCACGTGTTTTCAATACCACACTCACAAAAATTCAGAGCATAGATGCACACACAAGTATTGATGGTTGGAGAGATGGGAAAATGTGCCTTGCAGAGAAATATCAGGCAGTCACTCTTCTGAAATCCTCAAAAAGATCAAGGGGGGGATGTGATTTCAGCGTCAAAAACAATGCACTTTTTCTTTAAAGACAGTATATATCAGATATCAAAAGACTTTTTAACATAACACAGAATGACTGAAAGTTAAAGACAAAGACATCCCAACAAGAAATATGTCACAAATATCTAACAGGGTGGATGAATCTGAGAAAAAGAATTGCAAAGGGAAATGGTGGGTTCCCAACTCCTGAAGAGTCCTCCAGATGTTGCAATCTTCATGGAAACAAGGGACTTGTATGTGTGTAGAAGTTACTTAGTCTGGAGTAACAAATCTGGATCCTTTTTTCCTTAAAATATATAACTGCAAGGATGATTAGTCTCTGTTCTCCACCCTCCTTCCCCAAAATACCCTGGGAAATTGGCAGTACTGATTACCAAACTCTACGCTGCTGCTTATTATTATTGAATTTTTATTATGATAGTGCCAAAAGTGCAAGACAAAATATGATAACTTTTGGACAACCAAATTGCCTCTGTCTACAGGCCCCTGTGGTCACATCCAGGAGAAAAAATCCTGTGTTTCTTGTCACTGGACCTCATGGGATGCCACAGAGAATCCCGGAAGCAAACTCCAAGCAGAAGTAAGTGTTTAGGAAAGCAAGCAAATGATAAAACCATCACACACAGAGCTAATGGAAGAATTTACACCCCACCCTCCTTTTACCCTAAGGACTATTTGCTGTACTTAATGTGGACCTGTCCCCCTGTTATATGTAGAATAGGGGACCTCCAAAGCATCAATAACTGATTGTCCTTGGCGTCCTCTCCGTAAAAACATCCATTGTGACCAAATATGTGCAGACAGCAAAAGCCTCAGTCTCCACTGAACTCTGCAGCTACTGAAGCCAGCTGAAGGTTTTCAGAGAAGGGAGCTAAAGGACTTCTAGAAATCCCATCCATCAAATCTGCCACAAAACTGACCCTAATCAGACCATACCCTCCAATAACTCATCTAAGCTACTGAGCTTAGGATCACAAGAGACAGCCTGTTAGACTGAACTGGTTAACATTTGTCAGAGCTTGGCTTTGGGGGTGCTCATATATGCTTACTGCAGTCTGTCTTCTCTGGTTTTCATTTACAGCCTTTTCCCTCTTTCAAATCCGTCATATTTTATTGCCTCTATTTCAAGATTTTAGCAATTTGGGTATTCTGAGGCATATTTTTAGCATATTACTTGACTTCATGAAAGAGATACGTATTTCTGACTATGTTTAATAGGAGTGAAATGCGGTAAATTTTTATTCTGTTATGACAGTACAACCTGCAAAAGTCTGTCTTTCTAAGGAATGTATTGTTGCTAAAATGATTTTACTACATAGTGAAATAGAGGTAAAATTGCATATGGGTCATTAAAACATCAAACAAAAAAAATACAAGTCGTCTTTCTTAGAGATAAAGCAATATATTTATTTTCATCTTGTTTCCAATGTTGATTTTTTTAAAGGAAATTTACTTGCCTGCTGCAAAATACGAAGTTTCTGTCATCTGTTTCTTTTGGGTTGCCTTTCACAATGGCCCTATCTCTGTTGCTTTTGCTGCTGTTGCTGCAGTGTACACAAGGTTTTTGTGCTGCATTTATGGGTTTGTGGAGACCGTCAGCACTGGTGACCAGTCAGCCTCAGCCTTGTGGGACCAAGGTTCTGGAAGCAGCACTGCTGATGTTCCCAGCAGGGAAATGTTTCAGAGCAGAAGCCTCTGGGCGAAACTGAGAGCAAAGGGATCCAACCAGGTGGTTGTGATGGCTTTTTCTAGCTGTAGCTTCAACAAAGCTCAGAAAGTCATGACAAATTACAAACATTGCTCTGAGGGAGAAATTCAGGGATTTTTGCACTGCCAGCTCTGTTTCCAACCATCTTAGGTACCTCTTTGGTTTGATTGTGCTTGAAAAGAAAGGTGCTTAAACCCACTGCTCAATTTCTCATACTTGAGGTCACTTAATGAAAAAATCCAGTGTGTGAAAGCACAGTCTGCCAGAGGAAGAAAGCTACTTAGATGCAGGGCAGAACAGGGGGAAAAAAAATGCTTGTGTTTTGTTGAGAACAGTTGGCCCTGAGTTCATCCCACTCTGTGGTTATGCTCTGAGCTGCCCACACTCTTTACACAGCCAACACAGAGACAGACACTTCCAAAAGAGGATTTCCCTACAAAAACCATCTAAATCACACCTGGAGGCACTTTTCTCTGCACTGTTCGCAGAGGATGCTCTGGTAGCTAAAATACATGAAGAGTGACTGAGGTCGCCCAGGTAGTGCAGTGATACTTCACCTCACACCCAGGGCAGAGCTCTGGGAAGGTCATCAGCTTCTCTGAGCATTGTGCTTTGAATTCCAGTCCTCTGTGAGCTCTTTGAAGGGGTTGTGTCTCACACAGCACACCGAATGAACTCCCGAAAAGCAATTACCCTTGTAAAATTGATAGATTCCCATAGGTTTCTCGGAGTGAGAGCTACTAAAGATGACATTGGAGAACTGAAAAGATGAGAGGGCACCGGTGAAACCCCATTAGCAGCTCCCTTATGAGCTCCTGTTTTGCTGGTCTGAACCCCTGGCAGGGAGATTTTCTAATGATATGAATCACAATGACACAACAAATGAATTAAATCAGCAGAGTCCCGTTTCATTTACAAGGCTCAGTTTTCATTATTTCCCATTGCAAAGGAAGTGCAAGACTAAAACATCTGGTCCTGTCGATGGGCTTTCAGCCAAAGCTTCAGCGTCTGCCACTGAGCTGAAACAACAGCAGCCTAATCTCAGTATTGTCTTTAGTTTTCTCAAAAACTTTCCCTCCCCAACGAGAAAGCAGAAAGAAAACTTTCCTCGGTGTTTTATTTCAGGCGTAGCATGTTAAGCTGCAACCACACACCAAGAGCAGATACTTTCCTTCCACAATCCTCCCACTTCCTAAAGGCAATGAATGTTCAGACCAGAGGGTTCATCAGGGATAAGCAATTAATTTTTCTCAGAAGACATTTTTTTACCAAGGTCAGTTTTGCAGGAAATGGTACCTTGTTTCTGAACTGCTGGGAAATGATTCCAGGGAATGTGGGAGAGCAGTGAGAAGTACAGAGGTCCCAGTAGAAATGAAGGAATTTTATGTCTGAGATCCTGATAAGATTCAGGGGAAAATATATTTCAGACTGGATTCTCACACCCATGTTTCTACAAAGTGCCTGAATGCAGATAGCCTTATAAATACATTAAATTTTACACTTCTAAAATGTCTCCCATGTCCCTAGTGTGAATCATAATTGATTTTAGTACATCAAAGGCCAAAAATCTGTTATAAAGTAAAGAGTTGAACAAGTGATTTGCTGAACAATATATACTTTGGCCATTTTGTTGGCAAAAAAAATATAAAAATAAAAAGCTCTAAAGTCTCACAGGTTTAATCTAAGAAACTACTGGCTGTTTCAGGAGAGGAAAAAAACTCTTGCAATAAGCAGATTACCTGTGTGCAATAAGACATCAAAAAAACCCCAATTCTATAAATACATCAGCAAGAAAAGAAGAGTGAAGAAGAATCTCCATTCTTTATTGAATGGGGGGGAGTCACAGTGACATAGGATGAAGGAAAGGTTGAGGTATCTAATGCCTTCTTTGCCACAGTCTTTAACAGTAAAACCAGTTGTTCTCTGGGTACTCAGCTCCCTGAGGTGGAAGACAGGGACAGGGAGGAGAATGAAGCCCTCACAGTCCAAGGGGAAATGGTCAGGGATCTGCTACATCACTTAGACCCACCCAGGTCTGTGGGGCTGGACGGGATCCACCCTAGAGGACTGAGGGAGTCATGGATGGGCTCACTGAGCCACTCTGTCATTTTCCAGCAGCCCTGGCTCCCTGGGGAGGTCCCAGGTGACTGGAGGTCACCAAATGTGACACCCACCTACCAGAAGGACCTGAAGGAGGGTCTGGAAACTACAGGCCTGTCAGTGTGACCTCGATGTGCCAAGAAAGGTCATGGGGCAGATCATCTGGATTGTGATCCCGCAGCATGGACAGGACAACCTGGGCATCAGGCCCAGCCAGTACAGGTCAGTGACAGGTAAGTGCTGCTTGAATAACCTGGTATCTCCTGCCTTATTTCTTCCTACTTTGAAATAACTGTGTTTCTACATGATGTAATGTCTAAAATAGAGCTTGCACATTGAGAAAGATGGACACAACTATTGTCCTGCAAAAAAGAGAAGAAAAAATGAACTGATGTGATTGGTTTCCATTTTTGCCTGTGGCTTTGCCAGCAGGGTCTGTAGTGACTGCTCAGGACCTCCAGGAAAAATCACCTGTGTGCTTTCTCAGGCATTTGCGGTTTAAATCTCTGTGATGGATCTTCAGAGAGGACAAGGTGATGGAAAGCAACCTGAAGCAAGTACTCATAAAAAACAGCCAGCTCCCCAAGAATTACAATAATACCCAGGAAAGTGCTGTTTAAGCTCCAGTAGCAATCACTTCTCCATATCATTCAAATGCTGCAGCACTGAAGAGAATTTGCTTTCTGCCTGAAACTAACGTCACAGCTTCCTTTAAACAGCCATTATTGCTCCAGATGCTGGGAAGTATTGCTTAAGTCAAACATGCCTCAGTAGATGTGGTATCTCATCCTTTTGATACTCACAGGGAACACATTTTTGGGTGAGCTTTCAGCAGACACTTTACATTTCATCCCTCTTTTCCTCTTCCCCCTCGGCAGGCAAACAAAGCTGAGCACCTCCAAAAACTGAATTTAGCTCATCCTGAAGTGGGAAAATCCCAGACAACTCATTCCAATTTTATGTCCGTCCTTCCTTCCTTCCTTCCTTCCTTCCTTCCTTCCTTCCTTCCTTCCTTCCTTCCTTCCTTCCTTCCTTCCTTCCTTCCTTCCTTCCTTCCTTCCTTCCTTCCTTCCTTCTTTCCTTCCTTCCTTCCTTCCATTTTTTTATTGCTCAGAGAATATGAAATACAGAGAATAGATGAAAAATGTATTAGTAGCCTATTTGTTTTTCTTCGGATGACAATACCTAATAAGTTAAGCTTAGCCCATAGCAAAGCAGTCCCAGATGGCCAGGCCTGTTCTAAATAAGCTGCTTTTATGAGACCAGGATGTCTAAAAGAAAAACACTTCATAAAAGGAGAAAATGTGCAAAGCAGAAAAAGTCCAGTACAAGAAAATCTCTCTTACAAAACTACTACTGTTCAGACTCTGTATAAACATAATTATCAAAGACATACTTGGTTTTTGTGGGAATTTTTTCCCTTTTTTATCCCCCAAGTCTAGAAAGGAAATATTTTAGTCAGATATTTATATACATTTCCATTCTCCCAAAAAAGAAAAAAACCTCAAAGGTTCCCCTCACTGGATGTGAAAGCTTACCTGATAAAGAGACATTTGAAATCCTTAGCAGTGAGATATGCACTTACTATTAATATATTAACTGCTGAAATTGCATAATTTTTCTAGAGAGGAAGGTCTCAAGGGCATGCTCATTTAATTCCTGCTTACAAGGAGGAGCACATCTGCTTTTATCCATGCAGTCCTCCAACCTAGATTGCACTGTGGCTTTGTAACATAGAGATTTAATCTGATTTTCCTTGCCTCTTACTTTCATAGAGATCCCCCACAGACTATTTTGAAACCATCCTTTAAGAAACAAACAAGCAAACAGGTAAAGGTTTGTCATCACCAGGGGATAGCATAACTAATGAACCACCCTCCATCAGTCAAGTGTTGCCAGTCTCCAAGAATCAAGCAAAACCCACTAATATGTCCAAAATCTCATTTAAAGTAACACATTCCATGAGCAACACAACTACTAGTATCTACTTTCTTATTATTTTGTGCCTCGGAGCTGGATTTTCAATGGCCGAATAGGATTCACAGTCTTGCCGACACTTTGTGGTGAGCTTTTTTTCAAAATGCGTAAACCCTGTTGTGTAAAACGTAAAAGAATACGCTCACGTTGCAGCCCGTCCCTCTGTCACATCCTGTCCTGGGACAGCTATTTTCATGGCACAGAGGACTCTGTTTCTACAAATTCTAGACAAATGACCTTGAAAAGTCTTAAATGTTCCTGTTCTCACACAGTCCTGATGATCCCTAAACCTTTGTTTCTTCAATAAACAGAAAAAAAAGCAAAATGTTATTATTCATACACAGAATAACAAGAGGTTGCACTAATTCCTTTTCTTTTGACCAATAGAACAGGGATACTATTTCTAGGGAGAATAGAAAGGTTCAGGTTTCTTAAATGTATGTCTCACCAATTGCTCAAACAGGCAATTGCAGACCAAAAAAATTCCATTCTGAATGGAATTCTTCTGTTTAGGCTGGAGGTACTTTGTTTTAGCAGGGGTGCAGCAGGCACAGTGGTTGGTTTCTTTTCCATGAGAAAAATTAATATGTTTTCATTTCAGGTCAGACTGGGACAATTTTCCTTTTTAATTTCCACTTCAGGCAGCAAATTGAAAAATCAATACTCATCATAGTTTTAATTGCACTGTCTGTGTTCTTTTAACCAACACTCCAGAACACAGCACAGAAACTGCGGTATAAAAATAGAAAATGGAGAGTGGAAAATCTGCTACCCAATAACTTATGCTGCAAATCTACAGCCCTGTGACTTATTCACAGAATCACAGAATGGTTTGGCTTGGAAGGGACATTAAAGATCATCCAGTTCCAACCCTTCTGCCATGGGCAGGGATGCCACCCACTAGACCAGACTGCTCAAAACTTCATCCAACCTGGCCTTGAACACTTCATGGGTTGGAGCATCCACAGCTTCTGTTCCAGAGTCTCACAGTAGAGAATTTCTTCTTGATATCTAATCTACATCTATACTCTTTCAGTTTAAAGCCATTCCCCCTTGCCTTTGTCAAAAGCCCCTCTCTGGGTCTCTTGTAGCCCTTTCAAGTTTTGAAGGTTTGGAGGCATCATCTCACTTTCCATTTCAGTGGGTGCTGAATACAATCATCAGGTGAGGGTACAAAGTGCACTTGCCACTGACATAGCCTAAATGTAATGGAGAGCTGCTGAGCAAATAGCTTTAAACACTGGGAGATGACAAATGTTAAAGGCACAGATTACCAAGTCCATTACTTCACCATGTTCTGTTGAGAGTAATCACTGATTAAACACTGGGTCATCAGTTTCCAAGCAATGTTTAGCTTTGTATCATCCCAAAGTATCCCTTATCATGGCAGTGTTTGAATGTTCTCAGTTGGCAGCAGAAACAGGACAGTTGCATTAAGTTAAACCTCAGGATTAAATCTGGTCTCCGAGGCAAAGGCAGAGTGATTAGTACTCCTGTTTATAAACAGAGTTACTCTAATCTTTTACTTATAAATTTTCTCCCCCATCTGTTATCCATCAGGGAAGTGAAGCTTTAGGAAATTGTGCAGATGGCTTCAAGACACTGTCGTTCTTCTGCTGAGAAATGCCTTGGCCTCTGGATGTGTACCTTGGAAATGGAACTTTTTTTGCCAAAACTACACCTTTTCTAACCCAAGATCCTGCACTGAAGCCCTGTGCAAGGCGTTTTTCACTGCTTATTCTCCATAGAAAATGGGCTCCATTCTTGAAAGATGCAATGTGCACTACCTGGGCCAAACTACCTGATTAAACTTCATCATCTGGGTTTGATACTTAGATTCATGAGAGGAAATGAGTGTTAAGCATCCACAGCATGCCAGGACATATTGAAAGATCCCTTCAGCAATACATGCCAGTATTTTAAAAATAGGGCACATTAGGGGTTATGTGTTAGAGAACATTATATCTTCTTAAAGCAAAGTTTTTGTGCCATTGTGCCATGCTTGGTTTTCTTAGTGAAATCAGGCAATTCCCCACAGTTTTTAAAGTTATAGCAGTAGAACGTAAAAAGCAGGAAAGCAACCAAAGGAAGAGAGACTTGGAAAAAACTTTCAGACGTAGTCAGGTAGTTTCTGTAATTGCAGATCTCTTCCCAATGTGTTTCTGTGCATAAATACAACCTGGTGGGCAAAGTACTAAAAAATCCATTAAGATATCATAGAAAGGCTGTGCCAATTGATAGAAAACCCCACGATCTCACAAGCCTGAAACTTTCCTAGGCAGACTCTAGCAGAGTAGAGATTGTAGGATTAAAAAGACAGGTTTTCTGATGCCTCAGTATATCACAAAAAAATTCACATGAATTCAAATGAAAGGCACCATAAAATTCATAAGCACCTCAAGGAACAGGGCCTGACTATCTACTGCAATAAACAGATATTAACCCAACACATTTTAAAGGTGACCTTTGCACATAATGTTCAAAAACCTCGGGTCAGCCTGTATACAGCATCCTGCCAGAACCATCACAAAAGATATTCAGGGCATGTTCTTTGAGGTTAGTGACTGCATACAATTTGTCTATCACGGATTGTCATGGCACTGCACATATATGTGTGGTCAGAGTCTTCTTTATTAAATCTAAACCATTCAGTTGAAATCCAGGCTCAAATACATGAGCTTCAGCTTCTGCACAATTTTGCATTTTCCATGTTGCGTATAATGCCATAAAAGGTAAATTCTCTCTTGTTACCCATCTATTCTTAGAAGCCTAACATGGGTGGTTGAATATCATTTGCAGAGAACATGCATTTACTCACAGAAGATTTCCACGCAGATTTTGTTTTAAGAACACTGTTCTTTGAAGAAAAGAAAACACATTTTTGAGATTAAGACATAGAATCAAGGACAGGAAATCCAGGTGAAGGTTTTAGTTCTGTCCAAAGTTTTCTGTGTCACTCTAGACAAATGACTTCACACCTCTCTTTCAACTCTGAATCTCTTGGATGAAGACTAAAGTGGTTCCTCACTTTTCTTGAGTGTGCAAATACATATAAAAATGTATTAGCGCTTTTTTTTAGATGAAGAAAACGCCCATTTTTTATTTGTGGGAGCCCCTGTAAAACGAAGATGTCTTTGCTGGGCTGCCACGCGTCCCTACAGTGCAAATATAAATTACACACTTGATCCATTAGTACTCCAATTTTTCATAAAGTCTGATTCATTTCACCAGCTAAGAGCTGGAAGTCTAATCTAAGCTGGCCTTCAAAACTCTGGCCAACAGAGAGAGGCATCTCCAGAGTATAATTTTTCCCACTGACAGTAGACACCTGGCACTGCATTCCACTGCCAAACATCGGCATTTGTGTCACTTGAGACATTCCTGCAGTGCCCAGGACATCCCTTTCCACCTTCACCAGTCCTGCACGGGCTCAGCACCCCACTGCACTGCAAAAGTCCTTCACTGAAACGGCCAAAAAATTCCACTAAAGGAGAATTCAGCTGTTGTACCTAATTTGGGTGTGAAGTGCAGAGTGAATCAAGAGTCCAGGCTGCCTTTGCAGGCCGGGCAGAGGTGCCATCAGCACAGTCAGAGGAGCAGGCAAGTGATTCAGCTGCCCTGGAGCAGATGGCTACATCTGCCAGCTGAAAAGCTCTGCAGGCTCCTCCAGCCACACAGACCTTAGATCATCTAATGCTTTGGATTCAAAGAAGTTTTTTTCCCCATTTAGAACAGCACAGAATTTACTTAAGAAATTAATTTAATTTATTTATTTAAGAAATTACAAGCAGTTATTGGCAAGTCAACTCCTCTATTAAACAGTGCCCCAAAATACAAAAATGACAGAGTTCCTAATGTGCAAAACTTTCAGCAGAAAGAATGTACAGAGCAAGCAGATACTTACTAATTACAGAAGAATGCCAGCAACACCACTATTTGTTTTAGGAGAAAGGAAGCCCTGAGTGCTAATTCCTTGTAAGAGAAACATCGGTCTCACTGGTATTCAGAAATTAAATTCATGTCACTCCTTAAAACTTGCACTTATTTGGTAATGTGGCAACCTTAATGGAAAATAGGATTTATATGTCTGGCAATTCAGTTACAAAGCTAATGATAGTAAATGGGGGATAGAAAGTGGGGTGGGAAGGTTGGAACTGAAGAAGCAGCATCTGACAAGTTTTAAGAAGCATAGTAGAAAAGGCAGCTTCCAAAACCATCTTCCAAAATGTCAAGGTGATGGAGTTTTAAACATAAATAGATTTCTTTTTAACACTATAGACTATAATACATGTGAGAGCAACACAGGAGCCACAAAAAATAGAGAACACTGAACCACATGGCACTTGCAGTTCCCAGCATTCCCATCTTGGCTCATTTACTTTTTGCAAAAAAGGCTGAAGGCACCACCAGGTGATTGTCTGAGAGCACTCATCTTGCAGAGGCCATGCTGGATGCAACCCATTTTTACTGGATAATCTCAGGATGCTCTGATGGAAAAGGGCACCGTGATGCATGACAGAATCATAGAATGGTTTGGTTTGGAAGGGACCTTAAAGATCTTCTTGATCCAACCTCAATGCCACAGACAGAGACACCTTCCTTGCTCAGAGCCCCGTCTAACCTTGAACACTTCCAGGGATGGACCAGCCGCAGCTTCTCTGGGCAACCCGTGCCAGGGGCTCACCACCCTCATAGAAACGAATTTCTTGCTAATATCTACTCTAAACCTGCTCTGACAGAAAGTAGC
This sequence comes from Chamaea fasciata, assembly GCF_029207755.1. Taxonomy (NCBI): domain Eukaryota; kingdom Metazoa; phylum Chordata; class Aves; order Passeriformes; family Sylviidae; genus Chamaea; species Chamaea fasciata. The sequence continues at coordinate 7,066,568 of NW_027094091.1, read as the reverse complement.
TCAGAGAGAAGGTTGCATAAAGAACATGACATCCACTGCCCCATGAAGGAAGTTGCTCCCTGGATGTGCATTTCTCCCACATATACTTCAGGTCATATTTAGCATCCAAATCCATTTTTCTGAGGTCTTTGTTAAAGATGGATGAAAGGTCAGAGCCTGCAAAGCAGGATATTGGTGCCCCCACCCACTTGATGACCTTGAACTTCTTTACTCTCTCAGTTTCAGAGAAACACGTTTTTGTGTTCCAGTTCAGAAAGGTATTTAACTGCACCTCATTTCAGTAAGTGAACAAGGTAGGTGAACAAGGGTCTCAAGTTACAGGTAAAGGTACTTTTACAGGTAAATTACAGCAAAAGGTAATTGTCAAGTGTTTCAGAAAACAAAAAGAAAGGTTTCTATTTTGAAGTAATGCACTAAAATGACTTCAGTCTTTCATCGTGTGGGGAAGAGCAGAACAAATTCTCATTCTTGTATCACTTCCTTTGTGAGGAAAAACACAACCTCCTCTTTGATATCTATTCAATGAAAGAATTCACTAGAGGTACCAGAGGTAGAGCAAGAAATATCTACAGAAAAAATTTTTAGTCATTGCACAGATACAACCTGATATTGGAGCGTGAACACGCAAGTGGTGCTTCAGCAGTGATTTGTTACATTTCTGGCATCTCTCAAGATTCAGAGAGGAAAAGCAGAAAAATATACTCAAAACACTACAGTCAGTTCTGATAACCCCGATTACTCACACTTCCCTCCTTCACCAGTCTGTCATTTTTGCGACACCAGCTGTGTGCATTTACTGTATTGCTGATGATTTATCTTCCATGGCCATGGAGCAACAACATAAGACGCCTCAGGAAAGACACCAAACCTTAATGAAGAAGCAGAGCAGCAGGACTGCAAGCTCCCAGTCCTCCAGCTTGCTGTGGTGACATTTCTAGGACACCTGAGCTACTCCAAAGCCTCCCCACATGCATCTCTTCGTGCTGTGATCAAAGCAGGGACCCAGGTGCTGAGTTTATGCTCCAAATTCACAGTTCCTTCAGCTTCCCCATGACTGCTAGGAAGACAATGAGTTCAGCAGCAGAGCTGTGGGACTGTGTCCTGGGCTGGGGACACGGGGAGCCAAATGGTGCCAGTACCCCTCACAGCAGCTCTTCCAGCGAATGCCCAGCCTGCACTCAGCCAAGAAATTCAAGACAACTCCATAAGCAGTACATGAACTGGTTATTCAAAGATCAGCCTTGACTGAAGCAAGACATGCCCTGCCCACCCCATTCCTGTGGCTCTCTAATGACTCTGTCATTTTAGTTAACTGGGGCTATTTCACCCAGCCAAAACAATACCATGTTCAAAGTGGCTCGTCTTGACTATCCAAGTGTCAACTTTTCCCCTTCTCGTAGATAAGCTGAAGCAGGAAAACAGATTGTGGCTTCTGCATCCCCTGGTCCCCCCACACAATGGGAATGTCATTACAGCCCCGCCATGCCCCCAAGGGCGGAATAAAAACCTCTTTCTACTCTGTGTTACAGGGTAGGACATCATTATTCCGTGAAACATAATAGCTCAACACTTACATCTGAAACACAATCCACTCGCTTCTCTCTTTTTTTTTCTCACCGGAGCTACTACAGCTCCCTTGTTCCATTATGTAAGATATTACTTTCTCTGTCTGAGAGCAGGAGGGAAGACATCAGCTGTTATCTTTCAGCCGATAAAGATCTTCATTCACACCTGATGGATTGCAATTTAAGGAAAAAAAACCCTTCCTCCTCCCTTGGGCTCTGTGAATGGCAGTGCAATAACATTGTGTTAATAGCTCCCAGTCTAGATAAGGCTGTTCCTTCTGACAGTAGGAAACGGGGTTTGATAGTCACTGAGATGTTTTGATCACCTGTCAGGGAAACATTATATCTAAGTTTTGCTTCAGTAGAAATATGTCATTAGCTTCTGCATCGCGTTCCTTGCCTGGCTTAAGAGCTGATACCATGCACAAGTGCAGACTTTAGGCATAAATTCACATTATAACAATGAAGGGCTATGGACCTTGAAACCCTTTTATATTTGACTGTGATTTCCAAAAGAGTATTTTCCACTTCTTCATCCAAACCTTCTGAAAAGTCCTTTGCACATCAGGCATTCTGCTGTGTCTCCTAATTTCCCCTCATGTCACTAGAAGTTAAGGGCATTTGTTTAAGAGGGTCTCTGCAGCTCTTTTTTGATGCCTACCCCTAAATTTACCACCATGCTCAAAGAGGAAGAAAAATCAGAGCACCTCTGGTTAAAGTAAATTTGACAAATCTCTGTTTTAGGTCCACTGGTATTTCAGGTGTTACAACTTTTGGGAGTCTGTGAGTTAATATTGTGAGCTGTAATAACTTTCATTTTATCTAATGTGTGGTGGTAGGAAATTTAAGGCTCCATCCTCCTCATCCTTGAACTCACTGTTTATCTCCATGCTTCTCAATACAAAAAGTGTTCCTAGGTTCTGTGATGCTGTAGGAATTATGTCAGATACGCCGATGAAGGCTGCAGCAGCCAGGGCACTGCTGCTCCACTGTTCCATCCCTGAGATGAGCTCTAAAAGCAAGATATGATGATCTGCCCAAAGCCAGAAGGGTGGAAGAGACTGATTTTTCAGCTGAGAGCTGAGCTTTGCTTGTCTTGTCCACCAGGACAGAGTTGTGGATGTAACTGTGCACACGCATGTGCAAGTCAGCGCAAACACATGTACTCTGTGGGTGCTGTCACACACAGAGATGAAGCACTGCACAATAAATTAGTCCTGATGCGGGACTGCAGCTGCCTCAGAAACTCCAGGCAGTTCTGCTCAGTGCTCCACTACCCGCGAGAGGGAGCTGAAAATCCTCTCTGGCTTTGTCTGACAGCCACAAGGTTGCTAATAACCCATTGGGTCTGGCTTTCTTTTCCCCCTCACCCCCCATTTTAGAAATATCTGAAAAATGTTTTTCATAAAACTGGGGAAGAATAGGCGATGTGAGGCAGGTGAAAACAAATCAATTTAAAAAAAACCCCTTAAGTCTGAACTCTTCCATATGTACTGGAGATTGACAGTAAGCTTTTTGGAAAAAAACCCAACCCTTTAAAGAAAATGATTGTGGCTTTTTGCTGCATTGCTTGAGTTCCTAAAGAGCTCCAGCTTTGTGAGGTGACTCCTGAATAAAGTCTGGCATTAAGTTCAACCCAGAGTCTGTGCTGAGGGTGTCTGACAATAGTTTTATCAACATGTGGTACTTTGTGCTTGAACCAGACCCCAAGGTGGAGCACAAGTTGTAATGACACATGATTTTGGTGACACATGAACTGTGCTGCAGCTCGTGGTGCTGTATGGGAATCTCAGTAGAGACAGCCACGGGCTGCTGTTTGCCAAGACGAATGTGAAGCTGGTGAAGCTGGTTCACAGTAGTGCCCTGCAGAGCCTGGGGAGATCCTCCCCACCACCCTGTTCCTGGCAAACAAGATGTGCTGTCTTGCTGCCTTTTTCCACCAGATTCCCAGACAATGATATGCATGACACAGGTTTCTACCCCAGGGGACAGTACTGCACCGTGCTCCCATCCAGGCTAAGCAGGTGATGAAGAATCAAGCAAATCCTGCCTGAGAAACAGCTTGTGGTGATCTTTCTCCCTGGGGAAAGGCAACTGTCAGCACAGGATCAAGAAGCTGTCCAAAGGTAGGAGTCAGGATACACTGAAAATGGCGCAAGGGACAGCAGCACCACGGGAGTTGTGTGGAAACACCCCATGGATGGAAGATTTCTGCTCTTAGATCCTAAATCTGGCCCTCTTTCTTTTAGTTAACTAAACTTCTTGGTGAGGCTGATTGTCCCTTTCCCATTCCACAGCAGTTCGGCCACTGGGACCTGAAAAGGTTTGTGCTGCATTCCTTTCTCAGACATAATTCCCAGAGACACCAGGGCTCAGAGAGGTAAGGAGGAACAACCTTTGAATGAAAAATACACTAGATTTTAAGATGAAAAGAGCATCCAGCACTATTTTTTTTTACATGAAGATACACTCTGGTTCTCCACACAGCTATCAGCCAAAATAAAATGAGAATACCCCAAAATAAAATAAATAAAATAAATCACAAACCCAAACCTGTATTTATAAGACTTGACAAGTGATAAAACACAATGAAGTGTATTTCCACTGCATATGCTCCCTTGACCTGTCATGAATCATTGCAACAGGAAAGGTATGGTAGCTGTGTGAGCAGCAGAGCAAGCTGCCATTTAAATTCCCCTGCAGATTAATAACACCATGATTTAGCACTCCCCCAGCAGCAGACCACTGTAAATAACACCTAAAATGCTCAAGAACTCCCATGATGTCTCTCTTAGGCTTTCTACCAGAGCTGACTGAAGGCAGGAGAGGCCCCTCATTGATTCCAAGAGGCTTAGGTTCAGGCCATTGAAGTAGATGCTCAGCACAGTAAATCTACCAATATTAGAGGGAGGCTTTCGGGGTAAATCTGCTGTAAAAACCCTGAATATCAGAGCCCTCCCACACCTTGTGCTTTGCAAAGAACAGGAGACTACCTGGGAACTACTGCAAGATGTGTTTTATTTTCAAAGCCATGACTGAGCCTAATTTAAATGGTGTTTTCTGACACTTTTTTTTACAATTGCTGTGACTGTATTACGTTTCAGGCAAGGGAGCCTGCTGGGAATCCAGTGAGAGCAGTGTGCAGAAATTAGTTCTCCTGTTCACAATCCACCCGTTGGGCATTTTCAGCTAAGGGACACTGGTCCCATCCCTTCTTTCCTCACTTATTTCAGAAATTGAATAAATAATTTCTGCCCAGAGAAGAGAGCCCACAGGCTACGAAGATGAAAATGGTCCCCAGGAGGGTCCTCATGGTCAAACCCAGTCTACTGCAGACTGAATTATGAAATGCAATCTGAAAACTGCCTTTATCCCCAAGGCAACAAGACTTTGTTTCATGAAAAGGAATTCAATTTTCACTGTGAAAGCTAGTTATAGATGGAAGCAAATTCACACAAATATGTTTATTCAGAGAAATCCTTGCTCCCAGTGTATTTTCCATATTCAGTCAGGCGTAGCAATGGGAAAGCAGAGCCAAGGCACTTTGAAATGTCTCACAGACAGTTACAACTCTGTTGAGGAGTTTATATTAAATAAATTCTGGTAAAGTTAAGGAATTCTCTATATTTAACAAAGTTCCTTTGCCTGTTTCCTCATTACTAAAGGATTTCTGGGCATTTCTACTCATTATTTTTTTATTTTAAATACCTATATCAATTAGTTTTACTAAATAATTCTCAAGGTTTTTGCTGAGTGTTCATTTTGTGCTTGCTCTTCAACTTGTCTACTGCAACCACTGAGACCTCTCACAGGGATTTCAGTTGTATTCCCTTTGTTTTAACCAGTACTCCAAGTCCTTACTCAAAATCATAACTATCATGCCAAAAAATTGACTGAGCAACATTTAAACTCAGTCCACCAGGGAAACAAGAACAAACGCTCATTAAAAACTGCTCCCAGATTTCCTGCTCTCACCTGTCCCCCAAATCCCTCCATGCTCAGCCTTTGCTGTCAGGAATGTCAGCGATACCAAACTGCGTGCACATCCCCATTTTTCCACATCACCTGCCTCCAAGGCTGAAGCGCAAGTGCTTCCATAACAGACTTTGTAGGAGCTTTTGCCATCAGGCTGTTTCCTTTGAGGTTCAACAAAAAGATTAAAACACTTGACTTTAAAGAGAACACTCTGAAAAGTGATGCCCTGTACTGGTCCATGGATCAAGCTGAAATTTTAGTAGAAACTGTGTAGCTTTCAGTCTGATGAGCTCCTAGATGGTTTTCTCCTAACCCAAAGTAGGCACTCTCCATACGGAGCTTAATGAATGTTTCAGCTGGAGGGGAGCCATCTCCATTGAGCTAAGAGCAGTGGGTTCATCTTCATACAGTAAATTTGAAAATAACCCACATCAAAACTGGAAAATTGTTCCCTCTGTTTAGCAGCCTAGGTTGTCACCACTTGCATAATAAGTTTTCAGGATGAATCACAGACAAACTATACAATGTCTCTGAAATTTCACTTTTCCTCTAAAGAGCACAGTTAAATTTAATTGTTGTTTTTAAGAACAGACCAACAGGCAGCTTATATCCACAAAATATTCCATGAAGCACATGGACACTGGCACCCAAGATTTTACCATTTATGATATGTTTTCAAGGAATAAGCAGTTGTGACTTATAATCAACACTGCAAAAATCAGACTATCTTCACTTGGTTATTTCAGTAAGTGAAGCCCAAATCCCACAGCCTCCTAGAGTCAGTGGAAAAGTTTGTATCTTAAGAAGCAAAAGGATGTGAGTATTTCAAAACCAAGAAGACCTACTGGCTCAGTAGGTGCTCTTCTCTGGCACCAGCTGTTTAAGAAATAACAACAATGCAGTAAAGTCGATGTGAAGTAGAATGGCATGAACTGACTTCCACAGCTTCCAGCCATGGACCAACGTGGTGATAACAACACTTACCTCCAGTTCAGTTTGATACCAAGATCATAGAATCACAGAATATCTGAATTGGAATGGACCCACAAGGAAAATCAAGCCCAACCCCTCTGCAGGCCAGCGGGAAACCTAAACTCATAGTCTTTGGCAAGAAACCTCACCACTGTGGTTTCAAGGGACATTCTGTGTTTCGAAGAGAAGTGGGCTGGCCCCTCTCCCTTTCTGTAAGTGCTGGCCACGTTAGATGAGTATTTTGGTTTGGAACAGTTGTGCACTTAGGAAGCAACCCCCCATCGCTCCCTTTACCACAGAGTTCACAGAGGTTCCTCAGTTCACACAGTGGTATGAGATTGCTTTTGTGGGAGAGAAAATCAAACCCTCTGTTTCAGCACACCCCAGATGTTCTCCTACAGGGATGTGAGGCTCCCAAACTACACCCTCTGGACTCTACTCCAACCCATGTTCCTGACAGCACCATTCTGTGCAGGGAACCACACTACATATCAATGGAAATAACCCCCCTGAACCACGTCATATGTGGAGTTCTATGTCAGGAGCTCAGCAGCAACCCCTTAGAGACACCAATCCAACCCATTTCTGCTCAGTTATTGTAGGAACAAACTTGTAGAAGCTTAATTAAGGGTTTTGTCCCTTTGCATTAGTCACAGACTGCTGTGGGCAGGGCTGAAGGTCTAGCTCTGTCCTTACCACCTTCTCCTGGCAGAAGTTTTACTTCAGTCTTTTTTTCCTGGCTCCTGTTATCCTGCTCTTAGTTCCTTACAGGTCCGTCCCTGTGCTTCAGTTAAGCCAGGCGTCTGACTTGCCTGAAACAGCAAAAGCACCTAATGGTCGACTGCTCTAAATCCATGGTACTGCATTGTTGTTCACAGCTGATAACAGCAGAGGCACAGGCTGGCTGGACACTGGAATTGAATGATCCAGAGTACAGATGCTGGACATGAGTGGTTACACCCTGTGACACAAATGGTTTCAATCTCAGCATCAGGATTAGAAAATTGGGCTGGTGGGAGCAGCCTGGATCTGGGACAGTGCAAAAAGAAAGGAACTGCAAAAGCAAATTTTCCTGATGAGGAGAAGGATTAGTGTAGGACTTTGGTGATGATGTTTGAATTAGCTTTAACAAATAACCCTCAAAGGGAATAGTTTTTGGCTTTATCCTGAACACTAAGTTGGCTTTGAACTACAAGGGATTCCACAAAATCCCAGTCTATTTGCACTCCTTTCTGGTAGTGTAGGATCTTTTTGTCTTTTTTTTTATGCTGGATGTACATCTCATGGATTACCTTTGAAATTTCATAACATGTTGTGTAACTTCTTTTTCTTTATATCTTGGGCTAGCTTACTTTTAAAACCAGCTGTGTCTTTTCAGCTGAGGTGAGGCTTTGCAGCTAGCCTGCATTATGTAAACATGCATTGTAACATCCCCAAACCTGCAGTTAGTCAACAAAAGATCAAACAGACCATGGTGCTTTCATGGTAGCCATCAAAGTCACTCAAACTTTCTAAGTGAAAGCTGCCAGCTTGCTTTTTTTTTTTTTTTTTTGTCCAATGACAAAGATAAGGCTATTTGTCTTTCTTTCAAAGTTACAAATAAATAAGGAAAAGGATAGTAGTTTAAAATGATACCTTAATCAAACCTGTTCATCTCAGAGTTTATATTTCAAGCCTTTACCTGCATTCCAGAGTGAAGTCAAATGTCAAACTTTCCCCCTTTATCTTCTCTTCTTGACTCAGGAGAAGATCCATATCTTTAGAGAATGAAACAACTGTTTTCCTTAAAATGTTTCAATAGGCCTTGGTTTTGTAAAACAAGCCACTTCTCTGGCAGGTGCTTTGATTTCAGAGAATTAAAGTAATTGTCACAAAAGGCCTGACAAACCCCACAGCTGCTGGAGTAAAAGGAGAAGGAGCTGCATGGATGTACACAGCATGTCTGGGCAGGAGAAAAGGTGGCCAGTGAGGGGGGCCTGGTATTGACTTCTTTAATTCACTGTCTATTTTTCCATTCAATCCGTTTTGGTCCTAAGAGAATACCAATATTATTTGCTTTCTCATCTTTCCTAAATCAGCTTTATCAGCTGGACCAGTTGTGGGTGTTCAGAAAAGGACACAAAGCACAGTCAGAACTGTAGTAAACAAGACGTGCAGAAATATGGTTTATTTAGTCTTCACATAAGAGGACTGAAATGGAGCAAAGAGACTTACAAAGCAGCTGCAGGTGAGAGAAAGACAAACAGCTCCTCATGTGCACTGATGATAGGACAAGGAGTAATTGGTTTCAACACCACCAAGAGAACTTCAGGTTGGCTACCCTGGGAGACTTCTGATGTGATTAATTTTGTGCTAGGAAATCTTGTTCAAGAATCTGTGAAACCTCCACCACAGGAGGGTCTCATAAAAAGCTGAGACAGGAATGATTTAAGTGTCTAGGAGAACAACTGATCCTGCCTTAGAGGAATTGAAGAGTTGTAGGTTAAAGCACTTCTGTGAAATATCTTCCAACATTGTCTCCAAATACCTAATTTTATTTTCTCAAACACCTTGGATTAAGACAGGACTCACAGCTCAGAACTGATTAAAAGTTTGGGGTTGTTCATGCCTTAGCCAAGACTTTGGGTTACACTGCTCTCTCCATTTCTCATCTAAACTTCCAGCTCATGCAGAGAGGGGTGAAAACTAAAATCCAAGCAAGGTACCAGCACCGGGCACCCTCACAAGGCAGCCAACCCCTTTCTGTTAATATCACAGCCTTGAAGAGTTTTTCACCTGCTACCATCTAATCCCCACAGTGTTTAATCTAAATCCTGACCCCCACTCTGTCCTGCTCAAGTTGCACCTCCTCAGGGGCAAGAACTGAGTGTACAACAGTGAACCTGTTCTGGATGCCAGGCTCAGGAATGATCATGGACAGAAGCTGTTAAACTGAAGAACAAGACCAAAGTTTGAGGGGAAGGAGAGACAGACTGCCCTGTGATGTTAGGCCTCTGCCCTTCTGCTCACCCAAGTACCCAAGCCCAGAGCAGAAAGTATAAGCTGTCTCTCACCTGTCTTGCATCCCTTTGCAGGTAAGAAAATTATATTTTTTTTTATTATTATTTTTTTTTTCTTTTTCTTAAAACTGGGTTAGTTTCATGCAGGCAGATAGTGCATATTTTTGGGAATTAGATGGGAAGATTTTTTTCCCCCTTCAGGTCCAGTCCCTGTAATTGTGAGTGCAACTAACAAAGGACAATTGCAGGCACAGAGAATAAGTTTCCACTACTCAAGCAGCAGCCAGGAAGAGGTTGAGAAAATATTTTGATGCCCATAACATCATCTGAAAAAAAGCATTTTAGTGATATATATTTCTCTTCCTGTTTTACACCTTAGAATATATTTTTAACCATTTTTTTTTCTGAGTTCATATTTAAGTTACTTGTTGCTCTATAGAAAGCTTCACTAGTGTTAAACCATGGCCAGTCCTCTTTCTGGATGTGAAGGTGCCAGGAAATCACACAACAAAGCCAAGTGCCAGCCTCCTGGAGAGGGAGAAGGAAATAATCACTTTCTATGTGTGTGATTGTGGCTTCTGGATGTAAATCCCAAATTGTCCCATAAATCCTGTTGTAGATGGTTCTTGATTCCTACATTTCAATTTTAAAATCGTGTCATGGGCTCCCACTCTCTCCTCTTCTTTCCTGACAGTACTCCTCATAGCAGGAATTTGCAGAACCCTCATTTGCAGATGCATTTGCTTTCCAACCATCCTGCAGAAAAGATTCTTGAATAAGAATTAAATATATGAAGTACTCAATGTAAACATTTAGGAAGACCAGACATAAGCCATGCAGAAGTACTAGCCAGTTTGAAGCTGAAACCACAGTCCAAATCAGAGTCTTGGCTTTGCATGTCCTTGCACAGGTGGAAGGCTGGCTGTGTGCCTGCAGGAATTGCAAGGGCTGTACCTTTGAAGGACAATCCAAAGAACTGTTTACAGTTGTAGTTTTCTCCAATCTCCAGGATCTTAACACAGAAACTACTCAATTGCCAAATGGCCTTTTTAATTCTTTCCCTGTCTTTGCTATATGCATTTGGGCTGCTACCATTCCCTTCCAAATTCATTATCATCCTCTCCTTCCACTCCTTTTTCATGGTCCAGATTGCTGCTCTCTTTGCCTTTTTATGTCTCTTTTCCCTGTTTCTTCTGTGTCTAAAGCATCCTGCCAGTTCCTCTGTTTACATCTCTGCCTTGTTCAAGTCCCCTTTAACAAATCATTCCTTTCAAAATGCCCACAAAGAGAAATAATGGGCCTAAAGAACACCATGAAGTCATTCACCTCTTTGATGCAGTCATGCACCCTGTCTCCTCTGGGTTCAGCCCCTTGCAGTGGGGCTGTCTTTCCCCTCTCTCAGTTGTGCCCAATGCCAAGAAACTTCCTAAATAATTAGGGGATGAAATTTGGCTTGAAGAATGAGTCACTGACCTTGCTCCACTCTCAGCCCTGCCATTAAGCTGCTAAATGACCTTGAATAATTCTTCTAACCTCGTCTGTCCCCATCTGTCTCATCCTGTGACTTTTTTCAGCAAAATGTGTAAGCTCCAGAGACCTTGTTATGTGCTGCTAAACAAAAGGGACCTATTCTCCCATCGACTGACTGAGCTGGGATTTATCCCTGTAACCACAGATATCTACAATATCTATACCTGAGCTACTCACTTAAGTTTTCTAGAGAGTCAGAGGGGAACAATAGGCAGGTTTAGGTTAAGTTTCAGCTAAGCAAATGCAGGCCTTATATTTGGGATGAAATTAATCACTTCATCAGAATGCTTGCATGTTGAAAATAATTCCACAAATATTAACCAATTGCAATTCTTTGATAAATTTAGCTGAAATATCTAAGTTATTTTTGGCCAACTAAATTGCATTTTTTAAATAAATAAACTATTCCACGCAAAAAAAAATTCACCCCAACCTTTTGGGAAATACTTAATACTTGGAAGGTGATTTTTCTATGTCTTTCCAGTAGTTTCTTGTAAATGAATTCTTGAACCTTTGCCTTACGAGAAGGTTTTACCACATTTCACACTCCCAAAGGGCTGTCACTGTGCAGAAGGCATGAAAACAGGCAGGTACCAGTGGGCCAGCACCAGACCCACCTCAGAGCTCTCAATCTGGTTTTATGAAAGCAGAAACCAAGAGCTCCTTACCACCTCAGGAACCACATCAGTACCTAAACCTTGATGTAACACCACAAAAATGTGACAAAGACACTTTTCCCGCCTCAAATGAGAACTTCCATGAAATGGCATCTGCTCAAGAGCTCACGGGAAGGAATATTCCATTTTCCTACCCCAAGGAAGAAGCTTGGGGAACAAGAGACCTTTTGCAAGGCAAAAGATGGAAAGGTCATGTCACACACCAAATATGCCGAAATGGAAGCACAGGAACATTACACCAATCACTGCTAATCAACATCACCTCATCCAGCTGAAAGGGCAGTAAATTTGGGAGTGTCTTTGAAAAAGACTAAGTAACAGAATTCACTTAAAAAAAAGAAAAAAAAGTCAGAGTTTTGCCAAAAACTATTATACGCATTCTACAAAGGGGTGTCTGTGAGCAACAAGGAGGGAAACAATAATAATAAACTGGACAAATGGCTTTCATAAGATAATAAATGAATTGCAAATAGCACACATCAGCCACACTAATTCTAAAAGAAAACAATTCAAAGAACAGAAATGAAATGTGAGTAGGACAAATAGCTTCTTCATTCTTAGAAAATAAGAGGCATTTCCCTGAGTAAAGAATCAATCTATAAAATACTGAACCATTTGTATTTTGGATGCTATTTTTTGGGCCAAAGAAAAAAAATTATAAATATATATCTCCACACATTTAACCACCCCAAAACCAAAAGTACATAGAAAGATTACAGATTATGTGTCACCCTGATTCTTTAGCCTTCTGATGACTTTTACATTTTTCTAGTGGAGTCTCTCATGAATGTAACATAAACGAGTAGATTGTTTTCATTCCAGTCTCTGATGGACTGGTGAACTGACCACTAGGGTCAGAAAGGTGTTCCTCTCATCTACCAATCCTTGACCAAACTCCAAATCCTATTTAAATCAGAAAATGATAATAAACTTCCTCTTCCTCTGCTCACCTCTAAACCTGAGTGAGTGTGGTTCTTTCATGTCCCTAACAGTGACAATTATGGGGCCTTAAATGCCCAGTCAAAGAGAATTTCTAAAACCCACCTGAAACTGGATAAGGAACAACTCAGAGAATGGATATAGACCTAGAAGAAAACCTTCCAACCTTCCACAAGGAAGAAAATTCAGACAATTAATTTAATCACATTTATTGGAAATGCCTGGGCAACCTGTATAAGGCTGGAGAAGTCATCAAGGGCAATGGAAAATGAAGATGGACTCTGATCCTTTAAAGGAGACAGAGGAGTTAGTACCTTTCTGTGAAGATCTTCCTCCCAGAAAGAAAGGTTGGTAAAAAGTGGAGGCTTAATTATTTCAGATCATGAGAGTTTGATGCTGCAGAAGAATACTGCAGTGGCTTGTAACTCTGAAAACTGGAATTTGATCAGCTTATTTTGAAGCCAAGGAATCCACTTCTGGCTACAGCAGCTGGAAATGTAAAGAAGAGGAAATATAACTAATCAGCTGGACAGAAAGCTGTATTTCATATCCTTCTAAAGCCTCTTGAGCCATTCTGTTCAAGGAAGAAACAACACTCAGACATCACAGAAAATTAATAGAAAAACATGGTTTTCTTTCTTGGAGGACATATCTGATGTTTAGAGGTACCTTTCTGTGGCAGTAACATTGTTCAGGCCCACAGAAAATAAAAGAGGTGTTCAGGGGTTTAGAAACAGCCCGGGAGCAGCCACAGATGAATCCACAATGTGATATTCTCATCTTACTTGAGGTAGAGCAGTGACAACCAGCATCTTCAGAGACGAACTTTGACATGTCCTCAAAGGGGCTCAGCAGCAATCTTGGAATCACTTAGGAGTCCTAATAGTTACGTCAAAGAGTTTTCGAACTAAATAGGGAACTAAATAAAATAGTCCATAGAAATTATTCTGCAAGACAACACAATGTCATAGAGAGTAAAAGCCTTTCTGTGGAAAACCTAAACATTCTGCTTTGAGGGTGTAATTTTGTTGTAAACTTCCCTAAAGAATTTAACCACTGGTTCAAACATAAACAGTTTGCACTCCTTGGGTTAGTAAATAATGTTCTGCTTCTACACCAGTGCTTGTGTCTGACTTCTGTAAAATCAATGCTTATTTCTTTCCTTTAGGGCAAAGAGCAGTTCTGATGGCAGTCAGGAAAGGAAAGATGCTTGAGAAACAGAAGTTAGAGAGTGGTTTTGTAGTGAAGATTCATTTAGACAATTTGGTATCTATTACAAGCTGAAATCAGGCAGTGTCTGCATGCAAATGCGGAGAGAGAGTGAAAAGGAACTTTGCACAGGGAGAGGGTCCTTTTCCTTCATTATCATTTACAAAGTAAATGAGTGACATAAGTATGGGATCTGATGACTGGAAAAAACTGGACATGAGTGTCACAAGGCTCCAGGGCTGTGTGCTAGCAATATGTGCCACTATCATGTTCAGGTGCTCTCTTCATCCAGTTGACTTTGAGAATTTATTACCATTGTGGAAGGGGTCTGTAATCTCACATCAGTAGGATATGGCTGTCTGCTGCTGCACACAAGGAAAACCTTTGTCCCTTCATTCCTTGTCCCTTGGGCAAAACGGCTGCACTTAGGGGAAGGTAATAAAGATCCTCTCAGATGCCACACTGTCTCTGTCTGGGAAGCAAGAAAAACAGAAAGAGGATGAGACAGAAAATGACAGTGCATGCTCTGAAATTGTCAGTCTTTAGGAGGCATTTGGACAATGCCCTAAATCATATGCTTAAACTTTTGGTCAGCCCTTAATAGGTCAGGAAGTTGTACTAGATGGTCACTGTAGGTCCCTTCCAAGAGAAATAGACTATTCCATTCTGTTCTGTTCTATGATGAGGGATAGAGGGTGTGTCCAAGGAGAGGGCTCAGCTGTCTTTGCTTTCAGATTATGTCAGGAAAACAAGCCACTAATTTGTCACAGAGCATGACGGAAGTGATTACAGAACATCTATACAAAACAATTCCTGCCACACTCCATGACCACTGTATGTGTGAGGAGGGATGGGAACAAGGGAGGAAAGTCGTGCACCAGGGCTGGTGATTTTGAGCAGTTTCCAGATGGTACTGGCACACTATATTTTCACTATCTCATGAAGAAAGTGGTTCTGTCATTCCAGGCATTCAGAGAGGGTTTCTTTTCACCCTCCTGGAAACGTTTGACTTCATCTGGCAGTTTTCTTACTGCTACCCATGAAATAAAGATTTTTATCAATTGCAGTGGAATAGCCAGAACTTCTTTATTGTCAGTTCTGTTGAAACAGGAGGCCAGTGATGACTGGAAGAGCTGGCAGCCTGTGCAGGCTGACATGAAAAAATAATTTGCTGAGCTCTGTCATTCAGATAAGGAAAAAGGACCCGGTTCAAATCTGGGGGGAAAGTGTGTCTTAAACAAGAGTCTGCAATTTTGCAAGACCTAAGGCAGCAGAGGGGTACAGGTGGGAAGATAATTCCAAAGTGGGGATTGTGGAAATAACATCTAAAAGATGAAGCACAGATGGCAAGTGGCTAAAAAAAACATTTACAAGATTTTGTGCAGAATGGGACAGAAATTCTATACTACAAGTCGAAATATTCAAAATCTTCCCATTGCTCTCACCTAACCCTTTATTTCAGAAAAAAAAAAAAAAAAAACGAAAAAAAAAAAGAAAAAAAAAGAGATATCTTGGGTACAGGTTTAAAACAGGCAATCACTTGCTTGAAATGATGCAAAAAAGATGGGTTTATTTTCCCCATTGCAGTACTTTCTTTTGCATGTTGTCAGTAAATAGCCAGAACAAGATGGCTCAGCAGAATAGCAGTCAGCTTTGTAAGGTATGGTTGTAGAAAAAAGTCATCAGGGACAATAAGCTGAGTGTCCTCAGACCTGATATTAATTCCTTTTAGACCAGCAGTGGATTTAGAATATTCTGTAAGAGTTACATGCTGTACCCTGATTACAATACTCACAGATGAAAAACATCGTTATAGTGCCGCAGCCCCTGCCTTGGCCTTCTCAGGCAGGACAGTGCACTTCCCATGAGCCTTTCATCATGCCAGGCAAATGTTTTCTGCACAGAAAAGACAAAAAAAGGGAAATTCGATGAAGGCTGTCAGGAGAGGAGAGGAGAGGAGAGGAGAGGAGAGGAGAGGAGAGGAGAGGAGAGGAGAGGAGAGGAGAGGAGAGGAGAGGAGAGGAGAGGAGAGGAGAGGAGAGGAGAGGAGAGGAGAGGAGAGGAGAGGAGAGGAGAGGAGAGGAGAGGAGAGGAGGGGAGGGGAGGGGAGGGGAGGGGAGGGGAGGGGAGGGGAGGGGAGGGGAGGGGAGGGGAGGGGAGGGGAGGGGAGGGGAGGGGAGGGGAGGGGAGGGGAGGGGAGAGGAGGGGAGGGGAGGGGAGGGGAGGGGAGGGGAGGGGAGGGGAGGGGAGGGGAGGGGAGGGGAGGGGAGGGGAGGGGAGGGGAGGGGAGGGGAGGGGAGGGGAGGGGAGGGGAGGGGAGGGGAGGGGAGGGGAGGGGAGGGGAGGGGAGGGGAGGGGAGGGGAGGGGAGGGGAGGGGAGGAATGATAAACAGTGAGTACAGAATTGCAGTGGCTGTGCTGAGGGATTAGGAGGGCTTTGCACTCCATTTTTTGCAGCACATGATAATGTTTGGTCACTTGAAGGACAAGGAGAACCAGCACAGGGACCTCCTCCCATGTTTCCCACTCCATTGACACCATCACTGCTGGACCATGGCAGCAGTAGCAGATGAACAAGTTATTGCAGATAATACTGCAGTTAAACCATGACTTCAAACTAAGCTGCTAAAAAGTATTTTAATTTCTTTTTCTTAATTTTCACATCTCAAAATATTCCTTGAAGGCAGTTCCTCAGCAGGAGCTGAAGGAAAACAGGCTGGTTACAGTTTAATAGACTGGTCGCAGAGAGCTTTTCATAAAACAGTTACACTATTATAAATGAGAAATATTGTAAGAATAGCTAAAATTGGAATTTGCACGAAGTATGGTGCCTTTTATTTGCATATGACCTCAATGATTATGTGCAAGATTTGGCTGTCCTCAGAGTAAGTGCCATACTCTGGTTAGAGAAATATGATGCCTTTGTTTTGGCAGAAAATAAATCTCTTAAAGTAATCAAAAATTCATGTAGCATATTCTAAAAATATCCCCTCCAAAACTGTCTCTGCCAGACAAAACAGGAGAAAATATTCGCCTTTGACAGGGATATTGATCTATAAAATGTTTCTTTTCTTCTCCCTTCTTTGCCCTCTTGGTTCTCTTCCAAGCTCCCCTCTTCTGGTGCTTTCAGAGGAACGAGGGCTTCTGGGAAGGATCATCTTGAAACACAACTTTTTCAGCAATGTTCCGAATTTTATTTCCACTCAGGAGGCCCTTTGCACCGGTTCTGGCAATTTAGAAAGGAATTACATCCATTTCTAGCTCTTTAGACTTCCCCCAGCATGTAGAAGGCCCTTTGTAAGAACAAGGGCTCAGTATGCACATTACTGCAAGGTTGTTTTGGATGCCCTCTCCCCTACATAGACGTAAATGGAAGTGGATCTGGAAAAAATGTTTCACTTCCTGTGAAAGCAAACCCACCTAGTCAGGAATCCTCATAAAGAGAAATACCGCTCAAGGCAGGGATTTCTCTGAATAAACGAAGTGTCTAGGTGTTCAGGAGGTGGATTTCCTATTCAGTGGTGCACACTAGTGGCTTTATAATGCAGTGATGATGCAAAACCCTTCTGCTAGCTTAAAAATACAAGGTTTAGGATCACTGGAACAGCAGTGCAGAGCAGCTGGACCAGTCCACTGCTGGTCTGTTGCTGTACCAGTGGTGGGAGCTAATTTAGACCAGCTGTGGCTTTTTTTGATTTGGTCACTGCTTGTCTCTCCATTTTAAGATGAAGTGAGGAGAAACTGCACTGCTGTAACTCTCCAAGATGGGATTTTGTTTACTCCCCTCTCTTCTTCAAAGGCAAAACAGTATCAAAAAATTATGCAAGTTTCTAACTGATTTACTTAAAAAACAAGGGGGGTGGAGTAAAGTTGCTGTTTGTTCAGCAGAAAACAGCAAGTCACTGGAGAGATGGCATTTCCAAACAACAAATATCCCACCTGTCTCTTTGACCTGGCACCCTGTCACACCACAAGAGTGATGGATTAAAGCTTTTATACAGTTGACTGCTGTTTCTGAGTCTCATTTTTCCACTGAGGGCTCTATTTCCCCATTAGCAAATGTTTTTATTTCGGGCAGACTACAATGCCTTGTTTGTGTTTGTTTGGCAAGCCATGGGTTAGCCTGGTCAAAGGAAGGAGGAGACATGGCCCATCCCTTATGTGACTGTCTTTTAACAGCTCTGAAAGGCCACTGGCAGGCAGCAGTCCCTGCTGCTCCCACGCTGCACTCCAGGCAGCCCATTACTGAGATAAACCAATATCACCTATCAAGCATTAGCTGACATATGGCTTTTGAGGGACAAAATCAGATAAGAAAGAGTTTAAATATTGAATCTACTTGCACAGGCTTTAACTTCTCTGTTTGCAAGGAGGAAGAACACAGAGGCTTATTCTGAAGTCAATCATTTCAAAATGCAGTCAATAAAACCAGTGTAAAAGAGCAGCTGGTAAGTACAACCATGTATCAAGTGAACCATTGTATTTTCTAGGAAAGAGGATGTAAGAAAGTCTGGTTATGGGACCACTCTTTTTCCTGGAATACTATACATCTAAAATAGCAGCTTAACAAAACACCACTAAGATTAAGGGACATTTGCTGTTAAAGCCTAAAGGAATCACAGGCTTCCTTAACTGAGGGACTCTTAAGGCCTGAAGGAGCACTGAAAATGGTCTTTCCGCTTCTCTTTGTCTCCTTTCTGACCTATTTTTTATTTGCAGTTATTTTGGCAGAACAAAATCCTTCTTTCTACTAATTGTCAATTCATACTTTCACATGGAATAGGCTTAACAGTTGTTCAAGATCCGTGACAAACTGGCATCCAGAAGTCTGGAAACAGACATCCATAGTTTTGTGCACATGTAAGTACAAGGAGGGTAGCAAGGATTTCAGCCTTAATATTCAAAGGAGTCCTTTAGGTGTTCAAATTTTGTGGCAGGGTTTATTGTTTCCAGTGACCTTTGGGAAGTGCTACCATGTTCCTAGTCCTTCTTTCCATGCAGCCCTCAGAGATGGCAAGTCAGGTCCCCAATTAATAGTACTTTCATAGATTTTGCATCCAAAAAGTAAGGAAATCATATCTCATCTATGATCTCTGACAACCCTTCAGATTGTTCTTTGTGCCTTTTATCCAGTGCATAACCTTCAAGAAAGCTCAACGAAGAGACAAGCAGATCATCTTCACCCTGCAACTTGTCACCTTCTCGTTGCAAGACCAAGCCTGGGGCCCAAACCTACACACAGCCCCTGCTGTGCCAGGGGAGTCACATCACTCAGAGCTGCACTGCTTCTGGAGGCAGCCTTTTGGCTTTTGAGGACCAAAACCAACTCTTCTGCCTCCTTGAAACCTGGAAGCTGCTGATCGCACCTTCACCGGAGTTCAGTGAACCACCTGAATCTAGCTGAGCTCCTCCTTTTCCTCCTCAGAGAGAAGATACTGCAAATTCCTCATGTGAAGAAAAAGGGAAGCCACCGTGGCCACTCACGAAAGTCATGGAAATAGAGCTGGGAATTCATGAGTAGTGAGAGGGATTATAGACTGTCCCATTAAAATGTGCTCCTCTCTTGGGGAAAACACCCTCCATGGCACTGCTTTGTGCAGCTCACATCCAGTAAGCCAGTTAAATTGCTTTGAGGGAGTGAACGGAAATATATCCCTCCTGAGGGGAGCAGGAGGTCTTTCCTGTAGACGCCAGAGTTTTTCCTTAAACTCAATGTCCAAGTCAAATAATTTTCAACTTCCTTTGCAAAAGCAGGAGTCAGATGGAAGAATCACACATTGCATGGAAATAACAAGATTTGCACAGCTTGGTTGAGTTCTTTCCTCCATCCCCTTCTCCTTCCAGATCCTCCTGAAAAGAGCTAAAACGATAATCTCTTGAGAGTATCTGTTACTGACAGTTCATTCATCCCATTTTAATGGGATTCTTGCTTTCACTTTAAAACTGGAGCTGGTTTTGTCACTCATGAAGGATTTTGTATTTTTTATAAAAACACAGTGTGGTGGGAATGGGTCGTTTCAGTAGCAAACTACCTTTCACCAACATTACTTCCATGGTCTCTTCCATACTATAATTAAAATCAGTCTCTGATTTTAAAAGATAGGAAAGTTTCACAGAGTGCTTAGAGGCTCCCTCAAGCTGAGCTGCTCTTGACTTCTGGCTTAGAAGATGAGTCAAACAGTGTAATGGTACAGAATTATATCTCACAGACTCATCTTCATGTCTCCAGGACTTGAGTTAAGAAATTACTGGAAAAGATTCTCATGAGATGTTTAGTTAATTTCTGCGTTGATTACTGGGACAATATTTTTCTGTTAATTTGCAGATGTTCAAAATGTTCAAAACTCTTCTTTCAGAGATTTGCCAAAGTAACAAGTTACAAGAAGTTTCTAATTTGTAATTATAAAATAGAACTTTTTTTCTTTCTGGAGATACCAGTATTTTGTAGCAGAATTTTGTATGTTTGTGTAAGATCTTATACAAGTATGCACAGAAGCAAATGCTGTTGCATTATCTGCCTTTGAATGGAAATTTCCCATGAATATAAATTAAACTACTCCACACAAGTGAATACAGTACAAACACAATATTGCCACTGTGTTTCTTACATATTTTGGCAAATTAGTAGGATCTGGTTATCAAATTTATGATGTTCTGCTCCCATAATAAATAATATGCAAACCCATTAAAACTGTTTCTCATATATCATTAACTACAATAGACCAGCACATGTGCAAACATAATCCCCTTCCTAAAGCCAGATACACTATATCAAAATTCAGGGTTTTCTATGTGGCCTGTTTGTAATATTCTCGGAACCTGGGGAGTGAAAATGATTGCTATATATTTGAGACCTATAAAATACTGGGTTTATTTTTCCAAATGTCAAAAATGTTTTCCACTCATCAGATTCATCTGAGTTTTCAATCAGTATCCCCCACCATTAGCTCCAAGTCTTAACCTGCTAATTACCAGCAAAAGCAATCCCTTTATTTTTAACTTGCCTGGAGAAAAGGCAGTTCAGGGGAGACTTTATGGTCTCCCTGACAGGAGTTTGTAGCCGGGTGGGTTTCACTCTTCTCCCAGATAACAAATGACAGAACGAGAGGAAATGGCCTCAGGTTACAACAGGTGAGGTTTACCTTGGATATTAGGAAAAAATATTTCACAGAAAGGGTTGTCAGGCATTGGAAGAGGGTCTTCGGGGAAGTGGTAGAGTCACCATTCCTGGAAGTGTAAAAAAAGACATGTGGGAATGGCATTTGAGTACATGGCTTAATGGTGAACATGGTGGTGGACTTAAAGATCTTAAAGGTTTTTTCCAATTTTAACAACTCTATAATTCTATGAAAATTAAGGCTAGACAAAATATTTTCTGCTAATACAATATTTTCCAGCTCCCGCCTCAACTCAGAAATGTCAGATCACTTCTACTCTCCTCTGCCCATGCGTCAATCCCTTTGAAAGACACTAGCAGGTAGGTTTCTTAGCATTCTTCAGCAGTTAATCTTCAGACAATTTTATACCCTTTGCCCTCCCCATAAAAAACCCCCAATCAAACAACAACAAAAACCAACACCCTAACAGTGAAAAAAGTAGGGAATAAAAGGTTAAATGGTTTGCTCATTGTTGCACTGGAGTCCTGTGGATAAGGCATTTCTCTGTAGCACCAGAGCAGAACTGAAAGCTACCCTTGCCTTGGGCAATAGATATCGAAGTTTTTGCAAACATCCATGAATCCAATCCGAGAGCAGCGCTGCTCTTCCTGCCAGCAGCACCACCTCACACTGCAAAAGAAGCAAATTGCAGTTTGAGTAAGAACAGGCATTTGTCACCCTCTGTCTTTGCAGCACAGTGGAGAAGGCAGAACCTGAGCTTCCAAACTCTCCTCTCTCCCTCTGGCCCACAATCATTTGGTAATTATCATTTGTGCAAACGTTTTCACCCTGTTCCCTTTCTGACAAAGCTCAGAGAAGAGGTGTCAGTGCTACTGCAGCCATCCAGCAACTGTTTACTAAATAATCCTTCACCGCATCCCACTGACTGTTTTCTTTGGAGGGAAACAAACATTCTTACAAATACAGCAGATGACATATGAAATTATAAAAGAGCCTATTGGGTAAATTAAAGATCTCCTTTACTCTCAAAAACATCCAGCTTTACAAGTCTAATGTGGAGTGCTGCACTATGCCAGATACACTTGGAAAACATCCCAGCTATCACTTTGAAACTCTGCCTATTTAAAAGTTTTGGCAACTTTAATCACAGCCACAAAAAGCTTCAGCAAAATTGCTGTTTTAATGAGGCCAGTTCTGCCAGGAAGTGACAAAGCAACCGATGCCATCTGTTTGCATCTATCCACATTTAATCTATTAATGTGAGCCAAACTTATAGTCATCAGTATTGTTTTACTGGGATCATTATCTGGCCTAAAAATAAGCTGTGGGTCTTATTCACTGCTGAAGTAACTGAAATCAGCATTCTTGCACCAGATATATGTTTGATCCAATGCTTTTTTGGCCAGAAGAGTAACCAGGAATGGTTCAGCTCCATATGCCATGAATACAAGTGAACCTTGGCTAAGCAGACAAATGCTTTCTTCACATATGTATTACAAGCTGAGAACTAACTACACTTGTGGGTCACAGTGTCTGTTTTCTGAATCTCTGTGAAGTTAAAATAGGTGGAATGAAAACATGTTAAAAGATGTTACTGTGTTCTTGTGCTACTATCAAGTTTCTATTCAATGATCCAACATGAAGTAGCAAAATAAATCCAACTGGCTTATTTTCTATGCATACCCTAGGCCCCTCAGGATCCTTTTTCCCACTTATTTTATGTAGTTATAAAACCTTTGGACAATTGTAATGATAAAACATGGATATGGGCATTAACGTCTTTTACTTCAGGGCAAAACTTAAAATCATTAATTGATTTGACAGTCCAGAGAAAGCCACTGCAGAGAAATGTCACCTTGCATTTTGTGACATCTCTGTCTACACACTTAACAATTGGAGTAACTAGGGCTGAGAGTGAACTGCAGGAACATGGAGCAATTCTTGGTCTCTGATTCTTGGGCTCTGAGCTCCAGTTACATCTCAGCTCCCATGCAGGGAGATCTGCTTGAATAAATTCCCACTCCCCACCTCCTTATTCCACCTCTCTCAGTTGTCCCTCATTTTCTAACCTCTGGGATGCTGTCACATGGATTGAAAGGAAATCAGAGCAAGATCCACCAAGATCCCTGCCCTGGTCAGAGCCAGGAGTGTGAAGGTGCATTGAAGTACAGTTGACTTGCAGCCTAAAGTAATCTAAAATCATGGAATCAATAGTTTAGGTTGGAAAAGACCCTTTAGATCACCAAGTCCAACTGTGAATCAAAGACAGCTCTTCACATCTTGTGCTTCAAAACTTCTTGAAGATCACATAAGGCAAAGGTGGAGGTTTTCAGGTAGGGATGATGATGTGAGGAACAACAAGCACAGTCTTCATGGCTGGCAACACATATACTTCCTCTTGAGATACTTAAACCTAAAAAGAAGAATAATTTATCTCATTTTTGATGGTATGAGATCATCCTCACACAAAAGGAGATGTACAGACAATGTCTATCAGTTGCTTAACAAATGTTTAAAAAAATAAAAATAAGCAAAGCAAAAGAAGAAAAGCTGTAGGCTGTTTAATACCTTTAAGATCTGGAATAAGACATCTATAGTGGATGGAGAAACTAATTTTCCTGGTTTCCTGCTTGTTTCCCACACATAAGAAACAATGTGTGCGGAATCACTATTCTCCAACACTTTTAAACATAATTCACTATAAGCAAGATGTTAGTTTCCTTGGCTGAATACAGACATTGTCCTGAAATAGGAATAATTCTTCTCAGTTCCTTGGGCCTCTCATGAATTTATTTCTTACTTGTTCAAAAAACCACTTATGATCACCTACATCCTCTGAGTTAATGGTACAATTTTTTCTTGTTGTTTTCAGCTTATGTTATGATCTCTGAGACTATTCTGGATTTAGGGATTTCAATTTGGTCTTTAGTGGCTCATATATACCACAAATCTAATACATATCACTGGGCAAAGACTAAAAGAAAAGAAAAAAGTGCAGCTGAAACTGGCATTTCTGTAAAAGCCCAGAGTGCTGTAGTACACTGGCAGGATAATCTGTCATGGCTAAGAATCGTTATATTCTTAAGTCTATACCACACAAACTGAATCCTCTGATCTAAATTAAATTACTCTGGTTTCATGGCAGTGCTACTTCTATTGCATTACAGTCCATTATCCATGGCCTTGTTCTGGCCGTAAGTGATGACAGATTCTAGTGCCTTATATAGTTATATTGGCCATTTATTTTCAGTGCTAGTACAATAGGCACAAACAAGTCTCCTTTGTAAAAGGTTGGGCACAGCTTGAGCCACACATTCTGCTTTTCAATCAAACTTTTTTAAGGTATCAATCTTCTTTTTTCAGCACTACTCCTTTTATCTTGCATGCCTGGTTCTTAATCATTAAGATTTCACTAACTTGTGACATGAGCAAACTTTTCCATCATCTTCTGACCCCTAATGCCAAAGTTCACAGTACTTCAGTTGTTTCAAATCATCAAGAGTATTTCACATTTTATTTAAGATATTGGCATGTCATGTTCTGACACTGCAGAGTGTTACTGTTGGTTTCTCTTAAACACAATAAACTGCAAAGTTCTCGAACCCAGACCACCTAAAGCATCACTGGGACGGACGATCCCAAGGGCATAAGCACTACAGCACTGTGAGAGAAGCACTCCTGGCTCTTACATCAGCTGCTGGGAAAAAAATGGTGCAAATGAGAGCTTTAGGGTAAACTCCAGAGAAAATTTATTCCTAACCCCCCAGGCTTAGGCATTCAATTAAGCTCTGAAAAAGAAACATAGCAAATAATTATGGAGAATGAGAAATGTAATTTTTTTTTTTTTTTTTAGATTCAGATTATTTTCTTAGTGCATGAAGAGGTTTGTGATAGCTTGGGCAGTGTGGTAGTGGGATGCCAGCAACAGGGGCAAGGGAACATCAGACAGTATTTGCATTTAGAAAGGAAACTATTCATTTTTAGGAACAGCACATTCACCTGCTTTGGATGTTACGCTGCTGTTCAGAAATACCTAAATAAATCCCCTAAATACATTGACAAAACCTTTGCTGTTTAGCATCTATAAACACAGACTTATCCTCCAAAATATAGAAAGAGAGATGCACCACAATCTGTTTGATTTTAAAACAGCAATTAATAACTGCTGTAATAGCCTAGATACACACTTATTTTTTTGTAGTTAAATCCAGAGCACCAGTTAAATCCAGGAATCTCTGGGGCATGAACTGCCTGTCCAGAGCTGGTTCCTTGGGAGCTGGAACAACCACGCTCCAGCTGCCTCACAAGAAAGGCAACTGCAGCATCTCCAGAAGTTTACAGTAGTTGCACTAATTTTTACCAGCTGAGGGCCTGAGCCTTTATCTCTTGTTTAGACTTCAGAAGAGACCTCAGGTTTCAGCAGAGTGAGTCTGCTCGAAACAAAGGGCTGATCTTTTGGGTTCAGGGTTTGTTCATCCTGGGGAGCCTGAACTCCCTCGTGCTGCAATAGCGCTGAGCTCTAGTGCTGCTCTAGTGTCGACAAAATGACATCCAATACCTGGAAAAATGCTGCTGTGGATGAGGGAAATGGAGCAACTACCACATGGGTGCTACTGAAATGAAACTGGGCCCATGTGCCAGCTTTGCAAAAAAGAACACTTTGTTCCTGCCTGGCCTTGGCAAGCTTTTAACCCTGGCTAATTTAACATTAAAGCTACACTGGCTGTCTCAGATCCATATTGTTAAAGCCAGCTGGATATGCCAAAAACTACAAAGGGGAGCAAGCTTTTTGCCTACACAAATAATACTGACTGTCACTTTGTATCAGGACTTAATCCTGTTAATGAGCTGCAGGCGGGGCAATTTCCCTGATTGAATGTGTTTTTCAGAGCCCATTTCCACTCACTGTATTGCTTGCTGATAGCCATAAGGTATGGACTGCAATCTGGACTCCACTCTCATTCAGCAGTTCATTATTCAGAGTGCCTTTTGCTTCCACATTCACTCAATCCTGTTATCTCTCCCACTGCCACAAGGAAATGCTGTTCCCATTTATTGCAGGATTTCCAAGCTGTATTCAGTTTTGTACCAGGCTGCACATTCATTTTTTGTGCTGTGTAAAGGATTTTGGGGAGGTTTCACCTGGTTTCACATTAGTTCTGTTCTGCTGTACTGGATGTTGGAAATTTCACAGAAATTCTTTCTTTCTTTCTTTCTTTCTTTCTTTCTTTCTTTCTTTCTTTCTTTTCTTTCTTTTCTTTCTTTTCTTTCTTTTCTTTCTTTTCTTTCTTTTCTTTCTTTTCTTTCTTTCTTTCTTTCTTTCTTTTCTTTCTTTCTTTCTTCAGCAGTGAAAACAAAGTAAATTCCTTGGTTATTTCACTTCAGATCCTAAGAACTCACACTGTGCTGATCAGAAACATGCCTGTGGACTGGGTAAGTTTAACACTTGATTATATATGAAAATTAGTCCAGAAAACAGATTTATGTTAATAAACCCCCTCATTTTTATTTTTCATTTTTATTGGTTTAATTTGATCCTACTGTGGTTTCATGGATGTAGAAGCAACAAGTTTTTCTTTGCCTCTGAAAACAAACATTCAGATCCATTTCCCTATTTACGTTATATGAACATCCTTGGAAGGAAAAGAGCTCTGCCAGATGAAAAGATGCCACCTCAGCTCCCTGGAAATTGGGAGAGTAGGTTTGCCTGTATTGAACCTGCTGAGGATCCTGCAGCTGAACAGTTCTTTGCCCAAGTTTTGCTGTGTGACATCCCAGCTTTTTTAACTCCACTTGCTCTCCCACAAAGAAAGGGATAGGAGAGGAGGCAGCCAGGATACTGATTTACCTGTCCTCTGAGTAAGAATGCACTATTTCAGGTAAAACTTTTTGGGTTTATGACAGATTTTTTTTCTTGGTTGACAAAGGAAAAGGTTAAAAACCTACATATATTTTTCAATGGATATGAATGCTAAGAAAATCAACAATCTTAGAAAACTCACTTTTTTCCACTGAAAACAAGTTCTCCTGCTAAAAACCCTCTGAAGACCAGTGCTGGTTCCAGGCATGGGGCCTGCACACACCTATTGTCCCAGATCACTACCACAAAACATTTGCTGCTTGTTTTTAAACCATGTACTAGAGAAAAAGGGCTATTTTGGATTAAAGGGACAAGCACCACTTTGGGCACAGGAACTAATAAAAGGCTGGCCTCCAGCAGGCGACCACCTCATGCTTTGTTTGTTTTTACCTGAATTAGATTAGTGCTGCAGTGTGATTTCACCCTTATTAGACACTAAGAAGGCTACACAATTTAACACCAAGCTCAAGGAAAAGTTCAGAGAGAGTTCACAGTTAATTAGAGATCTCAGGCTGCTCACAGCAAAGCAACCTTGATGGTGAAGCGGATTCTTGGGTGTCTGATATGACTGAGCTCCACTGGTGTGGATTTTTACATGCCTGAACACCATTGCGTCTTTCCCTCACTGGTGAACTAATAAGTGCTGTTCCTCCCCTCCCAGTTTGCATATAATGTTTGCTGGAAAATCATTGAGAACTCTGTTAAAAATATCAGAATTACATGTCACATAAATATTTATGCCAAAACAGCAAAACAAGACATAGCTGGGACCCCAAGAATGGATATATGTAGCTACTATGTTTTTACATGGCTTAACAAATAGTACTTATTTAGTATAGCTTTTTTTGTCTGACTTCTCTAAATAAATTGTAAAGTTAAAGTGAGCTGTATCTTTTTTTTGTTCTCTTAAAAAAATATTTATCATTAGGCTAAATAATCAGAAGTTAAAGATACATTTGGTACTGCCAAAGAAATAATATCAGGTTTACAGAAAAGAATTCACACATAACCTCAACTAAATGTTGAGCAAAGGTTTGTATTTGTTGCCTTCCCAGTTATAATGAACTGATTGTGAGAAGTTTGGCTGCTTAGGAAATGTATTGCAAAACACATGCAAGTATTCCTTTTTTGCATCACCAAAACCCTGGATGTCGGCAGGAACTCTGAGTGTAGCTAGCAGTGTTTCACCCCTGCCTGACTTCCTGAGAAATGTTTTGTCACCCTTCAGTATAAAAGAGACTTGTTTCTCCATTTAAAAAGTGGCTGTTGGCTGCAGGTAGTTGTATCCAAGGCTCCCCTGCCCAAAGGCTTCCCAAAGAATAAAATTCCCACTTGCTCAGATGTTTGGGCTCACAAATCACTTCTGCCCTGCTTGGCTGTGTTTTTTGGGTGTGAGTGGGAGACCAGTGGCTCACAAGCTGTTTGCTGACAGTCTCCGCTGGAGTGAATTCACTGCTGGATGCCAGGCTCTGTGATGGCAAAGTCTGCCCTGTGCCCACTGACTCGGCTTTATCTGCGCTGTGCTAATGTATTCCTTCAGGATCTGTTTATCACTGCTTAAAAGAAAGATGTAAGATAATTGTATTCTCTGGAGAGTCACAGTTTTCACTGTCTTGTGGTATAAAGAATGTGGATTAAACACTTCATAAAGTTGGGGAAAACATAAAGTTAGTACAGCAATATTTCATTAAATGTGACTATGCAGTATGCGACATTACATATGGTGTATTCAAAAAGTTCAATACTGTTGAACGGCAATTAAGTAAAATAAAACATATATTAGCATATCACAAGAAAACCCCAAAGCACGCCACGCAAACTTCCGTGGTTTTTTTTCTTACCCATGAGCTAATTAATTTTTTGGAAACAGGCTGAATTTTTGAATTTTGGATACTAAGTGAAGCACGGCGGGGGTTCCAGTTTACTGCCTAGCAAAAACTGTGACTCTGTTAACAGTTCTGACAGGCACAGCTGAGTCTTACAAGAGCTATTCCCTTCCCTTCCCTCCAACTATTTTTTTGTCCCTTCGAACACTCTGTTGCCATATTAACAATCCATGTTGAAAATTTGCACTTACGCCAACAGCATATTGTCAGGAGCTACTTTCTGATTTATATCTTTCTCAACTGATTCTTAAGGAACACTGCAGAAATTAACGATTGCAAACAACAGGAAGGCTTTCAATGTGTGTATGCTTTACACTCAGTTGATGTCTATTTGTGACATTTATTTTACAGCTCCTCTGTGGTAGTATTGGCAACCCCGCCATCAACAACCGAGGTAAGAGTTCTAAGGGAACAGTAGTTTGAAACAAAGTTACCTCCAAGGAAGATGGCTTGGATGAGGCAATAAAACGTTTGCACACATGAAAAACACCTATGAAGTCACTCCTTGGTGTGAGCTACAGAGCCAGGAACAGGGAACAGATTTCACCGCTGAAATGTTACAATGATTAATCACAGCCCATAGGAAAATCACTCTGAGTGTTCTGCAAGGGGAACTGCAGGGCCACCACCATGCAAGGACTCCAAAGAGTCCTAACCCTAACCCTAATCCTGTGCTGGCACAGAGGTGACGTTCTGTCCCATCCACACACTCCTACAGTGGCTGCCAGAAGCTGGCAATTTCAGCCCAGCAGAAATTCTCAACTCCTTATTTCTGAACCCCAAGAGGCTGCTGTCTCATCCCGTGAGCAAAAAGGCTTCAGCAGACTGATGCCTTAGCACTGATTATTATTAGCTGTCTCTGATTAAGGGTGTGAAGGGGAGTGACTGCAGTTTGCCAGTTTCCAGTTGGAGCTGAACTGGAAATATACAGCAGCTCTCTTAATCTACAACCATGGCATCAATATTGACATGAGCATGTGAAGATACAGCTCCCTGTGCATCCACAGCAGAGTAGCAGTCTTCCAGCCTGTGCACACACACCCCCTCCTGCCTCATACAGTCCTGAAAAATGTGCATAGATGGGCTCCTTAACAGAGAAATTACTTTTAGGGCTCATGTAGCTCTTTTAGGAGGATGTTGTACTACCCAGCACATTGGGTATGGCATAGACTGGGAGAACACCAATTAGATTAAAGGGAAAATCCTTACTATATGTAAAAGCTTCTTTATATTTCAGCTACACATTTTCCACAAGAACTATTGAAAACCCTGACAAAGTGATATATGAGCAAATAAAAACTTGAGTTTACAGCATACAGACTCAATTTTCCTGATTTTTTTCCCTCAAAACTCAGTGCCAACTGTTTTCTTTGCCATTTTTCTCCAAACCCACTGTGCCAACCAAATGTCACTGATATGTGACTTTCCACACAGATAGATAGTGTTGCAATTTTTCAAAGTACGAGACTGAGGCTATTAAGCATATTGCTTTAAACTTGCACCAAAATCAGAGGATATGAAGGAAGCAGACAGTTGGCAGAACTTGCCTTTCTACCACATATGTCAGCAAGAGCTATAGCTTGGGAAAATGATGATTTCTGGAATATAGCACTAATGTATTTGCCGTATGCTCTGCTAGAAGATTTTACATTCATGCTAATAATCTGCAAACTTGGTAATTTCACATAGGCAAACTGGAGCTCTATTTTTAATTTTTATGCAAAGATTTAATGTATGGGGCTGTAACATTGCTGGTCTGTGTTATTTTTACCCACACACTCCATAGACTCTACTGGTAAGCTGTGAAATGCTGTCAGAAGAAACAGTAGCTGCACTACACTTGTGGAAAATGCAAGTCCTCTACATTATAAAGGTTATTTGCCTTGTTTCTTATCCATTTATCTATTTATTTCTTATTTAGATAAACTGCATCATTTCTAAATGATCTGCCATTACTATGAACTGAAGAGATTCTAATAGAAAGAGAAATAAATACATAAAAAGCTGGAAATGCCAATTTTAGAGCTTACAATGAAAGAAATAGGTAAGGCAAACCAGGTCTGCATATCTATTCCAAAAATGATGCCAGAGCACAGAACAGTAGAAGTCTTGACCAAGTGTATTTAAACAACTCTCATTTAGATATTCCACTCTCTCTTTGCTTTAAACTCCTTCTACTGCTAACATTGTATGGGCAACAGCAAAAAGGAGAACATGCATGAACAACTGAGTACACATAAGGAGCAAGACTAGAAGGATGTAGTTTACATTGAAAACATTCCTTGATGCTCCTGGGTGCTTTTGTTCTTCCTGCCTTTATCCCATCCTTTATCTCCCAGACAGATTTTTCTTCCTCTCCCCGGCACCATCCTGATTTATAATGTTCCCATGTTACAGATGACATGTAGCATAACAGGTGACCCCCTGAGAGCTGACTCCTCCCAGGCTGGGTCCTGTGTGCAGACTCTAGGTCAAAATCACAGTTGAAACTGGCCTGGGTAATCTCAAATGGGCGATCCGTTCCTCACTCCCATCACACCAAGCCTTGCCTGTCGTCACCCGCAATGACTCTTGGAGCTCTGTCCTGCCTGCTTCAAATTGGTTGAGCTCAGAGGAGCTGGAGATGGCTGAAATATTATTTTTTTACCATATTTTGCACAGCCAAATACATAAAGACACAGATGTACTTCAACCATCTCCAAAGTCAGCTTCTGTTTGGCTCAACACCGAGCTAGGCAAGGATGTGAAACATGGCTAAAATGTGTGCTCGGTTAAGGCAGGGGCCAGAAAAAGCTTTTAGGAACGTCTAGTGGGACTAATTTCCTCCTCTCTTTTGTGTTTTTCCCTCCAGATGCTTTAACATGGGGATAGACAACCCTTGATCTTGTGGAGACTGCCCTGATAGGAAATGTGTTGTGTGCCTTTATCTGGGAGGCCCCAGGTTGGTTAGGACAAAATATTGCTTGTGCGGAGCGATTCTCCAGAGTGCAAGGAGTAATCTGGAATCTCTCAGCATTGCTCATTTTCTGCAGAACTTTTATACATGTGGGCCTTGGCAGCACCACTGCCTGGTTTCAGAGTTTTGCAAGGTGGACCACGATGTAGAACAGCCACTTCTCTAGATTTGGTGGCTTCTGAATAGTTCTGTGGCAGCAAAGTCAGGGGACTGCTGCTTGCTGGGGACAGGGCTGTGAGGGACCTTACCCATGTCCAGTGTGTCAAAAAGGAAAGCAACTGTTTCCACTTGTAGAAGATTTTTCCTATTTTGCTGGTGGCAAACTGTAAGTAACTTGCTAACAGAGCTTATTCACTGACTCCTAATACTGAAAACCTTTTCACACTTCACACTCAGAGTCACGTCCTTCCCCACCTTGTCACCACACAAATTTACTGTTTTGTTCCAAGAAAGTTATTTCCTCTATCCCTCCCAATACCAGGTGCCCAGCTGACATCCTAGTCCCAAGTCTTATTTTAATATTAGAGCTCAGGACAGATATTGAATACAATTTCAAGGGACAAATTATCAGGGCTTTGGACATAATCATGGGAAGAGTTGCCCAAAGCTCATGTGACACATGAGACGAAGGATCCTCAGGACAGAACATCACTAACCTCCATGAAGACACTCAGCAAGTCAAAGCTTTTGTTATGAAAGGCAGATTTCCCTGGAAAATGTTGTAACAGCCTGGGGTTCCAGTGATGCAGATGATTTAGTGACTGCATAGTGCTAAACCTTTCTGGAGCAGGTGGGATACCCCGCAGTCCTAAAGGCACAATGTGGAAGAACCCCAAACACTACAGCATGGACATGAACAGTGTCCTATTTTCATAGCAGTTTTTATCTGCACAGAAGAGCATTGCAGGAAGAGTCTGGCACTGCAGCACTCATTGGACCATCAGAAACAGCATGTGCTCCAAAGGCACACAAAGCTGATCTACAGACTGAAGTATGTCGGCATTTTTGACACAGAGTCCACAGAAGAACAGAATTATCAAATTGCATTTCTTCAGGTCAGGAGCAGGTTAAATTCTAGAAGGAAAATAGGACTATCACAGATAAACTGACAGTGCTGCATCTTGATGAGTTATGGCATTCTTTCCTGACTGCCAGAACAAGAGAGTTCAAAAATAAGTGGTAGCAATTTCACATTTTAATTGGCACAATTGTAGAAAATGCTCCTTGGCAAGTATCAGGTACTATGTCTAACAGACCAAGCATTTGTCTGCAACAGACTTCCTTTGTGTCACACAGGAATAAATAGACATGATGCTGCCTTATATGGTATAAGCATCACCTTGTGAGGGAGATGTGATGACTGTGAAATGAAGCTGAAGTTGGCAACGATAATGCAAACAAGAGGATACCTTCAGCATGAGTGCTGACCCCATTGCATGAATAGCACAATTCTGACTCGTAATAAAATCCTCTGCTATTGTCTGTGTGTGCATAAAACACCCTTGTAGTGAAATATATACTCGTGATCTCTCCCAGCAAACTGAAAAAGATAAATTAATGCCCTCTTATGCCTTAAGGCCAGAAAGCTGCAGACAAACTGAAAAGAACTGGATGTCAGCTCAGTCTGTTTCTCAAAGTTGCACAGCACATCTTCAGCTGCAGCTTCTTAACGCTGAAGTCTTGAATATTCACTGCGCATTGCCAAAGTCCTCTGCTCAGAAATTTTCAAAATTAATAAATAATTTATTCCTTCAGACCACTATTGCTTACCTCCCTCAGCATGACTGATCCCTGCTTCCATTTTTATCTTTCACATCCCTGAGGACTCCTGTATCTTAGTTTTAACTTCCAGTGACCTTATGTAGTCCCTCACATTTTCTGTTCACCTTCGAGAGATTTTCTGATGTTTCACATTCAGGCTCTACATCATATCCTTGTTCTTCCTCTCACCGTCTGTAGCTTTTCCATGTAAGTTCTGTACCGGAAAGGTCACAGACCCGATCTCAGGCCCCTTGGCCAAAGAGCAGTGAGGAGTGAATTTGTTTAGAGGTAGCTCAGCACCCTCTGCTGTATCCTCAGCGAACTGCAAATTTCCCTGCAGGTGAAGGACCAATTCCTCGCAAAAGAAAGAAAAATTCTGTGAAGACAGATGCCTAAGGGCATGACATAGGAACTTCCGTGCCTGCTGGGAGATAGAAAAAACTTTGCTTTTTCCCCTTCTCCTCTTCTTAAGGAATGAAATACCGAATATAGTATTTTCAACTTTTTTAAACAAATAAAAAAAGCATTGAAATTGGCAAATGACATTCCTCAAACTGTTTTAACCTTTTAAATTATTTTTCCTACCCACTACTTTAATTTATAGAACGGTCACTTAGATGTAAGGTGTGAAAAAAATCACATTATATTCAGTCAAATTTTTTTTCATTTATTTTCTGAATTGGGAAGCACGAGGATGTCATTCAAGTGTTCCTCCTCAGCATGGATAGCTCCAGAATCTTTGCTTTCTTTCTCAAATTAAATTGTTTCTCTTCAAAGCGCATTTCAAAGCTGTAATATTTCTGAAGATAAGGTTGCTGGATTTTTTTTTTTTCCTTCAGGATTAGACTGTGGGCTCAAATACATAAGGTAATACATGTTAAGTAGAAGATACTACCAGACAGTACTAAGTAGATCAAAGCAGCAATAAAATAAATATCCATTTTCATACTACAGTTGTTTTCTTTATTGATATGATGTTCCAAGTTCTCTTCTCAGCCTACAGCTACAAAACACAGTCTGCCTTTTTCCAGCTCTCACCACAGAAAAGGTAAACTGATGATTACCTGAACCATGAAGATTGTTACTGAATCTGAGTGGAAACCATTGTGGTGAGCAGGAAACAGAAATCATTCCGTTCTCCGTGAACATTAATTCACAACTCTGAATGACAGGGTGATTCTTTGTTACTGTGACTGTTGTAGATCTAGCATGTATGACTCTCTCCTACACAAATTCTTTCAGACAGGGCCCATAGACACAAATTTTCAGCTGCTTGAAGCTCAATTCTGCAATTGATGAGGGCTTGCGGAGTGGGATGAAAAGAGAAACAAAACCAATAAAACCAAAGTATTCCACCTGACTGCAGAATGCAACTTCCAGAAATTTTAAAAGCTACAGTACAACTTCACAGACTTGGATGATGACTCCGCAGTGTGATGAAACACAGATTAGACAGAATCCCATCTTGGGATCCAAACAAACAGAAAACCACTGGGGCACAAATAATGTCAAAGTTGGCAAAAATGTTTTACCAGCCTCACTTTTCAAGCTATTGAAGCTCATCCAGAACTAAAGGAGAGTTAAAATTTTTTAAGTTACGCTACACACCTTTATTTGAACATGTCTGTGGCACTGTAAAGTTAAATCTCTTGAACGGACGTTTGCTTAGAAGGAAGTTGACTTTGAGATCCCAGCTAAACTCTGAAGTATAAAAATACTGAGGAGGAAAAAAACTCACCAACTTTCAAAAAAAAAAAAAAAAAATTAAAGGCAGCTATACATTACAATATATACATTACAATAAGGCAAATGGGAAGTTGAAAATTCCCATGCTGGAGCAGGGCAAGGACTCTTCTTCGCGAGCAGTGGAAGAAACATGTGATGAACTGATTATAACTCCCTTCCTCTGTCTCCATGCACTTCTGGGGGACCAGGTAGAGCTGGAAAGGAGGGAGGGGTGCAGGGAAGGTTTTTTAAGAATTATTTTACTTATCATTATCCTGCTGTGATTTTCTTAGTAATGAATTCAATCAATATCCTCGAGTCTGGTTTTCCCATGATGGTATTTGGTGAATGACCTCTTCCAATTCTCATCTCAACTCCTGAATCTTTCATTGTTTTCTCTGTCCCATCCACTTGTGATGTGAAAAGTAAAACATTTCAACTCCAAAGGAATTTATCCTATGTTCCGGGAACTTAATCTCAAAAAACTATACCAGCTTTTAGTTTTATTATACCTAAAATAGTCCAGGTAAAGTTAGGGTCAAAACAAAACAAAGGCATTTGATGACTCAGTCATACCAAAATTTTGCCATACACACAGTGATGGTGGAAATATGAATTTCAGAGTTGTTCTCAGAAGGAATAGGCTGCATTCTGGTACCCTTAATTCAGAGTCTCCAGTTGCTATTCTTGTGCAAAAGTAAAAGTAGTCTTTGCTATGTTTTGTCTCTTTTATCCCAGTTCCCCCATTTCATTCCATTTTGGGAAGAAACTGTTGCTACCTAAATCAAATGGTGAACTTTCACAAGTGTGGAACAGACACTGTGCTCTGAGCTCAGCAGAGCCTGCTAGAATGTAATATCCCTCAAAATTTACCCCTTTTTAAAGAGTGCAAACAAAAGGAGATTGCACTAAGAACCAAACTTTGGAATTCTGTAATAAAAAATCCATAAATAAATTTCTTTTTTTTAGGACTGCAGTCTATCTGTAATACTGTACAGGCACAATTATTTATCCTGCAGCTCAATGCACTCACAGCAAAAAATGCTCATTCAACAAATCATCGTGTTTTGCCTTAACACTTAGGCAATAAAGGACTTTTATTTACGCTATACATTTGAAACCAGAATTTTGAAAAACAAGAAAATTTTGTACTCCCACCTAAAACTTCAGCAGATGTTAATCAGAAAGATCAGTGATGTTTTAAATACAGTATTCATGCTGAACAATTTGCTGGTTTATGCCAACTTGACATATTATGGAAGTAACAAATACTTTGATATCCAGAGACTACGCAGTGCTTCTTCAGATGCCTCTTAACCAAAACAATTCACAGATGTTTGCTCATCTCTCTGCTGAATGTCCTCTTAAATTAGTTGATCCTAGAACAAAAATACAGGTAGAAATGAAAAAAACCAAACCTGGTAGAACTAAATTAAAGCTCTATTTGTGTAAACTATTTGGGGAATTTATATAAGGAAAAGCAAAACTATCAAAAATTAAAAATACAACCTATACACTTGATGAAAACTTTTCTGTTGTCATTTTCATGAACATAAATGTGCTCCTCTGTATTTCCATAAAAGCATTTTTGCCATATTCCAATTTTAGCTACACAAGTCAGTCTTCAAAGCTTTAATCTGTATATGAACTGAAATTAATTGCAATCATATAGCCAAATGACATCTATTACTAAAGTTTAATACAGCTACTCTTTTATAACATTAATTTCTCCTACATTATTTAGAGATCCTATCAGGTTCACGCATTATTTCACATATTGTATCACTGTCCAGAAATTGCACAATTAAAAACATTGTGATGTAAGCTTTTACAAGCTATAAGCCTTCATTTCTTAAAATATTTTTATTTTGGTTTCATGACCTCCAAACTATTTGGGGTGTGCGGGAAAGTCACATTTATTACAATGGACTAAACGTGCTTTAGAGATGAATTATCTTTTTAATATAAGTTAAAAGAATATTTCACTTGTGATGCAAACTTGGCAGTAAGGAGAATCAGGTCTGCAAGATATGATTGGTCAGGGTGCTACATGATCTCATCTAGGCTCTTCTTCCCAAAAAGGGCTGGACCATTCAAGGTGCCTTCTGACCAGGGCTGTTCCAAGATTCTGTGACTCTGATGCTGTGATTTTATTAATTAATCTGCTCCAGTGCAATTCCCACCCACATTGACCCCCTTGGGCTCACATTTATGCAGCTGCTTTTGCTAGTTTTATGTTGCACTCAACAAATAACACCCAGGACTAGCTCCCTTTTTACTGTGATCTGTGGACATTTACATGGATGTCTTGATAGGCAGATCTTTAAGAAATGTGCAGTGGAGACAGAAAATTTGGACATTATCAGATTTAAATCTCTGTTAAAATCTAATTCTGAAATGAAGCAAGAAGACATTTTCACAGCAGATATCATCCCACACATAAGACCAAGGCAAAAACACAATCATAAACACCAACATCTTTCATATTTTGCTGAGAGCCTACTTCCAATTCTGAAATATAATTTTTATTTTGGTTCATTCATTTAAGGTGCTATGTTGAATTTTTTTCAGGAAGTGGTAAAGATTATCTTATAAATATACTTGCCTTGTTGTCTTTGCAGGAGTCCAGAGATGGTGATTGGCTGCCTTGCCAGAGGCAGCTGTGGGGAAGGTGATGTAAATGAATACAGCTGAGGAGTTCTGAAAGTTAAATTAGCCCAGGACCCCCTTTGACTGCTCTGGGATCCAGATGATGATGGACATGCACTACGTGGTAATCCTACAGGGGTGGATCTGTTAATGAAATTAATTCATTCATGTGATTTGAGGCTATTTCTACAACAATACAAAAGATTCCAAAATTACTTCAATTTGTTGTCTATTATTTTAAAGGAAAATGTTATAAATTACGTATTTTTACTCATTTAAGATTTTTACATATTTCAAAAAGCAGATTGACAAAAAAATTACGGAATCCGAGGTGGAAAAAAAGAAATACTTTGTTACACATATTTTAAATTTCTGTTAGGAAGATATATTTGGCTTAATGATTATAAAGAAAAAGAGTAAAATTTTTCCAGAATGATTTAAAGTTATTTATTGATGTTAATAATTCTCACAGTTTAAGACATTTTCAATGTTTAAATGAAAAAACCAGAAACACCTGTTGCAGGCTGCATGAAAAGTTCAGGTTATTCAGAGAGCAGAGAGCAGCCCTTGTGCAAATATTGTGCTTCCATCTCTGATTTTTATAAGAATGATACAGGCAGAGACGTTGTTAAACTTCCTCACTATAAAATTACTAACCCTTTTTAAAGGATGTAGATGGCAACAGCTACAGAGGTACAGATTATATCCGCACATTTTTGAAAAACTTTATTTCAAAATAAAACTTTCCCCCAAAAGCAAACATGTATGTAGATGATAGCCAGGCTGCACAATAACACTTCTTCACATCTAGAATATAACCTTTCAACATACAGATTAATACAGGCCAGAGGGGAAATTTCAATCTCTTATAGGAGATTGGTAACCTCTTGAAAAAGCACTGAATTACCTTGCAGATCCTGCTCCAAAATTCCTCCTTGGCATTATTACAGCTGTCTGAGGACTTCTGTAGGATACACTGCCTGTTGGAATAAGATTTTTGCAAACAATTTTTGTAAATTATCCATTTTACTTAAGAGATAACTTAGGAAACAAAGATTAGTACTTTTATTGCATGATTTGGGACAAATTCATGATTGATTCATTCAAGAACTAAAAATGGTGTACAATTACAATAGTCAATGAGAAAGCTCAGCTGTCACGAAAACATCATATTGTACCATCCCTGCAAATCTTGTTCCAGTAAAACACATGGTGGTTCCTTTCACCTTCTTTCATTTATTAGACTATTTTTAGACTATCAAGACAGCTGTGCTGAAGTGCTCCAGTTCTTCAGCTGATTTTTTTTTGCCCCATCCACCTCTGAGAAGGAAACTTTCCTTAGTGCACCATTAAATCATTGTTTCCACTTACCCTTACTTTCACACATAAACTTTGATTCCCTCAGCACTGTCCACTGCAAAACTTTATGTGAAGGTTCTGAAATCTGCTGAACACATAACTGTTCTACATAAAATTTTACTGTCTAATAAATATCTATTTATATTTAGACACAATAAAAAAAAAACAGTTAACCTCAGCTCTCTTTATCTTGTTATGCCTAAATTTATAGGCAACCATACATTCAGGAAGGGTCTGAGCATATAAATCAGACATAACACAAAAAAAGCAATTTTTCCTCTTTCATTGAAATTGAATTGCAATTGCATTTGTCCTTGTTTCAGGACACTTACACCGTGTAAAAACACAAGAGTGCTAAAAGTTCTTTATGTGGCTGCAGATGGTTTCTATGAACTGCTGAAGCCAGGTGAAAGCCTGCCTGAGCATGGACTGCTGCAGAAACATGCTGAATGTAAAACCAAGAATGGGAGAGACACATAAATAGTAGGCCTGCAAAGCATTAGGAATTCTGGGAAACTCCTCACAAATAAACAGTTCTCAAGAGACTGCACCAATTCCAGTAGGCCAGTTCCAGTAAAACTCATGTTTTATTTACATATGGGTGTTACCCAAGTTCAGGGTATGAAGGAATGAAAAAAAGTAGTGGCAGATAAAATGTCTTATACCCTATAACAGTGATAAGGTGAAAAAAAAAACCCTTTTCAAAGAAATTCTTGATCTCAACTACCTCACTTATGTTATTAAATATTTTTTCAACTTCCCTTTAGTTTCCCCCCCTTTTCTTCATGTGATATTTAATATGAAATTATGGACAATGTTACTCTCTGTTAACCACAAACATAAAATTATGAAGCTTAACAGAGGGTCAACAATGTATATTGCAAGCATTCCTGTTCTGCTCAATCACACATATAGTTACAGTATTTTCTTTGCAACTGTTGATTAGGCAAAAATCAGTTTGGTTACAAGTAATCATTTACTGAGCAGAAGAGGTAAGTACTAGGAAAACATTTCACACTTCATTTTAACCATTTCACAGCAGCTGGATTCAAGTCCACCTGGTAAATTCCTCACATCTCAACACAATTCAGGTTTTTATAGTAAATTGCTAATGTATGGGTTTTAATTTATTCATCCTCCTAATGTAACAGAGATGTTATTCAGTTGCAAAGTTACTCACCCATATGTCCATCCTGTGGTGGAGTTATTACTGACAATCTTGTTGGACCTGTTGGTGTCTCCAGCTAAATGAATGGCAAGTCATTAGCCACAGTGAAATAAGCATATTAATTATTAAGACATTTTAAGCAATACTGTTATATATTTTTCAGTTCTACAGAGCCTGCAGATTCCCAGAACTCTCTGCTGTCAGTTTTATTCATAGTAATAAAAGGCAAAACCTAAGAACTAAGGTACTATTTTTAAAGATCTATGGGCAGGTGGGAAATGCATGTATTTTAGCTTTATTATAACCTATCACGTTCAGATAAGAAGTGTTATGAGACACTCTCACTGTTTTCTGTGCTAATAATTCCATTTGCAAGTTAGCAGCTGTTCCTGGATGTTACCTCTCCTAACCAGGATACTAACACCATGAAAAGCTCCTGCCTTCATTCTCATATTCACAATATCTCTCAAAACCTGCAATTCCCTACTCAGGTATCAGAGTCTAAATGGTGCTTTCTGATCACTGACATTCTTGTAATATTGGGATTTTAAGAATTTGCCATTTACTTTGTCATCACAAGTTTAAAAGCCTGTATATGGCATGTGGAGAATATAATCCCAGAAATCCATGTTATGATTTATTTGCTTTTGGTTTCTTTCAGGGAGCATCAGACTTCTACCCTGCACCAAGCATATCTGAAATAATCATGCACATCAGAATGATTTTTGAATGGGATGGGGGGAGAATCCTACTTTTTGCAGCATTAACAGAGTAGGAGAAATCAAAAGGATATATGTGTGTAACTATTCATAAAAAAATATTTAAAAACCACACTTACTTTCCTCATTGGTGAAGGTACAGGATCAACCTCCATTGCCTCCATCCTTGCAAGAAAGGTCAAAGTAAGAATGACATTGTAATAAAAATAGCATTTTCATTATAAAGACTAAAATTATGTTAGATTCTAATGTTAAATTTGACTAGTAATGGAAAAGCATAATACATAATGCATAAGACATAAGTATTTAGGGCTTATTCCAAAACTCACTAGCAGTAAGAAAAATCTATTCATTGATTCTGAGCTTTGGTTTAGACATTTACAGAGAAAGTTATTTTATGATTAGCATCATTATTCTTCTAGTTGTTTGAATAAATGTGTATATTTATGTATTTGACATTTGTATCTGCAACGAGGGCACTCTGAATCTCTGGGTTTTTTGTACAAAAAAAAGTCACAGTCAAAGGTATAGAAATATTTTAGCTTGAGCAAGCTGTATATTCATTTTACTTAAAAGTAAATGAGCCTTACTGGACTGGCTCATCCCACCTAACCTGAGACAACTACAGTGTCCATTCAGGTGTCTGTACAATAAAATTAGTTTTTCTCTATGTTAAATGGAGAGTGTCTCACTAATCTATCTATCTATCTATTCCTCCAAAAGTTCTTTGGAATAAGGTGCATGATGTCTTAGATTTCTTTCCATCCCCACAACTGTAATGTACACTTGGATAGATGAGACTGTCCTCAGTTCTTTCATATTTGAACAGTTTGCAAAAACAAAACACAAAATCAGAAAATATTTTAAACTCATTACAAGAAGGTTAGTTTCTGTATAAAATATTAGTTAAGATTTTCATCGAAAATTAACAAATTTGTACCCACGTGTCAGAAGTGGAAGGACGACTGGAATGAAGAGAATATGAAGAATAAACATTCTGTTTTCTTGAAGGAACTGAAGTCATTAAGAAATTTAATATTAGAACATAGCTATGTCCAGTTATAGGTATTCCATAGTTAATATTTTAAACCAACACTTCTTACTGGAAAATGGATTTCTGCTTGTACTGGAAAATGGCAGCGGTGTAGTTTTTTCAGGAGGTTTCATACTAAAGGGGAAAGAAGAAACAACAGATATAAATTAAAAGCTGGCTTAATTAGTTAACATGTTTAACTAGACAATAAAGCATAAAATCAAAGCATTTTATCCATCAGTAGCAGGTTTTAACCTAACATGACTTGCCATGAAGCAAAGTAAGAATTTATTTGGTAAAGCTATGAACTTGTTCTTTACATCATAATATCTGCAGTGCTCATTACATACTCCGCAATATCAAATTTAGCACAACATTATGGCAAAGCACTTTAGAGAACAAAAGATGTTAAAATACAATGATTAACTATAGCTAAGTACAAAATTGATTTCCTTTCATGAAATTACAGATTTACCAAACTTTAAGAAATCTAGTTGTCAAATGAAATGTTGGCATTTTCATGCTACTCAACAATAACTTTGTAAAACTGGTACCTTTGGTAAGAACCATAAACAGGAGGAATATGCTTACTAGACAAGCAAGGAAAGGCCCTAGGACACTACTCTCTAGGTAGAACTCAAAAAAAAATCAGAAATTCAGTTAAAACTCTGTTTTTGTATAACCAAGATGTTATTAATTTGAGACGCAGACAAGAAAAGGGAGGCAGTGAATAAAAATATATAAATTGCAATAATCCACAACATACAGAGTTTTGTTTATACTGGTTTTTCTTTCTGTTGCATTACACCAAGCAGCCCAAGAGAGTAAAATACAGTATTATGTGGATTTAAGAGTCAAGGGAAAGTCTGTACAAAAAAAAAAAAAAATACAGAAAAGGAAGAAAGATCAATTACAGATCAAATCTGTGAAATTAAAATGCTGGTCTCATGAACTGGCTTATTAAGGAGATTTAAATAACATTTATGGCTTTATGTTGGAAATAAGTAAGATGAAAAGATGCAGGTGTGTCAGTCATTGAGCAGGGGGATAACAATGAGGACCTCTTGGCTACCAATTTGAAACATTTGAGAAAAAAGACTAATTCAAGATGAGACAAGAATGTAATTTTTACTAGAAACAGAAACTATGAGAACCATGTTACAAAATTCTAGTAACTTTGTAAATGGGCTAAGATACCAGGAAATACCATAGTACTTTCCAGGCTGATGCTATAAAGTCCATTGCAAACTATACCAACATGGTTATGTAACTGCAAAAAAAAAATTAAAACTGAGGATCTATGTGATAGACTTTATTAAAAGCTAATTTTTAGAGTTAACTACTAAGTTGTATTTAAAAATAAAAAATTTCTTCCTGACAGGACTGATTATTGTGAATAAAATGGATCTGATGTCAGAAATCACTATACATTTATTTCCATAAAAACATATGAGGAAGGCAAACAAAACATAAATTTTTTTTTGTTTTATCAATTAAACTTGCTGTTGTCTGATTACATTTACTTTTGCTGCATTAGACCTCTTACCATTGTAGCTGTTGCATTTGTTGTGTTACTTTCTGAAGAGACTCTTCCAGCTTTGCTATCTGTGAGATAATCAGATTTAAACAAAGCCTATTTGTGTGATATACAGCTTCATTTTCATCCAACTAGTATTCTAAAGTGTTGAAAGGCTGCTTTCTATTGGTTTTAATCCTAAAACATCATTGCTATTCCGGATTTATTGGAGCTGTTATGGCTGTGTTATGGACCCATTAAAAACTCAGTCTGGAAGAGATATGCTTCTTTTCGGCAGTTAAAGGTTTAGTTTGATTACCTTTTCTTAAGTGTGCTGATAATATTGGATAAATGAATACTAGGAAAAGTGCTTAAAATTGTTTTCTTTTGCTTCCTATTTTCCATATCTGATATAAAAAGCTTTGTTATGATTAATATGGAGTTATCTGAAAAAGCTACTAATAAATGTAAAAAATACTATGTTCCCATATTTCACATTTCAGATTCAAAATGTATTCAGTTCACTGTGGTATCTATTTGTAGTAAGCTTAAGTGAAAAGTAGTCCCTACTACATTAGAGACACAACCGGAAAT
The DNA here is from genome assembly GCF_029207755.1 of Chamaea fasciata. Taxonomy (NCBI): domain Eukaryota; kingdom Metazoa; phylum Chordata; class Aves; order Passeriformes; family Sylviidae; genus Chamaea; species Chamaea fasciata. The sequence continues at coordinate 7,022,358 of NW_027094091.1, read as the reverse complement.
ATCTCCATTAAAGAATGCTATGAGCTGGCAAAATTGAAGAATATTAAGGTCAAGAACACTAGGTCAGCTCCCTAGTACGCTTATTTTTTATAGTCTTTCATTATGTGAACATATATTATATTTTATGAAGGATGTAAAAGTTTACTCAATAGTTTCAATATTGCATCTGTATTTTATCCTTAATTTCCATCATGTGACCTCAATCCTTCACACTATTCATATTTTGATTTGAAATTATGAATTTGCCTGTTAGCTTTACATGCTTCTTAAACTATTATTTGACTCTTTCAATAAAATTATCTGGTTTATAAAATCACATTGTTTGTGGGACATACTATGCTCTTTTAGCAGATGCAAAACTGTGCAAAACAGATTAAAGTAAAAAGGTAATTTAAGATCTGGTTTTTGGTATTCTGTTTTCTTCCTAATGAGAGCTAGGTTTAATTACGAAAGGAACCAGTCAGGAAGAATGTACTTTACCCTGTTGTATTTCTAAGGACATCCCATGTCTATTTAATCTAGACTAAACTATTTAATCAAATACTATTTAATCAAATACTTAGAAGTAGCTGAAAACTGAAAAAGAAAACTGCCTTCCTACCTACAAAGGAAGAAGCATAGTCACAAATGCAGTACCTGTTCTCCACAGAATAATTAATTCTGTCCTTCACATTGAGCTATCCCAAATTCAGGTTATTAGCCCTTAGTCTAGTTTCCCATTGCTCAAGCTTCTCATTTATTCTGTCAGCCCTAGTCTTCTATTCCTCTGGGCTTACCTCCACTTTCTCCATACTGTGAACTGGTTTCTTCCCTCCCTGTCCTTCAATTCTCCATTTAATCTTAACCACCTCAAAACTAGAATATTTTATTAGTCACCAGAATTAAGAGTCCTCACAGACTTTCAACAATTAAAAACTGGTATTAATAATGACAGTAATGAGTCAATCCTGATAAATTATTCTGAGTAGTCCAATAAAAGATCAATATAGTTTCTAAAAATAAACCAAAGTAACAAGGCAAACATAAACAAAACCCTAGAAAATCACAATCAGAGTTACCTTTTGTTTGTGGTGTGCCAAAAAACGCTTACGATGTTTTTCTTGAAATTCTGAAACCTAAAAATAAATAGTTATATCAAGCTTCACATAATTACATTTATGCACCTCAGCAAAGAAGTGATGGAAAAGAACTACTTCACAGTATGCAAAGTTTTGTGTCTTTTAACAGGCAGTTAACATATCTTCTATAAATTCTCTTAAAAAAATCCCAAATTATTCTAAGTTATCACTGATAGACAAAGTCTTATAATTTAATCAAATATGACCTACAGTAGAGCTGGTAGATTTATTTCACTGGAGTTATATTTTAACACTACGTTCAATAAAAAGGTAAAGATATTAAAAAGCCAGTTTAGCTGCAGTGTTTCTTATTCATCAGTGCTAAGCAAACACATAACATTAATGGCAACATAAAAAGTAATCTGTCTTACTGGCAATTATAATGTGCCTTGTAAAAATACCCTGTTAATTAAAAAATAATTGTTAGACACAGAGTCTGGTGATGTGTAAGCACTTCTTATGTCCAGATGAAGATCATAAACCACGACAAGTTAAAAGTAAAAATGACAAGGTAGGTAAGACAAGAGCTTGAGGAACAAATTACCATAGTCAGTAACTTCTAATAAATCTTTCTTCTCACATGTAAGAAAACTGCCAGAAAATCTGTGGGAATAGAGAAAACCAAGAAGAAACACTCCGAGAATATAAACCCGTAGAGGTGTATCCAACTTAAACAGTTACTTTTCATTCCCCCTGGAAGAACCTGGGAGGCTGCCGCTGAATACTCATCAAAGGATCAGGCATCTCTTTGGAACAACTGATGGAAGAAATACCCACTTTAGAAAGCAATGGCTCTGAGCTGCCTCCACTCACTCAGAAATACGTTCCTGGGTCTAGGAGAAACCTGAATTTGTCATTTTAGTGCTCAGTACCAGTCAAACAGTAAATCAGATCAGTGGTTTAAAATGCAATAGGAGGCACCATCATTCCCCTTTAAAAAATGCATGTTCCTATATCCTGAATCTGCTCAACATCTCAAAAAGAATAAAGCAGGTCTGACAACAGTTCAGATTAATCAGAGGTATGCAAGAACTTCAGTAAAAGAATCACCACATAGAATATGAATCTTCATGGCTGAAAGACAGTTGAAGAAGGGATGCATCAGCAGTCTAAAACAAATGATTAGCACAGATGTAGTGCATGAGAACTGATACTCTTCCCTCCAGAATGAGATTCAAGAGTAAGAAATGAAACTAACAGGTTAAAATCTTAAAAATTAAAATATCACCATGCAGTGAACAACCTGTGGACCTCCCTTCCACAACACGAGACAGATGCTAAAATTCAGGAAACAACCTGACAATTATGTGGGGAAAAAATATCCACCACAAGCTTCTGAATGCAAAGGACCAACCCCACCCTGAGAAATCCCTGTGCCACAAGCTGTTGAAAGCTGGGAGGCTCTTCTGAAGATGTATCACTACACCCAGCTCTGCTCTCACTAAGCACCCACCAATGTGGCAAGACACTAAATTAGATAAGAGATTAGATAAGATGCTCTTATGTCTTTTGATGCTGGGACAAGTTCTGAACATACCTCACTGCCTTGACTACACTTCAGTATGTTCCCAACAGGTTATCTCAGGCTCCAGAAAACCCACCTCAGCCTCGAGAGATTGAGCCCTCTTCTTTTCTTTCTTTAGGCACATTATGAAAGTTTGTATTCCCATGTGATTGGAGGAGTGGTTCCCTGCACTTGTTCAGTTTATGGAGTAACTGCTGATCCTGCTGTTAGAAAGTGGGTATGGAAGGACAGAGGGAATCTACATCTTTACCTTGTGTCACTTCTGCATCTGAGGAAGAGCACAGCTCAGGAAAGGGGCCAAGCTCAGCTTTGGAAAAGTCTGTGAAGCCTGGGGTAGAGCAAATGTGAATCCATGAGCATTGCTGGAGAATCAGGTGATATTCCCTGGGTTACTGTTTCTGCTGGATCAGGAAGCTCACCCGAAGATCAGCAAGTCCCAGCCCAAGGAGATGAGAACAGACAAAGAAAGCTGCAGCTGGGCCCAGGGACAATGCACTACTGGAGTGGTTGAAACTGCTGCTGAAATGCACAGGGAGAGGGACAAGGACACACAGCCCCAAAGCCAAGCTGAAGAGATGCAGAAAATGAGAAGGAAATGGGAGTTGGTATGCACTCATTTAACCCAAACAGCTACTGAAGTTCCTGACTGGGTACTAAGTCTGAAGAAAGGAATCCTATCTGGAATTCACTGAAAGCAAGAGGAAAACGACCTTGAAACCATTTACTGCATTTATCTGGGGGAAAAAAAAAAAAGAGCTGAGTTTTGATTAAAAAAAGAAAAAAAAAAATTAAAAAGAGAGAGAGCACAGTCAGCTCAGGTTTTCACTGTGTAACTTTTTATTGCTATAATTAAGGCACACTATCTGGGCACGTTTAAGCTTCTGGCAGATCTAATTTTTCATTGCATGGTATTGAAAGTGATTTTACACCATTAAAATAACCAGACTAGTGGTCCTTAGAGAAAGTTTGAAAACATAAGCAGTGACCATGATGAATAATTTATGTCTCCTTAATAACTTAGGAACTGTGGAATTAAGGAATACAGTAACGGTTATACATTCATTTTCAAGCACTCACTCCTACACTTTTCCCATTCACATAAAAATCAGTAGGAGATGCTGATTATTTTAGAAAGTTAAAAAGCTTTAAGGCAGATTCACCTGTGATACTTGTTTTGAATACTTCTTGCATAACACATCTACTCGCATGAACAGTGATTGAATATCAGGACTTACCTATGAAGAAATGAAAATATACCAAGGTTAGCATTTTTATTAGCAAGTCATATTAAAGAAAGTCCTTTGTAAAGTGTTCCTTAAATTGACTGATGTATACAAATAAAAAAAAAATTGACAGATCAGAGAAGAATAATGTAGAAATTGAAAATAGGCCTAGTTTTCTTTAATGGCCTTATCAACCATCTGGAAAGCATTGGACTTTTGTTTAAATATATTACCCACATATATACTTATTGTGATTAAGACAGTACCAGAGGACATTCAAGGAGGATGCTGTGGCCCCTGAAAGAGGAATTGCATTCACACCAACAGCCAGGTTTCTGGCAGCCCCTTTCCAGGCTTCTTGGTTCTCACCACTCCCAGCCACAGGGACACATCCTACAATCAGTTTTGTTTCAAAGTCCATTTTCAGAATAGTTCCAAAGCTGACTGGGATCCCTTTGTCTCTCCCTGCCCAGTGGGCAGCAGAATATTATCCTTGAAAAAGGAAAGAGCCCAAAAGTGATTGTTGAATTTTATAAGGATTTTATGACTTGTGTGTGCCTTTTAATCAGAGATCTTGATGTGGCCTCACAAATGGCCACCTGTGCTTTCAAAAAACGTTGAGTAAGTGCTCTATACCTAAGCCATCATTGTAATAAAAATATATTTGTTACTAAGGGTGAGGAAAAAAATGCTTCAAAATATAAAGTGAATTTCAGAATAATAATATTCAGACATCTATCCAAACCTACAAAGCAGTGTAGACAACTTAAGTGTTACTTTAATCCAGAATACACATATTTCTAATCTGTTCATAAGAAAAACAAAGAAAATACAACTCCAAAACAGTTATACTAGTTATAGTACAAAGTTGAAATAGTTAAACAACTTTCAAAAAACAATAAATCCAGGGGGAAAAAAAGCTACCTGTGAACTGGATGGCTCTCTTTGATTTACTGTGATTGTAGAAGAGAGGGCAGGCTTAAAACTACCCCAAATTCGAACAAAAAGACCAAAAATAATGCTTCTTCTTTGACGACAGGAGAAGGCTGTCCCAGAAAGAAGGCAGCCTTCATGTAAGGAACCACCTTTCAAAATCCAGCAAAAAAGAACTGAAACTGCTGTAGGAAAAATTTAAATTACTCCCAGAAGTATTAAAAACTTCAAAAATCTTTAAAAAAATAGAAAGATTTTAAAAGATTAATTATTAAAATAAAAAAGAACTAGGCCACCTGTGAATGAAGTGTCAGTTTTCTGGGATACTAAGAAAGCAGAAAGGATAATTGCAGTCACTTAAATTAAAAATAGTGCATTGAAATCAAAAAGGGTTAGGCTTTGCTCCACTTTAAAATGCACAAACATCTAGAAAAACAGTACTATTATCTACAACAAAAATATCTTAACACTAGCATAAAGTCAAATATCCAAGATTAAACAACAGCCAAACCTATTTTCAATGTGTGCTTAAATTAAATCTTAATAACAATAAAAGGAAATTGAGTCTCTTATGTATGAAAAAACTGATTGAGCAAGGAGCTAAATTAACAACTTGGATTTGCAGTAGATTTGTACCTTCTGTTTCCCATATTGTGACATCAGCTACTGGGAAGTCCTGTGCAGCAATTGATGATGCCCTGCACTGTTTGTCACTGCAGAGCTGTGCATGCTTTAGGAAAACTGTTTTTCCTTGCTTTCCCCAGCTACTAATTTTTAAAGAACTCACAGGAGGTAAATAATTGTATTTGAGATTCCCTCTGCAATTTTGCATTTGGTTGACATTAGCCAAAGCATTCAAAAATTTCCAGCTGACAGATGGAGAAACACAGACAAGACAGCACAGTTAACCTACCTGTGGTGTTTCAGTAAAGAAAAAAAAAACAAGACAATAATACACCATCTTGAAAAAATAAGACAGTTATAAAAATACATTCAGCTTCTTTAAATCAAATGCATTCATAGGAGTCAAGCTTTTGCAATCTCTTTAGGGTTCTATCAAAGCCATGATCTTGGTTTAAGTACCTATCAGATTTGAAAAAACTAAAACCCAACCAGCTTCATGCTGATGTAAAAACTCTTTCAAATAAAGATTTGTGTAACACTGTTTGTATTTTATCTGTTGCATGGAGGAGTAGCAGATGTTCCTATAATATTCTGAAACACTGAACAGCCAGATTCTGATTTATCATAACACTTAACCATCCTCTGGGGAAAAGCAAGTGGGGATCCTGAGGCACAGAAGGAAGACATAAAGGTGACAAGGATGCATTACTGTAAAGATGAGAATATTTAATGTGTACATGTTGATTACCCCGACATACAATTTAATTAGCAGTTCTTACACATTTATAGGACATCTTCCTCATTGGGAATTCTTCCATAGCATCAAGCTCATAAAGCTTCCCAGGTATATTTCCACTCAGGTTCCTGAATTACAGAGCCATGACTTTTTTATATGCATCTTTAATTATCATTCCAATCATTTTATCTGTCCTTAATCAAGGATAAGCAATCATCATTAATGTCTTTTTTAAAGAATATGGTAATTTGCTTCCTTCCAGCCCTCCAGAGCAGTGGCAGGCTCTAATGAAACATCTAATATTTTTGTTAGTATCCCAATCATTGCATTTGTCAACTCTTTCTGTGTTTTTGAAGTAAATTATCAAGTGCCGCTGCAATGGTGCAATTTAAGACTGATGTAACTTAAAAATTAACATTGTTTTGAGAAAGGTGTTGGACAAGATGATCTCCAGAGGTCCCTGACAACTTAAATTATTCTTTGATTGAGATGAATAATAAAGTTTGCAACAACAATAGGTTGATATTGAAAGCATAGTAAAATATGCCCTTTAGAATTTTTATGAAGGGCTTTGTCATTTTTTTTTTTCAGATTTGATTACTGTGTGCATTGTTCCTTTGTATTACAATTGCATTTTGTTGTTTGGTTGCATTTTTTTTAAATTGCATTGTCTTCTTCAATGTGCAAGATTCCTAGGAGGTTTTCATGTCTAGCTGTATTGAATTTTATTAAATGTTTTTAGTGCTTCTCTTTTATCCTTATAAGGCATTATCTCTTAGGTAGGCATCAGTCTACAAAAATATTAATGTTTTCAACATCTATTTATGAAATCAGCTAAAGAGAAGATTTCTCCTTGGAGACATGGCAAAATTAAATATTCCTAACGATTCATCAAGAAAGGGAATTAAAAGCTCTTAATTCTCCAGTGAATAACAAGAATTCCCCACAATATTTCAAACGCTTTCTTAATCACACAGCCAAAAGGAAAACAGTTAAGCTTAAGAGAAAACAGGGGAAAATACCCTAATCCACTTGAAAACACTGCTGAGCCATCATGCAGGTTTTCAATTCAGTCCATTACATGAAATAATTAATTACAGTTCATTTTCTGTGATGTACAAATGTCAAAATCAATGAACATTCTTCCACATTTTGAAAGCAGTCACTGATGTTATACAGTAACCAGCCATATTTCTTGTAAAGTGTAGAATGATTTACATTCTAGCAGTACCTGAAAACCTAAAAAGTGTCCATAGGCTTCAATTTGAAGGAACATATACAACAAAAAGCTGAGCTGTCTAGAGCCTAAGTATCTAAGTTCAGCAACCTATTATCAGTAAATATTCATGTCACAGTTGGCAAAGGCAAAAAAAGGAAGTATTTTTTAATGCAAATAGTTTTGCTGTTAAGCAAACCACATATTATTGTAATGTGACAAAACTAAAACTTGATTTACCTCTTTTGAAAGGACCAGGGTACGACAAGCACTTCTACAGACCAAACATTCATCTTTTTTGCCTGTAAGGTAAAGAGACATTTAAAATATAGATAAAACTGAATATATATTAACTACATTGTATATAGAATGCGATGCCTAAACCTCTGGAGTTTGGGGAAGAAATCTGCAGGTTACACAAGAAGTATAAATAAACATGAATAAAGAATTTGATTCTATAACGATTACACAGAGTTGCAAAGGAAAACTGTGTGTGAATGTCATCAGGTCTTACTCCTGTAAATAAGCATTCATGTAAATGATTTTATGAATATCATTAGTGTCACAGAATGCAGGTGACTTTTAGTTCCCTTGATTTAAATAGGACTACTTGCCTGGTTTAATTAAATGTATGCTTAAGTACATTAATGAGTTACAGTCAATCTGATATATTGCTTTTTAGATTGGGGCACAGTTGGGTTCTCCCAAGAAGAAAATGTATGAAACCCAAAGGTCAAGGAATAAATAATTTTATCTTCTGAATTCCTCCAATAAGAAAACAAAAAAATCACTTTTTAAAACTTTATGACTTTCAAACTCTTTGATTATCTGCAAACATATTAGAAAATATCTATAGCAAATGCACATTATTTCAATATTTACAATGGATAATTTTACTAGTTACTGCCTTTCTGAAGATTCTAAGGATCCGTGTTTACAAACATCTTTAAATCCATTTTAAACCTTGTATTGTCATTACTACTGAATTCACAGCAAAAAGACACATAATCTCACACACGTTTTTGTGCCAAACAATATTAAGAGCAGAAGGGAAAGATGCTGTTCATGTTCTAGGAGCCTGCAAGCTGTAGAAGCTGAATTTTATGATCCTCTAGCCTCAATAGCAACCCTGTGAAAACGCCTAGTCAAAAGTCTTTAGTTTTGAAACACAGATCGACCATTTCTTTTGTGTGCCCTTACAAAAACCAGGGCATTCAACATTATACGAAAGGGAAAAACATTTGATATTTGTCTGCTGCATTTTTTTATTTTGAGAAACAATTCCATTTTTCTTGTCCTTTCCATGTGTCTTGGTCCAAGAACATCATAGGAGTCCCAGAATACGATTCTGGAATTGTACATAACACAAGAGCTTCAAAACATCACCTCCACCCTTCCCTCATACTGCTGAAAGTTTTCAGGAACAATACTGAGCCTTAAAACTTATTAAGACTAATTTCCAAAACCTACCCTAAACAAATCCTACGGTTTTTTATTTGCTCTTTCACAAAGGAAAAACCATTACTTTTCCCAAATCAGCCAGAACAGAAGGCCATCTATTTGTGGGGCTTCTTGTACAAAATTATGGATCATAAGCATCCAGAATCCAGCTTTATTAAAGGCTCCATTGCCTGTGCCCAAGGCTTGCCCTCAAAGCCACATCCACGCGGAGGTGGACACAGACGGGTTTTGCTGTTCAAAGACAATCAACAGCAAGGATTGGAAAGGCTTATCAGTAACATTCGAGAAAGCGCTCAGGGCTTTCATTTTTTTCCCTCAGCGGGTCAGAAATACGGATGTTTGGAGTGGATGTGTGCACGCCAGCACAGCCCGCCCCGCCGGGCGCGCCCCAGCGGCCATTACCTTTCTGCAGGCAAACCTCACAGAAAACGTGGCCGCAGCTGGTCAGGCAGAATCGCGGCGTGGGGTTGCGGGGCTCGGACAGGCAGGAGTTGCAGAAGGCGGGCACGGCCATGGGGCAGCGGGGCAGGAGGGCCCGGCGGCGGCCCGGGGCTGAGGGAGAGCCGCTCGTCCTCAAGCCGAGCCCCGCGGGCGCGTCCCCGCCACGTCCCGCCCGCTGAGGCGGCCCTGAGGGCAGCGCCCCGCGCCCCTCCCGCCGCCGGGCCTCAGGGCTGCAGAGCGCGGTCCTCACACGCAACCCCCCCAAGAATTTGGTTTTTCTGGCGTCTCACTGCTAAAGCGGAGCGGTGCCGACGCACACAGTACTCCGAGAGATTCCTTCTCCCGTCCCCAAACGTGGGGAACTGAAGGGCACCCACAGGGCTCCGGGAAGGGGCTTCAGCAGGAGCCCCGCCCTGCTCGCTCCTCCCGGTCAGCAGATGGGGGAAAAAAAGCGTAGGAAATAATTGTGAGTTTCACTCTTTTAAATGCAAGAATCCAGGAAGTTTGCTAATTGGCTATCACGCGTTTGCTGTGGCATTTTCTGTTGTGGAAAAAGAGCAAAACAAGGAGATTTGATGTTCATTTCTTAGACAAAACAAACAAAACAAAACAACCCGCAACCCATTGTTTGCTAGCAATGAATTGATGGAAATTTTAGGGAGAAAGTCCCTTACAGACCTCGTTGCAGTGCAGGGTGTAGCTCTGGGTATGACAGAGCCACAAGCGGCAGAGGAAGATTTTAACTTCACAAAGGCTTCTGCCCCCAAAGTGCTTCCCAAAGGAGCTGTGAGTCAACTTCTGCTTTATGGAGTTAATTAAAGATCTTGAAGGAGACTGAAAACATTTCATAAAAGCAAAGATTATGACGATGTTGATGATATGATGATGATTACTATTATTAATAATAATACTACCACTAGTAGTAGTAAAGAATTAAGTAATCACGGGTTATATTTGAGACGCCCAAGTCTCAGTGCCGAGTCTTTGAGTACAGACCTAATTAATATGGTGGAACATGATCGGCTCTTTTATAAATTCCGAATTGTTGCTTGTTCCTGGATTACCAGCTGGAGTGTATTGTAAGTGAAATGAGTTATGTTTGTCATTGGGATGTGGTTAGGAGCCTTACACTAAATATCGGCTAAAGTCTGAACCACAACGTTGTCGTAACACTTTATTACTTTCTTCTTGGACTTCATATACCATATGGTTTTAACACATATTTCCCTCACCCACCACCAAATATGTTATTACAAAAGATGTTGTGAGTGAGTGCTCTATAAAAGTTAATTTAATAACTCTTACTTCCTGATCATTCCAAGTGGCACCTCTGAAGTATCTGAATTTTTAAATATAGGACACAATGCGGTGAGTAGCATTATGAGATTTTATTTGGATTGATTTGGACACTGAAACATTGCTTTTTGTCTCTACGTTGTATCAATTTTATTGATTCTCACATACTACCAGCTGTATTTTAATTCCCATCCTGAAAATGTAAGGAGCCTTAAAGGGAAATGTCATTTCCTTGCTGAAGAAAACAACAGGTGGGAAGATAGAAAAAAGAAAGAAAGCAGTGCCTTTAGAACAATAATTGGTCTGCAGGTATTTCACCTTTCAGTACCTTTTAAACTAGCAAAGGGTCTGAAAAGATGGGTAGGGAAAAAAACCCCACAGTATTCTGCTATCACAGTTCTCTAGAAACTTCAGCTTCCATGTTTTTCTATGTAATCACCTCCAGCTCCTTTCTGCTACTACTGCTGCTTTGTCAAGGTAATTATCTGGATTTTTAACCACAGCCTTTGACTTGTCATTGTATGATACTGTAGTTACACTGGTATTTGTACATAAACTAGCAAAATTAGGGCATAAAGATAGATGCAACCAAACTGCAATAAGTGAAATGGAAAATTAAGTCAAAACATGGTAATTTCTGTAGGCAGTCATATTAAAGTTGGTAAATAATTAAAATTATAAAAATTCTCAACACAGAAACATTTAGTGCAGGAATGAATTAAAATAAAATTGGCATTGTTTACCAAGACACCTATAATTTGGGTTACTTTGGCATACTTCATGAAGACTATAATTTACATAAACAACTGTGGGAGGCATCTGATCATCATCAATTCTATAGCCTAATGTTTAGGGCTTTTCTGGAAGTAAAAAGCAAGTATAATTCCAAATTGCTTGTCTGGGTCTCTCTCTTCCACGGTAATTGCTGCCACCACTGATCAGTTCAAACTGAATATTTTACAAGAAAGCATTCCAAATTATATTTAGGTGTTACACATATATAGACTGAGTTCAATACACTCTCCCCCAATTAAACACTGCAGGGGGTGTAATTATTTCTCTGTTTACTATCTGAATCCTAGTCAGTCTGAAATGCTGAAATGTTCATGGTAGTGCCAAATAAGATGACTCAGCAAATAGAGTAATTTAAGATCTTAGGAAACTTTATTTTAGATTTCTATTTTAGATTTAACCTAAATTAAATGTTCTTCATTAGGTAGTGAACTTAAATGCTGCCTTAGTCACTGACTCCTTCTGTATTTAGCTTTACATCCACAGAGGGGGGAAATGATAAAATATGGGATTCAAGGAGTAAAATGTAAGGGGATGACAGAGGTTGTGACCTAGCTGGAGAAACCAGATTTAGAATCAGAGCAGAAGATGAAAGAAGGTTGAAAATTCTATACAAGCAATTTTCTCATAGGTGCAGGTTTTCTTTGGATGTTCAGTTACATGGTCTGCAATTTTTGAATCTTTGCATTGACTTTATAGAACTTAAACAAGCTTCTTAGATATAAAGAAATCTCTGAGAGATTTGATTTGCCAGATTCCAATGGAGATGAGGATTAGTGTTTGTACTATGGCCCACCACAAAATATTGCTGTTGGTTTCTTCACTTGTTTTCCGAAATTTTTCTTCACGCTCCTAGAGAATAAAGGAAAATCATAATTACTACCTTTTGGCATCTGTATGTTTCATGGTAACTAGAAAAGCATCCCTCTTCTGCATAGTGATGAACAGAAACATTTTTCCATATGGATAAAAATGAAGGTGTGGTGGATATCTTCACAAATCAAAACTGAGAAGCCGGCACAGTGAATCCTGAAGCAGGAAGGCAAACACAGCTTCCCTTGTTCAAAGAAGATGTGTTGTGCTAAACATGTTCCCTTAGTACAGATTTTAACCTGTTTAGGTTTACAGTCACCTCCATATTGCTGTCAAGAGCTCTTTTGCAGCCAATTTTCTGGTTTTGCGTAACTAGTTGATATATTTCAAGCACAGTCTATTTGCATGCATATAGAACAGCGACTGGGTGTACACTAGTTTGAAGAAGGGCTTTATGTCTGTCTTCATGGGGATATATAAATATACACTCAGTCATTTCCTTGCCCATTCAATAAAGTTTGTGCATACAGGGCAGCGTGGAAGCTACAGCTGGCAGCATCACCCACAAGGCCACCTGCTGGGCTGCTGTGGCTGAGTCTGACCAAGAAAACTCTACTTGGAAAATCCTGCTTTAAAATAACACCTGCTGCTATGAAATAACACCTGTTGCTGCAAGCATGAGTCCACAGTGATTAATTAGTTTTATGTAACCGCTTAAAAATATTTTACAAGGCAATGGAGACTATTTTGCTTAAATATCTATAGATTTTTTATGAGTTAGTTAAAAATACCACTGCAATTGGATAATAAACCTCATAACACTTTATAAATCAATAAGCCTATGGACAATATTTTAACATTTCCATTAGCGGACATACATACTCTTTCATACTCTTGTTCTCTGGTTACGTGATGAATTTGCTCAATTAGATGCTCTAGTCTGACATTAACTTCCTCCACTTTGTCTTTAGCTTGAATAGCAGATTCATCCAAAAAGTGTTCCCCAACTCTGATGTCCAAGTGGATGCGCTGCAAACAGAAAAAGATGTTCTCATTACTGTATCTTCTGCTTTTTCAAAATTCCTTTAGAATAAAAAATGAAACAACTGATAATTTCCCCTTAAGATCATTGCAGGAAAAAAAATAGTTTTAATTACTTTTAAAAATCCCTCCTAAAATTAGAATCAGGTGGAAAATTTGAAGGGTTTCTTAATTTTTTTTTTTAAATTAGTTATACAAATTTACAATCTTCACTAATGTTAGGGCATTATTTTATGCTAGTATTGATTCAACCACCATTAAAATGTTGCCTTTGCCCAAAATAGTTAAAGAAAAAAAAAGGACTGCTCATTATGTTTTACAGTTCCTCCTAATATTGCAGAAATTACTATTTTTAATAGTACTGTTGGAGGTTTTTTGCAAATACACTTCTAGGTTCCCTCACATGACTGTTTTCTTCACATTATTTATCCAAGTTGGAATATCTAATATCTTCCCGACTGTTGTGTGATCTATAGCAACAATGCCTCAAGCCAGCCAAGCAGTATAACTGTAGAAAGAAGAGAGAAGAATGGAACTTGCAATGTTATGCAATTTATTTCGGCATGAATGAAAAATTCTACTAAACATAGTAGGAAAAACTTCTCCTAGAAGCCAATTAGTACCTAAGAGAAAATAAAAAGATTTTAGCCAAACAAATAATCTTCAAATCCCTAGAAACTGATAATACCGTAATAGAATCTAGGTCTGCTCAGAAATCAGCCACAAATGAAGAGTGTATCTTCTTTCAGCTGTCTTGAAGTTACCTAACTGTATAGGCAGAAATCCATCTCACAACCTTGTGGTCCATTGATTTCTTTATTTTTGTTTGAAAGAGTTCAGATCTGGTTCTTATGAAGAATAGTTAGAGATTTACCTTCACTGAAGAATGTTTTTCCTTTTGTGATTTTATTATTCCAGATATAATTTAAAAAGACAATATTTTCCGTTTATTAAAAAGACAATATTTTCCTTTTTTTTTATTTCTGTGTTATCAAATAAACAACATTATTTAATATTTGTGATATTAATGTTCTTCCCTGCATCTCTTGGCTTCCTTTATATCGGATGGTTAGAACTCTGCATGGTGCATGTATCATGTAAGCACAATGTTAACACATCCCCATCTATACCAGATAAAAATCACCTGCACATCCTCAGAATCACATTCATGGTGCATAGTTAACTGTGACCAACCAAAGCTTTATCCCCCTTACTCTCTCTAGTTGATAAACTCCACTTTTTTTTTTTTTTAATGATTAGACCTAATTTCTTTTGCAAAGTATATGATTAAATTTCCATTAATTTCTATCAATCAGCCTGTAAGAACACCTTGTTATTCCAATATAATAATCTTACTCCAGTACTGTTATTTCTGTGTTATCTACATGTTTCCAAAGTTCACAGCTAGGATGGGATTTAGCCTATCTTAACACATTCAGATGTTTATATTTATCTGGTTATTTAACTCTTTTGCCATCAGCTGAGGAGAAAAAAAATCCCAAACCACTCTAGAGAGTAATTCTTTCCTGTTTTCGTGAAGCAGCAAATAGATAAAATTTCAATACAGTATTTATAATTTTTTTTTTGCTGCAATCAGTAGAGCCATGATATCGCCTCTGATGACTTCCCCCCCCCCCCGCCAATCTGCATGAAAACCAACTTTGTTAGTTGTAGACAATAGCAAGTATGCTGACATATTCTTCATTTGAATATAATTTCAAAAACTAAAATGTTACATTTTTATTAGGAATCCAATCTAAGTTAGTGAATACATGGAGTATCTTTACGACAAGTGCCTGTGTTAGACAGTCTTACGTATTTGTCTTTTTGATCCAAATTAGTTTTTCCTATTGATCAGAATGTTTCACATTCAAAGCACAATACAAACATTAAATCTCTCTATCCTTAGTCTTGCCTCTTGAATGCTAACTTTTTAAATATGAAAACAGTCTTTTTATCTCTTCATCTGCATAGTTCTATGTTTGCTTTCTCGAATCGCGAAAAAACATTGAATTATCTGCTTGAAGTTAGACCAACTTGTAATCCGGTTTGAAATCGCTGCTGTTGGTAATTGATTTATACCGTTACAACAAAGAATATTTAGGAAATACACCTACCAGTTTACTTCCTGCAATCACTGCAAATCTTGTGGAGTTGGACTGGAAACAGATGACATGCTCCCCAGAGAGGTAGGATGTAAAAGAAAATGTCCCTTGTGGCCCATACAGTTTCGACAACAGTACCTGCGGTTTAGATATATCCGTTGGGTTTGTAATTTAGAACTACCAATGAAAAAATCAAATAACAGTGAATTGGGTGCTAAAAGGAATCAATTAAGCTGCTGACATCATTAAATTTATCCAAATTTAAGAACAGGTTTAGAGAAAACGGAACAATTTTATCTCACTGTGAGCATTAAAATGTTACAGAATTTTGCAATATACAAAAGCCACTGCTCTCTAAGGCTTTCAAAGTTTGTAAACTGAGACCTTGTCTAGGCAGGGAAATAAATTGTCCATTGCTAGAAAAGTTCAGGACCTCATGGCAGTTCAGGCAGCTGCTCTGCATGACGGCTAAGAGCAGCCTCATGGAAACCTTGACTTTGGGTTTTGTTTATCATCAGCACTCCTTTCTGCTGCTCAAGCACATTCTGTACCATTTCACTTCATTAGTGAATTTTGGGGTTTTATTTTTAATTTAACTTGTTTTCTCTCCTGTCATTTATCCTTCTTAGCGACACTGTTTCCCAAATCTGTTAGTAATGCAAAAAACTGTCCAAACACATAATTATCAAATATCATAATTTCTTTTTACATTTATCTTTTAGCATCAAAACACTGAACTAGCTGGTAGGCTGTAGATATACTTGTTCCCCAGAAGTGTCTTTTGTTTTTAGATAGTGCTGCCAGCCAGTGCCAGAAGTCAAGTCATAAATCCTGAAGAAACATTCATAAAGCATTTTTACCTCACCAGAAGGACTTGTGACAGTCACAAACATTCCCAAACCAGGAGCAGATTCAAGAAAGTCATGTTTATGTATATCCCAGCGCTGTACTTTGTAATTCCCTGAATAAAAACATAGATAAATCTGTTAAATAAAACATAACCTAAGTTAACTATCTTCATTGCTTTTTTTAGGAAAAAATACAAATATGTGTGTATTTCATGTGTCTGTGATTAATATTGCTCAGGGGCACTTCATAACAGAGTGAAATGCAATGAATTTTTACTACACTGGAAAATTAAATAAAGTACTACAAAAAAAGGGTTAATTAACAAGAAAAACTTTCTGATTACTCCTAATGCTCTGGGAAGATTAGCCTCTAGACGGCACACTGAGACCTCCAAAAGCGTAATGTGCTGTACTCAAATTGCATTTTATGGATTGTCTTTCACACTTATCAATTACTAAAAAAAAAAAAAAGATCAATTTGTATTCTTTTTTACTATCCCCTTGAAATCTTACATTTACGGTCTTATAGATTAGTTTAATGTGCTTCTAATATCAGAGGTGAAATGAAACTTCAGAACATCATGAATTGACTCCTTTCCAACCAGCAATTATCATAAAAGTAATTCTCCCATTCATACGGGGAAAACCGTGTTACAGAAATTCTGATATGAATGAGTACGTCAGTCAGAACGTGCAGAAGCACACATGGAAGCAGCAGTTCCACAGCTGTAGAATTAAAAAACTTTTTTTTCTCTGTTTAGTCAGTAAAGCACTCTGAAAACCTGCATTGCTTTGTGTAATGGAGGCAGGCAATGTTTGAGGACTTTAAACCTAATCCCTGCTGCAGGGAGTTATTTTCAGAGTGCCCTTTTCTGGTTTTTTACCATATTCATCAATCACAGAAACTGCTGTTACATTTCCAGTTATCTTTGTTGTTGCATGTATTAGATCATCATAAAGCATTGACAGGTACCTACCAACTACCAAGGTGTCGCTGGGAATATCTTCAATTATGCATTTCTCTTCTCTTTCTCCAATGTGAAAATACAAAGCGAGTGAAAAAGAAATCCAAAAGTTCATAAGAAATCCTATTAATTTTCTTTTCATGGTTTTTTTTTATGCTGTACTGCTTTTGAAGATAAATAGTTGCATACAAATGCCTGTAGTCCCGTGGTTGTTCCTTGTTTGCTGCTTATCAGGGTATTTTTGAGAAAGAAAAAAAACTGTGAGAAAAAGCAGCTGGTAGTTACACGTTTATGAATAACTGCAGCATGTTCTGTAGACGGAGATAACATAGAAAATACACCATTTAAATTCTTTCTTCTTTCCCAGCATCTAGATTAAAATTTATTTTATACACTTAGAAGAGCATGAAACTGAAAGGGCCTCTCAGGTGCTTGAGATCAGTTCCCTAGATTACTCTACGCAACTGCATTGGCTACCTCTTTTCATAAACTGCTAAATTTTCAACTTAAATGAAGTTATTATCTGGGTGATTATTCTAGAGCTTCACTCCTCTTTTATTAAGCAAACTTTTAATTTCCATCCTAAATCATTGTACAAATGTAGGCACCTGTATGAAACCCACAGGCACTACATAAAAGAACTATAAAGAAGTCAAAAGAACTTGAATAATCAAATAATCCATTAAATAATCAAATAACATTAGTGAATTTGGTGTTGCAGGGGAAAACCTGCATTAGGAAAAACCTTATTCTTTCAGGATAAGATTTTTTTATATAGGAATGACTATTCTTAGATACTTCCTAATACATTCTCTGTAGAACGTTAGAGTGTAAATCAAACACTGATTGAGGTTCTTATTTTAATTCTTTGCACTAATATGGACCAATGTATATGTCTGATGACAAACTCATTTATCACTCAAATGTTCCTTGTCCTATATAAATGGAGATCACTCTGTCTGAAAGGTTGGCCTGAATGGTCATTTTCCAGCAGGGAGAACCCACCTGTGGGATCATTTCCAGTTGGGAGGACCCATCTTTCCTCCTAGAATTTATGTTATCACAGTTGCACGAGAATACATATTTTTCTTGTGTCAAGGAAGAAGGGTGGACAGCCCTTCATCTTCAGTATCTGCAACCTAAATAAAAATCTGGGGATGATAACTCCTACTGGATTATTTCACATCTGCAAAAGAAGGACTGATTTGTGATTGTTGCCCTTCCCTGCAGCTGCCATCTTTGAAGTTGTCTCAGTAAAGGAATGTTTGTGATACTCTGGCACAGGCTTAGGACCATCCTGGGTTCTGTCCATTTCACAGCATGAAGTATCTTCATGGAAGGTGTTGCACAAGTGTTAGTTCACCTCCAAAAACCACCCATCAGCATCCCCATACTGAGAGGTTAGTCAGACAAAGAGATTCCTTACACATTACTTCTTTAACTCTGTATAGTTCTGGATAGAGGGATAAAAATTGTATCCCATGTCTGTTGAATGTCAAGGGGGATGTTAGGACTCCTTTACTACTTCAGAACTTGTCCATCAGAAAGAATTTTAGATTATACAGGATCTCATATCATTGGACTTTTGTCCCTCTAACACAGGAGATGTTGACTGTCATACACCTGCATAAATTCTCATGCCATACTCCTACCTGCAGGAAATATAGGTTTGTCTGCAGGTTGTGAGCTGCTTGACCAATCATCTTTTCAGCTTTGTGTTGACTACTTGTGGCTTTCAAAATTGAATTCCAGTGGTAGAACACAAGGTATACAAGGTGACACCACTTTATCCTTCACCCTGCCCAGACCCATTGGAACAGACACATTCCTTCTGTACTTTTGGTTATCAAATGCTGGCATAGTAGGGCTGATGGACTTCAAGCAAATAAAAATAATTCAGTCTCCAGGTAATCAGGTTGTGGTGCAGCATACTGAGAGCTCTCTTTTGTCTCAGGCATTCAGAATTCCTTTCAATTGTCATGGACACAACTTCTGCATACTGCAAAAATCCCATTGAAGAAGATCTGACTGACATCAGAATTACTGTATCGAGTGATAGATTTATTTCTTAAGAGTGTCAAATATTGTCATGGAATAGTCTGGGTTACTTTATTATGTTGGATCAGAGTGTTAAATATTGTCATGGAGTAGTCTGAGTTACTTTATTATGTTGGATCATTCATGACAGATCAATGTCATGAAAGTACTCCAATTACCTGGGACTGGGAATGTAACAAAATGAAGCTTTTTGCCTTGAATATCATCACATACTCCCAGATCTTTTGTTTGCTCACTTATTCCATTATAGGAATTTAATTTGGTGTTGATTATTTTTTTATGACCACAGTTTAATTCTGTGGGAACTTTTTTGTTGCTACACTTTACCGTTGCTACATTAACCGTGTCTTCCATTCTGCAATAATATCTGCCAGGGCGTCAAAGCTGATTCTTTCTATAAAATATTCTTGAAAAGAATTGTCTTTACAAATCCATTTCAAGCTTCTTTCCAAAGTAGATTTTCTGAGATTAGTTTAGAGAGTCTTTCCAAAGATTTTCTGAGATTAGCTTACCCCAGGAATTAATTTGCCTTTTTTCTTCCCTAAATCTCTTGTATTAAGGACCTCAGCATCTTGGCTGACAACCATCTGTAATGAGATACAAGGGAAAAGGAAGGAAGAGCTTCTCTGTGTTTCTTCCTGGTCCCAAAATTTTTAAGGGATTTCCAAGGCTGCTGAAGCTACAGAGTCCTAGCAATATCCACGCAGTGACCATGTACCTCATTAATCAGTTTAATAAATAAATACTATGAGAAACGTGCTCCATCCTAGAATGCATTTCATTCACTTTGTCCACAGCCTTGCCAAGTAATGGCTCCATCCCTGTGGTTTGCAAAGGGAAGACGTGGAATTATGAGCAAGCAATACACAGCCACAGGGGTATCCTTAAAGAATATATTTACCAAGGTCTCCTGAAGTTACAGCATACAAAAAACCCCATATCCAGGTAACTGGCTGGATAGGAAACTTCTGTTTCTGATGGAAGCTGCAGTGAATATTCATGTATGTAGATACCCTAAAATAACAAAGTTACATATCACTGACTGGAGTTTTCTGAGCTGTGTTGGTCTGTCACGTACTCTCATTCTACTCCACATCCTTCTCTCATCCTTTCTCCTTCAGTGTCCTGTGGAAAACTTTTGTCTCCCGGAGTTTGAGCAAACACTGGGACTTCTGCACTCAAATTATATCTTGTAGGACTGAGATCCCAATTTCAGGTCGTGTATGCTTTTGCCAAAGCAGGTATTCTTTTACTGGGCCTGGGTCTTTATTTACTGTGGGCAGTTGAAGGAGCAGAACTGTAGTCTTTAGAGAACTTCCAGGAAAGACCTTGTGGGTTTTGAGTTTGTTTTTCCTAAGTGATAATTTAGAATTGCATCTGATATCTGCCCAAAAACTTTATTTAGTGTAATTTATCTCTTGACAATCAATTTGAAATAAGCTCTTACCCTCTGAGAATATTTAAATATGTGCCCAATATATGCTTATGTTTTCTGATATGATAACAAATGTGTAAACATGTAGTAAATAAGTGTAACAGAAAACACAGAATGGTTAAAACTAATGTATAAGGAAGAAAGAAAAATACTGAAGATTAACTAAACACAGAATAGTGTAGTAACACTATTCCCATTATAGAATGGAAAGAGGGGGAACTTAATAAAATAGGTATGATAACAGGAGTAAGTGAAACAATTTTGGACAACAGACAGCAGTGGGAATCTGAAGAATGAGAGAAGAGCAGAAATTCCTACACTTAGTTCTAACAACTGTGTATTCATCACCATTTGCAGGACCAGTGAAGTTTAGTCTGATAAAGTTTCAAATTTATTTGTGTCTTTGCAAGATATCTCCCCTGGAAAAAAAATACAGAGAATTGTTTAAATGTTTTAGCCCTATGGAGAATACAGTGTGCTCCTTTAAGGACAAGAGAAATTATCTTGTATTGGCGTATTCCAGAAAGAACCTACTCAAATCAGCACTCCTGTTCAATACCTGTGCTGTAGATTTGTAAAATTGCAGTGTGCTGTAAAAGTTTTGTGAGCTGACTTTAAATTTATTTTATTGAATAAATAATATTCCAAAATTCTTTTCCTAGTTGGTAGCCGCAGCTCTTCATAAGCCATATGTTACATTCATTTTATAACAGTTATTTGACCATTAAAACTTGCAGTCAGGAACAGTTTCTGACATGTGTTTTGTTAGAGTTGTACATACCTTCATTTTAGGTAATATATACACAAATAGCAGCAAACACATTTAAAGAAACATGGACACATTTACCGCATACATAAGGTTAATGATATAATTTATGTTATGGTCAACAGCGTTAACTTTGATATTAAAGTTGTCTCATGAGGGACACACACCAACAATCAGTGTTTGAATCTCAGCTAGCACTTTTAATTCAGCTCAAATGTTTTCTACTACTATCCACACTTCTGATTTTTTTTCTTACACTTCTGTGATTTTGTTGGCTGTGTGTCCTCATGGCAGTTATTTTTTTCACTTTTGAGAAAGAAATAGAAAAAGACATTTTCATTATATTCAAAAGTCTCAGGACAATTTTACTCAGTTCCATTATTGCCTTAACCACACTGCAAACATCTGGTCACTTTTGTAAGTAGATTCTGAAAAAATGCACATTAAGCAAGGTTAGAAAGACAACAAAAATGCCAATAAATTATAAAAACATAATTTAGCAGAAAAAACTCTTTTCTAGTTATAAATAGCCATAGATAAACAAATTACAATATTTAAGGAGGTTATTAGATTTTGTGATTGAAAGATATTTACTGTGAAGGAAAAATGTGAAGTACAATCTTTCCAAATGTCTTCTTTTCTGCCACTAGAGGGTACTCCAAGAACTTAACAGTGTATTTGGAGGAAGGATCTATTTGGTGGTTTTGGATCTGTAAATTATCCAGTACTGTTGTCCTACTAAACCTTAGGAATTTAACCCCCCAATATCTTGATATTAAATAAAAACTTTCAAAACCACTCTAATACAGCTTTTCAGCAAAATAGTGTAGCATATCCAAATTATAAAGAACATTGATTGATGTAGTTTAGATTTAAACTTATCCTACTTTTAAATTATCATAATTTTTATCTTTTCTTTATTTCAGACACAATTTTCTGGTTCACATCCTGTTTCTTCATCCAGGTTTGGACAAGGCATTCCATTATTGGCGGGCTGAAGAAGTACAAAACGAGTTCTGATCTTGGTCCCCGTTTCTCTGCAAACACCTCTGCAGAGACCCCACGAAGACCACTGTGAAACCTCGCAGTCCAGGGGTGTTTCTGCAATACACACAGCAGAGAGGTGACTTTACATTGAGTTGTACTTAAGTCAAGTACACAGTTGGAAAAGCATTAAGGGGTGATCATCGAACGGCATCCTTTCTTATACAAAGATACATGTGATATTAATCAAATTGGTATGTTGTCTCATAAACTAAAAAAAAAAAAGTCTGGTTTCAGCTCCTAAATTCATCAGTGTTATTATTATTATTATTATTATTATTATTATTATTATTATTATTATTGCAGTCTAGAGCCTCTCTGAGGTATTATATCAGTACTGAAGCATATTATGGTTTGAATGAAAATACAGAATTCCTTAAAAGAAAACTATGCTTAAAATGATTGTACTGAAAAATTGAATTAAAAAACATTTACTGTCAATTTTTATAACTCATTTTCCTTCGCATGGCTTACTAAAACACTGGGATTAAAGATTTTCTCTGGTTTATTTAGGTATATTTATATTTCTTTGCAGGCAGCTATCGTTCCTGGAGTTGTCCATATCGAATTCCATTTCACTTTTGTTCCAATTTGCTTCAGAAATAAAGTCCCATTTTTTTATCACGAAATCATCTTGCTGTTTTTTGGTGTGTACACTACTCTTCCCTTTGCCAATAAGGATATTCTGTCACTAGAAGCTTTCTCATGCTGAAAGGATTTTCACTATAATTTTCATTTGGTGCAAGAAAAGAAGTTAGAAACTCTGAAGTGCTATCCATAATGTATGCTTCTATCTAAAATATAAAACCTAAAAAGTAGGTGAATATTCCTTAGCAGGTTAAATTAAAATACTGCTTGTCACAGGAAGTTGCATCAGAACTGCCTGTTACAGCATTTGTGGGTAAAACAGGTGTGCACAAGCCCATTTTTAAATGCCACACTGAATGTGTGACACCTGGGATAAATTTCTGGTATTACAGTGAACTCGCTGCTTCTGTTGTCATCCCTCTATGGTTCTAGAGGGAATGAGGGACACTGCTTGACCTCTGGTAATTAAATCTGCTCTTTTAATTTCAGAATAAGTTTTTAAATAGACTGTTTCACTGGTTTGTTTACAAGAAAGTGAGGATTTGTGATTTAAAATGATTTTTGAAATACGATACTTTCAATGCAATTTTAAATTTGTATCATAAACAGGGCCAAATGTTCCTTTCAAATCTTATGGGAAGGACATGTAACTGTAAATGAGATGTGTACACTCACTTTGGATATGTTTTGTTTGCTAATAGAAATATGTTATACCACTATAAATTGATAAATACATTTATTAGATTATAAATAACACAGCAACTATATAGAAAATGAGCTGTATTTTAGTGGTTGTAAGGTGACCAGAACATTGCTAGAGACATGCAATCTCCAGACATTCTGGAGAAGCTCCTGGAACATGGCAACTCTTTTCGGAGTACATTGCTCCCCTGGAGCACATATTGTGTTTATTATATATTTGTTAATTCAGAGATTTAAAAATCACCTTTATGATTGACTTGAGTCAGTAGTTGTATGTGTTCCTACCTACCTATTCAAGATTATTAGCTAATATTTTTAAGAGAATGAGAAAGACCTTTATTTTTGTCAGGATTTATGCTTCTATTGAAAACATATCCAAATCAATTGAATTATATAAACTTTTATTGCACTTATTTGCCAAGCTCTGACCCAGAAAGAGATAACAATAATGGTTCTTGGCTTCATTGTCATGTGAAACCTTATGGATGAATATTTACTTCAAAGTTGCAAAGAGTTTGGGAATGCTGATTCTGATCGACTGTCATTTGTCTCTTATAAAATTCACTGAACTACACTGATACAAAGGCTTGGGTAGCTCTTACCGTCCTTTGAAGCACAGCTGAAATAGGCAATCCCTTACTTATTCTTTCAGGAATTCTCTTTTTTGTTGGACATATTTTATTTCCCATTTGTGAGTCTGGAACTACTCCTGGGCAGATAGGAGAATATTCTGCCTGATCACCTGTTTCATCCACATAACCTGCCAGATTTCCACATACTTCTGAGTAAATGGAAATAACAGAATTGGCAACATCTACTAATCACTTACCTGAGACAGTGTCTATTATTTCATTGCTTTTAGCTGGAAGATTAATAAAAGGTGCAGAAAGACCTGGCTGGCTTCTCTTTAATTTTATCATTGTTACTTGAGCAATTGGTGGCAGAATTTTGAGTTTGGGATAATAAAATGAGTTTGCTGGGTGACTCGGAGAGGAACAAGTGATCTGTGAAATAAAAAGGGGAATATTAAAAAAACTAAGAAGGTAATTGTAAAATCATGTTTGTAAATCATGCTAATATTTTTTGGCAAATAATTTGCATGCAACCAGTTTCTATGAGCCTCAGTTCACATTACTATGCTGGTCATCCCAGAATTTGTAATGCAGGATACTTGACTGGATACAGGACTGTGGTAGGAGGTCCTGTGATATATGAAATGATTTGACAGAAAGAACTGGATGTTATTACAAGAAGAATACGTGAGTATTAAACAATAAGATTAGGTATGCTATAGGAGCTGTCATATGGGTATGAGAGGTCAAATGCTTCTCTCTTCCTTTCCTCATTACTCATTAGCACAGCATTTGTTGCTAGATAAACTCACCTTTATGAAAAGATTAAGTGAATACTTATAGTATGCAAAACGTTTGAATCAAAATCCTTCATTTGCCACCACTCTTAAATGGCAAAGTGTGAGGCATAGAGAGGATGAAATGAGCAAAAGGGATTGAAAGCAGTGTCACGACCACAGTGAAGTTCTCTGCTTTCCTTTAGGTTCTTTCCCTCAAATATAACAGTTTCAGGTTTCAGCAGTGCTTTCAACTGAAAACTCCTCCTCACAGCAGTATTCAGTACTAAGACTTTTCCTGGTTAGATTCACATTTAGTGATGTCAGGGCTTTTGTATTTTCATTTTCCTGGCACTTTTAAGGTTTGTTAAATATCATCTAAAAAATTGTCAGTTTTTCTAGAAAATGTAGAGCCAAATTCTCATGAACCATTTACATTTGCTAAATAAATTTCAAAGATACAGAAGATAAACAAAAGCAGTAGGTTTATCAGCTGTATAATAAATCTATATATAGAGAGCATCAGCACTCTCAAATACTGAAATTAGTTTTGCAGTTTTAGAATAGCTATCTTTTAAAGGGAAGACTCAAACTGTATCATATGAAGTGCTAAACTATGTCTGTGCACTTACCTCTGTAACTGTGTCCTGTGGAATAGTGGCAAAGTTTGGGGAGGAAAATGTGAATCCACTGTCAGTTCCAGCATCATATGGAAATAGATCTACTGATACTTCGTCCATCCAGTGGCCTCCTTCACAGAGATTTAGGCTGTCGATGCCCACGAACCAGTCGGGGCTTGGAACAATTCGTACAACAAATGAAACCTAATGAAGGAAAATGATCCATCAGGTTTGCACCACTTGCTTTGGAATGCTTCAGTCCTACTTATAGCAATTTTCACTCAAAGTTCTTGAAATAATGTAATTTTGCTCTTCTACTTTATAGAAGCTGTACAGTGCTCCCTGCAACGTGACATGCTTTTTAGGAACTCTTTTTCATTATATGGTTCCAACAAGTGGGAACTCAAATATTTAATTTTGGTTGCTGGTAACATAAAATAAACTTTCTAAATTAATATGTACATTTACTTACTAGGGGATGCCTTGGATGCACTTCTAATTCAGTAGAGGTTTGTCCTGTACCACTGGAAATTGCAGGAGCAGAGAAGATTCCATGTACACTCTGAATTTTCTCTCCAGCTTCTTCTATTTCTTTCATTAATGCCCATGCTTCACCCTTTTCAGCAAAATCACGTACACCATTGCTGGCATATTCATTTTTTTTCCACATGCTGTAGTCAGAACTATGAGTAACACCTATTTGAGTGAATACATGGCATGACATAAAAGTCTGATTTAGAATGTCCCTATTTCTTAATTTTCTCTGTTTTGTTTCTGAAGTTAAAAAAAATGTGTATAAAATTGAGTGAACACTAAAACATTTGGCTTATCGCTGCTTCTTTCAGCTGCAGCCAATTGCAAACAGAAGTAAACTGAAAACAGTTGTAGATTTTGGAAAACATTCTGGATACTTCAATATCTGCATTTCATTCTTCATAACTTTGGCTTTTATTTTTTTTTCCTTTTTCATTACTTATCTTACATAACTATTAAGGAAAAAAAGACCACAGAGGTCAAGAAGCTTATCTGCTCTTAAAACTGTTCATGCTCCACTTACCTAGCAAGGATGACCACTGTGCTGGGGGCCTGTAGAGTGGATACTGCTTAGGGAAAGCAGTTTGACTCCATTTCCCTATGAAGATTATCCTGTACTTAGCAAGATCCTCTGCTGTGCAAAGAGCATCCTCCCCCACAGGCAGGCTGCTGGCATAACCCAGCATTGTTACAAGTACTGTCCAGAGAACTTTACAGGAGCAGTAGACAAACATCAAGTTTTCCATTCCCTTCCACATGAAAAGAAAGAAAAAAGTGTTAGCCATATTAGTCACTCTAAACAAAAAAATTACTAACAATTACCTAATAAAATGTAATGTGTCATAAGTTATAACCAAAGAGAAAGCAGATATCTGAAACACTAAAAACTGCTATGCTTCTGAAAACATTACTGTAATGCTTTCAGATTTGTTATTTCCATGCTATATACTACAAACCTTTAACTTTACCTGGGACAAGTGTTTCTAATGAAAATGAAAATAAAAACATCTTATCCTTGTCCATAGTACTAACTCAGAGAAAAAAAATCTGTTTCTGATTTTCTTTTGAAATCTGATTAGAGTCACATCTTGATTTAATTAGAGTAGCAACTGTTTCTGTGGAAAACATTAGTGGTACATTTATTCTTCTAAAGATTAAATTGCAGGTTACTTTGCCAAAAGAAATGATTTATTTTAAATTTATGTTCTACAAAGGCTGTTTTATAGCATAGCATTTAAAGTCAAATACATTTCATATTTATATTAATTACTCTGCTGTCATAATGTGAACTAAAAACATTGTAACTCATTGAGATTGTTTAAACTACAGTTTTAAAAAATCAATATTTTTTAAAGTTACTGTCATAGGTTGTGCAAATTTTGTTTTTAAATTAACATAATTGCACAGACTGTTGAATTCCACAAATTGTTTAAAATAACAGCCTTAAAAACTGATTTTTAAATGTCTTTGTCCTTTGAGAAAACTATACAAACTTAAATAAATCACTAGTATACATTAGTTTGAAAAAATAACTATGAATACTCACTAAATATTCCTCTGGAGCACTGGTAGGGGGAGAGCACCTGCTTTTGCTGGCAGCTGAGTTGGTCTGCAAGAGAAGACAGTAGGAGTCTTGCTATTTATGCCTGAAGAGGGTCCCTTTGGTCCAACAGTTATTGCAATCTTTCGACTTTCCAGGTTTGCAAAAATCATGCCATCTTCTTGTTTGCAAGCTCTCTGGATGGACTAGCAGAGGTTTCCTGTCTGTCAGCTGGTTCAGATTCCTTATCAGAAGACTGAGATGCCGAAAAGACAAAATGCTTTTAAAAAATACCTTGGATTCTTAGTAACAGTTTGAGTTTCCTGGTGCCTTTACAGTTCTCTGCTCTTATTAATGCCTCCAAGCTATACAAATGAACTGATTCCAACACTGAAATAGTTCTAGTGAATACTCTTTAAATGAGAAACATGTTTTCTTGTAAGTTTTATTGTCTGACAGATGCTCCTTCCAAACATTTACAGAGAGCTTGCTCACTCTCACACACCATATGTATGTGTTCAAATAAAAGGGGTGAGGCAGCTAAAAATGTCAAGAGGAAAAAAAAGTTACATTTCATAATTGCACATACTCACACAGACTGTGTCTCCTGCAAATAAGAATTAATTTAAAGTAGTGGAGTGTATATTTTTCTATGTACAGTACTGTATGCTGGATGATGAAAGGGCTCTGTAACATTGTGGTTTCTTTGGAAAGAGTGGTTTTGGGAAGCTCAGAGATTTTTCTTAGCTGTCTTCAGATAAAAAAAACCCAATAAAAATCTCATTATTACAGTTAAATCATACCTCCTCTATAGCACAGTACATATACCTACATCACTAAAAACATTTAAAGTGTTTATGAAAAAATAAGCATTATAGAGTAACCCAATTAAAAAATAATGTTTAATCTTTATTTTAAGTTATTTTTCCCACCACCTTTTAAATAAGGGAAAACAAAGTACTTTGTGACAAACCTGTGAGGTTAACAAATGCTATTGTGGCTAATCAGCAATTCAAAATTTTACATTGAACCATGAAAATAATATTTCATAGAGTTTTCTTTAGAAATTGTGAGGAATGTCACTTAAGTAGTTCCCCAGGTCTCTAGCATGATGGTGCAGCATATGGGAAAAGACCCAAACAAACCCAGTTATTTTCCAGACACAGCTCCCAGGACATCACAGGTTAAGCATACACCACACAGCTTTAGTGACACCAAACAACATGTCTGAGCTTTGTGGTGCTTTAACTGGAAACATCCCTCCCCCTCCATGGTAACTCCAAGCCAGAAAGTGAATAAAATGGGATGTCTGGATGGAATTTCCATCAATTATTCTGCTGACAAAATGGAATCTATTGCAAGTTTTAACGTAGTTTGCTTCAGCACCTATAGCCACAATTCTTTTATATCTGGGTAGATGTGGGAATCCTGTAGTAGGTTAAGGCATCTAGGCATGGACATGCCCTTTATTTCCAAGGTCTCCTCCTCCATCCTATGTTAAAGGTATGTTTTCCATAATTGATTTCTCTTCCAGGAGCCAGACTCCACTAACAAAAAGAGCAAAGAGCCTTCATGGATACTTTTATACAAGTTTTTTGAGTGTTTATTGAAGGATGATACTTGAATTACATCCAGCTCACTCCCTCCTACGCACAGAATTCCAGATCCACAGGTTTCTTCGAGATTTTAATTCAATAACATCCAGCCCATGCAGCCTGCTAGAACTACACAAAGGTCCCACAAATTTAAAAGTGTACTGCTAAATGTATTGGTAAAACTGCTTAAGGCTTGCATATTTATTATTAAATAGCCTTAAACTTCAGTAGGTTTTATTGTCTGTCATCACACTTACTGAGCCAGTGAACTTCACGTTCTGAAACCTACTGTGGCACTGCCAGCATGTTAGATGAGAACAAAGCAACTAGCTCCGAGTCTGGCACAGAAATATTTAATTTATCAGAATAGCCTTTTCCTTTTGAAGATAAATTGTGGCAAAAGGCACATCATCAGACAAGATTATTCTGGTTCCATGACTACGTGTTATGAATGTACCCAGGAACTGGACAATACACACAGGCTGCATAACTTGGCACTGGACCTTTCCCTGTTTACAATGAGGATTTTACCATGACAGATTTCTCATGATTAAATTCTTCAGGACCTAGAGCCTCATTCTTAGCTTTGTGGAATTCATAATGAAATCATTGGGCAAATTACTGTAAATTCATTTAATTATCTTGTCTCACTATCCCCCTCCCCCTAAGGCTGAGTGAAGAGAGAAAAAAGAAAAGAAGAAAAACATGCAGAGTAATGTCAGAAAATCCTAACTTGAACACTCACTGTCTTATCTCCTTAAATAGAAACTGTGTTAAGCATAATCAGTCTCTGACATTGTGAAGGACATCAGAGCACCAAATGTGTCTCATAGATGGGAAGGAAAAGAAAGAACAGAAAAAAAAAAAGAACCAAATTTCCACTCAATGGATTACTTTCATGGCTGGGAACCACAGATGCCAAATTTCTGTGGGCCAGCAGTAAGAGAAAAAAAATGCTGTGGGATCTGAACCTATGCTTGCATTCCTTCTTCAGTTTTTATGTCCCATTAGGAAGCTGCTGAGAACTCATGAAAAACTGGAAAAAAGAATTTCCCTTTAGAGACAAATTTGCCTGTATTATGAATGTGTTTTTTCTTTCTCTTTTTCAGCAAAATAGCTTTTATTCTTCAAGTTTGTGTCTCTTCTGTCCTTGTATGTACCTCTACAGACCCTGAATGCTGAAGAAATTAGTCATACGAAGCTTGTTTTATTTATGCATCAGTGCCAAGGTGTGCCTTGGGTTAAATTTTGCTTGCAGAAGTGAGCAACTTCTACTGTTTCTTGTCAATACAGCAGTTTTACAGTTCCTGCAGTCTTCACCAAGATTCAGAGGATGAAAGCTGGAAAGTCTAAAGCCAAGATGGTGTCCAGATACTTTTGGTTTTTAAATGTCCATCATAACTTTCTCTAAGATAGCCTTTATTTTTTCTAACCAAAAATAATTAAAGAAATGAGAAAACAAGATTAAAAACTACTTAAAAACAGCAGTATCATCAATTTCCTGTTGGCTCTGGAATCATTTACACTGTACTAAAACATTTAAATGAACAAGTTCAGGCTATCACACAGGAATATAACACATTAAAATCAGATAAATTCCATTTTGATTAGTCAGGGAATAATTTAACTCTTTTTCTGGCAAACAGCCAGATTGCCATGATTAGGTATGACTTTTCTATTAAACCGTAAGATTAAGAGAAAGGAAAATTTACCAAAATGATTGGTCTGAAGTTAGTTTGCCCAGATTTAGTCAAAACAGAAGCTCCAAAAATTTTATATTTATATTCCTGAGGTATCAACACACATTTCAATTTTGCTAAAACAATTTCCAATCTGCTGATAAGGAGTATGTGTGCAACTCTGATATTCACAGGCTGCTTGACATGCTTATGACTAGCTAGAATCTCTTTGTCTACCAAGAAAAACATTACACTGTACTACTTAAGAAGGATTATACACCCATACTTTCTCTCCTGTGGTTACCATGGAGACGTATGTAATTATGGACACTCAGCAATGCCAAAGGTTTGCATTCAGTCAAAACCCTCTAAGTTGTAAAATCTGAGGACCAGAGTGGCAAGCAGCAGAATGTTTTATGATGGAGAAATTGTGGTGTTGGTTTGGGTGCTTTTACAAAAGAAAATGTTTACATAGTAGAGTAAAGTATTCTTGATATTGGATGGTACAACAGTAGTGAAGGCAGCTTTAATCTTTATTAATCTTTTGGGAGAAAATTTGACTTTGCAGATTAAGGTACCTAAAGTAAGTACAAACATGCAAACTGAATCTGTATACTGCCACTATATATAATGGAGATCTAGTTATTTTAACTGATAGCATCTATAGAGCTGTTTAGCTCACCCTTTAATCCATACCAATATTTGACCAAATTGATAACTGATAAGCAGTTCTCTGGTCTCCACTAACTGGATTGATAAGCTCTCCATTGATCCTACCTTCCATGGAACCATCTAAGTAACAGATCCAGGCACCTCTGTCTTTATTCACAGCTCACTGAGAATTCAAGCCAAAATAAGGAAAAGGATAAGGAAAAATACCAGTCTTCTTGACCATGATGATACTCATCAGCATCAAGAACCTTTTCTGTCATCTTCTGCCTTCTTCTGTCATTTGTATTAAAATACTTTCTTTATACTGAAACACTTAATATGTGGCCCAGCCCTAGCCAGCCAAATCGAGGTCCCCCATGACAACTGACCAGAGGTTATATTTCTCTTTTTTACTCTCTAGTACCCAATTTGTATGACTTTTTTCTATAGTCCCCTTCATCTGCAGTTTTGATTTCCTAATCTATCATTTATCATATGAATTCTGGAGTTGTCTTCTACTGTAAGGTCAGAGCCATATTCTCCTGATCACAACTGTCCTTTCAGCATAATATGTAAAGCTGGTCATTATTGGCTCTTACAAATTCTCCCTGATGCCATAACCATCAAGGTTTTTTATCCAATTCATCTGTAGCAAAAACCATGAAATCTTGTAATCTCCTATATGGGTGGAGTTATCTTGGCAGCAATTAAGTCAGTTGGAAACAAATAATTTTAATCCTCTCTGCCATCTCACCAGCTAAATCACACATTGGAAGCCTCTTTCCTATGCTATGGCTAATGCTTATGATAGGAATGAAGCAGACTCACAGGGATTACACAGCCAGGAACTCCTTTATCCTGGACTTCATCATCATTCAGTCCACTGCACACCCCCCAGCCGGTAGTGCCACTTCCTCTTTTGTGTTTCCAGAAGCCATTGCAGCAGGATATGGGAGAAGGAATTCATGCTACCTTTTTATCCACAAAAACTTCACAGATCTGAGGGAAAAAAACCCAGCTTCTTTGACGTGTCCATCAGACATTCTGAGCTGTGGATAAGGGTCAGCTTTCAGAGCACTGTGCTAACCTGTGGCATGCCTACACCAGCAGCTGTAGCTCCCTGGACTGTATAGCCTGCATGACTCAACAGAACTCTAGAACAACCAAAATGTTTAGGAAATGCTGAAGTCAAATCTTGCACACCTGAGTGTGCAAGATCATCTTCACACCTGATCACCTGATCATCTTTCAGGGATCCCTGCTTTTAAATTCACTTCAGATATCTGCAGGAGAACCTATAACTGAAATAAAAATAGCTCTGAAGAGAATCTAATGTGTATTGCACTATGGTTTCATTAGAGTAGAAGACAGGGTATTTTTGTGGAATGGCACACATACACACACACACAATGTAAACCGAAAAAGGAGAAGTTTTTTGATTACCATAATAATTCATTCTGTCATTCTTCAGTAAGACTGAATACAGAGCCTGTGTAGAAATCCCTGTGGTCATTTCAGTGTGGTATTTTGCCAGTTTTTGATTCTTGTTCCACTGTTTCCAGTGCAAAGAAGTTTGGAATTTCTTTGCTTATATTATGTCCTGCTTCACACTAAGTTTTGTTGATTTATCTCATATTTTTTCCAGAGACCTTAAATCTATTGAATGATAGCTGTGGAGTTACTAGAGTACATCTTCAATTCATATGAATAACGGGGTACTGAAAAAAGTGAATTGATGTTTTCTGAACTCATCCATATATCACAGTTTGCACATAGCTCATAGTTCAGTAAAAGATCCATTAACTGCCACCACAGCACAGTATCTTTTTCCCACCCCAAGACTTGTGAGGGGTCAATGCAGAATAAGGTTTGCACTGGAATGAGAAGTTGTATCCACAGTCAGAGTTGTGCCACATTTTTGGGACCAAGGTGTAATTATTTACCTTCTGCCACAGAAATTGTATAGGAAAATCAGTAAAACTTTTCTGCTTCCATGTATAATTCTGTCATCATTCCTTAGCTTTGTTATGAATTGGATCTAATCACACTAACAAAAACTAGGAATTTGCAATTTAGTGACAGCTGATATATTATAGGTTATATCATTCAAGGGCATAAGAAGATCCTATAGTAGAGACTACAAGCACTTGCAGTGTTGCATTCAGCATTGGTTAGACCTCATCTAGAATGTTTTATCCAGTTTTCTGACCTTACTTAACCTCCAAACAAGACAGACATTGCTAAGCTTGAGTCAGCTCATGAGAGGTTTTGTTCAGCCTGGAGAAGGGAAAGCGATCAAGGCAGCCTGATAGTAGCCTCCCAGTGCCTTTAAGGGAGGACCTCCTCTAAGGAGGTCATCAAGATCACAGAATCACTAGGTTCGAAGTGGCCTTTAAGATCATCAAGTCCAACCCATGCCCTAACACCTCAACTAAACCAGAGTGCCACATCCGATCTTTTTTTAAATGCATCCAAGGATGGTGACTCCACCACCTCCCCGGGTAGACAATTTCAGTACTTTATCACTCTTTCAGTAAAAAGCTTTTTCCTAACATCCAACCTAAATATCCCTTGGCACAGCTTAAGACTGTGTCCTCTCATTCTGTCAGTTGCTGCCTGGATGCTTCAAAGTGGTGGACACTGGGAGGCTAAGGGACAATGGGCTTATATTGAGGTAAGAGAGGTTCAAACTGTATATAAGGAAAAAATATTTACATCATCGTAATGTCACCCCATCAAGCAATGGAGCAGTTGGCCCAAGGATGAAGGGCAGCTTCTCTCCTTGGGGGCTTTAAGATGAGATGGGACAAGGCCATGAGCAGCCTGATCAAATCTCAAAGCTGACCCTGCTTTGAGCAGGAGTTTGGGTGAGACGCCTCCTGGAGTCCCTTATAACCTGAACTATCCTATGATCTTATATTATGAAAAAAAATTGTTGCTGATTATTACTTCAGTGCCTCAGATAATGGCAAGAAATTCTCACCTGTCCAATAATTTCAAAGGTTCTCTCCGCATCTGAGATTTATCTTTCCTAATAAAGGGGATGTAATTGTAAAACTAAGGTTTGTAAAAGAGGAGGATGTAGGGCTGATGAATACATCTATGCCATACAATGGAATTCAGTGCAGAATTCCCTGAGTTAGAATGAACCAATCTCTCTCCAAAACTCTATAGACTAAATTTAAATGAGCAGGGAGAATATGGAGTGAATTAATTGACTGAGAGGTGGTATCTTTGCATTCAAAAACAGGGTTATAAAACACAGTTGTGTTTTTCTTGGGTTCTGGGGAAAACTCCTTCATATGCACATTGTTCTATGACAGCAGCTTCCACAGAGGTGATGTTGTGCTTGTGGAGGGTCTCTGGCTGAAACACAAATATGACTGTAGAGAACCAAAACACAGTTTGTTACGAGAAACTTCAAGTCTTTTGTGACCACCTCACAATAAGTAACCAGGCTGTTTTTACAATCTTTTTTTAAATGCTGTGAAACCAACTCATATCAAATTTATGTTCTTAATTAACAATACTCCTATAATTATGCTGCCAGCCATCCTCATTTAAACCCTTTGAGCTGGGGAGTTATTGTAGATACATTGTGCTGCGTATAGAAGTACTTGGGATTTTTTACTAACTATACATAAGCCTCATGTAACGAAAAGAAACTTTCAAAAGAATTAACAACTCTGACAGCAGAAAAGAAGTAGCTTTCAGGCTATACATATCCAAGAGCACAAAAAGTTTTAGAAGTATTATAGAGCAGAAGAAGCAAGACTATTAAATGTAAGACATTATTGATTCTGACCACAGGCCAGTATCACTTGTCTACAACCAAATACATGCTCTTCCCCAGAAATATTGAATGAAATAAAATGTTCTATTCACCCTTCGGTTCTCAACAAAACTCAGGGGAATGCAAACTGCAAGAACAAATATTTTCTAAATCAGTATTTTTGCCAGCATTGAAGAAAGTGAAATTATATTTAAAAAAAAAAAAAAAAAGAGTTTGCTGTTTTGAAACTGAAGAAGGAAGAAAGCATCTGGTTAAATGATGGGTTATGTGATTTCTTGCAATTTTTTACTGCTGTTTCAAATCTCTGAATTATTAATAATTATAAGTGTCTGAGTGTGGATTTTATTAATCAATTATTACAGTGAAAAAGTGAACTCTACAAGAAGATGACAAATTTAAGTTTTCTCCATTGTATTCTGCCTTAACTACAAATTAGGGATAAATTTGGATCAATTTATATCTCAGGAAGCTTTGCTGCTCATTTACTTCTTTTGGTTCTTAAACTAAATCAGTGTCAAGCACCATTCTAGGACACACTGTGTTTCTAGAAATGCTTGAATGGATTTTTAATTCTGAAGCACTGGTATAAATATGAATTAGCATCAATAGAAGCACTCTACAATTATGTCAATGTGAACATAATCTGAATCTGACCTATTCTTTTAAAGATGTAATGCTCATATTGTAATTCCTTTTGTCAACAGAAGAGTCATTGCCCAGGCCACATTTTAATTAACCACCCTGAATTCCCTTTGCTGATTCAATTAAGGGAAGATATTATTCTTCACCTCTTGTCCTAACCTGTCCTTCAAAGTGACAGTGTAGTTTACTGATATATTATCAGTTATGGATTCTAAGGGATTGTTCTAGGAGTTGTTTGGACAACATTTCATAATTATGAATAAAAAGCATGATTAGAAAAAAGGGGAAAATACATTATTGTGTTGCAGTTACCCTTAAAACTGAGGTTATATAAGCACAGAACGGGGGAAGGGCTTCAGTAATCATCTACACACACTTCTTTCTTAGTCCCCACGTTTAGTTTTCTATATGTGCAGTAAATAGCCCTATACAACAGTTTTGACATTCTTAACAGTCTTTAGAATTGCTGAAATAGAAAAAGCCAGAAGAATCAAAAACAGAAATCTAAAAGCATTGATTTACTCATCTAAATAACAGGCCAAATACTCTGTAATGATTCCTAAGTGTTTTGTGATTATTTTAATTCCATTCAATACATATTCAATAATATGGATCAATTTATTTTCTAGAATTGTAGAAACACCTGTTGGTAGTGACCTCTGGAGATCTCTTGTTCAAAGCAGTGCTGTCACCTAAGGCGGGCAGGCCAGCTCTGCCTTTGCCTGGCTGAGTCAGTGCTTTGCAGTGCATGAAAAGCACCAAGGGTGGAGATTTCCACCACCTCCCTGGAAACCAGTTCCAGTGCCATGCCACATTCCATGTGGGAGTGTTCCTCCTCAGCAGACTGAATCTCCCAAGGTGCATCTGTGGCTGTTGTCCCCCTCCCTTCATCATCTGCCAATACTGAGGGGAGAGCAGATTCCTTGTTTGCCTTGTTGGCCACTCCACTGGTGAATACTGCCAGAAATTTGCCAACAACCCCATTTCATCAAGTGTGATATGTTTATAGCACACTGTAGTATGATATAAAGGAAAGGCTTTTATCTTTTTTCAAGTGTGAATCCTCCGCCTTTTCCCAAAGTCCTGAAGCCTTTCTCTGGGACTTCTTTCAACCAGATTCTAATAGTTATCAATACTCTGTTTAACATACTTCTTTTCTGTCACACCTCCTTATTTCCATGTTCGCTATTTTGAAGACTTTGATCATCCCCAGAAAAAATATAGGTATTTTTCCTTTAATAATTATCCCAGTGTTACAAGAACTGATATAAATACAAGCAGTCATTTCATTGCATCTGCAGGCAAGTAGATCTTTCCTGATTCTTAGCATATGCTACTTTTACAAATGCCAATAATGGTAGCAGAACTGCCTGTTTTTCCCCACTAAAATAAAATAAAACAAAGTATTTCTCATAACAGTTTGTAAAATCTACTCCAAAGTTCATAGTGATTTCTGAAGGTAATGTTATGTTATATGCATGTTACATCACAAATCTCAAATTATTATCAGAGGGATTCCCATCATTTCACAGTATCAAATTCTTTACACACTTTCTTTAATATATCAGGAAAGTCCTATCACATACAGCAAATCAGGCACTCAGAATTATACTTACTGCCAATCATTAACCTCTTATCCCAATCCATTAGCACCTCAGCTAGATAGAGTAATTCAACAGATATTAACAAAGCAAAGTATGGTGCAGATTTGCTCTATAAAGGTGACGCAGACAGGATTTTAGGTTATGCTTGTACAAAGTAAGTGATATTTGGATTTAAAGTCATGTTCAGTGACACTAACAATTACAAGAGGCTAAAGAAAAAGCATAATTCTTTATGCTCAATTTACAAGTGGATCAATATTTTTGATATTGATAGTTTGGTCCTATAGTTTATGCATTTATCTTCCTGGATTGCACTAGAATAGCCTAAGGATATATAGGACAGCAGAGAACTTGGTTAACTGCATGGGAGCCCACACACCCTTGAGTTTGAAATTTTGAACCACATATTTTACAGATAAGTTACATTTTAAACAGAATAGAAAATATACATTGTTTACAGTGTTTATTGTATGATAAATGCTTTCTTCAAAAACTGAAATGTTTGAATTTAGCATCTAGAGATAGAAAACCAGTCAAAAATTGAGGGAAACAAAACCAGCATTACACAAAGCTCTTAAATCTCTTGTACTAACTAACACAAGTTGTCATCACTAATTAGATCAGCTTCAAGAGATTAAACACCAAGCTTATTTTTCCATGGTGTCTAGTCCATTATAATAGCTATTTGTCTCCTTCTAACAGCAGGACTGGCCAAATAAATTAAACCAGCCATAATTTACCAATGTTTCTTTAGTCTTTTTTGAATTAGGAAGAGAAGCCCTCAGTCCCAGAAAGCTTATATAAAAACTTTTGCCTTTATGGGGTTTTGATGGGACTCTGAGGAGGTCTGAACATGGAGGTAGGACTGATTTTATCTGCACAATGAGCACCTCCCAAACCACAAAAGTAATTCTAACCTCTATGTTTTGTTACAGCACAGACATCCCATTAAAATACACCAAAGGCAGGTCTTCCGGATGATGCAGATAAACAAAAGTTTGGAAAACAAATCATGCCCCTGTATTCTATTTCCTTTCAGAATGAGCTCTCCCTCCAGATGGTCCGGAGCCCAGCACTGCTTCCTGGGTTGCAGCAACCTTCACAGTCTCCCTTTGGGTCTCTAGGAATGTATCCTCTCCTTGACCTCCGAGGCTTGGCCGTGGATCTGCTCCTTTGCAACAAGCAGGACATGTGCTTTGTCAGGAGTTTTACAATGTGCATGTGGACATCTCCTCCTTTTCCTCCCCACAGTCCACCTGACCCAAACCACCACATCCAGGCAGACCAGAGGCAGCCCTTCTCCTGTTCTGTCACACCCTTTCAAACAAAGCAAGGAGAAAAAACCCTAACAACCACAAAATAGAGACTAAGCCAAGGAGAAAAAACTTGGTTTTGTTATCTGCCAGGCAAAAAAAGCAGTTAAAATTGGAGGGAATCTGTAGTGCCTCCATCCAAACTGCAAAGCCTTTCCTGGTTTTCTGGCTCAGATATGTTCACTTTTCATTTTCCTACCTCGAGTAAGACATGAGGTGATACCTGGATTCATCAACTCTCCCTAGGTCCCAGTTTCTGGAGAGACAGGATGCAAGTACATGAGCCAGAGTGGTTCAGCCTTCTGCTCATCCTCATTTTTCAGAGTATGGATTATACTACCATAGTCCAGAATAAGGAGGATATGACAACCTTTATTAGGCAGTACAGAAAAGAGCAGGTGGATTGATCTTACAAAATAATTAAAATATACCTACTTCTTGTATGATCTTTTAGTCACCTCTCACAGCTAATGATTAATTGTCTGTCCAGCTCAAGGCACTGCTATCTGTTGTCATAGCACCTGACTGCCTCCTAAAATAATGGCACACAAGATTGATTCTAATCTGTGCACATAGAAAACAAAGCATAACTTCAGAAAGTTTCTACTTCAGAAAAACTCAATGAAAGAGGTGGCTATTACTAAATGCAGCATTTTGTAGGAATGTGTATGAGTTGAAGTTCTCACCTGAAGCAAGAAGAGTCTCTAGGTTGTGCCAGAACAGTTTGCTGGATATTGGGAGAGAAAATAAACAAAACCCAGGATTTGAACCCTTTTGGTAATAAGAATGGCTCTCCCATAACCGTCCCTTATCTTTTTTGTAAGCTCAGAAGCCTCCATGCTCTCTGTCAGATTTCAAAAACTGTATCAGTTAGGACAATCTGCACAAAGCTGAGGAATTCCAAATCCCATTTTCTGTAGTTTATCAGCTTCAACTTTAATTAACATGAGAGACCTTACCTCTGCTGGGATTCACCGTGGCCTGTGTGATGCTGGTCCATACCCTACTCCTCACTGCTTCAGCTTTCCCTCTTATAGAGGGAAAAGATAACAGTTTCTTGTTATCTTATGCACTCAATACACAAAGTACACACATCATATCTTTACAGTCTTTCTGGTGGAAAAGCCTTTTCCTTGCTCATGTTTCCTTCAGCTACATTGTAAATTCTTCCTGAAGTGACCTTTAAAATCCATTCTGACCTAGTATTGTTTATCCATTGTAGCAAATATCTTGGCAGACACAAAGTCATTCATGCCCAAAATGTCATTGATCAATGTGTTTTTCTACAGAGAATTTCCGTAAGCCACATGTGTGATTTTTCACTAAAACCCACTGTGGTGTGCCATTATGAAGCCATTGATTGCATTTAGGATATTTATCAGCTTCTATCAGCCTTTAATGGAACAGATTTCCAACTCCAACCTTTGCTTTTTAACAACTATTCTTAAACTTCATACATTTCTGAGGAGATAAGGAGCATTTATCAAAAAATAAAATTAAATCCCCATAGGTAGATGTTTACAGGATCTGTAGGCATGTTTGTTTTGCTTCCCAGTCTTCCCATTTCTCAAGGGAAATCCAAGATAGAGGCTTAAGAAATCAAACTGAGAACACAGAATATGTTCCACCTGATAGTATTCAATAAAGGGAGATGAGATTTCTTTAGAGAAATTACAGTAGAAGCTGGTGGCAAAAGAACACAAAAATTATATTTTCTCCTTTAAATTTTAAATTTTTAAGTAGCTTCCAAGATAAGAAATATATAGATCCGCATACTAGGAAGCTTTATTCTTTGTAAGTGGTCTTCTATTTCCAAAATGTCTAGAGATCTTATTTTCTGCATAGCAGCAGAGGCAATATGGCTAAGAAACCAAACTACTGTGGTTAAAAACATGTTAATCTTGCCCCCAAGTCTGAAAGCCCTCACAGATTTAAAACTGGAGGGAAAGAGACTCCATGAGAAAAATTTCTAGGAAATCTTATAAAATTAGCTAATTAAACTGTGAGTATTCTCACTAGTTATAAAGGAAAACTAGAGATATATTATTTCAGAATATTTTTTAAGACAGGGTAATGTGGAATTTTAGGTTTGGACCTTGTAAATTACCTACCAAGCTATACTAACAATGTAAATGAGAATACATTATAAGCACAGCACTAAAAAGACAGCCAAGGTATTTACATACACAATATTGAAAGAAAAGGAGAACAGTATACTTCTATAAGCCTACCTCCTTCAATTTATCCATCAGACGAGAAGATTGTGATGGGACGTATTGGGATATCACAAATGCTTTTGGCAGTGACATCTGGAAAATCTCTAGAAGGAGCTTGATTTTTCTAGAGTGGAAAAATACTCTCTGGAGCCATCCACAGTGTTTGGCACAAGTCCTGAAGGCTCTAGTTTTCACTCAAACATAAAGGTAGGGAAAGGATGTGGATTAAGACATCTTTTCACTTGCAAACATGCCAATAAAACCCTGGAAACTTATTGTAGTTACCTCATAACTGAAGTTCTTAATTTTTTTTTAAATGCATGCATAAGTGCATAAAATTCAGATAAAATAAGTTTTTTTTATTGTCTTATAGATTTTTGTATCGAGTTACTAAGCTCTGACCCTATGCAGTTCATTTGGGTGGTTTCAATGGCTGTTGTTTACATCCTGCATTTTTAATTCTGATGTAATATTTCAGAGCATGAAAAGGCTATTATGGTAACAATGAACCTTCCTTCTTTTCCAGCATCCTTTTACTGACCTCTCTTGAGTAATACTCATGTGTGTTTATTATTTAAGTATGTCAGCATTACCAAAGCACAAGAAGGAAGGGGATCTGTATAGCTTAGGAAATGCTGCTCGTATGCAGTTGTCAAAAGAGCTGTTTGCTATGGGTTTTTTTTTTTTTTTTGCATATACAGGTATAACATTTGATATTTTGTAAAAACTTATAATATTTAAGTTAGAAATATCAGTTTACAGAGCACGTCTCATATGTCCATGATATTCCTCTGGAAAGTGTAAAAGTGACAAAATTAATTTATTCAAAAAAATGACTGAAACTCTCAATCATATTTTTTCTTTGAAATTTTGATCTCATTTCATTTTATTGCATGTAAGTTTATTTAATTTTGTTTTACTGATATGCTTAATAACATTGACATGAGGCATTTCTTCTTCCATTTTCTCATAATATGGAAAATTCATGAAAACATGAGAGCAATGCAGTGGATGGAAACTTATTGCTTTCTCTCATAAACTTGGCCAAGGAATGAAGAATGCTTACTCAAATAATCCCCGAATGCAGCAATATTTTCAGACTAGACTGGTGCTGAGTTGTTTTGTTTTGTTAGGATGGCTAACCTTCCATGAATCAAGTATATCTCTTCCAAGGTTTTAACAGTTTCTGTCCAGGTTTTCAGTGAGCTACTCCAAAACAATTCTACCATACTCATTGGATGACCAAATCTGCTTGCTAATACAAAATTTTCAAGTAAGGATATCAATATTCTCTACTTTTTCATAGTGAAATCTCATTGCTTTAACACTGCTTAGAGAATTTTGTTTCTAAGAATCACAGAGTGAGCCTACATAAACATTTAAGCTTGGTTCTCATCTTTTGGAATGAATTCCCTGATTATTCCCATTTAATAATGCTTTCTTTCATATTTAGTGACTGGTCTTGGATCCCCACACAAAATGGATTTTGGAATGAAATTGAGGAGGAGGTGATCTTTGGCAAGCATGAGTAGAACTAGACCAGCAATAAAGCCTCCTGTTATGTGTGACAGCTAAATCCTTCCTACAAACTGTTTCATTTTATTAATATGCTTATATTGGTCTCTGCTACTTGCAAATGTGGACACTGTTTTTAACTGGACTTTGATTTCATAGACCCTCACAAGATGTAGAAGCAAATTCAAAT
This sequence comes from Chamaea fasciata, assembly GCF_029207755.1. Lineage (NCBI taxonomy): Eukaryota > Metazoa > Chordata > Aves > Passeriformes > Sylviidae > Chamaea > Chamaea fasciata. Next base: position 6,979,388 of record NW_027094091.1, on the reverse strand, counting down.
CAGATTTTTGACTTAGGCACTTAAAATGTATATAGGACTTAGAGATGTGATCATCTTTGGGACTTATGAAAATTTCATTAATTGGCTATCTGCATCTTTAAATGCCTAAGTGTCTTCGAAATTCAGAACATTCTATTTCTGTGATGCACTTCCACTTTCTAAAAATAAGGATAAATAATAATACCCAGTTTGACAGGACCTGATGAGGATAAATACATCAAAAATTGTGAGCAGCTCAAATTATGGAATGAGAGGGTTGAATCATAGATTTCTTTCATATCAGAGATCAAGGTTAAACAAAGGCTAAAGCTCTGCATACATGATTTGCAAATGCAGTTATGCTAATAACATGATGATCTTAATTAGATGATCAGCTGCATATCTGACTTTTGATAATAAGTCCTAATGTGACTTGCTAATCAATGTCAGGTATGGGAATAGAATGTGGAATTTCTGACTTCTGAAGCCATGCACTAATTGCTAAACCAGACTGCCTCCCCAGTGTCATCCTTCGTTGCAAAATGTTCTATCTCCTCTCTGTAGTCATATCATGTATTATTTCAACAGCTTTTTGTAGATCCTCAGACTGTTAAGACCAGAAGAATCCACTATAATCATATTTTAAAGTTTCTAAATAACAAGGACTAAAAACTTTCTTGCTATTTCATAGTGGGGAAATTACTAATTTTTCTTACCATAAAGTAACAGTATCATTCTTAATTTTTTTTACTGGGCTGTGGAACATTCTTTTCAAAGATGCATAATTTTGACTTTAAGATTCCAAATAATGATGAGTTTGTCATTTTCCATGAGATGAAATGTCAGTCATTAATTGCCCTCCATCTAGCAAGATGCTCAAAAATAAGGTCAGATTCATTATGTTTTCAAAAGTTGCATTTAATTGGCAGTTTGTATGTTTCTGACTTCTGCTTTCAGCCTCAGTATGGCCTTTAACTGCTAGATTAAACATTCCTACATCTCAGATCGTAGATGGCTGTACAAAGCAGACTATGAAAGAAAAGTAATCACCCTAATCACATTACTTAAGTCACTGTGGGAAGTAGTTCCGATAGCTAAGAAAAAAATAGAATTATTTTCACTTCAACTGTTTTGTTTTCCTCTTTAATTTAGCAATATCACAGACAAATCCTAAAAAGCAACTATTACAAAAATGCATTTTAAAGTGATAGCAAAAGACTTGCCTGGATTAATTTACCTTTCCAATGGACAATCTCTGTATTCTATACCTGAGGAGCAGGCAAGGAAAGGAAGGAAGACATTTTTCCTTCCTGAAACCAAAATGTGTATTTGTCAGCGGTTTCTTTGGATTTTGTTGACACATCAGAAAACCATCTTAACAACTTTGATTCCCATTAATTAGCTCACTGGAATAAATACAGCTGTCAAAGCAAAATAGGATATTGAGGAATTTCCACACACAATAAATCATTACCCCTTCAAAAGAATAATGTTAGAATTAATAAAATTTAAAGAATGCATGAAGCTGACATCACATACTGAAAAATGCTTAGATTCAGCACACTGAATCTAATCTTTGTTTATGTAAAGTATTGCATGAAATAGAACCAAAATTTCATATCAGGATGATGTTTGTGTATAAAATGCTCTCACTTGATAATATAGATATAAAACTTAAGAAGAAGAAGCTAAATTACTGAAAACACAAAGAAAGATCTTTTTTTTTTCTTCTTAATGCATAGTACTACAAACAATGGTACATGTCTGATAATATGTGCAAGACCCAAAATCTATTAAAATATCTCCTATTCCTGTATTTAATTTTATCTCTACCAAATTAACTGTAAATAGATTGTGGCCTAATTGTAACCTGATGTTTAATTTTTCATCTTATGCAAAATTTTACAGTGGGGAAGTGGAAAACAGCAAGATGTTTCTCATTTAAAAAGTGCATGTTTGCTGCTGCAGCTGCAGCTTTGGCTTCATTTCATAGTTAGAATTCTCAAAGGGCATAGAAAGAATAGTAATAGCCACTATGGCCCCAAACTTATCACCTCCTAAACACAAATGGAAAATTTAGACAGGAGGAAAATTAAACTTGGTTTCTCTTCTAGTAAAAAAAAAAAAATCACTTAAAAAAACCCCAAGAAATTCCAAAACAACACAAAAAAACCCCCCAACACATTAATTTATATAGTTAGACCAATGTCACAGAACCACAGAACCAAATCCTTTTTTAGTAATTTTGGGAATGTTGAATTTTCTCTTTTCCTCCTTATAATACACTTTCCTCCTTTTCACCAGGAAAAGGGGTCTGATAAAGAGATATACAAACAGAAATTTCGCTCCCACAGAGGAAAAAAATGAAATTCTTTTGAACATGTACACACATGTACCAAAAGGTTCCATCTAGATAGCAGGAGCATCCACAGTATGAGTTATGGAATAATATAAGAATGTTCATTTTTTGTGAACTCTCAACTCCTCACCTTTGCCCTGCTGATGAATCCATTCCTCCTGGGATGAATGGAACAATGCCAGACTCTCAGAAATCTGCCAAAAGCTGGAATTCTGTGAGAATGAGCAAAAAGTTGATTTCCAAAGTAAAAGTAATTGTCCAAAATAAAATCTATAGGGAAGTCTTGAAAAGTAAGGGAAGTGAAGACTCCTGTCTTTCTTTTTCCAAATGCAAGATTCATTTCTTAACATTTTTGCCTAATTAGAACACATGTGGTGAAATAAATTTTAAAAGCCTGGCAAAACAAAATACTACAAACAATAGGGTGGAGAATGGAAAAGTATGAACCCAGATAAACAGCCTTAATCACAGCTCTTAGCTGTGTATTGAAAAATGCTCAGTGTTGCAAGTTTAGTTTATAAATTTGAATGGAATAGAATGAAAACATATGTTAAATAATAAAAGAACCACTGAAAAATAATTAATTCTGAAGACTCTGGAAAGAAAAATTATAATAGCTTAAATGAAAGGTCAATAAGTTTTATTTAGATAGAGGAAAATCACATTTTATCCTGTATTAATGTATCTTGTAATTCCAGTGATTAATATTCTAGAGAAGATACATTTTTGTTAGTTTTATTATGTTACAGTGTGAAGAGAAGTCCCATGCTTTGTCCCTCCAGTACACCCTCAATCAAACAGGGAAGATCTGAATTATGTTCCTAATATTTACAAGGTTAAGAAAAGAAAGCATACACTAAAATTTCTAGTTTCTGAAAGATCAAAAAAGATAGCCAATTTTAAAATACTGCCTTCCAGAACATCTCCCAAAGGCAGACACATTTCTGCAGAAATTAAACAGAATTATTTTGTGTATAATTAAACTCTGAAATCATTGCTTACTTACCAAATTTGACCTTGGTGCTCAGTGATAGCAAAAGATATAATACCTCCTTTGTTCATCATTATAAACACACATCAAATATTGCAGGGGGAGCATCTGGTTTTAAGAGGCACTTACTTTGGAATGACAGACTCAGAGATGTAATGTACTAAAGTGATACATTTTGATTTCTATTACTGGCCCTCACAATTATCATCAGTATCTCTATAGTGTGTTTTTCCTATTCTGCCAAACAAACCGTATTTCTGTTAATTATATGACTAAATTAGTCATTCCAAACTTAATACCTCCTAAAGCCATCAGCAGATGTTCCTTTATAATCATTGATGTCATTCCCTAAATGATTGAAAAGGAGACATTGCTGGAGTGTTATGAGTGAATGGTAACTTTGGTGTTCTTGTCTAACTTCAGCTGTGTAACAGGGAAGCATCTGGCCTGCCTCACTCAAACAGGCTCTCTCCACAGACAGTAACACTTCCAACTGGAAATTCACCCTGTTTAAAAACACATGGAGAAAACAGCCTTGTCACACTGCTCTCTCTGTCTCTGCAGGCAGCCCAATTATTTAGCCCAGTCAAAATTGCTACCTTTGAAAATGCAAACTGGCAAAACTGATACCATCTTTCAGCTGAATATGGTTACAATATGCAGGTCAGATTCTCTTTTTCATTTCAGCTGATCTTGTTTTATGTTTCAATAAGATGAGAAGACTGCCCAGTCTGGCAGGAGAAAAGGTGTCTCTGCATGGTGAGTAATACTTTGCACCTTCCACAAGTGGTCTCCCAGGCATGTGCTACAGTCACATGAAGCCAGAGATAAATATTCTTAGACTGCTGGTGTTTATTTTGAAGTAAAAAAAGAATAATAAAGTCATTTCACTTATGAGATCAAAGTAAGCATTTAATGCAATATTTTTAAAATATGGAGAACACAAAGCAGAGAAGCAATGAGAGGAAATGGGATTTACTTGGACTTCCAGCTACATCCTTTGAGAATATCATGTCTTTTCTCCTCCTTGCTGCTCTATCAGTCTGTACCACAATTTACTACTGAGAAAAAAAATTACTGCTTTCCCTCTAAATAGCTATCAGCATGTTCTTTCTCTATAAATCCTAGTGAGATCCCTGGTGGTGGTATAACAGTTAACAAATACAGAAAGTGGTATAGAACAGCTTCATTTCCCCAGCATATTAAAACTACAGTTGTCAGCATTTAATGTCTCTGATATCCTTAACCCCCTACAAGTTGTAGAATTAGCTAAAGCTTTGCCTCCAGGTATCCCATCAGGATGCTCCAATACAGAGATTTACATTCAGTGTAAACTCTCTAGGAGTAAAATATCTTTTTTGACATACTTAATGTGTCATAATAACTGCAAATTTATTGTATCAAGCATTAACCACTTTCTCCTTCATACATGCCTGGAGCAAGGAAGAAACATCACTATTATCATAACTATGCTACACTGAATGAACAAATATGCGGAAGCCTTGCTGCAGACTTCAATCATTTGCATTATTTTTAAATGATATAATTTTAAAATACGTTCATTTTAGAGCCATAAATGAGAATGGAGCAGATGGTTAGAGCTTAATTTAGAGTAATTTGTCTATTAAAATACACTGCATTGCCAGTGAGTCTTTGTTATAACACTAACTCATTACAATGGAGCTGTAATTTATGAGGTAGAGGGAAAGGTATTGGACCTTTAGGAAAAGTTTACAATCTTAGAGTATTCACTAGGAGAAGTGAACACAGATAAGCATTTCAATACAAGATTATTAGGAAAAAAAATGGGAAAAGCAAAAATAATAGAATTAAGATTTTCAGTCCTTTCAGAACTCCCAATGTTCCTACACAGGAAGGAAAGTCACATGCACAAATAAAAGGAGCTTCTTTGTAAAATGTTAATCATGAAATTCTTCATTTGCACTGGCTTTTAGCTGTTGAAAAATGTAGAAGCTTACAGCTTCACATTACAGCAGTAAAGACTTTCATAAATATTTTTTTAGAAATATTTTGAACAAGCGAGTTATGCATATTGAAATTCATTATTGTATTGTTCTCTACATTAGAAACATATTTTAAGACTTTTTCATCTTAATACAAAAGCCCAATAAGGCTGTTAATGTGTTCAGTCTGTGTTAGAATTAATTTTATGTTCATTATCTATCTGTGGGGGAAATGAATGAGCAACAGGGAGGCAAAGAGCACACATGGGAAATAGCAATTTAGGTTAATCAAAGGTAAAGGTAATGTGAAGAACTTTAAAGGGACATAAAATATAAAAAGCGTAAGTTTCTTTCAGAGAAAATTCACTGCTGTTATAGTCAAATTGGCATTAGGTGAAATAAATCTTTTGGGTTTTCATATACCTTCCCCATATCTAATTTTTTTTTTTTTAATTCCAGGAAGGAAATGTTTCTGTAATTTTGATCAGAATGCCAAAAATTTTCCCTTATACTTGGAGGTTACTCAAAAGATGGTGATTAAACACATAGTTACAAATGAAATTATGTAGAAAATGATACTAAATCTGTTATGAAGATTGTATTGCATATACACATTCATAAAAATAGATATGTGTGTGCATTTACATATATTTATAACTTATGTGGATGTGTAGTGTTCATATCTGGTAGCCATGAGAGAACACTGACAGTTATTAAATATATTAAAAACTGCAGTACCTTGTAACTCGAACAGTTATTTAATTGTGAGAAAATGTTAGAATAATTTATTAGCAGTGGTGCTGGGGTGAAAAGCTCATATTATGGAAGCATAGAATTGTTTGGGTTGGAAGGAACCTTAAAGACCAGCTGGTTCCAACCCCCCTTCCATGGGCGGGGACAATTTCCACTAGACCAAGTTGCTCCAAGCAAATTTATTTTATCGAGTATTATCTGCCATATATGACTGTGGCAAGGAGGAAACGGAAGTTTAGGACAAAAGAATCCAGTTAAGTGTTTTTTCCACAAACCAGTAATACCTGAGAAATACCCACATGTCCAAAGGCAATTTCTGATTGAGATATTTTAGAGCAAGGCTACTAAAAAGAGCTGCTGTGCAATATCTAATTTTCTAGCTTAATATGAATGTGTTCTATTTGATATAAAAGTATTCTGCTCTCCAAGCTAACAGTATAATAAATTAAAGCTTTTTTCAATTTAGAAGATCACACGTAAATATTATTAGCATAAAATGGAACTAAATGAAAGGCAAATCCATGCTACAAGTTTATTTTAAAACAAAACACAAAATAAATTTTGTATAATCGGACTTTCAATTGGTAGAAAGAGTCCTGGATTGTATGAAACTAGAAAAGGGAAGGAACAAGATACCATTGTGTGATTTCCCCTTTTCAAGTTAGTCTGATTGTTGCCAAATCTGTATCTTCTCAATCTTGTTTTAAAAACATGAATAAGTATCTAATATCCCCCATAGCTTCTATCTAATTTATAGAATACATTTTAAAAATTAGTGGGTATGTTTTTATCTTTTTGTCAAACATCCAAGCAATTACTGAAGTACTAGACATGGCTAATGACATTTGGTACTTCAGTAAGAGAAACCATTTGCAAAATTTTATATGTAGTATTATCTTTAAGTAGAAATGAGCAAAGAAAAACAAACAAACCCCAAACAGCAGAATTTGATGAACTAAGAAAACAATCTCTTCGTGGTATGCATAAACTATTTTAATAAGATAGTAATAAGAACTCATTTTTGAAAGTATAAAAAGTCAAGAGAGTCAGAAATCTAGTCCCATATCTTTGTGTAATTATTTTAGAGTTAGGATCAAAACTCTCAGTTAATCATCAAAAGCATCCCTTGCACTCTGAGTTTTTGAAAAGCAGGCTTTGTTTCAATTTATTTTAAATTGGATACATAAAACCAAGTCTCTCACAGCTCAGTTCTGATTCTTCCTATTGACTACAAATGGGTTACAAAGGTAACCAGCTGAGACTTAAATGTCTGACTCCTAGGTTTCTGAAGTTCTCCAAAAACACTAAAACTGTCTTCTACCCTGACAGTTTTAAAACTGTGATTGTGTTATGTGTCTTCCTTGCAGCATAAATAAATACAAGCTTTCAATGACCCATTTTATAATGGCATGAGCTCCAATGCAAACTATTCCACTCTACCAGAAAACTGTGGTGCTTATCTGGTCCTGCAACTGGCACACACAGGGCTTAGAGTTTCTCCATGGTGATGTGTTTGGTTGTTCCATGCTTACCTGGAAAACAGCAGCTTCCCCCATAAATTCAGAGATTTGAACTTCACTGAGCTTGGCAACCAGCTATTGGATATTTAATGTAGCACATTTTAGATTATATATATGTAGAAACATTCTGGTAGCACATAAGTAACATTTTCAAGCAGCAATCATGCAATAAACTGAAGTTTTCCAGCTGCATGAAATCCCTCTATATCAAAGGACATGTTGTGTTTTTGTCAAATATCACTTACTCAGTTTCAATAAAGCATATTCAACTAATTTTTGGAGCCTGTGCTTTTCTAAATTTGAGTAAATTTCCTAGAAGGTGGTTCTGTATAAACAGAAAAATAAGCAACATGAAGTGTATTATATTAATTCCAGAAGAACTGAAAATATTGTCAATACTGTTCAATACATTTAATGAAAAATACCTGATGTTAAACAAGCCTTATATCATTCTATAACAGGACTAAAAATTTAACTGTGTTTGGTTCAAACTCATTACATACCTGTGTTCAATTAGTGTCTTCAAGTCACTCTGAGATCCTCCGATGAGAAATGCTGGATTCCGCAAGTGCAAAAATACTTTGATGGTGCAAAAACACATCTCAAAATTTCCAGAATTCCCGAAAGAAAACTATAATCCTCTGGCAGTTGGCAATATGTTGTTAATTTATTACATTGCCTGCAATGAAAGCCTTGGCAGTGTGGCTTCAGGGAGGGTTGAATGAGGGTCTTGGTTGTCCCAGTACTGAATCCAACCCCTGAAAGTCTGGGGCCATATGGATATATGCTCCATGCCAGGATCCCCACTTCTCCAGGGTCTGCTCTGGACAGGGTGGACTTAACAGCAGCTTCAGGATGAGCAATGAAAGGATTAATACCAGTCCTTTATGCAAAAAAATATTGACGCTGTGGATGGACATAAAACCAAAGCTATTTGTTAACCTATTAAATATTCCTCCCCTAAACTCATAACATCCTATGTATTCCTTTTTCCAAAGGTATCTAGAAACAAATCAAAATACAGACAGATTGTAAACAATGCAAATGGAAATTCCCTGCTCCCTGGAAGATTCAGTGTTGCAGGACTATTAATTGTGGGGTGGTCAGGACCCTTTCCATGGGCATTGAAAAGTCAGGGCTTCATTTGATTCCAGGCTTGAAAGAAACCACAAATAAAATGCTCTGTTCTTTTCTCTAAAGAGTAGAAACACTGTAAACAGTGACAGTAATATAGAATTGCACCACAGATTGCTTCTGAAAGCAAAACAATTTTTATAAGTTTAATAAAAATTCATTTTTCTGTATCTTACTAGTAAAAATGATGGCTTCAGGTGATTAAATGAGGTCTGTATAAATATTCAGAAAGGTTTTATAAAATGAAACATTTTCACCTAGCCAAAGCAGAGACATTTTTGCTTATTGGTTTGAAGAGCAGCTATAGAATAGGATTTATTTTAGAAATCTCTTAGAAAAATGATCAGGGTAATGTTTCATGGAAAAAATTTAAATATAAGACCAGTACAGCATTTATTTGCTCAAATATTACTTTCCAACTGCCATGATATTTCATTTTTCTTATCAATCCACTGCATAGTTTGTATCTTCAAACATTCAGCTTAGAATTCCTTTACAGACGCAGGTATTAAGATTCACAGCAGCCCAGAACTGTAATGAGTGGGTGAATATTTGTTTGGTCTGCAGCCAAAATTAGCATCTTCTCCTCTGATTTTACTTATGTGATGATGGATGACAGGGTACAGCAGGGCCAGTCATTCCTTTGGGCTGAGCACTGGGAGCAGGGAAAGGTCGCCGTGGGAAGAAGAGTCCTGAGCCCTTGGACGGGGCATGGGTGAGGTCCCAGGTCCCAAGTCCCACGAGACGGCTGAGGGCCATTAGCTCCTACTGGTGTCCTCAGGGTCCTGACAATGTGGAATAGTTTAAAAAAATTAGTTAGGTAGTAGAAAAACTGAAAAAGCAAAATTCTGTCAGAAAAAGGAAGACTTTAAGCATTGGAAGTCACCTGAACAGAAACTTTTCTTTGTCCTTGAAAATATTTGCTATTCTTTTTCCTAACCAGAGTTCAAACTTTAAGACTGAAACACAAGACTGCAACTCAAAACTTTGAGCTGGGCACCAAAAGTATCTTCAGCTGCACAAATCTCTCCAAATAGAGCCTTTTCCGTGTACTCAAAAATTGGTATAGTCCATTAATTAACTTATTTAGATTGAATAGAATAAGATCTTCTGCTCTGGGACTTGTAAGTAATGTCTCAGTCACTTGAAATGAGACTCAGCACCACTGACTGCATCCAGTGACCTGAAAATACATTTTCCCCCCAGCTTTTGCTAAAGTCTTCAAACATCAACCCACAAAATTTTTATGACAGTTGATGTTTGTCTGTAATGTGCATCACTCTAAAACATTTTACAATGCCCTATATCAGCCCTGAAGAGCAAAGATAATTGAGAAAGCCAGCATGAAATGTACACACAGTCTCAAAATACTTCATATCTTCAGTGTCAGCACCTGGTGCACAACACATACAAGTAAATGTGAGAGGTTATATTAAAGCTTTCTCATACAAGCAACAATAAACTTTGATTTATGTGCTCAATATTGGACATGTAATTTAAAAAAATAAAATTTTATAATTATATTTGGAGGAAATTAATGGGAATGACAACACAGTTTGAAAGTCTTAACTCATTCCCCTGGAGAAGTGCTGCAGTCACACTTTGTCCACCTCAACAGAAAGTTTGTGGGTAGATAGTTAATTCTTAAATGTTCCTAGAGAAGAAAACAAATGATGATGGTTCTTCCTTTTCTGCACAGACAATAAGAGTATCACTAAGATCCTGGCATCACAACACTATAAAATTTGGGGGTTTTCCAAGTGCCATAAAATTAATTGAAACTCTTCTTAGCAGCTTTTGTGCATGCAATTTGTACTTTCAGAACTGAGCTGGCTGGCCAAGTTATAACTGGAAGGAAGAACTTAGTAAAGGGAATAATTTGAGTTAAGAAACTGGAAAATGCCATCACTGTAAAATTCGGGTACCTTTTTCTTGGTTGGTTGGTTTGGTTTGGTTTGGTTTGGTTTTTTTCCCTGGCAGTGTGGACAGTCCCTAGACGTCAGTTTTTTAATGGAATTCCAGCTACCAGGTTTGTGCTGAAGTGCTCAGAATTCAAGAGTGCTGAGATGTCTCTGTACCTGCCTTATATCTGTGGTGTGGTGGCACTGATGACCTAAACATTTTCTGAATTATTTTTGCTCTCAGGCAGTGCTGACAGCAAACAAAACATAGACAAAATTTGGCAAGCCTCTGGAGGGCAGAGTATTTCTTTGAAGTGTTCTTCCTACAAAATCAATTAAGTCAGATGGAGCATCTGACACCTTGCTACCAGTGCTCTCTAAGACAAATATATTGCTTGGATGGAAAATAACCCACCAGTTTATGAGTCCCCCAAATGCAATGTTGAGGACATGCACTTCATCAGGCTCTGAGTGAGAAATGCTACTGATTGGTTTCTTTGACCACAGTTTGCTGTTTGTACAGTAAATTATATGTGGTATTAGAGAGGATGTGGTGAGCAGGAAGGGTAATGACCTGTTTGTCTTATCCCACCTAAACACACTGGATCAGAAAGAGGCCACAGAAAGGAGAGGCAGATTTCGAAACCCCTGAAGAAAAATGATCACACTGAGCCTGGGGAATACTTTGGAGTGAAGGTAGGAAGAGACACAGGAAACCGGGAGGCTGTAGCCTGGAAGACTAAGAGGAACAGGAGGATCTTCCTGCAATTGTGAGCAGACCCCAGACTGCTCAGAAGTAATGAAAGATTTTCCTAGAAACGTAACTAGCTGACTGGAACATATGGCATTTAACTCATGTTACTCAAACTTTTGGGCACCCTGTGTTCCCTTGAACACAAACTTACAGCCTCCTGAGGAGGCTGTTCAGGATAAATAATCGTCACTACTAGAAACCTCATGAATCATCGGGAATGTAATTGAATGCATCATTACCAAATAAAAAAGAATGAAAAATTCCTTTTCTTGTTCTGCTTTAGATTCTTTTGCAGAAACATCAGTACAAAGGAGAGAAAAATAGTCTGTGTAAATTCATACCAAAAGAACAAAGTACCCAAAACCTCTGAATATCTTGAGCTGCAAGGTGCATTATTTTGCACATAACCATTTAAGAGTGACTGAGTGCCCAAGACTTTTGAAGGTACTGCTTTTCAGATAAGCCAAAAATTGTCTCAATACATAGACAGAGTTGGAAGAGAGAAATGTTGGCACTGGAAATAGAGAAAATCTCTTCTTGCAAAAAGTAATAAGGAAATGAGCAAAGTATTCCATGGAAGAAAATGTCATCAGTGCAAATGCAAGAGAAAGAAGAACTGGTTAGGTAGCAACTCTTCAGAAATAAAGCTGAGTTATTACAAACTACAAAGTATACTGGAATCCATGATACACAATCACAAAATAATAGCAATCATTATGTTAGAACATATATAGGGTCATAAAATATTATCTATACTGTGTTTCACCACTCTGAGAAGTTCTCACTTGGTGTACTACATCCCATCCTAGACTTAGTTCAAGAAAGTTACGGATTAGCAAGACTGCATACCTTGATACCACATTACTTTTAATTCCTGGCAAAGCTGTTTGGCTTTTGTTTGAGTAGACACAGAGCTACACGGACATGTTTTCAGACACTTACTGCTCAACACCAAAGAAAGCACAGCTATTATACTGCATGTGAGATTTGTCTTCTAACCACAATTATCTTTAATTGATTACAAGGAACTGAAATTCTACATAATGTTTCCCTTAATATCCTCCTGCAGTTCTTGACTTGTAAGATATCTGATGTGCAGCTCATTAAAATCTTCATCCTGCAGAGAACAGTTCATTGCCATTTGCTCCTCTCGTAGAATCAGTGATTTTTCCTGTGTACCTTGCAATACTTACAGCTCATGAATAGCATCCAAATTTACAGTAACTTCGCCAAAAAATTATTCATGAAAAGATCATCACAACAACTGATCCAATTCAAGTATTTCTAAACCTCTTTGCTTTGCTAGGGCTGAAGGTCAAGAAACAAACATTCAAACACACTAGAAGTCTGGGCAGAAGAACATTGAGGAACTGAAGGTCAGCAAGTGCTTATCTCCTGTGAGACTTAGTCCAAAGAGCCACAAGTCTCTCTATTCAGATTCAATTCCATCTTTCTTGAATTCTTATAATCAAGCTTAAGCCTATCTTTTTTACATCCCCAGATATACTATCCTTGCCCATTGGCAAATTTCAGACATTATCTCAGCTTTTCAGATGACATTTCCATGGATTATTATGCTGCAAAGCTGTCAACTTCCAGTGTTCATGGTCTCTCACATGGATATTGTCCAACAGTTAATCTCTTCTTACGCCCTCTGAGGAATTGGAAATATCAATAGAATATCCTGGAGCAGGTTCTGGAAAATTTCTCAAGTCTTTGAAAATATGGCTTGCAAAAAAACCAAACAACAAACAAATCTCCCTGGCCCTGTCAAATGTTTCTCCTGCTTCAATAAAGATAGGTAATTATTTTTACAAAAGGAGGTAAGGAAAAAAATCCAACCTAATTTATGGGCAATAGGCTGATAAGTATCACATAAAGACTAATGATTGAAAACCTAAATAAAATTTTTATTTGCAAGAGGGTTACAACTTTAGCTATTAACCCAGTAAAATTAGGGTTGTCTTCCAGCTGCCTCCTGCAGACTAAGACTTCTTGATGTGTATCCAGGCTCCTTATGGTTTCTTTTATTGCCTTTTAAATACTGCTTTTTGTGTTTCTTTTTTCACATGTTTTTGATAAGCTGTTGGGACTACAAGTTACTGGAATGTGGATGGTGTGAACCACATTGACACTGCATGTACTTTGCCATCGCAGTCCTTCCAGCCTGATGATCCTCAAAGGGTTTAATGTCTGTGATGTAAATAGTAGGAGTCTCACAATTTTTCATATCTTCAGTGTCTGGTGGGATCATAGTAGCTCTTAATAGACTTTAACTTTTACATCTCTCCTGCACAAGCCAAATGGTATCTAAGACTGTTCTTGATCCTTTTTTGAGGCCCTCTGGCTGGTTGCCACCACTCTGCTGTGGTTTTCAGTCTTGCACAGACATTAGAGAGTGTTGATAACATTATCTCAGGATTCATTGCATTCTCTATGACCCGGAAATTTTGCCCTGTGCTGTCTTTCCACAAAAAGTGAATTTTTCTGAGTAACTTTCAATCTTACCTCACAGCACAGAAGTTTCAAAAGCTTGTCCTGTAACCATTCAGGCACACTTTGGTAGTGCTTTTTTATAGCCATTTTCTAATGAATCTGAGATAGGACTGTAATTCAAATTATCAGCTATTCCAGGTGCATTTTCTGAGCATATTAAGTATCTGCTAGCAATAGTTTTGGCCTCCTAGTTTTAGATTAGTATTTTTTCTAATTTGCCATTAAAAGTCACACCTTTGATCTAATCATTTTGCAGGATAGTAGCACTTTAGTCATGATACAGGTTCCTTTTCTTCCTTAAAAATTTTGAGAGTTGAGCACTTGACTACTTTATTGGAGGATTTCTCACCAGTTCTAGGCAGCTGTGCTAAAAATCTCAAGGGTTGAAATGATGCCTCTGTTGTAGGCAGCTGCATCCATCTTTCTTAGCTACAACACTGAAGACATTCTGTGTTCTTGTAGGCTTGCAGACTGTGAGGAAATATTTCCAACTTCATCTTGCCTCTAAGTGTGCCATTTCCTTGGTTTCCTTCTCTGTTGGTTCATGGGCTTCTCACCAGGAGTCTGCATTTGTCCACTGGCTCCTGAGTTAATTGTGGACGAACAACTCTTGGCCTCACTTCTCCCGTCTAATGTTGCTGTTTACTTGACACTAAATTATGCCTGGCTCCCTAAACCAGGAGCAATTGAATTTAGTTATTGGTTTAACAGCATAGCTGCAATCATAGAAATGGAATCATTGGCATTTTTCTGCAAAACTTCATCCTCGACATCTCCTCATCTTCTGAAGTTCTTTCCATTTACTAGAAATCTTTGCAGCCTTGTTGATTGTTGTTTCTTCCCTCTTGAGACAGCATAACTTTAGAGGATAAAAATATTCTTTTTCCTACACATTGTGCTTTATTGCCTAAAAATAGGCAATTTTTCATTCTGCACATTGTTTTCCACTTAATGTGCACCATGACAAACATGCCTCTACTTCAGATCACCTGCTTCCCTTCCTGATTCTGATGCTTTGAACCTGTGTATTTTGAATTTATTATCTATGTAATTTTGTTGGTATTAATTTTCATTTTGTATTAATTCCTTGTCTTGATCCTTTTATCTGGGCTTGTTTTTGATGTCATGTTATCTGAAATGCCACATCTTGTGTACAGTCCTACCCCTAGCTAAGTATTTTTAATATATTTGATGTTACCTGTGTATTTTTGACTTTTCAGCAATGAGAAATCCTTCTTTTTTTCCACTCAGTTGTGGGTGTGAGGCCAGTATTCCTTTATACTCTTATTGGGTACACATGGTTAAATGGTACTGTCTTAGATCCACATACAATGAAGATGAGGGACTTTGCAGGGAATTCCTGGCAGAGATATGAGTTACCTGATACTGTACCAACAGGATATTAGATGAGTGGGCCTGCAGATTCCCCTGTGCTGTATCCATACTGGGACCAAATTTCAAAATTCTCTAATGTGGACATGGAGCCTAGACTTGACAACGGCTTTGGAAAATCCCCACAAATGTATATGGACATAGATACATGAAATTAAAATCCTATGTAAATGTCTTTTCTGGCCTTTTAGGTGCGTTTCCAATTAATGACACATTGCTTACTTACCCTTTTTGTATTTTCCATCATTTTCCTGTCTTCATCCCTCATTAACTTTGCACCAGACAGACACCAGTTCTGCTTTCTTACTGATTTCATGCTTGTAGAAGTAGGATTTTAGCTAGAACTTCACAATTCCCTGGCATCTGAGACTTTCCATGATACCTCGTACCTTTGTTTCCAGTGCTAAATTGTTTCCATTTGCAACATTTTTCTGTTTGCTGATGCTTTTGCTAGATTGGGCACTGTCACAGTACTTCATTTACTTACTAGCTAGTTACTTTCTAGTGAGTAGCATGGACATAGTAAAACCCTTGTAAAACTAAAAATTAGCCTGGCATGTAGGTAGCTAAAGATAAGTGAGGTTATTTGCATCCAAATTATCAACTCATCTGTAAGCTACAACAAATGCAATCAGGACCCCTTCTGCACTGGCCCTTGGATATTTTTCTTGTTCTTAAAATATATTGATCTTGGAGATTTGTTTTTCCTGATCCTGTTGTAAGTGGAAGCACTAAAATCTCATAAAACCCGTGTGTACCATCACCTCTTACATTAAAAACTTTTCATATCAAGGGCTGCATAAAAAGAAGTGAGCCCAGCAGGTCACAGGAGGGAGGTGATCCTCCTCTGTCCCACTCTCATGAGACCCCACATGGAATACTGTCTCCACTTCTGGAGTCCCCAGTTTAAGAAATACAAGGATTTGTTAATGGAGTTGACAAGGAGGGCCATGACAATGGTCAGAGGGCAGGAACAGGTTTCCTGAAAAGACAGGCTGAGAGCTGGAGCTGCTCCTTTTAAAATAAAAAAGGGGCTTCTAAGAAAAATGGAGAAAACCTTTTTAACAGGATCTGTAGTGACAGGATGAGGGTCAATGGTTTTATACTGACAGAGGGCAGATTTACACTGGATGTAGGGCAGAAAGTGAGACTGGAAGGGGCTTTGAGCAACCTGGTCTAGTTTAAGGTGTCCCTGCCCATGGCAGAGGGGTTGGACTGGATCTTTGAGGGTCCTTTCTAACCTTAACCATCCTATGATTCTGTGATCCTCTGTCGCTCTTTGAGGAGGTTTACAGCTCACCTGATCTTCTGAATGCTTACTCAATCCCTTTCACACCTCTGTTCAATCCAAACAGTTCATCAGGAATACTTTTGTCATTGCAAAAGATTTTTTACAATCAATTGCAGAATTTTTTGAAAATTGAACTTTGGTGATAATGTATAAATTTAATCAATTAACTTTTTATTGGAGTCCATCTCTGGGGTAGAGAAAGAGATTGATAATGGAAGAGTTGGTGTCAAATGAGTCACTTCACCTGTGGTGCATCCAATCAAACCTTACATGATTTCAGTCAGGAACCTATTTGAAGTGGACATTCTTCCACCAAAACCATGATGTTATGTAAAGGGGGGGTTCTTATTTCTCCTGACTGCAGCTCTTCCACATAAATAAGTGTTTATTGGAGTGGAAAATTGGACAAGTGCCTGACATACTTAGTGCAAGTTTCTTAACCATAGCTCTTTTCAATAAAGCAAGGGGAATATATCCTTCTCGGACTTAGAGCTTTCTGAATTAAATTTCTGAATTTCCAAAACAACTTCAGTTTCCAATTTACCACTACCCTTTTTTTCAGGGCACTGCACTGTCATTCCAAATTCAAAATAAAAGAAAGTTGGAGACTGCAAAAATTCAGGAACAGTTGAGTCAACTGCAAAAGAAACAAGTTTTATGCATAATAGAGGCACACTAAATCCCACTGATTTCTGCATCAAAATTACATCTGTCATAAAGCTTCATGCCACATTGGGTCTTCATGGATGCATCAGTAGTTTATTCCTCTGTACCCCAATCTTAAAGAAATAGAGTAACATCCACTGTTTTCAATTTTGGCTGCAATGGATCAAGAAGGTTGAAGTTGAGCTGGAGCTCAACCAGAAGATTGAGAAAATAATGAACAGAGATCTGGTGCAGATTTTAGTCTTATTCTTGTTCTAACTAAATTATTTCAAAACATCTAAATATTAGTTCTAGACATTGCTAAAATTCATACACAAATCTTGCATGGTATTTTTCACAGTGCAACAAAGCACACAATATCATTATATCTTTTCTCAACAGGAATAAAAATATGTGTCTTTTTTATATTCCAAAGAGGCAGTATCTTTTATTATTTAAGCTTGACCTCACTTTTGATAGAATAGTGGTATTAGTGGGCATAAGGAAAAGTTCTTGACACAATTTTCTTGTCTGCAATTTTCCATCTAAAATAGGAGGCTAGAAAAGTAGGAAATACAGAGACCTTGAGGGTCAATATAATGACACAATAGGAAGTAACATATACCCAAAAGATGTACAGTACTATCATGAAAAACATATAAATGAGATTTTTATTTATAGATATTTGTTATTAATGCTTAATATTTAAGGTCAGAAAACAAAAAACTCTCTTATTAATATGTTTGTTAAGAGCCTCAAAGTTTAGATGGGTATTAAAAGATAATAGGAATTTGACAGTTTCTAGGGTTTCTCAATCTTACAATCTCAGAAAAAGGAACTTGATATCATCGTGGTAACTTTGTTCTTGGTTCAGTTGTGTTAAACAATATAGTGCAGAATTCACTTTACATATCTTTAAAAATGTGCAATTTTCATATTTCTCCTGATACATATTTTGCAACATTAGACCTCAGTGTTTTAAAGAGGCTGTTGTCACAACAAAGGAAGCTTAAAGCTGAAAATATAATCTAATCAGGAGATATAATAGAAATATTTTCCATGAAAAACTTGAGGAAGGGGAGGAAAAGGCAAGGAAATGAAATGCTATGTGATTTCCAACCACCAAACACAAGAATTACAAAAAGAGCAATTGCTTGAGTCGTTCTAGTTTGCAGACATTCGATTTTGGACTACAGAAGTGCCTAGAGCAATTACCATCAGTGATTCTGGTAAGGAAAATGTAGCACCAGCAGTCTCCAACACGTGTTAAATTTAACACCGATTGCAAAAGGCAGCCAATTTCACAGCCTAGATGAGATGCTGAAATATCTAAGACATATCATTACCATTAGTGGGTTAAAATTGCTTGCAGTTAAAATCTACTTGCAGTTACATTTTTAACTTTGTTCTATTTTTTATAGTAAGCAAATTTAACATGTTTTAAAACTTTATCTGTTGGTAAAGCTTGTCTTTTTGATTGGGCCTGTAATAAATTTTCATTTCTCCAAGTGTGGTACTCTCTAAAGCCAGGTTAACACACCACAGTTCTGTATTCAACACAACATTCAGGAGATAAAGGAAGTTCACCCACTTCTCTGCACAGGAACACCAATGTTGGGTCATGTCCATTGTCAGTTTGGGAGAGAATTCTTTCTGTGAGCAAAAGTCCCTGGCTCCCTCACAGGCAGTGACATAGAAGACCCTATAACAGTCTGGCCCTTATATGTTGCCTGAAGAGAAGACACATTTGTATAAAAAAGGAGGAAAAGTTATTATTAAATAGTTCTTTTATTTCTTCCATGGGGAGAATCTTCACTGAAGTCTGAATTTTCTTTGATTTTTTTTCTATTTCATCCTTTCCTCAGCTAAAAAAAATATTTGAGCAAGATCATTAGGCTTAAGGATGTTTTTTTCAGCGTTACTGACTGGATAATAATGAAAAGGGTTTCAGGCTGTGCTATGAATAGAATGAATGGCAGAATCCTAGTATTTTAAGATGGAAAAGGCTTCTTAATTCATGTGCTCCATCCTTTTGATCAAAAGAGACTCTTTGTAAGGCAAGGTCAAATTCTTGGATATTATTTTGAACTTTTTAATCCACAATACCTTCAAAAGTTTTTCTTATTACTGAAACTAAAGAACCAAAGATCTTTTTTTTTTGAAGCATTATCTCCTAAAGACTTCATTTAGTCAAAAGTAAATTAAATGCTTGGTATCAAAGATAACATTTATGCCACATCAATAAATAAGGACCAAGATACTTCTGCTATCAAGAAAAATTAGACATTTGTTTATCTACACATTTCTTTTGCTATGTAAGTGTTGAAATACAAAACAATGCAAAAAGTTGATGAGTAAAAAATTAAAACAAAGCACTTTTTTTAAAAAAAATTGTTTAGTAGAACAGAGGGAAAGGTCTCAAATCTTGTGCTTTCAGTTCTGTTAAGCAGATGTGTTCACTTGTGATCTCCTGCTTCAAAGATTTTTCTTACAATATTTATTTATATAAATTGCTAAAAGTTTTCTAGCTGCCTTGTACTTAGAGCTACTGCAAAATACATTTGTAAACTTCATAAGAAAGAAAAGATGAGTAAGTTTTGTGTAGACTGGTTCCAAAATATGTCATAATGGCTTTAACAGTGCATGAGTCTCTGGATTACCTCTGGCAGGAGAAGGAGATGGAGGAGGGAGGGTGCTGAGTTTCTTCTCTGCATTAACATCAGTGGTATCATCTGGAGTTCATCAAGCCCAGGTCTGTTTCTAGTATCAGTATTTTGAAACATGCTCTATATATGCTGTGAGGTTACTCAATTGGAGCTTTTTTTTTTTTCTCAGCTTAACCTCATTAACTGAATTAAATAGACTGCTAAGACCTTTACAATTCTTTTCCCTATAGCCACCATATCTATATAATTTGTCCCTCCACTGATTCTTTCTTATGGCATCTGTCAGTATCAGCAACAGCATTTCAGATGTCATGAGACAGTACTCTCCAAAGGAATGAGACAATATGTCAGCTGAAAATTGACAAAATGTGTTTGCCTCAAAAGACACTCTGTTGCTCATATGCTTCAGCTCATTCATGAGAAATCCAAGAGAAAATCTGGTGTAAAATATTTTTAGCCAAACTGTAGTCCATTGTGTACAAAATAAAAATAAATCTGTGGTGAGACATAGCTAGTACCATAGAACTGGGGATCAGGACTGTTAAATGTTCCTCTAATCACTTTGTCCTGTTACAATGGCTGTGGTGGGAAAATAGCACAACTACATGAAGGATTTTTAAGGCTTTCTTGAAATGAATAGTTCAGATTTCACAGAGTGGGAAGAAAGCAGATGCTTTGCAGTGGTAGCCAGGGCCCCTCCACACTGGTGACACAAAACTGTGGATCACTCTGAGGCTGTGATCCTGTCCACATTGCACACATCTGGCCTGAATTCTGGTTTAGAGAAAACATCAAAAACAAAGCAAAATCCTTATTCTCCATAACCCCATGCGGCTCTGAAGCCTTTTTCCCTCCCTTTTCCTCTCTATCAATATCAATTTTCCCATCAGTTTCTTTAAGCACAGTGGTCAGGTGATATACTGAAGAAGTTTTTTATCACCTTCTCCAATTAAAAAATGAGGAATCTGCTCCAGAAAACTCTTATTTGTACCTGCAGATCCTGAAGAACTTCCATTAGCATGATTATAGATTATGCTCAATTTTCTGGCCTTGAACACTAAGAAAGGAAAAAATCTTTGGTTACTGTCATCCATGTCATTTTCAAGGACTGGAGTGCACAGAAAAGCTGAGGCGGGAAGCAGCCTTTGGAGATCCCCTAGTCCAACCTGCTCAAACAGGGTCAGCTTAAGCAGATTGCTTGTGTCCATGTCCAGTTTGGTCTTGAACTTCTCTAAGATGGAGACTCCACAACCCCTCTGGACGATGTTTTCCAGCATTCAGCTACTCTCACTATCTAAAAAAAACTGGAACATCGTTTGAATTATTTGGTATTTCCCATATTTCCATTTGTTCCCATGGCCTTTCTTCCTTTCTGTGCGCAGCACTGAAAACTGAAAAGATTCTGGTTCCACCTTCTCCACGTCATCCCATCAGGTATTTATACACATTGAAACGATCCGCTCATGAGCATTCTCTTCTTCCAGCTGAACAAATCCAGCTCACTCAGCTTCTCCTGGAGTGTCTGATGTCCCAGTCCCAATGAACTTTTCTTCACCTTTGCTGAAGTCACTCCTGTATGCCCGTGTCTCCATTTACTGGGGAGCGCAGTGCTGGACTCTGGGCTCCAAATGTGCCTCACCAGTGCTGAGCAGAGAGGGAAGATCACCTTTCTCAACCTGCTGGCAATGATCTCCCTAATGCAGCTCTTACCAAGGTCTCTTTCTGCAAGTCTGCTTTCCAGATGATTAGTCAGTCATGCTTGAAGCAGTCAGGATCTCCCCTGGCAGTATCATTAGTGTCCCTTTGGAGGACCAGCAGGAAATAATAATCCAAGGGCCATTCAAGCCTAGGCAGCCTCTCTACAATGTTCCAGACCTGAACTCCCAGCAATAAAGCAAACATCCCCAGGCAGCAGGTCTGGTCATCAGATGGAGCCTCCATCCCCCTCCCTAAAGCAGGATTTGCCTACTGGTCTCACTTGCTGCTTCCTCCTTGCTCCATCCTTGGCTACTTTGTTGGAAAGAGCTCTCCTGGTCCCTCATCTGAAGTTATGGCACCGAATATATTCAGATCTGCAAGTGGACATGAGTTATCCGCCTGATGCCTGAAGCCATCAGCCTAGAGTCTTCAGCATCTCAGGAATCTCCAGTTCACAGCCTGATGAACACAGATTGAGCCTGTCCCTGCTGGGGGTTCAGGTTATTCTCTCTGCAGAACCTCTGAGAAGGTCTGATCAACCCCTTCCTGGTTGTTCCTGATTCTGTGCAGTCTGCTGACCCCCTCCCATGGTTCTTTTACCTGGGAACACAGCTCCTCCGCCTGGACACAACTCCTGTGGGCAGGGAGGTCATCTCCCCCTGCCTCAGCAAGACTGGAGCTTGTGAATTGTAAAGAGAGTGTATAACATGTCCACTTGTCCAGGTGTGTCCTGCAGAGTAGAACTCTGTGTCAGTAACAAGATCCCTGTGCTCTATCAGTATCAGCTCATGTGTTCACTCACAAGACCAAAATGGTTCTTGGACTCATCTTGCCTAACAAGCAACACTGTGGCTGCATCACCCCAGTCACAAGGAGGCATCCCATGATCTAGTAACAATTGCCAATCCCACTTTTTATTTTCATTTTTTTTCAAACCAGCTGCCTTGACTGCCTGCAGCTTTCCTCACAGATGTAGCTGTCACCTTCTCTGACCTCAGTTCTGTGGTCTTTCCCTGTTTATGGGGCCTAGGCACCATGAATGTGAACATCTTCTAACATATTATTTCATATTACTTCATTGCATCCGTATTCTCTTTAGTTTTATGATCTGATGATCACATTTCTAACCTCAGAGGTCATCACATGTCTTGTTTTTTTTAAATTTCTGTTTCCCTGGGCTATCAGTTGAATGGGGCTGGGGTGAGACTTTCTTCTGTGTTTTTAATTCTGTGAAGTATTTAAGATATGACTTGTGAGAAGAAAAAAACCCCATTATGTGAAACACATGTGTTCTCTATTTTTTACGCTTGGATTTCTAGTTTGAATGTAATCTTATATTTTGCTGATTAGAAAAACCCATGATTTTATTAGTCATTGTAGTGCTGCTAACCTCAAGCACTCAAACACTGTGAGCAAAACCCCAAAAGTCCTGCAGTGAAGCTGAAAACCATGAAATCTAAAAATATATATACACGAGGACACTTCATTTCCTGGGCTAAAGTCTTTAGGGCATATTGAGGTCAAATTTTGAGACTTTTTGAGCAAACAGGAAGACTATAAATAAATCTCTTTTAACACAAGTTTATCTATCTCCTTCCTTTTATGAGCATGGACAATGAAAATCATACTAGCCACAGTAACATAATAAAACCTGGCAATAATGCCATTTTCTTGTTTGCAGGATGAACAATTTGATAGTTTTTTGTCCGTGTGAGGTTTTTTGTTTCTTTTTTTTCTGGTTGTTGTTGTTGTTACTGCTGTGTTTTGTTGTTTTGTTGTTGCTGTTTTGGGGGGTTTGGGGGGGGAGGGGGGGGGTTGGGGGTTTTTTTGGTTTTTTTTGCAAGCCAGAATTTACAGTTTATGTTGAACCACGTCTTATTTATTTCAAGTGTGATGGACCTTAGGTCATGTTCCAAGGGTGGGGAATAACCCCAGAGAAGAAAATTGTTACAGGCAGAAGAAAAATGAAAATAAATTCTCTCTGTGGCAGTAGAGGATTTTATCTGTGGGGATGAGACTCAACAGTACAGCCACTGAGTAGCACAAAAGATAAGAGAGATAAGACTTAACTTCAATGACCCTTTTAAGGCTTTACTATTTGGAGAAGTAAAAGGGGAAGGAAAAAAGGAAAAGGTGGGAAAATCTCACATGAAGTAGGAGACTGTCATTTTAGAAGGTAGAAAATTTGGTCTGTATTTTATTTTCCACTATCTCAAGCTCTAGCCATTATAATTTGCTAATATAATTGGGTGCTCAAGTTACATATTTGGGTGGTTTGGGCAGTTTTGCTGTCTCAAGGCCAGCTTCCCCAAGCTGCATTGTCTCCCTGCATTTGAATGACATCCAGCCAAGTGGCTGCCACCCAGTCACAGGAGGGAAATGATTAGGAATAGTTTTGGGATGTAAACACATGTAATGATGGCTGTGGGGTTTCTGTGAAGCCAGTCTCCCTTGAGTTACAGCAAAATCATTATTTTCAGAAGGTGGGTACATATTTAAGGTGTGCTTCAGCTACTGTTGTTCTCAACATGCAAGGACTGTCATACTCTCTCCATACCTAAATGGGTAATAAAAAAATGTGGGGTCTTCAGCGTAAAGGTTCAAACATTTGATGAAAATTCAGATCTGCAGAAAGCATCTGGAAGGTATGCCAGTCCTTCCTTGGGACTAACATAAGCAAACACATATCTTAATTATAACACATAAAATACTCTAGGACATCTTCATTACTCTCAAATGCTACTTTGATTGAATCTATTTCTTAGGGGGTATCCTGCCCATGCTGCTTCCCTTAAATAACATCCAGCTGTCTTGGTTTAGGAAGACAGGTAT
Organism: Chamaea fasciata; assembly: GCF_029207755.1. Lineage (NCBI taxonomy): Eukaryota > Metazoa > Chordata > Aves > Passeriformes > Sylviidae > Chamaea > Chamaea fasciata. Next base: position 6,955,013 of record NW_027094091.1, on the reverse strand, counting down.
CTGCTAGGTAAAATTACAATCAGAGGCTCTTTGGCAAAGATTTGGGAAACAGGAATAGCAGTTTTTTATTAGTATGTAATACAAAGCAAACAAACACAAAAAAAACTCCCCCCCCTACCAAACAACTACAGCATTAATGACAAACGACAACAGCACCAAGAACCTTGAGGGCTTTGTTTCACAAAACTCAGGGCAGTTTGGTTTCGGTGTCTCTGCAGGATTTTCAGAGCACTAAGCTGGAACAGTGGAAAAGTCCTGGGCTGGTCGCTGGGATGGCAGGGTGTCCCGGCAGGCAGGGGCAGGATGTCCCGGCAGCGCAGGGAGTGCAGGGTCACGCTGCAGCAAGAGGAGCAGCGCCGAAGAAGTTCGAAGGCGAGGCAGAAAAGCGACTCAGCTTCTGCTCGGCGTGCTTTGCGGCGGCTGAGATCTTCGAGGAGCGGCCGACACGCGTCTCTCGAACGCCGGAAGCAGAAAAGCACGCAGCTGCCTCAAGCTGTGTCTTTTACTTGCGTTATCTCTTTATTCCACTTTTTGTCCATCTCTTTGTTTCAGCCAAGCACTCTCAAGTATCCAACACCCGGTCCCCTTGGCAACCCGTGGGGAAAAAATTCCTCAGAGAAAGAAGGAACAAACCCAACCTCCAACATTATCCACCCCGAATTTTTTTCCCATACAAACATATTACATTGAGTTTTAACTATTAAAAATACATATATATATATGCAAATATGGATGCAGCCACATTGTCATGGATAGTTCACCTCAAAACAAGGTCCTCTTGAGGTATGCATCGGGTTTTTCCATTCTTTTGCATCACTCACCAGGTGCAACCTGGTCCCTGAGCGAAGACAACCCCACGGATGGGATTGTCTTTACTGGAGGCAGGATTAATTCAAACAGTTTTTCTCAGCATATTTCTCATGTGTACTACTGGAACTTTATCTCTGTCTGTCTTTTGCAAGGGCTCAGATTGGGCAGGACCTGCTCGGTTGGTGGAACCTCGAGTGTTCACCAACTAGGTGGCCTTTGCTAAATTAGTATTTCAATTCTTAAAGGTTCTTCCACTCAGTGCTTTCAAGGTAGTTTTAAGCAGGCCATTGCACCGTTCAACTTTCTCGGCCGCTGGTGCATGATAAGGAATATGGTACACTCACTCAATGCCATGTTCTCTAGCCTAGGTGCTTATAAGACTATTTTTGAAATGAGTCTCATTGTCCGACTCGATTCTCTCAGGGGTGCCATGTTTCCACAGGACTTGTTTTTCCAGGTCCAGGATGGTGTTCCGGGCAGTAGCATGAGGCACAGGGTAGGTCTCCAACCATCTAGTGGTGGCTTTCACTATGGTTAGCACATAATGCTTGCCCTGGCGGGTTTGGGGAAGGGTGATGTAGTTAATCTGCCAGGCTTCTCCATATTTATATTTGGACTACTGCTCACCATACCATAAGGGCTTTACCCGCTTGGCTTGCTTGATTGCAGCACATGTCTTACAGTCATGGATAACTTGAGAAATACTGTCTATGGTTAAATTCACCCCTTGGTCTCGGGCCCACTTATAGGTGGCATCTCTGCCCTGATGACCCGAGGCATCATGGGCTCATCGGGCTAGGAACAACTCTTCTTTGTGTTGCTAATCTAAATTTATCTTTGACACTTCTATCTTGGCAGCCTGATCTACCTGCTTGTTGTTTTGGTGTTCTTCATTAGCCCGACTCTTGGGAACATGGGCATCTACATGGCGGACTTTCACAGGCAGCTTCTCTACACGAGTGGTAACGTTCTTCCATTTATCAGCAGCCCAGATTGGTTTTCTTCTACGCTGCCAGTTGGCTTTTTTCTACCTTTTCAGCCAGCCCCACAGAGCATTGGCTACCATCTACGAATCAGTGTAGAGGTAGAGCTTTGGCTACTTCTCTCTTTCAGCAATGTCAAGGGCTAATTGAACAGCTTTGAGTTCAGCAAGCTGACTTGATCTTCCATCTCTTTTAGTGGCTTCTGCAACTTGTCGTGTGGGGCTCCATACGGCTGCTTTCCACTTACGGTTCATTCCCACGATGCGACAGGAACTATCAGTGAAAAGAGCGTAGTGTGTTTCTTCTGCTGGCAGTTGGTTGTATGGAGGAGCTTTTTCAGCTCATGTCACTTGTACCTGCTTTTCTTCGTCCGTGAAACCGAAGTTTTCTCTTTTCGGCTAGTTTGTAATTATCTCCAAAATCCCAGGGCGATTTGGGTTTTTAATACGGGCACGCTGTGTGATGAGGGCAGTTCATTTGCTCTATGTGGCATCGGTGGCATGGTGCGTGGAGGGAGCCTTTCCTTTAAACATCCACCCCAGCACTGGTAGTCGGGGTGCCAAGAGGAGTTGTGCTTTTGTGCCAATCACTTCTGAGGCGGCTTGAACTCCTTCATAGGCGGCCAAGATCTCTTTCTCTGTGGGAGTGTAGTTGGCTTCAGATCCTCTGTAACTTCGACTCTAGAATTTTAGTGGTCGGCCTCGGGTTTCCCTTGGCACCTTCTGCTAAAGGCTCCAGGACAAACTGTTGTTCCCGGCTGCAGAATAAAGCACATTCTTCACATCTGGTCCCGTCTTGACTGGGCCAAGGGCTACTGCATGAGCAATCTCCTGCTTGATCTGGGCAAAGGCTTGTTGCTGTTCAGGGCCCCAGTGGAAATTGTTTTTTTTGCGGGTAACCAGGTAGAGAGGGCTCACGATCTGACTGTACTCAGGAATGTGCATCTTCCAAAAACCTATGGCTCTTAGGAAAGCTTGTGTTTCTTTTTTGCTGGTTGGTGGAGACATTGCTGTGATCTTATCAATGACCTTAGTGGGGATCTGCCGCCGTCCATCTTGCCACTTTACTCCCAGGAACTGGATCTTTCTGGCAGGTCCTTTGACTTTGCTCTTTTTGATGGCAAACCTGGCTTTCAGCAAAATCTGGATGATCTTCTTTCTTTTCTCGAACACTTCAGCTGCAGTCTTTCTCTACACAATGATGTCATCAATGTACTGTAGATGTTCTGGAGCCTCACTTTTCTCCAGTGCAGCTTGGATCAGCCCATGGCAGATGGTGGGGCTGTGTTTCCACCCCTGGGGCAGCCGGTTCCAGGTGTACTGCACGCCTCTCCAGGTGAAAGCAAACTGAGGCTTGCATTCTGCGGCCAGAGGAATGGAGAAAAATGCATTGGCAATGTCAATAGTGGCATACCACCTCGCTGCCTTGGACTCCAGCTTGTACTGAAGTTCTAGCATGTCCGGCACAGCAGCGCTCAGCGGTGGAGTCACTTCATTCAATGCACGATAGTCTACAGTCAGTCTCTATTCTCCATCAGACTTGCGCACAGGCCAGATGGGGCTGTTGAAGGGTGAGTGGGTTTTGCTGACCACCCCTTGGCTCTCCAGCTCACGGATCATCTTGTGGATGGGGATCACGGCGTCCCGATTTGTTCGATACTGCCGACGGTGCACTGTTGAGGTGGCAACAGGTACTTGTTGTTCTTCTACCTTCAGGAGTCTCACTGCAGATGGGTTCTCTGATAGTCTCGGTAAGGTGTTCAACTGCTTAATGTTCTTTGTCTCCACAGCAGCTATTCTAAAAGCCCATCTGAGTCCTTTAGGGTCTTTATAATATCCATTCTTGAGGAAGTCTATGCCTAGAATACATGGAGCCTCTGGGCCGGTCACAATCGGAAGTTTCTGCCACTCCTTCCCGGTCAGGCTCACTTCGGCTTCAACCAGAGTTAGTTCTTGTGATCCCCCCGTCACCCTGGCAATGGAAATTGGTTCTGCCCCCACATGTTCTGATGGCATTAGAGTACACTGCGACCTAGTATCTACTAAAGCTTCATATTTTTGTGGCTCTGATGTGCCAGGCTATCGAATCTACACAGTCCAAAAAACCTGATTTTCCCGTGCCTCTTCCTGGCTAGAGGCAGGGCCCCTCTAGCACTGGTTATTATTCTCTTCTTGGACATACATGGTAGAGGTTCCTTCGAGGGAATCTGACACAGCATTCCCACCTCCGTAATACTTGGCAGCTTGCTCATGGGAGGCTGAGGCTACCTTCATTCTAGTGGAACTCCCTCTGTTAGCGTTTCTCTCTTTGAGCTCACGTACCTGTGCTGCCAGGACAGAAGTAGGTTTCTCATGCCACGCTCTCATGTCCTCCCCATGGTCCCTCAGATAAAACCACAGGTCAGCTCGAGGGGTGTACTCTCTCTCTCTCGCTGGGGAATGTTGGGCTCTGATTCTGGGGCCTGTGACTCGCACCGGTGCTATATGGGAACTGTTCCTTCTCATCTCTTCTTTCATTTCTCTCATCTCCTCTTTGAGTTCCTTCACCACCGCAGAGACATGAGCCTGCATTGGGCCACTGATCATACTTTCATAATTTTTGAGCTTGTTGGCAACAGAACCCACTGTCTCTCGGTTATTTTCGGCATTAATTGTTGCGATGAATGTGGCGTATTGGGATGGTCCATGAGTTGCCAGATTCCACAACGTGTGCCCTGTGCATTTAACTTTGTCGGGGTTATTATCATGCTGTCCGGTTCTCCCAAAAAGTACTTCCAATACTGCCACTTCTTTCAACTGTTGGATTCCTTTCTCAAGGGTCTTCTATCGCATTCTATTGTTGTGCTCTTGCATTCTGTCTCTGTGGACAAATCTCTCTCTTACACTCATTAGAAGTCGTTCCCAAAGGGGAAGGGGCCTTTGCTCTCTTACAAATACTTGATTTATACTTGAGTCCTGGGTCAAGGGTCCCAAATTCCTTGCTTCAGCACTATCCAGTTGCACACCTGTACTCATAAGGTCCTAGACTCGAAGTAGCCAGGCTGTATAAGCCTCACGTCCTCGTCGTGCAATATCTTTTTGCAGATTACGTAGACTTTCATATGTCAGGGACTCAGTGATGATCTCAACTTGTGGCTCTTCTGTGGGCTGTGAGGACTCTCTTTTCTTACCCTTAGTATCAGGATCTGACGATTTCACTTTACACTTCCTTGTTTCCACAGGGGCGACTGCTGCTGGCTGTGGCTGCCCTTGTGGTTCAGCTGGAACCTGGACAGTTGTAACATCTGTGGGTTCTACTGCTGCACCATCAGTCTCTGCCTTCTCGGGGCAGGGGGAGGGTTTTTCATGAGCTGGAGAAATGTACTCCCTCAGCATCTGGCCCATCTCATGTATCTCTTTTACCAGAGCCTCAACCCAATCCGGGTGGGTCCTTTCTGAGGCAGGCTGTGGGGCAGAGTTAGGCTCTGGGGTATCATCCCTATTCTGTGGGGTAGGTATCAGGGTGGTTATCCAGGTCAATCTTCCCTTATCTCTGAATGCTAAACAGAATACGCATATTAGCAGCACCAGCCATTGTATGATATCATTAGCATTCAGAGAGGATTTAAACCTTTCAAAAACTGGTGGGGCAGACCCAAAGAGATGGGTAAAGGGTTGGGAAAAAGAAACTTCCCCCGGTGTCATTTCCTCACAGTAGGTACCATTGTTAAAGTAACTCCAAAAACACACAGTTAGTGTACGATAGCCCTGAATCCATGTGCCTGCCTTCCAGAGGAAATTAAAAATTCATGAGTTCTTCACCTTATTAAGCCATAAAATAAACTGGATGACAGTCACAGTAGCCTTAGTTATAGGGCCCATGTTTAGATAAGGGCCTGCAAATGGAAGGAATACAGCCACAACCACATGCCACCCAAACCAGGCTAAGTTAGACCACATGATGCAGCCTAATGAGGTTTTTATATCCAACGCACACAAAAGAAAGTACTAGGTTAGTTAAGAACTGCTATTTCTCTTCCTTCTTCTTTTCTCAGTGCCCTCAAGCCCCACGTTGGGCGCCAAAATCTGTCTTGGTTTAGGAAGACAGGTATCTGCTAGGTAAAATTACAATCAGAGGCTCTTTGGCAAAGATTTGGGAAACAGGAATAGCAGTTCTTTACTAGTATGTAATACAAAGCAAACAAACACAAAAAAAACTCCCCCCCCCACCAAACAACTACAGCATTAATGACAAACGACAACAGCACCAAGAACCTTGAGGGCTTTGTTTCACAAAACTCAGGGCAGTTTGGTTTCGGTGTCTCTGCAGGATCTTCAGAGCACCAAGCTGGAACAGTGGAAAAGTCCTGGGCTGGTCGCTGGGATGGCAGGGTGTCCCGGCAGGCAGGGGCAGGATGTCCCGGCAGCGCAGGGAGTGCAGGGTCACGCTGCAGCAAGAGGAGCAGCGCCGAAGAAGTTCGAAGGCGAGGCAGAAAAGCGACTCAGCTTCTGCTCGGCGTGCTTTGCGGCGGCTGAGATCCTCGAGGAGCGGCCGACACGCGTCTCTCGAACGCCGGAAGCAGAAAAGCACGCAGCTGCCTCAAGCTGTGTCTTTTACTTGCGTTATCTCCCCCTTCCACTTTTTGTCCATCTCTTTGTTTCAGCCAAGCACTCTCAAGTATCCAACACCCGGTCCCCTTGGCAACCCGTGGGGAAAAAATTCCTCAGAGAAAGAAAAAACAAACCCAACCTCCAACACCAGCTCAGAGAACCACGATGCATGAAGGAGAAAAGTAGTGTATTTGAGCTGGAGCCACAGAATGATTTATGAGCTACAGTAATAAATTTTCATATATCTAAATTTTTTGGCCACGCCACATTCACAAGCCTGCATTAGGTGGCTGGAGTCTCAAAGTGATGCCAGGGAGGTATTAAACATCTCAAAATGAGATTCAAAAGAGTGAAGTTTCTGAAGTGGGAACCATTTAAAACTGAGCAAAAAAAGGAATGCCTAAGAACACATCCTAAATCCTTCCACTTTTCCAAATCTGCAGAAGAGCACCCCCTGAGTTAAGGGATACTCCTGAACATAGGTACCACCACATGTCCTTCAAAGGGACAAACAGAATTATCCTTTTCTTTGTTTGTCCAAATTACCCCACCATGACTCCTCCCTCACCTCACACTGCAGCCCCTAGTACAAATTTGACCTTTCTCCTCGACCTGGATATGGAAGAGACTGGCTCAAATTCTCCCCTGTGTCTGAGCATATTTCAAACCAATCCTTCAGCTTCTCTGGAGGGCATGCAACTCATGAACCAGTTACATTCTCCACTCTTCTGGCTGAGAATGCTCTATTGCTCAAGAATGAGCAAACAAATCAAGATGCATTGGAATAGCAAAAGCAAAAAATAAGGGTGATTCTTCATCCTAGTCCAACACAGGAAGGGAACATTGCCAGGTTCCAGTTTCAGTCCCAATGTCAAACCCTGCTTCTGCATTTTACCCAGGGCCTGCTTCAAGTAAACTGTATTTACCAATATAAATTCAGATTGCATTTCCCATAAAAACAAAGAATCCATTCAGTTTTCTTTTGTTTAATTCATTTTCCATATAAGGAAACAAGCACAAGTACAGCAACTTGTAGAAGCAGCATGGAAAAAACCACAGAAGTCACCTACATCTAATTCCCTCAGTTTAGCTATCAATGTGCCAATATTTGAAAATACATGATAAAAAATATCCATTAACTGACAGAATTTAGTTCAGGTCCTACGATGAGGAACCCCCTCTGGCCACACATGCTTTTAAGGGACTGCTGCCTTCTTTTTAACCATGTCTTTGTAATACAAACCAACCAAGTACAACATAAAATCTGGCTTAATACAGTGGTTAAGAATAAGGAATTTGCAAAACACCAAAATTCAAACAGGCGTTTTACCCAAATAAGTAGTTTTAACTTTTTTCTTTTAATGTACTCAAGGATATTTTCATAAATATAACCTAGCTTCTTAAAAATCTAGGGATATATTGTGGTTTATTTCTATTTCGTATTTGGAAAATAACAAACCCTCTAAGAACAAAAGACTTATTAGATTTTTTCAGACTGAGTACAATCCTGAATTAGCTGATTGAATCTGGAAACAGACACTCTGACCTCAGTATAACTAAAACACCCTGCAAGTTATATAGTGAAATGCTGCTGGCTCTAGGTAGTGCTTGTTAAATGTGTTCTGTTCTTTCCATAAAAACATAAGTCAGTTTTCAGTATATGGTTTCAATTTGTTCAAAAGTCTGTATAAATTACATTTTATTTTTCCTTGGGAAAATATAGTTGAATATCACGTCAAGAGAAGTTGACTTTTTTAATTCTTTTCAATTCTTTACCCCACCCTGCTCAGTGAAGCTGCAGTTTTTCCTTTTGTATTTCCAAGTCAATGCCGTTCAAATACAGGCTTCTCTTTGTTGCCATTTTTTATGTGTAGCAGCATCTCCTAGGAACAGTAATAATCCTTGTTAGCCCTCGCACAACTCCTAATCAAAAGGAGCAAATTATTTAGGCTTATACTTTATGGCTGTCACACTTTTCCTCATAAAATATCAGAATACCTCTAGGATCAGGAGATAAGCAGGTATTTGCTCTTAGTCTCTTAGTTTCTCACATCCTGATCTCCTCCTTCAGCAGGATGCTGAGTGCTTGCCCTAACCCCTTCATATTCCTGAGTAAACCCATTGATATGAATGAGCCTCCTGAGGTGCTGAAAGTTAAATATGTTCTTAAGTGCTTTGCTGGATAATGGCTGAAACACTCAGCACTACGTGGGACTAGGATCTGGGTAATTTCGTATACTTTGTATGCCTACAGAAAATAGCCTAATTCCTTTTTGTAACAACACAGGATTAGCAAAAGGATCCTCTGTTTGAACCAGGAGGTTTAGGAGGGAATGGTTAAGGAAGGAAATATGATCATCATTTTTCCAAAGTTAATAATTTAAAATATATTTTTAAGAAAAAGGCATGTTGGCTGATTGTGTCTAGTTAGTAATAGGTCCAAATCAGAAACTTCTCATAATTTTAGGGCATATTTGTTTAAACTCCATGAGAAAAGTACTGTTAACTCCAAAGGTTTGGATAGAAATATTCATGAAGTGAGGAGTTTAGTTTGGAAATATGCCCATGTAACACTCTTCCATTAAATAAATAAATACTTTTGACTTAAAAATTTTGCCTTAGTTGGTCCTCCAACTGTTCATTTTTGCAGAATTGGATGTGATGTGTCAGCCTGTGGTCACAGGGTACATTAAGGAAAAGGTGCTGAAGGTACAGATCCAAAGCCCTGAGACCACTTACGACCAGTCAGAGAAAGTGCTTTGCTCTGTGTTAAGGGGCTGTCATGAGCGTGAAACCAGAAATTCAACTCACACCGATATCAAGCATCTGTATTTTTCACTCACTTGTAAGGGAGGTGTAGCAGTCCTGATACCTGTCTCTGTTGAGCATGGGATTTCAGGGCACAATCACTATAAAAAGGGGACAGGAGGAAAAAGGAACTTTTGCTTCCTATAAGCAAACTTAATTACCTGAGAAATGCAAGAAAAACTTGGCACATGAGGGAACAGCATCCAGAGACCTGATTCTGTCCACACAGAGGGCCTCCTTTCCCACTACCTTACACTTTATAATGTCATGCCTGTGTGAAGAAATAAGAAATCTGTTTCTCATGCTGGTAGCATTTTGCACTCACTTTTCAGAGGTAAATGATGGCTGTGACATCATGGAGAATGCGGTGTGCACATCTGGGTTTGTGCTTCTGATTGGAAAAACAGATATCCAAAGTTTTGTCTTCTCACTAAGAGTCCAAGGCAATGATTAAATATCTATGTTCTTAATCCCTTTCATATAGGTAAGTAAGTGTGTGTATGCATATTTATGGAGAGAGAAGGAGAGAAGAGACAGATTATTTCTGACTGAGGACCTGATCATCTGTCAAGTAGAAAAATGCTCATTGACCTCAGTAGTGAAGTATCAGGATCAAACTTTCTGACAACCACTTTTAGAAAATACGGGGTTTTAATAAATGGAAAATTATTTTACACATACATCTCTGCCTCTGTGGCATTGTAGTTCTTTCTGTTTTTTAAATTGACTATCATCCCCACCAACTTCTTTTGATATCATTGCACTCAGAATGTAATTTTCAGTGACATTTTCCAAGATGTTGCAGGGTACTGCTCCTAAAAATAATATAAAGGGGAAAAGGAAGAGCTTTTTCTGTGACTTACTTTCCTTTTAATAAACATGTAACACCATGACAAGCAGAAGAATGGTCTTTTCTGGTTTATTTGAGAAAGGTAAATCCATGTTTACAGTAATGCATTCATAGTACATTTGGTAGGAAGATATGGAAATAGCTGAAAAAAGATTTCTAAACCACTAAGAAATTCCAGGCTGTTTTCTGCCTGATAGTTTATGTGGTCACTGTGCTGAGCAGGCTGAAATTCCACTTCTGTTATTTGGTGGAGATTCAAAGCCAGGCTGCACCATGTATGACCTCTTTAGAGTTGAAATGCCCCTTCATAAGATATCTAAAACTTGAGTATCCCAACAGTACCTGCCTCAGCCAATCATTCTGTTATGTATTTCTGTTAATAATTACCTGATCTGGAGATCCTGGCTGTGGAAAAGACTGAGACGGTCACATCTGTGGGTATTACAAAAAAAATTATAGTGGAACAATAAGATGTTTGAGTCACGTTGGAAATTACTGTACCTGACCTATTTAAATCTTTTAAAAATTCTGCCTTCTCATGGATTTTTTTTAATACAAAAATAATTATATATGTAAAAGTATGTAAATAACTAATGCCAGCTGATTAAGTAATTCTTACCTGAATTGTTTTAGCACTGCCATATCAACCCACCAAAAACCTTGACACAACATTGGCCCTGCAGTAACCAGCTTCTGCCTCTGGACAGTAGTTCAGAAAGTGGAATCCATTATTACAGCACAGGGAAATGTTGCAAACCATTGGTGACTCTTTACCCATAAATTAAATATAATGAGCCAATATCATTCCTAATGTAAGCCCCTTAATGCTAGGATTAATTTGATGATGTGTTTATGTGCTGAGGAATCCAGGCAATGAGGAAGAAAAAAAAAAAAAGAGGGCAATGCCAAACTTGGTGTCAATAACACATCAGAACACTTTCTAGAGATTGTCCACAATGGTTTACTTTTGAGAAATTATTATCCCAACTCTGCCAAGTCTGAGCAGAGCACAAATTATGTGTTACAGATGCATAAATTAGACTAGAGATTAGTAAGATTTATGTACTTGGGGTGCTCTTCTTGCACCTATTAAGATTATTGACTTCGGAAATGTGCTTTTAGACGATGTACTTTGTGTCCTAGTCAAAGTGGCCAGTGCTGTCCACAAAGCGGCCTGTGCTGTTGTTCCAGATGGCTCCTGTTCTCTCACCACATATCTGTCCCCCTCTCAGCCAGCTGCTACAGCTCTCAGTCCCGTGCAGGACAAGACCTGCAGCATTTTAAATTAACCCCAGGCTGACTCCTGCAATCATTTACATAAGTTGCATTGAGAAGATATCAGACATTTCCCATTCAGTTTACAATTCGTCAACAAACAGGGGTTTGTAACAGGCTTTGTAAACACAGAAAGCAACTGTTCTTCAAATCTGATGGCTAATGACTTCCCCATCTGTTGGCTGGAAGTCAAGGGCTGTTTGAACAGCACTTAGCACAATGTGTAGAGAGCACAAACACCACCCATAAACTGTCCCTGGTAACTTATCAAACACTTTTTCCACACAAACAGCTGTTTCAGAAACCCATATTCACAGAATGTTGATCATAGTACCTGGAGCTTTCTCTGTATACAAAAGTCTACTAGTAAAAGTCTTAAAGAAATATAAAGGAAAGTGTGCTTAAGGACTGCATGGACTTTCCACATCTGCCAGTTACCACTGAGCTGTGGTTTATTTGTGAAAGTGCCACAGGAAGTTCTTGCAGCTGATAAAAACCGAGGATTATCAAATACTGAGCAAAAGGTGGCACAAGTCAAGGAAAATGTCGCAAGAGTTCAATCCTGCTGCACTCCTGTATTGCTCTAGAAAACATGTATTTAATGATAAAAAGCTCAAGAAGAGCCACTGCTGACTTCCTGCACTCATAGAATTTGCTGCAGGATGGAGTGGATTGACAAGAGTTCAATGGCATTGCAGGAAGTCAGAATCATTCATTGTCTTGGAGGTCACTGCAAATCCATAACCAAGATCCAGATGAGCTTTTGGTGAAGTTTTATTTACTTCTCTAACTATTAATGCAACATTTTGTGAACTGTCTGCTATCCAGAGCAAGCACACATGTTCTCCTCAACTCCCAAGTCTTCTGAAAGCATGAGATATCACATAAGACATTTCAGTTCTGTAACACTGTGTGTAACACCCATTTCGAAAAACAAAAAACAAAACAAACAACAGGCTTAGGAACATTTGTTTTATTTTGAAAAGATACTGTGCATTTTTTCTGATGAGATTAACTTTTCCAATAAAGGGGTCAGAAAGTTAAAAGATGTGCATGTTTGTTTCTAGTCAATGTTGTGAAACTGCTCCCTGTCCCCTCCGAACTACCACAGATCAACTCTCAAGTTGCACAACAGTGCTTGTTTTGAGCTGGAAAGATCTTTTTCAGATGAGCAGAGAAAGACACCAGAAGATGTAAAACTAACCAGGACAAACAAAAATGGAGCAATATGCATCTAAGCAACCACAGCCAAAGCTCTCACCCAATGTGCATGAAGCCAGTGCTTGTGACAGAGGGAAAGGAATGCAAAGACAGCTTCCATTTCATGCAGGTTGTTTGAGTATATGCTGGAAAAATTAGGCAATGTGCTAAAAAACTTAAAATATTCCAATGTGCAAAAGAAGAATGAGTTCTGAATAAAACTCAGTTGTTTGTATATTTGATTCCAAAAGTTCTAGCTCTCTCCACCCATGTACTAATGTGCTTTCCAGGTAAAATAGATCTGCACAACAATACCTCTAATAGCCTTCATGGAGCCAGCTGAACTCCTTTCCCTGCCATAGGCACCACTAACATCAAAAATTTACATGTGTAACTTATGGCCAGAAACTACATTTTCTGCCCTTTGATGCCCAGTCAGACCAAAAGGAATATGCCAGGATATTAGATATTTTTTCCTTTCCATTCAAGCTAAATTATATTTGCTTTTAAAATAAGCTCTTTGGACTTTTTCAGAAACACTGCCATCCAATAAGGTAAAACAATGTTAGGACACCATTAAAGACAACATGAATTCCCCTAGAGAAGCACCACAGAAATGAGCATTTGCTGGTCCAGCCTCATTGAGTAGATCATTGCCAGAACAAGCTGCAGTAGCCCAGCAAGACATCTCACAGAGGTCAACCATCCCACGATGGTTCTCCCTCACAGCAAAACTTTCATTCAAAATCCACAATTTTTCCACCAGTTATAAAAGGTGAAATATTCTTTTTCCCTATTTTTTTTTTTCTTCCAAACAGGGCTTGATTATCGTAGTATCTCAAAGGAAAATAACCAAATTCAGGGAGGGCAAATAAACTCTCTGGGTTGTTTCCTCCCTGGTTTATTTTGAAGCAGAAAAATTATTTTTCTGTATTTGGTCACACCTGCCCTTTTAGCTGCAAGGAGGTAGGTGTAAGGGTGGCCTCAAAGCAATGATCAAGGCCAATTTCCTTCCACTTTATATGTGCATTCACACATTTTATGCATGGAATCGATTGGAAATCGATGGAAAAGACCTCCAAGATCACCAAGTCCAACTGCTGACTCAGTAATGCCAGGCCATCATGAAACCATGTCCCTTCTCCACCTCTGATATCTTTCAAGAAAGCACCCAAGTCTTCTTGTAGCACTTTTGTTCTAAAAACTGTGAATAAAATGAGGAAAATTTGTAGCATTTACAATTTGTCTTCGTTGAAGTCAGTGTGGCAATGGCAGTGGGTGGATTAGATAGGTACAAATCTAATTTCTGCAGAGCATAGCTGGAAGAAGAGATCTACAACCATGGAATCAATTCAACAGCAGCAGTAGTTTTTTTAAAGCCTCAGACATGTAATGCAAGTTCATGGCAGGCAGCTAAGGTTCAGATGACCCATTAGTCTTTGAATGATTTTATTTTTCTAGGCCTTAGAAGAGCTTCTATTCATCGCTGACTCCACAGCCAGTTTTTGTTGTTGTTGCTGGAGGCTCTTTTCAGTAAGAGCATCCCATCATGAGCTCTTTGCTCATTTTATTGAAGGGTATTTTTTGTAGCTCATCTCATGGAAAAACTCCATTAAATGTTTTTAAACCATCCTTGGGAAGAATATCTTCTGCGCTGAGGCACATCACTGGAGTTAGAGAAAAAGAGCTCCAAAGTTGTAGCTGCATTCAGAGTCTCACACACTGCATCCTCCTATGGGGTCTACAGTACACAAACCACAGAACAGCCATTCACTGGCATGCTTTTAATTATGTATATTTTTACTTTACTTTGTGATTTCCTTGTAGCTTTTACTTCTGTGACATCACTTTTTCTTTTTTACATTAAAAGTCGGGACAGAAGGAGAAGCAGATCCAATCTGCCACAAACGTTGGGAATGATTTTTCATGTTAATTCCAGAGTTTGCAACCTCTTTTTCCATAAAGTTCCTGCCTTCCTCCCAGGCTTCTGGGTTTTGTCTCTGGATTCCGCATCTGTGCACTTTCCAGCACATGCAGTTCTGTCAGCTTTAGACACATCAACAAACAGATTAAATGATGTGTTGTTCTTAGGAACTGATTGCTTGATGCCTAAAAAAAAAAATAAACCTTTTAGGCTCTTACATTAATTTTACTAATTTTTCTCACAGAGTAACCCATAATGAAACTCCTGTATTTTTTGCTGTGCAGAAGGAAAATTCAGCGTAGGTGGCATGAGAAGTACATAATCTTTACCCTAAAGAACTTCTCCTGCACTTACTCCTTCTTTTACCTGCATTCTGGCTGACAAAGGAGCGTGTCAGACACGTTTGACTCACATGTAATGAGACCCTGAATAGCTGCGGTTGCAGGGAAACGTTCAAACTGTGTAAATACCAAGTGTGGTTCCCATCACACATAAAAGAAAACAAACTGAACTCTATCTGGAAAATCTCTCTCTTGCAGTGCTTGAAAAAGGAACATCATGTCACAATGATTCACTGTTCCATGCTGATTTTGAGTGAATGCTGGAGAGCACATGAGCAAAACCCCATTATCTCCGTACCAGAGCACTGCAAAGGCAAGGGGCCGGCGATGCTATTAAGGCCCACACACAGTGCCCCAGGACCTACAAAGGGCATCCTGGTCCATGCACTGACTTCCTTCCCCGACAGTGACTTGGGGCCCAGTGTGTCCCCCAGCTATTTCATCATATCTGCCATTACTAAGTTCTCTGAGCCAAAAAAACCCTTTTTTTTTTTTTTCCTACTCTTTGTGATACAACATGAGGCTTTCTTGTTTGTTTTATGTTCCAGGAGACAAATGATGGGGAAAACATTTCTGAAGCTCTTTCATTTGTCAATGACAAATGCAGAGATTTATAGGAAACACAAGCAAAATGGAAATATTGACTCTGAGCCTTCGGTTCAGATGAAAAGTGCTACTACCTAGGTGAAGAGTGTCATTATTGTAATGAATCAACTGCACACACGTCACAGGCATAACAAAGTGATATTTATTGCCAGTAACCTTTGCAATAATCATAGTTTCCAATAAGGACTCTTTAGTTAACCATCATATTCTACGGGTGAGATTTCAAGAGTTGTCTAAGTAAATTTGGTGCCAGCTCAGATGAAAAATTGCTGAAAGATGGGTGCCTGACCCCTGCAAGGCCTTTGAAAAAAAGCTCATCTTGCATTAATTGGAAGTGGGGAGGAAACAGAAATTCAATATACTGTCACAGCAATAGCAGGAGAAAGAAAATGGCATATTAAGCAACTCTGAAGGAAAAGTTCTGTGTCACTGAAATAGAAATTGCTGCAGAATCTTGTTATTTACTGGCATTCTACTTTGCTTCACCGCCAGGAGACAGCAGGAATTAAAAAAGATGGTCTGCAATGTCTCAAAGTCTTCCTTTCTATTCTGCAAAGCGCATAGTGGCAAACTCCATTAAACCACAATCCTATCTCCAGGACTATTCAACATCTGTGCATCTGTATGGAGCAAAGGAAAGAGATAGAAGGTGCCACAGGGATGGGACCAAGAGAACAGCAGCACATGCTGCTGCTCAAGTTTCTCTTTGCCTCACATTCCAACATGACTGTTGATAGTTCTCAGTGCACACCTGGAGGGAAAACAGGTAAAAATGTTGATTAGAGAGGTCACGGTGATGCTGATGAGCTACATTTCAAGCAAAAGAAATACTTTCCACAGCACCACCTCATATTTTGGCATCCATTCTCAGGCTGCTCAGTATCTCTTCTATGCTCCTTGTGCTTCTGGAAGTACCACTTAATGGCAGCATGAAAACACTGATTTGCATCTGGAACAGGTTTTAATCCTGCATGAGTCCAGACACCAATCCACACTTGGTAGGGAAAGTTTTTTTACTCCCCCATGAGCTTTGTTCTCACTGCTCTGTCCACAGAACCTGGTGTGTTTGGGTTTTTTAAACACGTGTTGGGAGAGCAACAAAAGTCACCACTGGAACCACAGGAGGCTTCCATCCTCTGCACTTGCTTATGCACTGCACTAATGACACTGAATGTCATCTTCACACCCCAAATCCTCCCAGGATTTCACTCTAATTGGCAGTTCCCTCCTCCCTCACCAAGATCCATCCAAGGGTATCCACTTTCCTGTGGAAACACCGGAGAATGGGGGCACCGCTTCCTAGGGAGAACTGGAAACTGTCCAGGAAGCACACACAGGTGGAAATTTACCCCAGTGAGAACTCAGGTGTCATCAACCTACCAAAGCCACCACGTTTCCGTGAGCAAATGAAGGGTTGAGTGAGGGTATTACTGCTCCATTTGGGTTTGAATACTTAGGGGGTCAGACACCAAAAGGAAAGACATTTCCCAAATAAGCTGGCACTGGGGCAGAGACTTCCATTTGACTCACTTATACTTAAAAATGGGAATAAGCACAGGTAACCATAAGGCCATGGATAAGGTTCTGCACTTAAGCTGTGCTTACTTCTAAAAGTTCAGTGATGGCAATGACTTGCAGCATCTTTACTCAATTCCAAAGACCATTTTTCACTTCTGAAAAGCATACAGGACCTGACATACAGTAAAAATAAACTCTGTAGTAGCAATTTCAAGACTTCTATGACACCATAATGACAGGACAAGGGGTAACGAATTTATGCTGAAAGAAAATAGGTTTAGATTGGCTATAAGGGAGAAATTATTGAGAGCAAGGGTGGTGAGGCACTGGCACAGGCTGCTCAGAGAAGCTGCCTCATCTCTGGAAGTGCTCAAGGTCAGGTTGGATAGGGTTTGGAGCAGTCTGGTCTAGTGGCAGTTGTCCCTGACCATGGCAGGGGCTTGGAACAAGATGATCTTTAAGGTCCCTTCCAACTCAAACCATTCTGCGAATAATGAAAAATTATCATAAAATATTATTACTACAATGATTCAGTTTTTTTCACCTTACTGAGCTGTCTTATGAGCTTCCAAATTAAATTTGTGGTAGAGCAGTGGGCTAGCAAGGCTTGTGCCCAGTTTTTGTCAGGAAGCAGCTGACTTGCAAGACAAAATATTTCATGGGAATCTTTGAGAAGGTGCCAACCCGCACAATTATACTTGACCTCTCTCTCGCACTCAGCTTCTTAGCACGCTCTAGCAAATGCTGCAGCTCTACACAGGGAGAGCTGAGAAGCCTAATGGTGAACATCAGGGTTTTCTGAGTGTGTTTTCAGTACTCCTTTCATTTCATGATCATTTATTTCTTTCTATTTTTAAGTTATTCTTGTTGAACTTCCAATTTTTCCACTTAAGTAGGAGACTGCAGTGGAAATGGTCTGGTGCCAGAGCATGGAGAGAGATGATGATGTGCAGCAACTTCTTCAGACTGACAGACTGCAGTTAGAAGATACTAGATACTATAAAACCCTGATTTAAACTAGGGTAGAAACATTCTTCCACTGCTGGAATTTAAATAAAAGGTAAATATCAATTGTTTAGCAACTGGTTTCTTTCTCGTCTTAACAAGTAGCACTTGATTAAGTGAAGGCTGCTGCTACTCAAAGAAAATTATTTTCCCCTCCAAGTTCAGTATCAGGTTTTGACCTGGGTTTTGATCCAGAGGTTACAAAAAGGTGGCAGATGTGCAATTTGAATAAAGAGTGGCTGTGCTGCAGAATCAGAGAGCTGTTTTTGCTGTCACAACTACACTGTTTCCATTTTTTTCATCCCTTCAGTGATGCAGTGACACCAAGGTGGAAAATGCAAAGCCTGACCTTGCTCAGAGCATATGAAATCCCAGTCCTCATGGGCTGCTGCAGCCTGGAACAGGGAGTGAAAAGGGCTTACAAGGAGACAACAACCATGTCAGAAACCTCTGAGGGCCTCATTTAGGTAAAGGCAAGTTTTCAGCTGGAAAATAAACCCTGCAAATATGAACCTGCAGAATTACTCTACACATGGTGAATCCAGGGCCGTAAAACCCCCAAAAATCTGCTCTATGAATGAGGTCTTTGGAAAGATCTCTGGTATAGGAAGACAAAATCAGCCCGCAAGAAAGAAGTGGAAGAAAGAAAGCTGACTAAGGTTTTTATTTCATTAGGAATATCATAAGTCTCAAGAAACCTCAAACCACTGTCTGTATTTTATTTTAGCTGAATCTAGTGATGCGTGTTGACTGCAGGGAACAATTTCCATGCACTTTCCAAAAGTTTAGCTGTCTATACATTTACATATAATATACCAGTATCCTGCAGTAAGGAAAGATTGGCAGCTAAGTTTGAGACAGTAGATCAGGATTTGAGATCTAACATTTGCAACAATCTGACTGTGGCAGAAAAAGAGTTGCTTACTTTGCAAATGGTTCTTATTTCTAGAGCCAAAAATGATTGTAAAAGAATTACATTAGTAATCAGGAGTCCAGAGGAGCTTATTCAGCTTATTTTACTGCTTCTGTTGATTACACTGTCTTTTGTCTCCATCCAGCAGTGGGAAGCGCTTTATCATCTTCTGGTTTGGAAAAAGACCCAAGCAGCTAATGTAAAAAAAAATATACTCTCCTAGTAGCTGCAGCATGATTAATTTTCCACCCCACAAGATCACTGTGAATTTGAAAGCACCCTAGAGCTTTATATGCTACATTATAGTCATCAAGGATCATAAAGCATCTTCTTCCTTCCGCACCACTAGCACTTCAGAGAGCCAGCATGGTTGAGTGGAATCAGCAAAGAGCTGAAAATCTGGAAATTTTTATTATGAACCTACAGCAGCTTGTGTCTTCCCTTTGGCCTTAGTTACATATTGCTGGACACAGTTCTCTGAAGTACCACAGTCCTAAACTGCAGCTAAATAAAATTGAAGACTCCTGCCCATATGACACCCAGACCTTGATAACTGCATTATGAAATGGTGACAAGAATACCAATGTTTTTTCATCATGGATATTGAGTTTAATTGATGAAAAGCAGTAGGTAACAGCAAAACATTTTAATTACGGTCAGTAAATAATTTTCCAAAGAAAAATTACTCATTATTTTTGTTCCACATCATTCCCCACAGATAACTATGTGGAGGAAATCCTGTACATTACATTTCCCCTGTTACTACAGAGAAAGTTGACCTGGGGACAGCTGCCTACACATCATTAGGACACTCCAGTCCCAGCAGCAGTGAGTGAAGACTTTGGGACCGAGGCTGCCTCTCAGCCTATGAAGTATGGTCATGCCTGGGGGTACAGTGGTGTGTAGAGGTATCTACGTCCCCCAAAACAATAACAGACATTATTACTGTAAGAGTTTTAAGCTTATCCAAAAGCAATTCAACTGTTCCATCAACCTGCAACTCTTCCATCTCTTAGGGGGTAAAGGCAGCTGCCAAATGGGAACACACCTGGGACAGAGAGGGGCAGGCTGGGACAGGGACAGTAGGTCCATGCACATCTCCTTTACTGCTGCCACCCTGGGAATAAGCCAGAGAAAAGGTGTGGAATTCAGATTGCATCACGTTGATCATACTGCCCTTGAGTCGCCTCCAGGATGATCCTTAGAGGAGCAGTCCCTGCTGGGGACTTTGCAGGAGAGGGAACATCATGGAGAAGAGTCCACACCTGTATTTAGGAACCTGCGTGGTTTGGAGCAGGTGAACAGATTCACTGCCCTTCACCAGTGTGGACAGCAGTGGTGTCTACTGAGGCCATCGGGACTACTCACAGAAGCAAAACTTAGGCATGACTTACCAATAGACAAGACTTGCCATTCTGATACTGATTTAAGTCAGTTCTGCTTGCAGTTGTGCTAGAAAGAAACAGATGTACAAATGTATTCAGGACGTGACCTTCAGCATTACTTTTTAGAAAATGTGTTTCTCTTTAGCATCTTCTGCTTCTGTGTGCATGAATTAATTATACTTTAGACATTCTGTCAGGTGACACTTAGGAAATTTGTACAAAGAATTAATTCCTGTTTTTCAGGATGGTTTTCTTGAAATAATTTTTTAAAAAAGGCAAGTCATCTGAAGCTAAGTTTAAATTTCATCTGCATCTTTTTAAAATGCCATTATACTGGATTTTTCCCCTTTTATTTTTACTCACATAATTTTTCCCATCCTTTTCTTCCATCGTCCTTCCTCTCCACATGAATATTCTAGGGGTGCCAGCAGAGATCTGTTTGGATGCGTGGCTTCCAGTGAAAATGAAAAATAAAAGACAGCAATGTATCCCAATGTACCTTTCTATAAAAATATTTAATTGAATTAAATGTAGCATTAATTTGCTTTTCGCATATTTGATAAATCTTGCTGAAGGCCTTCTCCCTGCTATACAGAGTCATCCCTTCAATTTATTTTTTTCTCACTTTGTTCCGTCTCTGAGGTGATGAATTTAACACCTGGTACAATTTTCCTCACGCCTCTTGTTCACTTAAGAATATCAATGCAAGCCACAATCCATGAGTGTTTATGTTCAGTGTCACCCTGACACTTCCAGCTGAAGACAGCCTTGCATTATTTAAATAGATTCATTTTCTTGAGATGGACCCTGCTACTCTTCTCTTTTCCAGCTGGACAGAATAATCAGGTTGTCTCACCCCAGCCAACAGAGAGTTTAATCCTCAAACCCTCGATCTTCCATAAATCTGTCTGCAGAGAGCCACTGCTAGAAATTCTTTGTTGTTTATGTCATATCTTGTAAAATCTATTGGGCCTACTTTGAGCATGTGTCTGTTTTGACTTTTCCTGAAGAACAGTCTCTGGAGGGAAAATATGAACCCTAGCATTTATCTTTCCATGCATTGGGATAGGAGGTTGTGAAAGGCTCTTTCTCATGGGGATATTTTCCAGTGAGTCAGACTTGCTTTCTCTGGATTGACAGGCTCTGACAGCAAAGTATTAATACTGTCTTGCAGTATTAGTCAACTGGACTCCAGCTGAGAGCTGAATAAAAAGACAGACCTTCATCCTAAAACTGATTCCCAGGCAAGTCTCCCATTAAAGAAAAACAAGACCTTTTCCTGAGTAATCAAGAGGGACTAAGAAAATTGAGCAGGATTTCAGGTGCCTCTGAGTACATAGGGAACTGATAGTTGGGCCCACAAAGTTTCTCCAGAACTAAACCCAAACTTAATTTTGACTTAAAATTTATGATGAGAAACAAAATAGATGCACAGTTTTTGATAAACCTAAGCAGCCTAAAAGCAATAGTTTACTCTGCTATATGGTCAAAGGTGGTTCACAACAAGAGTTGGCCAAAGAAAAAACAGCTGAAACATCCTTTTCCTTATTTTTGTCACGGTAGCACAACTCAGATAAATGAAACAAGCTAAGCTATGTTAAAACCTATAAAAGCAGCATTCCCTTCAGATTGAAAAATGAAAAGAAAGAAAAAGAAATTACTTTACTTTCTAATCCTCATTCATGCTGGATTTTTTCCAGATCCATATTAAGGTCATTTTTTTCTAAACAATTTCCGTATTTTGTGTCAAACTTCTTTCTTTCTGAAAATATCTACCACCTAGTAGTCATATAAACATCTTCATTTCAGATTAGTTTCTGGTATTTAAATTGGAAATCATAATGTCCGATTAGTCAAAACAGTATTTCTCAGAATCACAAAATCTCTATTGAATATTATGGCCCTTATTTTTTCACGAGAAGAACTGGAACTTCATTGAAGAGAATTTAAAAAAGAGTTCTTCAAATCCAAGAGCAAGGTTATTCTACTTAGAAGAATAAGAAAGAGGGGAAGAAAGAGAAAGAGGGAAAAAGAGGCAAAGAGAATGAGAGAGAAAATTTGCAAACCTGACTGGAACGATCTAGTCACACCTGAGCTCATTCACTGAACAATGGTCACATCTGTTGTGCTGCTTTTAGTCGTGGAATTTCTGCTGGGAGAGAACTGTGGTTGCATGTCCCAGGGGTGAGAACTGGACTTCAAATATGCACCAAACAGCCAAGAAACGTAGCCTGCCCTGGTGATGAGCTGCAAGGAGCCTTCCTCAGCAGGAGGACTGTCAGGGGAACATGACAGGGAAAAAACCATCCAGTGCCTGCTGGGACACAGGAGTGCCTTTCTGCTGGCAGAGAGCAGATTCCAAATCCACCGTGAGGATCAGCAGGCAGTGGACATGTCTGTTCCTTGGGGTTTGCAGAGAGCAAGTGGATGATTGAGGTGAGGGTTAGAGCAGCTCAGAAAGAGCTGTGGAGTTCAGATTTCCAGCCAGGAGGGTCCCCATGTCCTGAGGGCATCAGACCCAGCATCACCAGCTGGGCAAGGGAGGAGATTGTCCCGATCTGCTCTGGGTTGGGGTGGCATCACCTCAAGTGCTGGCGGAGCCTTGGTCACCACAATATAAGAAAAAAATCAAATTATTGGAGAGAGTCGAAAGGAAGGCAAAGAAGATGGAGAAAGGCCTTGAGGAGAAGCTGTGTGAGGAGGGGCTGAGGACACTTGGTCTGTTCAGCCTGGAGGAGACTGAGGGGACACCTCATTGCAGTTAAAAATTCCTCATGAGAGGAAGAGGAGAGGCAGACATTGGTCTCTTCTCTGTGGTGACAGTGACAGTGAAGTTGTGTCAGGGGAGGTTTAGGTTGGATATCAGGAAAAAGGTTCTTCCCCCAGGGGGTGGCTGGGCACTGAACAGGCTCCCCAGGGCAGTGGTCACAGCACCAGCCTGGCAGAGCTCAGGGAGTGTTTGGACAATGCTCTGGGGCACAGGGTGTGACTCTGGGGGATGGTGCTGTGCAGGGCCAGGAGCTGGACTGGATGATCCTTGTGGGTCCCCTTCAACTCAGCTTATTCTGTGATTCTGTGATTCTAAGTGTGGTATAGAAGTGATCCAACCGACACTTGCTTCTCTCTTATGGGCTCATATGGTCCCTTTTCTTCCTGCATACAGATATCTCCTAGTCCTGTAGTGTTTAACCTGACAGCATTTTTCTCCATTTCTACATTCTTTGGGCAACTGAGGCAGAGAGATTAAAAGTTGCAGGGGGGAAGGTAGGGGGAAAGAGCTGTTCAGTACTGAAGCGTTGTTATTGGGTCTTTGGAAGCACCTGGATCCATGAAAAATACAAAGATCTGTGTGCAGAGGGGCTTTTAAGTGTTCCTGCGTGGTGGCTGCATCGTGAGTGCTTAACACTGCTCCAAAACATGGCTCATAATCATTCCTGTCAGCTGGGTGAAGTAGGGACTGTCAGAGCAAGAAATCCCAAGTCTCACACTGGCACTGACCATCAGTTTCTTTCTTCCTTCCTTTTCTTTTTTCTCTCTCTCTTTTTCTTTCTCAATGCCCTTAAAATAACATTCCAAGGAAAACAGAACCATATCTTTTGCTGGAAGAGGAGCAAAAGAATGGAAATTGACTAAATATGTTCTGTAACAACTCACAATTGAAATTCATGAAAGGTGAAATCAGCCTAATTTGGACAGAAAATAAAGCTGTGCCTCTTTTTTGTTTTTTAACATTGGAAATTAATCACTGCCACAGCTTGAAGGTGTCTGCAAGATTTTCCATCACTGGTAACTAATATATCAGCATTAGATGGCTTTTAAAAAGAAAAATAAAGTTCAAATATAAATTAAATCAGGGAAAACCTACGACCTCTGTTACACAGGATCAGATGGTCACTGTAGTGTTTTTAGTTTTACAATCTATTAATTAGATCTTTCTATTCCCTTCTCTGGGCTTACCCTTTCAATTCCACTTGAGTTCCTGTAGATTTTTCTTCTCAGGCACCTAGACAGGAGGCAGGTCGATTAAAAATGCCGTTAAACCCTACAAAGCTCATTTAGATACTACCATTTCTCATCAAGTGGCAATGCAATGGCCAGAGGGAAAGCTCAAATCCTACAACAAAAAGGCAAACCCTGGAAAACCCTTGTGAGTACTAGGGCATCAACCACATCGTGGACCACATTTGCAGTGGCAGTGACAGCCAAATGTGGCTGTAGCCCATTCTCAAGCTCAGATCTATCTTCCACCTGTAAATCTGAGAACTATGTATGGTTCGAGCTTCAAATAGGAAGCCAGTCTGAGCACAGATGGTAATTTATTCTTAGAGTCTACTCATATCAGGCAGAGGCCAACCCACCAATAGGTGTATATGAGGAAACACTTCATCCCAACATGCTTGAATGTGTTCACCCACTTTTCACTTAAAGACAGAAGTTTTGCCTAATTCTTGCTGACCATCTCCAGTAATCACAAAACTGTTCATTCTGGGCTTTCACAAGAGCCTGGCTAACACCTGATTGTTAGCAAAAAGGCTTTTCTTCCAATCAAGTTTCAGGCTCAAGGATGTGTATCTTCTGGGTTTCTTGTTGGGTTGTTTGTTGTTTTTTGGGGTTTTTTTTCATTATTTTCAAATGCCATCATTCAACATTTGAAATCACTCCATGAAAAGTCCAAATTTGAGACACCTTTATGTCTGAGCACACCCAGGTATCGCATTCTTTCCAGGGTGCCTTCAACTTCATTATAACTAAAGGATAGTACAGAAACAACCAAACCAGCTCTAAACTCACTGCTTCAGACCCTGTTGGTGCTTCAGGCCAGCAGCAATGATCTCACCTCACATGCCTTTTATTTTGCAGTGTGACTATAAAGTAAGAACACATTCAACACCAGCCAGCCCACACCAAGATAAGATTAAACTGCTAATTCTGCATTAATTACTCAGTCCCTAAAACAGGTAAATGGTTTAAATTATTTGGTGGTTTGGTAGATAGGCTATTTAAAGAAACAGAAGCATTGCTAGTGTTATCCTTATTTATAGGGATAATTTTTACAAACGATGACTTAATAATGCACTTTTTTTATTAACTCAGAAATGCACCTTTTTTGCAGTAAGGGAGATTTTACTGGTGACTTAAACCTCGAGCAGATCATGAGGTAAGAAAGTAATTTAAATCTTCTCCCTCTATGAGAAATATGAAACACAATATCTTATATAATAATCTCATGCTACACTTGTTTTTTCATTACAGGGAGATCCCAAGTGCTGCCAGGTCAAAATTGTTCCAGCAGAACAAAATTCATCTCACTTGACTGTCTCTATCTGCAGTGTGAACCCTTCCATCAAAACTAGTCACCTTCAGTTCCTTTTATGTCACTGCACAGTTTTAAGACTGAGTTCATCTGCCTTATTTTAGATGTCTTCTGTAGGATGAGCTGAATCACAACCTACAAGGGCCCATTTCTCCCCACTGGTTCTAAAAAAGCCCTTGCAACTGGCTCAGCTGCAGACATCTGCACTGCAACCCTTTCCTTTTGATCAGCCTTGTGGCTGCTGCCTCCAACAATTGCCATTTTAATGGTCTGAGAGGAAATGTGCCAAAATATTCAGTGGCATTAATAAAATTATGTAGGCAGCCAGTGTCAGTCACACAGCAGATGTTTGAGTGCTGCAGAAACACTGTGACTTTCTGAAGGGTGTAGTTGTAGGTGGCCTGGAAAGAAAAAAAAAATAAACAACGATTTTTTTTTAATGCAGATACTTGTTTCCGTGCATTAACTATGACAAGAAGTGGCTTAGGCAGTGACTTTGGAAGAGTGGCCAATCCTACAGAAAATCTGCAAAGAACTCCCAAATTCAGTTGTTACATTCAAAGACATGTAGATTGCACAATGGGTAGTTTTATTGAAAATAAGCTATTTCTTAATCTTGGGCTAAAAAAAAGATCATGAAAGAGATATCTCCCTGTTGATTAGAATAATTGATTTATCTGGTGATTTCAGAGATAACAATTACTATGTGGATGAGGAACATAATAATCTTCAAAGACTTCTCTTTGAATTTTGATGTCATTATGAGTAGCTTTGAAAAATTTCCTCAGAGTGTCTATTCAGTCACTGAAACTGCTGCTTTCTTGCACAGGTAGGAAAACAAAAAATTAAAGTGCTCTTTTTGGGGGGGCAATTCATTGTTTATCTTTTTTTTCTTTTCCCCATGTTTCCTGAACTTGTAACTACTTCAGTGTAACAATCTATCACGAAAAACTGTTTTCCCAGCTCATAGAATTCACATTCTTCAGAGCTGGTAGCAGCTGTTTTGTAGCTGTCATACCACATAATATTGGTAAGGTCATTCCCTGTAGCAAACTCATAAGCCAAATTAGAAAATTTGATCCAGTGCCAAATTTTAAAGGAAAAGATGCCATATTATGATGAACCGTGGTGTCCAGAGTTTAATGCATTTCTTATTAAAATCAATGGGAAGTTTATTTCAGCGAGGGTTGGATGTAGATCTAATTACATGTCAACAAATGCTGCCCATATGCCAGTTCCAGTACTAGAGCTGCTGTTGATTACATGTGCTGACAATGTTTCTCCTCAGTCCTGTGGCCAGTGAAACAATTAATTTCTATTGTCAACATTAAGTTTAATCAAAACTAATTTTTATTTCGAACACCAGATACTCCACCTTGATAATTTAGTTAGAGAACAATTCTGTTGCCAGTTCTAGCACCTCAATTTTCCTCAACATTTTAAGAGTGCAACTACCGGTGCTGATTGCACAATGGCCAGCGACTCTCAAATTGTTTTCCAGACATGGCAAGATTATAACAATCCTGATTACAGTTCTCCTGACTCAAGAACAAGTTGCAACGCCTTTTTCTACATCATGTTTCTTCCCTTGTCAATAATACTAAAGACTCTTAAAAGTCTTAGATTGAACTACAGGTTCAAGAGTGGGTCTTCCTGCTGGTTTTAGTGTGGGATAGATGAAGATCTAAAAGGAATAAACACAGGAAATAATATAGAAAATCAAAGATTTTAGAACAATGAATCTCTGTTTGATGTTACTGTGGGAAATGACCACCTGATAACTGGACTTTATATTGGGCTGAAACTTTCTAGTAAATTATTTTTCATACATATTTCATGTTCTACCTCAATTGGTCCCATGTATCAATGTGTGTGTGCATGTGGTAGATACGTTTCCCAGTCACTTTTCTCACAGCTGTTTTTCGATGGTTGATCTTTCACCCCCCAGTGAATCATTGTCCTCTCTTTTTCATTTCTGTCTCTCTGCATTCAATTTGTCTTCTGTGTTGGGGGCCACTGCTGGCTGAGGATCTGTCCTTGTGGTAACTGAGACACAGCTATTTCTGTTCCTTAGCCCCTGCTGAGCCAAAGGATTTATTGGTGTGCGGGTATTTGGTTTTGGGCATTGGATTAGACCACTGAAGGAGCAGTTTGGGAGGTAAGGAATGCTGGGAACAGCTTTGTGTCAGCTCTGCTGAGCTCCAGTGCCTCATTTTCAGAGTCTCTCTTTTACCTCACCCAGATTTTCCAAATCTAGCTGCCGATGACATGAGACTCCATTATTTTAGGAGGTGTCCTTGCTCTGCCCGGTTCAGAGTAATCTTTCAGGCACTTCCTTTTGTGTGCCTGTCTCCACACCAAGCAATGAGCAAAGGTGGTCTCTGCAAAGTTTCCCTCCAGGTTGAAATGGGCTACACAATCAACAGAATTATGAGTGTTTACACCAGGCAAGGATCTGCCCCATGCTCCTTCCAAATGTATAAGAATTATGTTTGTTGACAGCACAGTATGTCCATATGGAAATGGTGAGCTTTCATGGGAAAAAAAGGGTAAGGCTAAAAATTAGGACATTTTGATTCAAAAGGGAGTCAGAATAGAAAGCAGCTGCTCAGAGCTTTAAAATTATTTCACCATCCATACTGTCTGAAGGAAGTAAAATGTGACTTCAACTACCATAAAGGATCACAAGGTGGGTTCAGCAAGGATAAAACTTGTGAGACTTGTAATTGAAAATAAGATGTATAAATTAATCAGCAACTGTCAATCTGCTACAATAATCAAACATCAGATACTCCCAGAATCTGCGAGGTAGCCTCACTGAAAAAAAAAAGTTAAATAAAGCCTCAATGAACTAAAGACCACAATGCAGACTGTATTCAGTAGAGAATTCCAATTCTTTGGCATCCTTGGTAAAGAAAACTAGAGTGTTACACCAAGTGTTTAAGAAAGCCAGCCGGTATGGTCAAGTGTAAGGTCCAGTACCTTCTTTCTACACTTTTAAATCTCCTCTACTTTGAAAACAAGCAGTATAAATCAACCATTTTCCTTTCTGCCCTTCCTAGGGAAAATGATTCCACATCACTAATGTTCTGTCAGTGCACTTCACAGTATATATATATTTTTTTGGTAAAGGAATAAACATTTAGCTATTTTTTGATAGCATTATCAGCCGCATTGCAAATATATCAAGTGAGCTGGAGTGAAGAATGTCTGTAAGATAAGGCTTGCATAGAGTGAACTAAATTGAACAAAGCAGAAAAGATTGCATATGGTTCTAAGTAATGTTATTCTCCCTCTTAATCCTCAAATAGAGCCACTAAATTACACTTCCAGATTTAGTTATGATATTTACAAATGACTTAACTGTGCATTTAAAGAGGGAAAACTGGCTACAAATGGGGGCAAGCTCATAATTTAAGGTCACAGTGGTGCCAGCACAGAGCAAATGCTTATTACTGGGGTATTTTTGGTCATGGGGAATTCTCTTTCCCTAAGAACTAATCCCAGAAAAGCATATTTTTATTACATCTTCCAAATCTGGAATTCAGGCTTTATGTAAATATACAAGACAGAAGACCTTTCTTTTTAAAATGCTAGGAACTACAGAAACAGCTGAGATTTGTTGAAGGATATTTCCTTTTAAATCATTTGTCTGAGCAACCCAAAAACTAAAATATATTTTAAAGTATGCAAATAAGAATGAATAGGAAAGTATTGTATGAAAAACATGGCATTTTTCTGGAGGCTACATAAAATCACTTCTTCCTTCCTCCCCTAAACATAGCACCTCTAAGAATAAAAACAAAAAAGTTCAAAAGAAGTTTACCAGCTTTGTTTCTTTATAACTGAAAACAGAAGGTGCCTTTTTTTTAGGATTGTATCATTTTTTTTACTTCAGTTGCCCAGTTGCTCTCCTAAATGCTCCCTCATCTTTTGATATCCATCATATTTTCAATTTTTTTTTCCTCCAGAATACTTTCATCTAACATCTGTCTCCTTTTTCTTGGTAGGGAACCACAGTGCAGACCTAGAATTTGGAAAAGGTGTAAAGAAATACAGTCCCCAAAAACTCAGAGGCAGTACTGTGATTTACAGAAAATTAAACACAGTTAATTTTGGCAGGAGCTAAATAAAGGCTATGTCATACAGTGAACTGGGCAACTCTCATAAAGACTTTGGAGGGCAGCTAGACTGCAGAGAGCTCAGGGTAGCCAAGTACAAGTTTTATTTTAGCAGGAATTTGGTGGGTTAAGAAAGAAAAATGGCAGCAGCAGCTGTTGCTGGAACTCTGCTGGTATGAGCTATGATTGCTTGAAGTTACCCGGTTTTTGAGGGTTTCTCCCCACCACATGCACTTTGCTAAGTGGGTACTGGCTGTAACACAGCACAGAATTATGTTCTTATATTTGTAAAGTTAGAAAGATACACTATCATATTGTGGTGCCTGAAATCAGCCCCAAACAAATCCTTGCAGTGAGGTGGGAGAAACCAGCAGGAGCTAAACGCCTGGGGGCTTTACTCTTATACATCATTTTAGTGGCATTCATTACTCCCATAAGAAAGAAAAAAAAAGGTGCCTTGTACTTCTGAGATTAATTTCTAACAAGTCTTACCATCAAGCACCTTAAAGATGAGTAAATTTCATCTCAGTGAAGCAACAGTGAAATGCATGATGATTGAGTTGGAAACAGGACCCAGCGAGAGCACAGAAACCAGTCTCCTCCCCTAGCTGTCATTTAGGATTTCCCCTGACATCCAGTTCTGCAAGTTGAGACCAAAAGCAGCAGAAGTCCATTTCCTGAGTGTTACTGTTCAGGATTGTCCTCCAAAACTAACTTGGTAAGCTGAGCCTGCCTCTTCTGTCTCAGAAACTTCACTCTAAACCATCTCCCTCATCCTTTTCAAAGATGAGAAGAACATGATTTGCCCTCTTTTTTATCTTTTTTTTCAGGAAAAGATTCCTTTATTCTTTTTTGTAAAGATTCTTCTTTATTCTTTTCCTTAGTCTTTTGTCTTTTTTCCTTTTTTTTTCTTTTTTTTTTTTAATCTGTTAATAAACATGCTGAAGATGATCCCTTGGTCTCCCGTCCTGCACTCAGTGGGATGAGTCTGAACACAAAACCCAATCACACTAAGCACAGCCCTCTACTACACACTGCTTTAGAGATGATAATCTGATGGTAAACTTAATCATTCCAGAATTCATAGAAGCCTGAAATAAATACAACATTTTTTTTAAATGTCATAATAATTTAAAAATCCTGAGTATTCCTCACTATCTTTCACTTGCTTCTGGGTCTCCAGTTTAAGAGATTAATCACAGAGATCTGGGGTTTTTTTGGGAAGATTTGTCTGGAAGCTTTTTCCTCTTTTACACACCACTCCCTCCAGAATGGTTTAGCACTTGCTGCTCACACATTTCCCAGATCTAAATGTTTGCATTTCTTGCCTCCCATGGCTATTTTTGCTGCCAGACCAAGGAATATGGTGCCCCAGCTGATATGCCAGTTTGTGGGCTCCTGAGAGCAGCAGATTTTTCCTTTCAGGCCAAGAGTTAGAAGTAGTGCAGCCAGTATTTAAGCTCTCTGCTTTAATGTCCCAAATCTAATAACCAGAAGCTTTTAACTCTGTTCCATGGAACAGAGCTGTCCTTGTTCAGCTGATTACAACTTCATGAAATCATAAATGCGGGATTTATAAGATCTGCTCTGTGTTTAGGTCTGATTTCAGGAACACTTTCAAGTCCAGATTCATGGACTAGCCATTCAACAGCCCCACAGCATGCTGGCCAGATGCCCCCTCCAGCCACAACATCAGCTCAGATGAATATTCTGCCATTCCACCTTCTTCTAGCCACACCTTTCTTCATTGCACCTGGCTCTGGAGCATCACCTGCCCCTCACAAAATCCCCTGTTCTTCACTTTGAAATCTTTCTTTTCCTTCTCTGCTTCCCAAAAGGGAGAAAGCCTGTGTATTGTCATCACTAGAAGAGGGCTGGAAGGACATATTTTATGACAATGTTCAGGAAACAAGCCTATTTCATAGGTTACAAAACACAGTGGAGAGAAGGAAGGATGCTTTGTTTCAGACTGGTCAAGGATATAGAACTAGCACTTGCATCTCCAATTCTTTCAGAAAAATGTGCAAGACAAAAGGTTAAAATAGAGGCTTCCCCAAAACTTCTATTTTAAAAAGAATATGGAGAGGTCTGTGCTTCTCCAGTACTTTTATATGGATTGGAAAAGTGGGCACTAAAGGATTTATGCCAAAGTCTGAGGTGTTTCTGGAATTGGAACACTGGTATGAAAAAGTTTGCAGCCTCAAAACCGGCCAGGGAAAACCAAAAGAGTCAGTCTCCAGATCTGAGTGCACGTGTCATTTTTTGGTGGGTTTGTTCAGGAGGAAGTTTCTCTATGCATAACCTTCTGGCTCCCAAACAGCAGCGAATTACTGGGCTCATTGTGTTTCAGAGGGAAGAAGTGAGTCAAAAACCCCTCAGGACTTTCCCACAGGCATTGGATGACCTTGGGCAATTTACTGCAAGATCATAGGAAGATCCGATATTAAACAGCAACACCCTCTCTTAGTAAAATAAATGAGATGCCTTTATGCTAGCATCTGGCAGGCTCCTCACCTTCCAATGAAAATCTGAGGACCTTTTTAATGAAGTGTGCTGGAGCCACAAGCCTAATTCTGCTTCCAAAATGAAACAAGAAAGGAGGCTTCGTTAGATGCCAACATAACCTTTCAAGTGCCCAAATTCAGAATCATGAGGGCTTTTTCCTTGGTACTTCTCTTTACCCTGTAAAACAGTGAGATCTTTTTACCCATCAGACACAACTTGACTCTTTGGAAAATTCAAAAACTTCCAACTGCAGAGCCCCACTGAAGTTTACAGTTCTGCAATAATTGCTGCTATTCAAACACATATTTTGGTTAAGAATTCCAGTGTTTTGTGCTTCTACAAACAGCATTCACATAAGCAGTCACAGTCAGTCATGCAGGAAGGAGAAACGGACATTTTGGAAATGGGCTTTTAGGCTGGAGGAAGGTTCAGGAAGATGAATTCATATTAGTGAAAAACAGACCCTGACAAACAGACATTGAAAATCACCCCATGGAGACATAATTAATAATTTTAATTCAAACCTCACCACAGCTGTCACAAAGGTAGAAATGGATGACCATAACTCATATGGTCCTCACCCTAATTTTGGAGTCTGTATTTTCTACTAATTACTCTAATTAGGAGAGCCAATGCATAGGCAATGGTTCAGCAGCATAATTACAATGTCCTAAACACTAAGTCACATTCCTATGCCCACATTCCTGCAGCTATCTCTTTTTAAGGATGCTCATTGCTTAGCCAATATAGACTGAAGTGAAAATACAGGCTGGCAGAAGAAAAATATGAAATGCAAATGTGTCAGTTTTGAGGAAACATCAAGCACTCAAGGACAGTTACAATCCAGAGAATTTTGCTCAAAATACTGTAATTAATGCATTTTAAACCATTAATTTCTGCCCATTCACACCTGAAAATTTTTCTTTCCTTATATTTTGTTATGTGTCTTATTATATTTGCGAGGATATTTATCTCAATTTACAGAAATCTGTGTTAGCAGTTTACTATGCATTTCTCATCACAAAGAAATGAGGGCTCCATCTTTTAACAGGTCCATGTTTTCATTTTTCTCTCTCAGCAAAACTCTTGCAAACCAACTATAAGCAGTTACAAAGAATGAATGAAATCTCATGGGAAAAAGGCCCATTTATTACTCCTATTTTGCAGTCTCACAATCAAACACTTCATCATGAAGTGATAGATAGATAGATAGATAGATAGATAGATAGATATTATCATGAACCGTTGTTCTGCATTCATGCTAAACCAGCTTTCCTTATCTTCTCTTTATCTTTGTTTAATCCCAGTATTCTGAACTGCACTGTCAACAAAATGCCTCTTTTCCAATGAGAAAAGTACTAATTTTCATGTGACTGAAACAAATGAATTTTTAGAACTTGGTTGTTTCTCCTTGATGTAACCTTGAGTCTGAATTTCCATGGTTTATATTATGCAGTTTGGGTATAACACCCCTATAATTTCTTTCCTGCTTAGTACTTATCTTCTCAAAATTAATCCCATCTTAGAAAGGCTTTTTGTCTTAGAATGTCTGCAAATAAATCACTGTATTCTGAGATAATGGAAATTGTCAGTGATTAAATTCAATTTGATAGGGTATGAGTGAAATTCCTCTGACTAGTTATCAACAGTATCTTGATTTTAGGTTTGGATTTATCATTATATTTCCTACATTTACAGCTGCCTGTACTTTTCTTCTGTAGTTCTCCATATTTCTTTTTGCAGATTGTTTTCTGCAGGCTCTTGAATATATGGGTATTTGGCAGTGATTTTGTAACATATAATCAGAACTGAAAATTATAGTGATCCCATTTGTGTTATTACAGCTGAAGAATGTGTCAGACTTTCCATTTTAAACCTTATACTCTAAAGAATCTATGACTGGTCTTTCTTTACTGCCAAATATTTCTGCAAAATTTTCAATAAGAATAATGCTATTTATTAGTTTGAAATTTTTCTCAGGATTTCTGGCAGTGAGTGTGAGGAGATAGCTTCTCCTCCAATTCAAAATAAAAAAAAAAATAATAGATTTTCAATTTCCTGTCTCCTTATTCAGTGACTCCATTTTAGACAAAAAAAAAGTAAGATGGGTTTCTTTTTAAGGACCTGTACTATTAATGCAGTAGTGGATAAGAGGGATTACTTGAGAATGACTGGAATTATTTCCTTTCACTGGAAATATAATATGTTCCTTCAAGATAGTGCCAGGATTTTTCTGCCAGAGGAACAAGAAAACGGATAAGAGAATCAGCTCTCTACTCTAGTCAGACATTTCTTTTTAAGCAAAATATCATCCAAAATGAACCAGACCTTCTCAAGCTCCAGAACATCCCCTAGATAAGGGGACTGTAGCTGTAAAATAAGGAAATTCTTGGCTAGAGTTGGGGATGGGAGGAGGAACCTGAAGATGAGCCAGGGTGAGACTGGCCAGGAGATGCTCACAGCAGGGGCTTCCTTGGCATATCCCACTGGCCTGACTCAAAGTCAGGATCCTCACTTTGTGGCCCCTTACATCTCCAAGCACTGCATACATGTCCTGCCTTCTCCTCTCTTTTTGCCTTCAGCAGGAGGAAAAAGAAATGCACAAAAGTAGTAAAAATTTCACCTTCCAGCTTCACAAACCTATTGGTGAAATGACAGAAAATGGCTAAATTCCATCCTGTAGAAAAGTAGAGTAGGTGACTCCGAGGATCTCTCACCTCAACACTCAAATTTTACCTGTTCTCAATTTCCAGCCCCTTGTTTTTCCCAAGGCAGCATAACCAAATTTCCTTTGATTTTCAGCTGCCTATTCTACCATCAGCTCCTGGGGGACCTTGGGCAAGTGGTAAAATGCAAGTTTCCAGCAAAGCTGGGAAATTACAGCATCCTCAGAGAGCAATAAGACAGGTCAGCTTGCTGTGGTTTGGTGAGCTCAGCCCTGAACGTTTTGGCCCTGGCTAAATTTAGGCTTCGAGTCTATCAGAGATGGCTCTCAAGCACAGAAAGGGAACAAATGACAAGAAGCTTTGCCATGTCCTAACTATCTCCATTTACAAACAGGATATTGCAAGACCTCAATCCTATGGGAATTGGTTTTGCTGTAAGACAACAGAAGATGTGCCATAGGAAGTAAAACAGACCTTGAGCTCCATTCTGGTGATGCAGAACTCTTGGGTCCATAAAGAAGTCAGAAATCCTGTAAGAATAGTCCTGTTCTGAGGATCTCACTGTTTTCTCTCCACTAATGCATGGAAATCCTACAAAATGGAATTTTGCCTCCTGATATTTGGACACATCCAGTTCTTGTCCTACTTAGTGAGAAAGATTTCTCGCTAAGCTGGGTTTTCTTGCCAGTTAGTTTGCATAAAATGCTGAGGATTAGAAGAACTCAGCTCTCTATGTACTTAGCTCGTATATTTTACATAACTTTTTAGAAGGAAATAATAGTTATGAAGACTGTGAGATAACACATGCCAGTTTTCCACTATGAAATAAATCCTGTTGTCAGTATTTCCATTCACTCTCGTTGCTTTATAATCAAAGGCAGTGGGAATAAACTCTGGAAGTCTCACCTTCTGTGAATGGACTCCAAACCTCAGTATGGCATGTCTGACATGACACATATGGAATATTCATTGCCTTTGAACCAAAACCTGCAATGGGGGGTTCTCTAGAACTGCAGATGGAGAAGCTGCCTGCAAATGAGAATGAGAGCTGGAAGTAAAGAACAAAGAAACTTCAAAACCTCTCTCCTCTGCTCTCTTGGGTGATTCCCTGGCTGCTGTGTTAGATCCTCAGCATCAGAGTGGCAGCTATTAAAAGCAGCTTTAAATATTTGTATGAAAAACCCAGACAAGGCAAAAATCCCTGTCATAAAGGGCACTGCCCTGGAAATCTTTTTCACATCTCTAAGATGTCATTAAGTGACATCACAGCGCCTAAAACTCATCCATAGGATCCTGCCAAGGGTCATGTTGGATCTTCTACAACAGGTAACCCATGCTTTAGATGGGAGGAGGACTCAGGACTTTGTTGAAAGTTGGCTGTCTTAGAGAAACTTGGAGGAACCTTGGGTGGTAAAGGAATATTCTTTAAGAAATTGTCTACAAAGCCATCACTGGCTCACTGGTATCCCAGTGTATTGCATTTGGGGTACAAGCTAAAACCTCTGAAATCCAGAGTACAGACCTACAGCTCTACCACTCTGGCAAGGAGCTCACTCCTGGATAAAGCACTGTAGTTGCAAGGGTCACTTTTTACCCGCAAACTTTACGTTGGAAACCCTCATGTATGTGGCCCAAGATAAACAGAGAGAGTTCATAAGTTTTTGGGGGTACCATATTCCATATTTTACCTGAAGTTTATTGGCAAATTAATCCTAATGCGTTCAAATTACATCATGAAGTGTAATGTAAAGATATTTCATGAAGGTTACCTTAATAGAGTGTGAAAACCTGATGAAGGGTAATTCAGAGGGAACTGCTTGGCCCATCTCCTATTTACTTGGAAACATTACTGCCTTAAAAAACCCTTAAAAATATTACTTATTTTTATGGCTCAAAACCCTTTAATTTGAAGATTTTTATGACTCCCTTACAATACACATCGATTTAAATAATGTTTTAAACTAAAACGGATCATTTACTGCCAACTGTGCTTCAGGCATATCATTGATTAGTCCAAGTGTGATAAAACAACCTTGTTTTTATTCATACTTTAAGAGAATAATAAAACCTGCATACTTGGAAATACTGAAGCAATATCTTGGCCCAGAGCTATTTAACTATGAATTATTCACATCTAGTTTATTTTTTTTCTTTTAAATTCATGAATCCCCAGAATGGTTTTGTAAAGTCTATCAGTGGAACCATGTTTCTAATTATTAAAGGGAGGGTGGAGGAATCAAAATGCATCATGTATGTAAAGGGGTCATTTTTTATCTGTCTTCTTTAGCAAGCCACTGTGAATCTCCTTGGAAATTACTTATTCAGTATTCTCACTATATTTTAATTTGTGGTCCATTGAGAGAGAATATAAAGAGAGTTACTTTTTTCAAATAACTTTTGCAAACAAACTTATTCTCACGTCCTGTAACACTGGAACTACTTAAACATAGGGATATTTAGGGATTTCACAGAAAGGTGACTGGTAGCCCACTGCCCAGAACTGGCCTGGAGTGATCAGAGGAAATTACAGAAACAGAAAGAATTTTTTTGCATCTTCATATTAAATGGTTCCTGTAACAGTGATAGGGTGTCTATCTGGGTATCACACTGCTGCAAGTGAGACTTTTTCCTTAACTGATGCAAAATGTCATAGCCAAAAATATCTTTCATAAGTGAAAGAACCCAAACATTCATCCGACTCTTGCAATCCTTCCATCCTGTGTAACCTCACAATGCTTCCTGCTCACCATGGTCTGAACCCTGACAGTGGAAAGAATGAAACTGAGATAAAACTTTCTTCTTTCATCACTGAATTTCGGTAGAACATCAGCAAATCACTTCATCTCAGTGCACCCCCAGTCCCTACACAAACACACACACACACAAGACTTGGTTTTATTTGGAGCACAAACTCTTCAGTCTATAAAATGCATTTCGCTGTGTAATACGCAGTGTAATTCTGTACTTGGTAAAATACTGAATTTTTTTCCTTATACAATCACAGAAAACTATATGGGTTGAAAGGACATCATCTAGCCCAAAACAGAGTTCAGAGCAGGTCCAGCTACATCAGCTTACACAGGGACTTTTTGAGTTTTGCATATGTCCAAAGCTGGTGTTTGCAAATCTCTCGAGATCTGTGCGCCTGAGTAATCCACCTCATGATGAAAACCCTTCTCCATTTATCTTATCAGAATTTCTCTTTCAGCTCAAGTCCATGGCCACGGGACTCCAGGTTTGTCCTCTCCATACTCTCAATTTGGTTGCAGCAAGATCTCCCTTTACCATCTCTGTTTCTGCTCACTCTTTGTTCTTCAGCTCCTTGACCATCCAGGTAAGATGGTGTTCTCAAGGTCTCCTGATGTCTTCCTCTCCTTCAAATATTTTTGTATCCAGGGCCTCAGAATTGAGTACAGCTATGAGAGCTGCACACCAAGAGTGATCTTGTGTCTGTGTGGCTACCACACCCACAGGATGCACCGAGCCTTCAGCAGTAAGACAGAAGAAACAGAAAAATTAAGGATTACAAATTAAGAAGGGGAAAGCAGTAGACAGCAAGGAATGGGCTTAGATGCTGATTGCCAACTTGAAACACCTCCAGATAGCCAGAGCAAATTAAATGGTCCTCTGGAATGGAAACCCAAAAACTATGGAGAACTGATGATACTCAAACACAAAAAATTCACAAAGTGCCACCGTATGCCATCCAGTCTCACAAATACTAAAATTTTGAGCAAAAATGTATAACAAAAAGGCATTAGCAGATTGTATGAAGCTTCAAATGGATCTATGCTGGGATTTGCAATACTCACAGTTCTTCCTAGGACTTACAAATTTATCTGAATGGTTGTTACTGAAGACACTTTAGAGTTTTCTAAGTCTGAAAAATGGCAAGAATCTAAGCACAGAGCTTGCAACAATGAAAAACGAGAAGAATCCAACCTTTTAACTTGGCTTCAAGGCCACATGTGGTTGCACTCTCCAGATGTATCTGCCATACTGGGCTTAGCACAAGATTAGCCTGGAGGAACTGTGGCTTTTCTCACCTTTACTCCACAGCCAGATGGGTTAGAGGACTTGTCTGAGATGGAGAAAGCTCACATTTAAGTTAAACTCTTCTCCCTACATGGCTCTCTTTCTAGACTAAGGCAATTCTTCTCTACATGGCTACAAGCAAATATCTGTAAGTCTGTGAAATGTCTGTAGGAAAGATTTAGAAGTATCAATGGACATCAAAAACACTCTTCAAGGTGCTAAGAGTAAAAGATTTAATTTGTTTTACATTCTCATGGGAATCCAGTGCCAGATGTTAATCTTTAAGCAGGCATTACCCTCCTCACTACAGAATTGTATGTTTTGAAAAGAATCCCGGCCCCTGATTCAGCTCATCCAAATATGTGTGCCTCAAATTCTACGTAGATTTAGTCCCAACACAAATTCAGTCCCAATGATGAGAATTCTCTGCACAGTTTGAGGTAAACCAAGTCACATGTTTGAATACTTGCACCAAGGGAGTCAAACAACAGAGGTATTCTCACCTCATTGACATTTTCCTGGTTTTATTTGGCTCATGAAGCATTAAAATGCTGAAACTGGAAAGCAAAAATGATTTTAAGCTGCTGAACATGATGAAAAACAATGCTTTCGAGTAGCATGATGAATTTGTTGGGGAGTGATTAGACATTATTGGCAGGTTTGTATACTTAATAAAGTTTGCATAGCCAATTTGCACTTTATAAAGTGCACTCCACTGTTCTGGAGTGTGGCCCTGATGTGGACTTTATGAAGCATGCAGGAGGCAGTACAGACTTTATGAAGTCTACATTGAGGATAAGTATCAAATTAAATATGAAAAGCACACCAAGCTCTGATATGTGGCTTGGAAACTCATGCCTGCCTGCATGAATTGTTGCTGAGGTCACCCTGGGGCACACAGATCCCCACAAATTCCCACTGTAAAGGCAACCAAAGCATCCAACTGTGACTTCTGCCAACCACAGGCAAGGAGGCTGGGCACCTAAGAGTGCTCTCTTGTGCTTGAATATTAGACAAGTGCATTCCTCCTTCACGTCTTGACCCCTTTTAGTCAGCATCATGTCTTTATCTTCAGTGAGGGCACATTGGTTCTGAACGGCTGTTCTTGAAGTTCTAAATTGGGCAAAATCTGCTATATCTGAAAGAAAACCCTGCACAGTGAAAGGGTATAGATGTTGGCTCTCAAAGTCACACTAATTAGGCAGGTTACTTTTTCTTCCTTCTCCTCACACCTTCATGATCCCCTGTGCAAATCAAAGTTTGCAACTCTCCTTTCAAAACACCACAAATGTTTCAATGTCTTCTTGTAAATATAATCTAGATTGAGTTTGGTT
Organism: Chamaea fasciata; assembly: GCF_029207755.1. NCBI lineage: Eukaryota > Metazoa > Chordata > Aves > Passeriformes > Sylviidae > Chamaea > Chamaea fasciata. The sequence goes on along the minus strand of NW_027094091.1, from coordinate 6,914,831 downwards.
TACATTGTAGATAGAAAATGAAACTTCCCGAATGAAAGTTCCTTTTTTTTTTTTTTTTTTTTTTTTTTTTTTTTTTTTTTGTTTGTTTGGGTTTTTTTTTTTGTTTTAATTTCTCAATGCATGGGTTGCCAGTGAAATACAGAAAACAAATGGTTTATTAAAACACACACATACACAAAAAATTACCGGCTCTAAATTTTGCTCTAATTTAGAGCAAATCCATGGTCTAATTGCATGGATTTTTTCCCTATTTGAAAAGATTATAATCTAATCTCTATTGATTAGATTATTTTAACTCATGTTTGAGGAAAACTAGCCATTCAAATTCATATTTTGATTGATCACTTCACAAAGCCTCTTAGTTTACAAATTGGTCATTTCAGAATTACAGTTTTAGTTGTCTTGCACACAGCAGTTTAACAGGGATTGGGTTGCTATGTTGTGAAGTCTGGAAAGGATCTTTTCCTTTATAATACAAAAATTATTTCAAGTATGGCATTGCAATGCAGATGACACAATCTTTCCAGCTACCAAATCCATGAGCTAAGATGATTGATTTTATCTAGTTTAAATCAGTATGAAATTGATTAAATGACCTGGCAAATTCTGTCGTTCAGCTTGAGAGAGACAAATCCAGCATGATGTTCCAACAGCTGCTTCATTGCTTGTCCATTACTTAACAACTGAAATACAGCAGTTTGTGTATGACTGGGCGAGGCACAGATATTGTTTTAGAGCATCATTATGAGTCTGGTAAATAGGTTTAGACTAAGGATATGAACGCAAACTCACTGTAATTTCGTGTAGCAGGGTTTAAAGGGCTCATGATTGGCAGCATAACTGATTGTATTGACCAAAAGAGCCGAGGACATCTGGCTTTCCAGCCCTACAGCTGAAAGACCATATGTTATAAAAAATACAGTGTGAGAAGGGAAAAGACAGTTGTAGACTGTTGTAAACAAGGAGAGGTCGAAGCTAACACAAGTCCAATCCTGTCACAAATGTTGCTCCAACAAGGGGTGAATGATGTAGGCTGTTGGACAATGCAGAAATTTTGTTGTCTTGTAGACCAACACATAGTTGAGCTGATGGCTGAACATCTGTGAAAACCTCAGGAACCTCTCCACTTCACCTGATGATGAGAAGAAAAATAATTTACAAATGCCTACAGCTTACCAAAAGTGTCCCATGTTTGTACCTTCAACTGTTTCACCAAGTTTCAAGTGAGTAGAGTAATTATTTAAGTAATTATTTAAGAAAAAATAAGGGCATATTGCAATTTTTAACAGCAATCCCAGCTTTCCCTGCTTACAGTTCTAGAAACAATGCATCCATTCAAATTCATGGCAAGCTCTCCATTCACTCATAATTTACCGTTTGATGCCCTTTTTCAAATGCTAATGTTAAAGTTGAGGTCATAAACATAAAATCCTTTCCTTTGCTGTTCACAAAAAGACGTAGCAATTTTATAGGCCCTTCTTAGAGTATGGGCTGAAAAAAACGCAAAACCTCTGCTGGATTAGGAAAAAGGCTATTTTTATACAAGAAATAAGAAGTGAAAGTGTTGCTTTATGTAAGACCAAGTGCTACAGGCTGGTGTATCTTTCATTTTTGTCAGTGAACAAAGGAAAGGAAGATATACTGAAAATTGTGCATGAAAACTGTGCTCAAGGAATGAGGGAAGTAGGAATCTTTGCTCTCTCAAAGTCAAAATAATGCTGTCATAGGCTAAAGAAACAAAATTCACACGAATTTGTCTGGAATTTTGAAATGTGCTAACTCAGCATACTGCTCAAGTTTCTGCTGAATTGAGCACTTTTTATTGTTTGAAACAAACATCTGTGATTCAGTGTGATAGATTTTAGTACAGTTAGACAACACAACAAGATTTTTTTAGAGGAAAACATCAGTATGAATGAGGGATTCTTGCAAGCTACACACACTTTTAAATTACATTGAATAATAGATTTCTCTCCAGATTATTCCTATCAAAAGAATAATTTTTTGCATTATTAAGTGTAGTCAATAGAGCAGGTAAAAGGGTGGTTTTTTTCACCAATATATGGTATCAACCATTTTCAACTGGAATTTTTACACTGTATACTAAACTACAGCATTTGTGTATGTCAGTGATTTAAGGTTACTTAATACACTGACGTGAAAGCTGCCAAGGCACAAAATGTAGTGCAGCCAAGCACTACCCTACAAGTTACAAAATCATTCACTTCTATTGCTTGTTTTCATAGGTAAAGTTAATCAAAGTAGTACTAAACAAGAGCAAGGATGGGATGGGGGGAAAAGAAAATTCATTTCAGAATCCTTAGGAAACGGATGTTATTTTCCACTTCTCAATATAATTAGCAAATATGATCCCCAAGCTTGAATCAGTTTCAGTCTTGGACTTATAATATTTTCCTAATCAAATTAATCCCAACCACTAGCTATGTGTGCCATTTTACGGTTCTTCCCCCAGATTTCATAAAGGATTTTATGCAATAAGGGCCCCAAATCAGACAACTGCTTTAATTTCAAGGAGCACAGGCTGTAAGCAGAACATACGGTCATTACTGCATGCAATTCCAGACCCACCATCTTCAAGGAAGCATTAAAGTTCTCTGGATCCTTGCAAAAGACCATTGCATAACACTTAATTTAGTGTTCAGTAATAATTTCGTCACTGGGTTCCGATGATAAAGTGGATACAGATGTTCATTAGCAATGGGAACACAGGCAAACAATGAAGCATTCCAAGAAGCTGCTACAACTGAAAAGTCCAAGGCTGACCATCACGTGCTGCAGAGTCACAAACATCTCTCTTTAGATCAAAAAAAAGAAATCTGACCATTCCACCATCCATGGGAGTCTAAACCGGATATTCTCCTTCTGCCCATATGCCAAGAGTAAGGCCATTTTATACTGGGTATCTTCAGCTCTCAGTGGCCTAAGACAGGTCTGGAAGTGTCCAAAAAGCACACAGATGTGGCACTTGTGTATACTATTGTTCTAAGCATGAAGAAGCATTTGCAACCTTCCAGCCAAGCAGAATTTTCTCCTACATGTCTTTTCATACAAACAGGCTTTCCTACCATCCTTTTTCCCAAAAAAAAATCTCCACTGGCTGAGTGACAGGGGTTGAGAGCCTGGCTTTGCTGGTCTTGTTTCTGGCAGCAACAATAGGTAATGAGAAAGATCCCTCCTGGGGACTTTTCCAGAGGTATTCTCTCTCCCAGCTTCCCAGTGGAGGAGGTAAACACAAAGAGGATCATCTGCAGGGAGCGACAGCTTCGTTTGTCGCGTCAAACATGCCAGGCTCTATCCCTGTCTTCTGGAGGGAATCGTTCACGTGGAGAAGATTAGCCCAAAGGATTAGCATGCAGCCGGATTATCCACACACACGGCTCAGCCAACTAATAAATCAGCACCTTTATACAATTTTTTTTGCCTTTTAACCTCCCGATTTCCAGACTTCTGATATTCATCCCGTTGAGCATCACCATATTTCAGGGGATGATGAACGCACGACGCAGAGGTGGTTTTGGCTATTCTGGCGTGTCGGAGCCATTTCTCATCAGCCACAAGATGTCAGTGTTGCTGAATGTTATTATTCTCACCTGCACAGAAGCATCGAGGGATGCCGGGGGCAGCTGTCAACACCGGGCTCTATGCAGTAAGTCTAACAAAAAATACACAACAAATAACACACAACCAAGGGCAATAAAAAATTGCATAGAAAAGCGTGATTTGACCATAACAGTAATTAGTAAAACTTGAACTGCATGGTAATTGCTGCCGCCTACTCCTGATCCTTCTGCCTTTTTACAAGCTCCAACTCATGAACACATGAGCATGGTAGATGGTCCTTGCACAGCAACTTCACCAGGAAAGGAGCAAGTGGAGATGGCACCAGAACTGTTTCACCATGAAATAATCAGTCCATCTCTCCAGAAATGAGGCTGTCCAGAAACCCTGGCTCTACCCACTCTGACTGAACATGATTTATCAGAAATTAAAGAACATGCCAATATCTATCTCCCTGTTTTACTCTTGGTATTTACTTCCACACCCGTCTGGCTCTGGCAGCAAACCCTGCCCACATGGCTCTATCATGGAGATCTTTCCATGCCCAGACTTGTTTCCTCTCTGTATCACCTCCCCAATTGTATGAGCACACATTTTTATAAGGGCAAATCAGTTTACTGAACTATCTGGTTTTAAAACACCCTTTTCTCACACCCTTTCCTCTTTCCAACCCTTCCCAAAAGGTCAAGGTCAGGCAGAAAGGGAACTTTTGAACCAATATTGTTATGGACTTAATGCATTGTGAAACTGCATCTCGGATTTCCTCTGCAGACCGACCCATATGTTGATTATTTTTCTGCTTCCTTCTTGGTTGCAGGAGATTTGCTACACCAAACACTGGCTTGACTTCCACTTCTAAGTATAGCAGAACATGGGTACATTTAACATGAGAAATCCTGTTTACAATGCTTGCTGCCATTCATGTCCTCTGAACTTGTTTACTTTTGGAATTACAGGAAGCACGACTTTTTGAGGGAGTGGAGACAGGACTGTCCACTGCACAAAAATTTTTAGATGAACAGAGATAGATGAATTTATACTCACTTGAAATTAAAAAAATACGCAATGGCAACCTGGTTATTTGAGCCTGGAAGTATACTATTTAATACATTTAATCTGTCCCTATTTCTTTTCACATTTGGAATCATAGAACAGTTTGGGTTGGAAGGAACCTCAAATGTCATCTAGTTCCACCCTTGCTGCCACGGGCAGGAACACAAATCTAAGTCCCAGTAGCAATACACAAATATATCTCCATTAATGCATCTCCCAATTTTCAAATATATATCACAAATTTTCACAAAAAAATATATTCTCATAAACAATTTGAATTATGGGGGGCATATTTAGGGGCAAAAGAAGATTTCAACCTCATTCTTATAACCTTTTCCTGGCTATGTTCCCTGCCTCTCTTTTTCTTCCCAAAACAGAGCCTGTTCCTTGCAAAATGGTTTACATAGGTAAAGCCACTAAAATAAACCTCTGAGAAACTCTTTCCCACTTCCAAATCTTCCCTCCACTTGTGCCGAACACCTCAGCTAGGAAAATCCATTCCCAGTCTAATAAAAATCATTCTTCATAATGACAACTCCCGACAGCTCCTCCCTGTTCCATTTAAACATTCAGGTTGTAGAGACCGTAAATCCCCGTATTTATCGCCGTCCCATCTTTGCATTGTGTTGAAGCTGGAGTCAGAGATCCTGTTTGCTTGACAAGTTCCTGCCTCCCTGTTAGTGACAGCAGGCACAAACATGCCAATATTCACAGTTTAAGGTCGCTGGCGTGCCCGGCTGCTGGGCAGAGTTGCGGCTGGCTCCGTGCTGCTGCACAGTGACCATTTGTCTGTGCTTTCCAGCTGCCTGCAAAGCTGCTACATCCATGCCCAGAGTGGTAGAGTTGGCAGGAGTGCACTGGTGAAATTCTCAGAAACGCCTGATGGTTTCTGTTGAACTCGCTTGCCTCATCAAAAAGTTGCATTTGCTGGGGTCATCTGAGGATGAGGATGACAGGGATTTTTTTTTTTTTTTCCCCTGGGGTCCCACTTGATCAAGAGTGTTTCCACGCAAATCCTGGAGTTTCCAAACTATTTACCAAAATTCCATAGGCTTGCAGAGACTGTGCACTACACACCCCTTGGGGAGATGGATGTTAGTTTTCAACAGAATTCCTGGAAAAGTTAAAGAGGTAACTGAAGCAGGGCTATTTGATCCAGCTCATATGTAGGTAGCAGGCCAGCTTAGCTAAACGAGGTACTGTGCTTCAAATAACTAGAGCAGTCTAAGAGGAATATGTTGGGACGGCATGGGAAAGGATTTCATCAGCCCAAAACTAATAAAAACAGGGATGGAAACACAAGACTTAGGAACTAGCAAGTGGAGGAATATCTAGTTTCAGGCACTCTGGTGTAAAGGTGAAACTGCCTTGTTAATGTGCACTTTGGCATAAGCCAGTTCTGGCATCAGAGCCTGCCCTTGGGGGATGCCTTTTTCACCTGCTTTTGTTTTTCTCCACCCCTAACAAACTAGTGATTGTGCTGGTGGGAAGGAGGTGAAGCAAAATCCTGGATTTTTTTCTTTTTTGAGAATGGACTTAAAGAAAGAAAAATATAGTTCTTCTTTTAAATTACAAAAGGGCAAACTTCATCTGTGTGGTTTAATTCAGTTTCACATGCAATAACCTTTAAAATGGTGCTTGAAAGTCAAGTCAAATTTCAATATAAATGATATTGTCAGGTTAACATCAACGTATGAGACACTGCCCTTTATGTTTTTCCATCATCCCTTTGACTGTGTTGAACAATAATTTTAATAGAATCATAAAAATCTTCAATTTCCTCTGTAGATTTAACCAATGCCAAGAGCAGTAAAAGAGTTATGTTTCTGTCTCCTTTGTAAGGTTTGTGATTGTTTTAACATCTCCATTCTTGCAGGTCTTGTGTACATACAGCCTGTTACCTCTCTGCTTAGAAATACCATCCCAGTAAGAACTGTTCAAATTCTTTTGTCCTTTATTTGTTTCTTCCAATAAGGAGGTTAGAACTGGAAGCTACAAGTGAAAAAAGAAAAAGAAAAAGAAAAAGAAAAAGAAAAAGAAAAAGAAAAAGAAAAAGAAAAAGAAAAAGAAAAAGAAAAAGAAAAAGAAAAAGAAAAAGAAAAAGAAAAAGAAAAAGAAAAAGAAAAAGAAAAAGAAAAAGAAAAAGAAAAAGAAAAAAGAAAAGAAAGAAAAGAGAGAGAGAGAAAGAGAGAGAGAGAAAGAAAGAAAGAAAGAAAGAAAGAAAGAAAGAAAGAAAGAAAGAGAAAGAAAGAAAGAAAGAAAGAAAGAAAGAAAGAAAGAAAGAAAGAAAGAAAGAAAGAAAGATATCCAGACACCAGTGTGTTTCATAATTTGTTTTCAGTGAATATTCAGAACTGTGAATTAAACAAGGGCACTGGAAAGTTATTTAAATATGTATCACATGCAGAAATTTAAGTCCACAAAGTAATTTCTTAGGAAACAATCAAGCGACAGAAAACAGTGGGGAGAGCAAAAATACAATCTCAGCTTAAGCTACAGCCTTTCAACTCGTCTCTGTCGCTGCAGGACAGGAAACTTGTCACCACAAGCACTGCTGGGGCAAAGGGGGTGCAGGAAGGCTGAAGTGTCACCCCACACATGTCAACTTTGGTGGCCACAGCAGCCCATCCCCAGGGCAGCCACCTTGTGCTGGTGCAAGCAGCCATGCAAAGGGGTGAGAAATCAGACCATGCCAGCTGGGAGCCAGGGATGCAGCCAGTGCTGTCCTGGAGGATGGAATGGCCGTGGTGGTCAGGTGTGGACAGCCTGACTCACCCCTCTCCAAGTGCTCTGTGTCCCCAGCCAAAGGCAGCCCCTGCCCAGCACGGATGGGGACCCAGGGTCTGTCACACCAGCCTCCCTGCCTTCCTGCCCCATGACAAACCCATCCTGGAGGTACCTGTGGGTTTTGAGTAGCCACAGCACTCACGCTTTCCTTGCCCAGTTTCAAAGAGGAATCACTTGCACCAGCTGAGTGCCTCTAGAAACAGTAAATGCTGCACAAAGGAGTATAGATTTACATTTTTTCCCCATTTGGGGTGTGAGCAAGACACGGCTTCCTTGCAGAGGTAGCTTGATTAGCATCTAAAAATTCACAGATATATAGATTCAATCAAAAAAATTGTAGGGTTTGGGGGGATTTTTGCCTTGACATCTCTGGTGAAAAACTTTCATCAAAAGTTCCTCTGATGTTTCCTAAGGAAAAATATTGGTTTGGCCATGTGAAAAGGCAAAATGAAATATTCTGTCTCATCCCAATGTTTCCAGGGCATCATTTCAGATGTAGAAGAGGCAATTTGCTGCTTTTATGAATATGTGCCGAAATTGGCCAAAACAGCCCCTTCAACTCACAGAATTTCAGTGAACTTGTTATGGTGTAAAAGTACAACGCCCAAAAAGCTGTGCAAGTGTAACTCCACTTCTAGTATGTAGGCACAGAACTGGAGTTACTCAGGCTTCCAGGGCTAGATATTGTCAGCAGCCCTCAGACATGGCTTATGGCCCCAAGTTTCACAGTATGGCAGGACAAGCCTTACCTGGGTGAGCACTGGCAGGTATCTCATTTTTTCAGACGCCTTACTACAGACATCAGCTCGATGATTTCCACTTATCTTTGCTATGAACGCATGAAGAACTATGAAATACTAAAGTCTCTGAAATAGAACATCATAATCATCTTATCCTGGTGCCTTTTTGGCAAAGAGGTGTCTGGCTCTACTCAGCACCTGTATGATAGGTCTATTAATGCCTCTTTATAAGGCCTTTATGAACAGAAATGTAGTAGTTTAGGGGAATTGCTAAGATCCTGTAAAAGTGAGAAGGACTGAAGGAACTCCAGGATGAAACTAATAATCCCATATTAGTTACTAAACAAAGCCAGAGGCAATACTTAATAATGGGACTAAAATACCTTTGATCACATCAGCTAAGAGTTCAGCATGATGCAAAAGAATCAGTGTAAAGCTGTGATTTAAAAAATAATCTTTAATTATGGTATTTCTTAACCTTAAATCCTCAATTCACCATTTACCAATTCACAAAATGTAGGATTTTTTTCCTTGTACTCATGCATTAGCTATGCAGTGCACCCTTTCTAAATTCACAGCATTTTGATCTGAAACAGCCTGAATATCTGGAGATGGTTTATTGTGTGCCTAATGATTGACTTCTTTTCTAATGACAGACTATTATTTTAATTTCTTAATAATTGCTTTTAATGTTTTGCATGGTAAGCAATAATTTCGTAGGATTGCATATCCCTAGGTTAGGATAAGCTACAGACAACCTTTTCCTACATTTATTTTTAGCAGAACATGTCTTGAGACTTTACACTTTAAGCATCAGTCATGCTGTGAGACTAACCCACAAGAACAATCTGGATAATCCATTTTTTAGCAGACATGTATCATATCAGTGGGACATAAAACTTTGAGTCCAGAAAATGCTTAATTGTGTTTTTGAATTGGGCCCTGGATAAAACATCAGTTAGGGTTATTTGCTAGTTACATTTCAATATCCAGCTTTTCAGGCTGTGTGTTTTTGTAGTTGCAACTTTCCACCTCCCCCGCACCGATTTAAGTGATGTTATTCTTGGCTAATAGTAATTGTGAGAAAATTGAATTCCATCTGTTTCCACCAAAAGCGGAAAATAGAATGTGAGAATCAATAGAAGACTGCACTTGTTACACACATTTGTCACAATCAGTGACTTTGCTAAGGCAACATGTCCACAAGTATGATTTGCAAAATAAATAGCAAGTCACAGCATCTGATCACCAGCTGGCTTATTTAAAAGTCAGAGCTTCTTCTGACAGCTACGGATCATGAACTTTTAGGCATTGCATGGCCCCTCCAGACTCGTTCAAGGGAAAAGACATCCTTCAGCACACAAACGGATGGAGGAGAATTTTAATACAGGTCTGGATATGCACTCCGCATCAAAGTTTTGGGTTTACAGCTCGTAGTTTCCCTATCCTAGGTGATCACTTTCTCATATCTGTGCTGATTACTCCATATCCCCTGTAATTTCATATGAACTTGCTGTATGTCACCAGAGATTTCTCTGTGACTAATGCCAGCATCATTTCAGGTTTTCTCTTTAGCTAATGTTGTCAGAATTGAAATCTCTGTGGCTGCCTTTGGCTGAGCTGTCCAACCCAAGTCATTCGGTGAATCATGGCCTTGACCAAACCACAAAGAGGCAAACACAGAGCACTTTAATAAGTCCTAGCAAGCCTGTGTTTCATGTACAGGCACAGCACCACTCTTTTGTTCTCAAATGCATATTCGAGCCACCTCCAGGACATACCAGTGTCTTATCTGCCTGTTTTTATCACAACCATTGGCTGGGTGGAACATTTCAGGAGTCCTTCAGCAAGAATTGCTAGATTCCTTCCCAGAGTACAGTGTGTACTTTATCACAGTTTGCAACACCTTTGCCTAATTCTGCTGTAGTCCCTCTGTAATACAGCATATTTTTGCAGATGGTGCTGTGGCACAACCAGTCTCAGCTCATGATTTCTTGCTGTGTCAACAAAGCCCAGTTTAGCCATGGCAGCAGAGCATCTCCCATCTCCCCCTGAACCCATCTCCCTACCCAAGTGTGCAGTGTACCATCCACAGGCCCCATCGCCACACAAAGCACAGGTCTGGGGTGCACAAAGGTGTCAGACTGGTTGCTCTGTAGCACAGGATCTCCTCAGCACCATGCAAACCTCAGGTCCAGGTCAGTGGCACATGATGAAGCTCAATTCACCTTCACCCACTGCCACCAGGAGGAAGAGCAAGGCCACCCCAGCTGTGTTAGCCAAGAGTCCCTCCCCAGAATAACAGGAACAGCTCACAAATTTAAAAGGTGAATTGGGGATTCCTCAGTCCTTAGGAGACGCACAGTCATGTAACTGGTATGGTGCTCATAAAATGGATGCTCAACCTTAAAAGCTCAAGGGCCTTGAGTTTTAAAGTTAATGCCTGTTGTTTGCCAAAATGCATAGGGAAAAGGTGTGCTTGACTGCTGCAATGCAACAGTAAAAAACGGGGTCATTAACAAGGAACATTGTTGGATGAATAATGCCATTATACGTTTGTTAACAGTATGCCTTCATCTGGAACTCTCTTTGCCATACCTGGGCTTGAATTTCAGCAGAGCATACATGCAGTGAAACCTGCAAAGTCCAAAGTGGTTAATTACAATGTTCAGCAGCCTGAAAAGACTCCCATAGGCTGAGAGATTTAAGGCAGTACAACAGCCTGCAATTTAGAGGGAAGCAAGTAGAAAGGGACAGAACAGAGAAGTGTAACAGAAAGAACCACTGGGGACAAATAGGGTAAAATTAGGTGTTTAGTTTTTCCTAGAGGCTTTCCTATAGTTCAGGCAGTTATATCATAAAAAGTTCTTAAACGAGTCAAAGAAATATTTTCTACAGTGCCTAACAGCTATGAAAATGTTGGAGAGAACAAGGAGTCAACAACTTTAAAAGAGGGCAGACACTTTAATTTATATCTGTAATTATCCCAACTGAAATAAAACATATGGAGATGGATCTGTAGCAGGGTGCATGACAAAATCCAGTTGCTAAAGGCCAGGCTCCATATGATATGGACTTCTCATAGCAGCTGACAGAAAGGTGAAGCTTTGATAATTTCATAACAATAAGCCGGAGTTCCATGGTACAGTGAGTGCCAGATGCAAACAAGAGTTTCCAAGTCTTACTTTTTAAAATTCAGGGGGTTTACAAATGCTAGTAACACATACATTAACGTAATATCCATAGAGGTTACAGAGAGGCATGCAGCTATTATTTCTTTCCCAGTCATTGCAGAGTCTCTCCCTGCCTTTTCCAGCAGGAAATGGCCAGCTTAGGAATGGGGACAGCATGTGGCTCCAGTCAAAGTGAACATAATGGGAAATGGAAAACCCTGAATGGGGCAAAAGTTCATGAGTTTGGTGCCAGTAATTGGATACTTCTAAGCTTGTTTGGGTTTTGTTGGGGTGTTTTTGGGCGTTTTTAAGGGAAAAAAAAAAAGAGTGAAATAAATCATATCTGGGAGGAAAATTGGGCTCTCTGAGGATGAAAGCACAAGTAAACTGAAATTCCAAGATCTGAAGGCAAAAGCTGTGGCAGATCTATATCCTGCATTAATCAAGCAGATACAGAGAGATGTACTGTACTGACCAGCTGGTTATCTGCTTCCTGCCCTCAGAGGCAAGATGTCCTGACCACATGTGCCCTAGTACAGGCTGAACCTTGATCCTATCCCAAAAAAATGATAACCAACCTTTATCTTGAGAACAACAACCACATCCAGGACATGTTTAGTTGAAAAATGAAATCCCATCCTTTGTTAAATGTGAGGGGGTTTTGAAACATCCTGATTTTAAAGATTTGGTGTCTATTCTTCCTACATGAGTTTCTGAGTTTTTAATCTTTCAGGTGTACTCAAGCCTAATTTCCAGGTCACTTCTCATGACTTAGTTCCTGGTAATTTTATTTAAATTACCTTAGTTGGTAATTTTTTTATTACCATCTGCTTCCAGCTGCCTGGATTCCCTGTCCAGATTGTAGTGGTATTTATTGTTTCTGACTGCAGGCAGGTAAATTCCCAACATCCACTGCAGCAAAGTTCTGATTATGAATTTTGTCTGGTTGTGTCATTAGAGTTCTGGGACTGCCCCTCCAGGAGAAAAAAAAAGGTCAAATATTGACCTGAGAAGCATCCAGAGGAGCCATTCTATTAAGAGATGATTGATGGATAAATAGATAGGTAAGTGATAGGGATTAAATTATATATATACAACTCAACAATGTATAGATATAGATATAGGCATTGATATTGGTATCAAGAACTCCCTGAAAATGGACATGTGCTTGTGCATGGGGAATTCCAAAACTAGTTTTATTGTGGCCCAGGAAAGATGAGAATTGGCTTGGCACTCGTGACAGTCATGCTCCAGTTTCTCAAACTGAATAATGGCTAAACTCTGAGTACAGAATTTCTTCCGGAAGTCTGATTTAAATCTGCCCTTTTTCAGTTTAAAACCATTGCCCCTTGTCCTGTTGCTGCCTGTATGAATACTCTCTCCTCCTTTTTATAAGCCCCCTTAAGGTACTGGAATCTTTGGAAAGATTCCTACACCAGCCTGCACTTGCACTAGCACCACTGCTCACCTTGCCACAGGCTGAACAGACTTTGTGTGATGTGAATCGCCTCGAACAAAATCCCTGCTTGCTCTGGGAAATCATCTCCCCAGGGGCCCTCTGCTACTTCTCCCTCTTCATCTAATGTAAGGGGAACAATTCACAGAGCTCACACTAACACTGAATGTCAGAGGTAAAGAAACAAGGTCTCAGTGATGTTGAGCACATCCTCTGAAGGTTCATGCTGCAATGTGTGGGTGGAGTGTCCTGAACAACGCAGTTCTGTCTTTGGGTAATTTGTGAAGAACAAAGTTGGTTCCAGCTCATTCTTGCAAGAGCATCTCAGCACACAACTTAGCCACAAAACACTTCCCGTCCTGTGATATTTGTCAGCCGAGCAATCTGCAAAAATCCCTGAATTTCAAGGGGAAAATGTGACAGATTGTTTGTTGAATGTAAGCTACTAAAAGTGGTAAATGACTCCTTTTTACTACCTCTCCCGATACATGCAGCTGAACACACAAATCACTGAGTGCACTGGAAGTCTGGAAAAACTCACAGTTCCGGAGTTAATCATTAATATTGTGGGGCTACAAGGAGGTATTTTTAAGATTGCCGCAGCATGTGGGAAATTCCCATGTGAATTCCCTGCAGGTTTTCAAGAAATAGCCTTTTCTATTTGGCTCAGATGCATTTGTAATTGTTTACATAAATTGAATATGAAGTATCAAGGTCAGATATTTTCCAGAAAGCCAAAGCAAACAATTTACCATTCTGTTGTAGAAGAAAACACCAGAACAATTCCATCATAGGCCAACTTCCTTTTCTTTCTCTTGCCTTATGTGACATTACACTATATAGCAGAAAACACTGGAACTCTGATTACTTAAAAACATGTCAACCTACTGGTTTACAGAATTCCCTCTCTGAGAGAGGTAGCAACAAGTTTAACCTCACATTTTCAAAGCAAGTCTATTTCCTACATTTTGTTTTCCAGATATCCATCACAAGCTGCAGTATCAGCTCAGTTCCCAGTATAAGCTCTGAGAACCTAAAAAATCATATTCATACAATTATAATTGCTTGATTTTTATGGACTCTCTATCTCCCAGTTCATTTTCTCAGTCTAAAGGATAGCCAAGAACAATGTTTTCTTCTTCTTCTCAAATTGATAAAGTTCCTAGTAAATCAATGCAATATCTGCTGACATCTTTTCCCAAAAAACCCGCTCAGAAAATGATCTTTGTGCTACCTAACCCCAATGGCTTTGGATGCTTTTTTGGATGACTGGAAAAGTCAGATTTGAAAAGAGAAACCCTTTTCCCTGCTAACCCTACTCAGCTGGGATAGAGACCTCCTCTAGGACAGCCTGGCCATGACCCCTAGTCAGTATTTTGTCACCAGCAAGGAGGGTTTCAGGATTAAAATAGCCTAATACAAGCCAAACATGTCAGAATTTCTCCCAGGAGGGGAAAATCCCCTTGACCAACCCCATAATACATAGACCACAAATTTTGTAGGACTAAACAGATGACGTTTGCATCATACCTGGCTCTCCTGACCCCTCTGATGCTCAGAGGCTCACGCCGGGAAGTCACTTCTGTAGATAGAACCAAAAAAATAATTTATGTTGGAAAAGATCTTTAAGATCATCAACTCCAACAATTAACCCAGAACTGCCAAATCCACCACAATATAAGCCAATAGATTAACAACAAAGGGTAATTAAAAAAAAAAAACACATAAAACCTTCTATGCAACTCCATCAGTTTAGAGATTATGTATCTTATGAAAGTCTAACACTTAATTACAGAAAATTAAATAAGAAGTAATAATTAAACAGTGGCCCCTCTGATACATTCACAGAACAGAGTACTAAAAGATGTTATGAATCCAGGGAAATTATATATGGATCAATTTATTAAAAAAAAAAAAAAAAAGAACAAAAAACAAACAAAAAACCCACACTAAACACAAAAACCCCACACACATGTACAAAAAAACCCCAGTAACTCAGCAACGACAGGAAGCCCAAATTTCACTTTAAATACACTTTCAAGAATCTGCATCTGCAATTCATTCTTCAGCAAGCTAAGCACACAGCATTTGCACTGCTTGAGAAATTTCAGCTGATATAAACAGCTGGAAACAAATACAGGTCAGTAAAAAATATTTTTTTTGTAGTAGACATCTTTGAGAATGGTACCACTATGTATTTTCACTATCTTTCTTCTTAAAATCTGGCACTCCTTAGGGTACCAGAGTTCAACAAAGATGTGGAAGCTCCCTTAGAGGGTACTGTCTACCCAAACTCCAGGTCAGATCCAAGACTGGGAATTTATCCAGGGATGCTTTAACAAAATCTCATGAAAATCCTCACTGCAATGAGACTTGAAAAATAAATATCAGGATGGGAAAATAAAGCCACTGAAATGTAGGTTTGGGTCAGTGCTCTCAGAAAGGACCCAGGCCAATTAGTCTGATCCCAAGAAAGAATAAGGGAAGGTTTAAACACCATAAATTATGAAGAATGATTAAAAGAATGGGATTTGTTTAGTCTAGAAAGGAGAAATTAAGAGGAATCCTGATAGCAGTCTCCAAACAGAGGCATTTGTAGCTGTGCAATAAAGGAAATTACCATCTCCTGTGATCCCTAAGAGCCTGGAAAGAAGCAATGGCGACACACTGGCCCCTGGGCAGGACATGAGCAAGGCAGTAGGAAAGAAGTTTGTAACATTAAGCAGTGTTAAGCCTTGAAAACATTTCCTAGGAATATTGTGGGACCTCTGTCACTGCATGTTTTGGAAAACATGTGAAGCAAACATATGCCAGGGGTACTTAGTGTGAAGCCAATCCCACCTGGGTGAGGCAAGGGACTGGGTGACTTCCCAAGAGCTCGTCCAGCCCTATTTTCAATTATTCTGTTCTTCCTTTCTTAAACTGTGTGGAGAGGTGTGCAATTGCTTGTCACAACCTGTTTATAAAAAGCAATTCTCTTGCAAAATTCCAATAGGACACCCCAAGACAGCGCATTAGAAGCAAACACTAAATCTTATCTCATTTCTTTACGCAGCTGCCTTGACACCACAGACTTCTCTTCCAGTTCTGTTTTTCATCTGGCTGTCACAGGTTGGCTCCAAGATTTTTAAGAGCCCATTCAGAAGCACTGTTAAAATATAAGTCTCCGTCTCAATGAATAATTAACAACAAAGTACCAGATGTTTTTAGAAATAGAAAATATAGTTAATTAATGCCATAATTGATAGTAAGACATTAGGAAGGTAAGGCACCACTGACTAGGATATACCTTCCAGTTCTTTACTGCATATCCTGAAGATAAGCAAATACTAAAATTAATTCAGCAATTTGGTTTTGATGCACCAAAAACATTTCTGGAAAGAACATGTGTTTTCTGCTCTTACGGACTCCCCATCCAGCATTCTCATGAATTTAGGTCCTAAAGCTACTGAGGTATTTCACCTTTTTTCTCTGTTCCATTGGGAACCAGGTAGCTGAGCATCACTGCAGAGCTGAACCTGGATTTGTACATCATGTCCAATGTCATCCTGAAGAGTTTTCCCAAGGCCATGGACCTAATGACTCCAAGCACTGTCTGCCCACAGCTGTGGTCATGGAGATGTTCTCTGAGCAGGCTTTACCCAAGTGCAAACAAATACATTCACACAAATAAACACACATAGTTTGACATTTTATGCAGGCCTGGGGTGTTTGGTTAAAGGTCAGAAAACCACAACAAAAACATTTCAGAGTGTTTTCATTACTTCCTTCCACCTAAAAATGTTCCTCTGCTTTTGAGGCTGCAATCTTCTTTCTCAGAAACATTCAGACACTAAAATCTTTCTCATTCTAGGCCACACGTCTTTTTCTATTTTTTTAATCTCCTCCCTCATTTTTAGGAATTCATCTGGAAATTCAAATAAGTTGTTGGGTTTTTTTTAGTTAATAAGTGATTGTACAATGTCTGCATTGAGTAACCATGATGTTATTTGGGCTGATTGTCTGAATTATGTCCCTTTCCCTTTATTATTTTAAGAGTTTTGCTGCCTCAAATCCCCATTTAGATTTCTTGTGACTGTTTGGACATTTGCTGTGTACTGCAGACATTGCTGTCATTTGCAGGTTTTGTAAGATCAAAGAATAATTTCTAGCCTTTGAAGCTCACCACTTTAAAATCTACTTTCCAAATAACTGCAAGAGCTTTTCTTCAACATCCTGGCTTCCTATAACACCTTTACAAGCTTCTCTTCCTGACCACATGAGCCCAATGCCAACCTTAATGTCACCATTGATTAAAAGCATTTGAAATGTGGAGCCTCTCCCTCTGCTCAGTCACAGCTGGCGCTCTACAATGCAAACAAAAGTGAGGGAGAGAAGAATATCTCCAGGTTGTAGCTGTTACACAGGAAATTCAGTTTGCCACATTGATTGCCCACTTAGTGTCAACTCCAGATGGAATTCTCCTGTGAAGCTTGGTTGCAGGCATCCTGCATGATCGCAGAATCATGGAACGGTTTTTGGGTTGGAAAGGACTTTAAATGTCATCTAATTTCACCCTCTGCCATGAGCGGGGACACCTGCCACTAGACCAGGTTGCTCCAAGCCCCATCCAGCCTGGCCTTGAACTTCCAGGGATGAGGAGTCCACAACCTCTCTGGGAAAATGATAATCAATGAATTGATCTTACAGTGTGTTTTTTTACTTTGATCCGACCCATCACAGTGGACTCCTTCTCAGCCAGAGTGGTGACACAAACTCTTGTTTAGCCATCCATAACTCTATGAAGCCTGTGAAGTATTGTGTGTGTTTTGCTGTTTTAAGTGAACCGCTATTTAAGCTTTTTTTCCTCCCCTATATCACAATACCAGAATAATGACGGGAATATTTTAAACTAATGAAAGGATATGTTCTGATCATAACTCATTAACTCTGAACTGAAAAGTGCTACTATCCAATAATCCTAATGACAAGTAATAATTTCTTTCTCCTTGGAATGGAGAATTTCAATTCACTGCAAATTCAAAGCAATTTAACAATAAGACTGACAACGGGAACAAGAGAAGAGCCACATCTATTTAGACAACATAAAGCAGTGCTTGCTGTACAACAGTGGCTTGTGACTGACTGAACAACTGGGAAAACTCAGCAGGGCTGCTTTTTGAAGAGAAAGATGGATAAGTGTAAATTCATTTGGGCACGACAAGCCCATAGCGAACGCAACAGCGACACAATTATCTGCCTTCAAAAGACAATGAGGAAGGCACATTTCTTTATTCATATGATGCCATTAAAAATAAATAAACTAACAAAGTGACAAAGACACGTGGGCTGCAGCATTATTCCACTGCAAAACACTCATTTTCTGGAGAGACCTTCTGCAAGGGCAGTAGTCCCCCAGGCTCTGCTGTAGAAGACGCAGCCTCACGCTGCTGGGAAAAGCTCTTCCATGGAATAATTAGACAACAAACCCAACTCTGGAAAGCTTTGGGAGTCAGAGTCCCCCGTCCTCATCCTTCACAGTAAATAAAGGGTAAGTGATTGCCTTTGTATGAAAACAACCTTCCCCTCTCCACTGGAGAATGACAATGGGAATTACAGAAGCCTCCAAATTTGCTCAGATCTCATGCACGGTGCTGTGTCAAGGCAAGCCTGGAAGATTATGAAAGAGTAATTGCTCTGAAATAGTTTCTCTTTGTGCTGCTTGGCTCTTTGGATTGCTATATGGATTGGTCTCCTCTCAGTTCCCTGAGTAAATTGCCTCTCCCAGCCATTCCATGTGATGTTTTTGGGATATCCTGAAACAAAATGGCTCAAGGCTGAGGTCTGCTAGAACCCTGGAGATCTCCAACCCAGGGTATGTGTAAGTCATTGTGTGCATATTGCAAAATAAATGTCAAAAGTTTTCAGTATTCACAGGCAAATGCAGAGCAGCCTTAAAAATAAAAATAAAAATAAATAAAAGCAAAGAAATGCTTTACTCTTTATCAGGATGAGAGGAAAAGGCTCTTCATGTCCCTGCTGACACATCAAGGATCACCCCATTCCCCAGTTCTCACATTAAGGCTGCGTCCACCCACCTCCCCACCTCACTCTGAACCAAGGAGGGCCAGCTGATGTTTCCTCTGAGACCACAAATATGAGAGCAAGCTCAGCAAGAAGACTCCCACACCATAATGGAACCAGATTTTGCAATCCTTTTTGCTCCACTTCCTCCCTTGAAATTAAAGCCTCATGTGTCAATGTCACACTACTCCAGCCAGAATCCTTCTCCTCCTCCCTCCAGCCCAGTTTCTTCTGCTCCAGGCTGACATCAAGGACACAGCTCCCTACAGCAGCAGACTGAACACTGGAAGGGGATGTTGAGGGGATTTTCCATATCCCTAGTGCTAGAGAGCAGAATTAATTCAATCCATTATACAAGAGGCTCTTCCCACATCCTTTTCTGGAATATGGCAGAGTTACTGATTTCCTCTCTTTCTTGTAAGGCCTATTTCCTGTGATGCATTTGAAAGCAAATTTAGAAAATACAATTGGCTGTACAAAATATGAAATACACTTGTGTTGGGGATGGGAGCTGAGGGGGTTCTGAGACATTTCAGGCTAAGCAGTGTCAGTCTTCAAAAAAATTTAAATTACACTTGTCCACAGTAGTTGGGATGAATTAGCCTTATTTTCTCAAGCTTTCCCCTTAGATTAATAGACTGTCAAAAGGAAAGAACACAAAGGTGCTCACACCACCACATTTCACGGTCTTTAATCATCCTTGATATTTAGTCTTCCTAGTGTCCTGTCCGTTGCCAGAGGAGACATCCCAAAAGGGCAACACAGAGTCCGCCTGTGGGAAGAGGCAGCCAGTGATCCCTGGGCAGTGCAGTGAAGCTTGCATCACCTTTCTAGATGTTTGACAGGAAACAAATCCTACTTTTGGATGGCTTATGTTAGACGAGATGAAAGAAAAGGGATGTTTTTACAAAGAACTTAGTCTGATCTCCTACCCAAGTCCTCTTCCTACTCTTGTCTCCTGTTTGACACAAAACATTTTGTACCCAGTCCTGCTGTGCTTTCAGCCCTTCCTGTCTGATTTACTGGGGCGAGAAGGACCACAGGTTCTGCTGGAACATAAGCTGGAAACCAGGGTTGGAAAAAAACTGCTGCATGAGACAGATCTCAGAAATTTAAAAAAACCCAAAAACCAAACTTGTTCTGTGAAAAAGAAAATGTTGCAATGTACAAACCGAAAACACGCAAAACTCAGACCGGTCAGTCACGGCACTTCATCTCTATGTTTCTGAGAAGTTCACTGAAATACCAACCTTTTATTGCTTTTTGTTTCCAGAAGGGATGTGGCAATTTCAGAATATAAATTTTGAAATGTCACTGTCCCTCAAAAAGTGAGGTTTAGCCTTTTCTGCCAGTAATTCTCATTTCAATCAATTGGCAGGTTCCTGAGGAAAAAAAAGACTTAGGTAAAAAAAAGTGTTTCTTACAAGTTCTGAGAACCTTAGAAAGCACACTGCAGCACAAATGTAAGCTGCATCAATCAAGTGCAAACATTGCCTTGGTTCTTTCCCACAGCTTCCCAAATGACACATACCCAGCTTGTCCCTTCACTCAGCCCAGGAAGTGAGCAGATGACCTGGGATCTTTGCACCCCTGCCGAGTCCAAATAAACCACTTATTAAAATAACCAGGAAGGTAATTCTTCAATTTACTTTTCACTACAGATTGAGCATATAGAAAGCTGGTGCTTGAGAGGTGGCTTGAGAGGACAGTGAGTCTTTAATCAGGGTTTATATTGCTCTTTGGAAGACACAAGCTGTCAGACATTAGTCTGTGGTATTTTAGTCTTGTCGTTGGATGGCAGGGTTTTTCTTTTAAAAAATGAGTTCACTTCAGAAAAGCAAGCATCCATGTTAATGTTCACTCTCCTGCACACACCCTCTCACCCTTCCCCAGAGCTCTCTGGCAGCTCTGTCCTCCCAGGTGCTGGCATGTGGCTGGGCATGTTTCTGCTTTGGAGAGAGAGACATCCTTCCTGGCTGCTGCCAAAACCAAAAGAAATTCCTGATACTAATTCAAGTTCTTGGGAGAGTGCATTATTCCCATTTGCAGCTAATTGTCAGGTTAGAGTTTCATCACGGGAACTGATTCCAGAATAATACAAAGGACTCAGATGCACACCTTCAGCAAGGTCATTGATACAGCAAAACCATACAATAGAACCATGGACTATCCTGAGTTGGAAGTGACCCACAAGGATTACCCAGTCCAGCTCCTGGCCCTGCACAGCACCATCCCCCAGAGTCACACCCTGTGCCCCAGAGCATTGTCCAAACACTCCCTGAGCTCAGCCAGGCTGGTGCTGTGACCACTGCCCTGGGGAGCCTGTTCAGTGCCCAGCCACCCTCTGGGGGAAGAACCTTTTTCCTGATATCCAACCTAAACCTCCCCTGACACAACTTCAGGCCACTCCCTCGGGTCCTGTCACTGCCACCACAGAGAAGAGATCAGTATCTGTCCCTTCTCCTCCCCTCATGAGGAATTTTTAACTGCAATGAGGTGTCCCCTCAACGTCCTCCAGGCTGAACAGACCAAGTGCCCTCAGCCACTCCTCACACGGCTTCCCCTCAAGGCCCTTCCCCACCTTTGTTTCCCTCCTTTGGATGTTCTCTAACAGTTTAATGTTTTTCTTATGTTGCAGGACTCAGAACTTCCCCCAGGACTCAAGCTGAGACCACCCCAGTGCAGAGCAGAGCAGAATAATCCCCTCCCTCCACTGTCTTCTTCTGCTGTGCCTGAAGCACCCCATCAAAAGCCCTATCCTGATTCCAGGCTGCCATCAGACAGGAGCTGGCATCCTGAAATCACTCTTAAAAAATGTTAAGGTGCCACCTGAGTCTGGGTAGTAAAAGGTTCACAGATCTGAACACCTCGAGATCATCTCCCAGCAGAGGATGCTCAACTGTGTGTGTGCAGAACTGACCCAGAGGCTGGGCCCTCTACTCCTCCACCTTAAGCCCGTGTGCAAGTGTGCGTTTATCTTCAAACATAAAGTTTTTTAAAAAGCTTTCCTTGGTTTGCACAGGGTGGTAGATGGCAGGATTAATGGCTGTTCTTCAAAGCTATAAACTGCACGGTGTGTTTGCTCAGACTTTGAGCCATGAGTTACTGCTGTAATTACATCCAGAAGGAGAGACCATAATAACATTCTGACTTGATTTCCAGTGGCAGAGCACTGATTAAGAGAGCTACATAATAAATGAGAGGCATTTCAGAATCACACTGTTGATGTTATCTGTAATTTTTTTATAATTAGAAAAGCCTAAAGAAAATTGTATATTATAATTACATGCATTATTAATCCTACTCTAATATGAATTCTTCTATGATTACAGGTTGCAGCACAATTTTTGCAAATTTTTGTACGAAGTCCAGTGTTTACCGAGTGTGTCCAGATTTACGAAAGCCCTTTAAAGCAACAGATAAATTGGACTATATTATTTCAAACTTGTACAAAAGCAGAGAAAGTTCTAGTTTATGGCTCAAAAATCCAAAAGGAAACAAATATTTTAGGGCCAATCATTTTACTGTTTAAACTCCATGGCATGATGAAAAGAACATTAATATAGCAAATTTCTATGCAGTCCTTCACACAGAAGTCTTGAATAATTGAATGTGAAAGGAGGTACGCAGGATGTTGAATGATTAAAAGCCCACAATTTATGATTCCTTCAGCTCTTCCAGAGAAGACTAACTGGAGCACTGTGTTTTGTTCAACCTGAGTGCAGGGTTTTGCTCTTGAAAAAAACTCTATTCTACCATTCTACATGGCTATTTAGTGTATAACCTTTTTAACATTCTTCATTTAGTTCAGGGTGGAGTTAGCAGAAGAAAAACAGAGAAGCTGTGGATGCCCCACTCCTGAAGTGTTCAAGGACAGGTTGGACAGGGCTCTGTGTGACCTGGTCTAGTGAAAGCTGTCCCAGCCCATGTCAGGGGGTTGAAATGAGATGATCTTTAAGTTCCCTTCCAACCTGAGCCATTCTATGATTCTATAAACTGACTTGTGCCTTTTATCATATTTTTTCATATTTTTTTCATATTCACAGTTTATTTAAAGGTACAAGACCAATAGGATAAATGGTAAGATGCTGGATTCCAAGCAATGAAGGATCCAACATCTGTGTTTTGATACTCCTATTCTGACCTATATTTTCTGGTCTATCTTTAACAAGTCTTCCTTTCTCCCTTTAGTTCATATTATTATTATTATTACTACTACTACTACTATTATTATTATTATTATTATTATTATTATTATTATTATTATTATTATTCTTTCCTGAGGTGATTTGGAATACCGCAGAAATCAATATTTTCTGGGCTTCTCTGTGATGAGAAGATGCATTAAAAGCCCTTTGAGTGCTTGATGGTTACCACAGTATCTCCAAGGCTTCTTGCACTCACATGAGACAGCGGGCAGATCTCATACAGTTCTGGAGCTGAATTATTTGACACGCATTTGGGTCAACTTCACCATGTCTGCTGATGTCTGACTCCCATTTTAACTAATCTGGTGAACAAACTCCATATCCAAAAAAGAAACAAAAAAATCCTTACTAAGCAGTAAAGCCAGAGCAACACACCTTCAGCATCCTCATGAACTCAGAGATAACGGGATCCACTTATATTCACCACAGACCCATCCTGGAATAT
Organism: Chamaea fasciata; assembly: GCF_029207755.1. Lineage (NCBI taxonomy): Eukaryota > Metazoa > Chordata > Aves > Passeriformes > Sylviidae > Chamaea > Chamaea fasciata. The sequence continues at coordinate 6,891,327 of NW_027094091.1, read as the reverse complement.
CAGAAATGAGAATATGAAAGCATGGGAGTGGACAAGTACAAATACACATGGGCAGTTCTCTCATTTCTGACCCCATAATGTCAGCAATCACCCAACCTCACCCAAATGGATCTCCCAGGATGGAAATCCACGTGCCCAGACCACCAATGTCGCAGGACCACCCAAGGCCAGCCTCTGCCAGCCAGAACCACACAACTCCCATATGGCTCAGGGAAACAAGGCCACGTTAATGCCTGGTAAAGGCCATTTGGAGGATTGTTACAAGGAGCTTCTGAACACGTTCCAGTCACTGAGTGTTGATTCTGGCAGGAGCAAACTGAGCCATGCTCGGGCCCACACTGAGTCTCTGCACTGCAGTCGGGGGCTCCCTCCAGATGGTTACAGATGCCTCTGAATGGGGACCAGCTGGTAAATGTTTTCTTGCCTTGGTTACAAGCAGATAAAACCATTTGCGTCATGGTTACTTTTGATGGAAAACGGTTTTGCTTAGTTCACTTTTGGCTCGGTAAAGGGGCACTTTTTAGTTGGAGACAAAAGGGTTATTCTGTCAGATTATGGAAAAGTTTCACACGGGTTTGCCTGTCATTTAAATGCTCCATCCAAACTCAAGTGAAATTTCTTAAGACAGACGCAAAGGCCCCACTGGTGCTGTCACATGAAATGCACTGGTTGTCTCATTCACTTATTAGCTGCATTTTGCCGTAGCATGCCCTGACTGGCAACGAGCTTTGATTTCAAGTTTTCTGGAGAGATTCCAACCTGGAAGAGCATTAGTCCCCATTTGTGTTTTGTCTTCATTGACTTCTCATGGTATTTTACAAAGTTAACCTTGAAGAACAGATACTTCCAGTCCTAATTCTTGCAGGTGAGAGATTTCCTTCTTTAATTTGTAACTGTTAATAATTGAAGAAGGAATTAAGAAGCAATATGGCAGAAGAATCTCCTCGCTCCCCAGCTGCCCAGGATTGTATCAGGATGAAGGTTCACCCAGGTGGAACAACACTGATTAGACTGGGAAGTGGCAATTTATCTGATCTTTCCTTGAAAGCTCTAATGCCAGATCTCATCCCCAGAATATATTTGACTTTATCTTTATTGTGAAGCAAAGAGCCCTTCTAGCAAGTAAGATCTTTCAGTTTCTCCCTGTTTTCTGGGAATAGTTTACTTTTTTCTGAGCTGTCAGATCCCAAAGTATCAAATTAAAGGATTCTCTCCATCCAAGCATTTTGAAGAACCAGTGTTATTCTGTATAGATTAAATGGGGTAACCCAATTCACCTGATCAGATTTAAATGCCAACTAATGATCAATCAGTTAGATCATTTCTTAATTCAGAGATTTTCTTAATAGTACTATCTTCAAATTATTAGTTTCTCAATACAGTGCTGAAAAACTCAAAAATTAATATTTTCCTTGGTCACCCGGACACAAATCAGATACCTCTGTCTCTAAAGTACCCTTATTTTGTTTGATAGTGAGATCTAGACAAACAGCACCCAGGAGTGCAGCTTTCTGGTTTTGGTCAGATTAATCCTCGGTGAATCTGGATAAATCTTTAGAATTATAAAAACAGACCTGCTACAAACACGAAGAATGGGATCCACAGTGTGAAACAGTTAATTTCAACAGGAAAAAAATTATTTCTTGTGAAGAGTTGTCATTGACAATGGTATAAAAATAACCGCAGACTACCTTAGCTGGGCTGGGAAATTTGCTTTGCTGGTACCCTAAACATGGAAGTGTAATATAAATCGCGTACATTTTCCTTTTCTGCTAACTGCTTTCTCTGCCATAAAAAGAGTCTCTGACTGCTAAAGCAAATTGATTCCATGTGCCAACTCCCCCACAAAATTAGTGAATCTACCAGTGGATGCACTGCCCCTTTATGGATGCCTGCATCGCTTACTGCTCTGGGAATGGGTCTGATGGGGTGATTCAAGACCATCTTATGCAGCGCACATGCAATTATTGCTGGGACAAGAACCCATTTTATACAAAGCTGTATTTATCCTTGGTGTGAAACGACGCTGCTTCAAATTATCTGAGTGACTCTACAGAGACTGTGTTCAGCAGTTAACTCATTAACATTGCAGTCTCCAGATGGGCGAAGACAGATCACATGGATTTATACATTTATTGAACAGCCAAATTCGGCAGCTCCTTTAAAACGATATCTAAATATTTTCTAACACAGCTAAGAGGTCGCTCTGATCTATTTTAGAGTACTGCTTACAAAATCTGTACTGCCTTTGAAAGCAATCTATGGGCTGGATTGTCTTTAAAGGTGCTATAATTCTTGCTGAATATAATTGGCCACATTACTTGCCAAACTATGGCAAAAACTGACATCCCCTGCCTCTGAATAATTTTTGCTTCATGTGTTTAAACTCCAGATGTGGATAATACCTATGATTCATCTACATGTGGTTGTATTTCATCTGCTACCCTGAGTGTTTGATGCTAAATCAAGTCTGACAGACTGAGATGTGACACTATATTCCCACTTCAGAGACTGTGGAGCTTCTCATAAGAGAAGCCCAGAAAGTATTTATTTCTGCAATATTCCAAATCACCTAAGGAAAAGATGAATGTAGAATTTAAAAAGAGATGTTTGCTTAAAAAAAAAAAAAAAAAAGAGAAACAAAAGGGGGAAAGAAAGTGTCACTGCTTAGAAAGTGAAGTCAAGGCAAATCAGAATAATTATCAATATAGACGTGTGTCTTCAAACAGCTGAAGATGGTAAACTCTGCCTCCTCCAGTGCCCTAGTGAAGACACAGGTATTGGTCAGAACTAAAACAGAACTTATGGAGAAAGGATTCACTGGGTGATAGTTGATGGCCAGGGCTGTGATCTGTTAGAATTGGATTATATGTTTTGAACCGAACATCCCTGAATCTAAACCTTTTCAAGTGTCATGATTTTGATTGTCATCTCTTTCCTCTTTATGAGGCTCTTGAGCAAACTGCAGGACCCTTGTCTGATCCTTTTATCTGCCCTTAGTCTGCTGTTTCACAGAGAGCAATGTGTGGGGTTATTAACTAGTGTGTTATTAAAGCCTCCTCCCATAGACGGATGCATGCTTGTATGTTGCCATGTTAACAGGAGTTATATAAAACATGCTCTCATTAGAAGCTCCTGGAATAAAAAGATTACTTCAGCTACACAAACTTAATTTTTTGTGATCACTGGACATCCTATCCTACATTGCTTCCTGACTCCAATAGCATTACTGTGAAGCTCAGAGAGAGAGGGAGAAAAGGGAAACTAGCACCTTGTTCAACTTCCAGCCTGGTGCCAATATTCTTCTTACTGCAAGACAGAATAACCAAAGACCCAAAGTAAATTAATTCTCTGTTCAAACATTGCTATCAGAAATTATGTATGGCAGAGTTCCCTGAAAATCACCAGCATATGGAGAATTTCTTCAAAGATTTACAGTTCCCCAGGCTCTCTCAGATAAAGACAACATATTTAGAGAAGGGAACAGCAAGTAAGAGTGACGAGCAGCATCATGTTGCCTTAACAGAATGTCTACCATCCAAACGATGGCATCTTTGATCACTTGGAGCCAAGTCCTCCCATAGCAGCCTCTGACAAATGCCCTCTCCCTGCTCACCTCAGGTGTTTAATTACACATAAGAGAACAGCAATAAACGAACTAAATTATGCAAAGCAGTACCCTCTCAGGATGGAAAAAATGACACAGCCATGAGAATTTCTCTCAGTAAATCACTTACATCCCTAGATTTGGACAGAGTTATCAAACAATAGCCCTGGAAGGAATGAAAGATGCCTTTACTTGAAGGCAGTATGAGCATATATCATTCCTGACAAAAGTTTGTCCAATTTGTTCTTAATGATCCTACAATCATAGGAACTTCACAGTCTCTCCAAGAAACCTATTCCACAGGTTTACTGCCCTTCAAGAGCTTTTCCTAACACTCAATTTAAGTGACAATTATGTTATTTTACAAAGACTACTGTTTGTCCTGACAATCATGAACACAGAAAACCTTCCTGTCCTCTTTGAAGTGACTCTTTTTGTGGCACTACATAATCCCAAGTCTTTCAATTTTTACTCACAGATCAGATATTAAAAAAAAATAAAATAGGCAAACCCCTCACACTCTTTATCAGAAGAGGACATTAAACTCTGCCCTGTACATCCACAATTCCCTTAAAAATTCGTTAATGAGAACTGGCCATTGGTTTCCCATTCTGAGCAGAGCAGAGAGACCTCCTGTCTGCCCCTGATGGTGGGATGTTTGTCATTCTCACAACACCAAGCCATTGCCTACTCACAGGTAAATTTTGATCTATTATACCAAAAGATAATTCTCTGAAGAACTGTTTTTAGCCCGTTTTTTTCCAGCCTATTTTCTTAGCAAAGAATGTCTGGTTAAGAATAAGTTTTACTTGTCCTCCACTGAATTTAGCCTTGTTTCTTCAGAAATTTGTACCTTGTATCACACAAATATAACCCATTCCTCCAAAGTGCTTGCAGTCCTTCTCAGTCTTATGCCTGCCATGAACTTACAAAGCAAACCTTAATTTTTTTTTTCCAAATCAAGCTATGTGACCTTCTTGCCTCCCCAGACCAACCCACAAGGGTTTTTTCACAGTAAGGGAAATAAAAATAGTTTAACACAACTGATTTTTGACCAATCCATATTGACTACTTGTCTTCCACCTATTTTTGCAACTGTTACAGACAATTTGTTATGGTCGATTTTATTTTCTTGTAGAACTGTTAATCTGACTGGACTGTAATTCCCAAGTTACTTTGGGAAAAAATAGTTTTTCCTCCTCTCCAGTATTCTTCAAGCTTATTGTAATTATCTGCAGACAGCTTTCATTCTCCATTGAGCAGCAGACCAATCCTCCCTTTGATCTTCCTCATTCTATTAATGGATCTCATAGAATTATTTCTGGTTATCTTTGAGGTCTTATTTTGTGCCTTGGCCTTTCTGGTTTCATCCCTGAATACTTTTTCAGATTTATTCTTAGAAATTTGACCTCTTCTTTTCTTCTGTGTGTTTCTGTCTGGTGTTGAAGTTAAAGAAAAACCCTTCATCATCTACCCAGCTCGGCACATACTGAATTTCCTATTTGCGCATTTGGACAGCCTGAATTCAGCCCTCAGCTTACTCTGAAAACCTGACAACTTTGTCCTCTGTTAGTCTTACCTCTTTGGAGTTCTTATGTATCACATTTGAGTTCATTGATAACTGTCTTCTTGAAACCCACAGCTTTTATCACGGCCTCTCCCATCGTCCTCTTCTGACACAGAAGTCCCTAGGCAATTAAAGAAAAAACCCCCTAGAAATCATCCAGCAAGTATTACAGTCACCCATCATTTAATGATAATAAAGTTAGATACACAGAGGAACAAAGTGTAGCACTTCAGCTGCCAAGTAGGGCAAAACAGTAGTCAGGAGGGAAAGCTTTCTGAGAAAGGGGAATCTACCAGCAGGTGCCCAAGTAGTGCGAGTTTCAGAGGGTTTTGTGCCTGTCTCCATCCAAAATAATGAGAAATTTTCTGATCCTTGACTCAGTGAGCCATCATACACTCTCAGTCCTGAAATTCTGTTCCCCCGATGACCCCCCCAAAAAACCCCTAATAATCTCAACAGTTCAACCAAAACAGGAAGTGAAACATGATACCCCTCCTTGCGCAGTGGCACCATATTTCAGCACACTCTCTGTGTGTATTTGCATTGACAGCTTTCAATTTCTTCTGTGGACAAAGCATAAGTTTTAACCTTGAACTTCTTAGGGCTCATTGACAAAACTAAGCACTTCCCTGCGCCCCAGCACAGAAAGGGAGCTCATCTGTGTCTCTTTAGAGGTGCCATTCACCAGTAGCACATTAGATTTTAGGCATTTGCTTCATGACACAGCTTCTTCTGATGGGGCAATTAACCCCAAATGGGATAAATTCGGAAAACATGGCAATTAGTCCAAATCATCCTTTGACTCAAAAGCATTTAACCACCACCTAGAATTAGATATTTGAACAACTGTTTTGAGCAGCATCCCCCTGGTGCTTAAAATAACCCAGCAAGACCTAGAATCCTGGAAATCAGCACTGACACCAACTCTTTCTACACTACTTACTCCATACCAACCTTCCCATCCTGGACCTGCTGCTGTGCTTGGAAAGTGAGAGAGGTTTCTCATCTTCACAAGGAACTTTGCAGTTTCTCATTGAGGTTTCATTCCTAGAAAGACAAATCCCAGACATACAACAACCCTCTGGCTATTCAGCATACTCCCCTCTGCATGTGGGATTGGCCCTGTTTACGTGTGGTGATGTCCCCTCCTGGTGCTGCTCAGAGAGACCCTTTGGGCTGCTGGGGATGGGGCTTTTGGAGGCTGCCAGAGGCTGGGCACAGCCTGCAGCAGCTGATGCTCATAGAGATGGTGTCTGCCAGAAGAGCTGGCTAGGCCACGGGGAGTGCTACAACAACGTTCTGCACTCACTGGGGGCAGTTCTTTGAGTGCCCTCAGCACTGCAGGACATGGATCCCTGTTTCAGACCTTATTACACAAGGGTTATGAAATTTGAGAAAGAGGGGGAGACACTGGTAGGGGTGTTTCAGGGGCCTGTAAAACAATACGTAGGTTATGAAGAACAAAACAGCATCAGCCTTTCAATATGCCAAAAACCATAAAAACATATAAAAACATATAAAATGTGTTAAGAGAAAATATTTCTCTCTCTCTCTTTTTTTTTTTTTTCTCTTTTTTCTCAGTTAGACGTTTTAGCCTCCGGCCTGTGGAAATATAGGCAACAGCTGCCCTTTTGGCTGGACAGATGAGTCCCAAAACACCAACGTCCAGCGATTTCTGGGAAGGCATCCAGGGGCTGACTTCTGTCCCCAGCCCTTTGCAGGGCTCGGGAGCAGCCCCTATATTCAGCCCCACATGCTCTTTTTTTCATCTTGTTTTTGGGGTAATTATCAGCAGAGAGCCACTCTTACAGTGCAATTTTCTGAACATTTGAGGAGGCAGCAGAGTACCCTGGATGGAAAATCCCCACATCAGAAAGATCCTGTGCCTGGAAGCTGGCCAGGGGTGGCTGGCTTGCAGACTGGATTGCGAGATCCATCTTTGCAGCCAAGAATTTCCCCTGCTGGACCAAAGAAATGCAGGAATCCGTTCTCAAGCAGCAGCAAGCAGAAAAAAAAAAAAGTGCATGGGTGAGACAAGTCCAGTCAGTGCACAGCAGGAGAATGTAAGGTGATATTTTGCATTCCCTGCCCCTGTCTGCTGTGTGGTCCAGCAGCAGCATGTGCATGTTTCCTGGGAAGGGGATGGGAAGAAGGACCAGATGTTAAGAAGAAAACAAACATGAGACCTTCCAGGGAGAGCTGCCTACACTGACCATGGAAGAATGTGAAGGAAAGAATTGGGTTAAGCCCCTGTTCCTGCTTCCCACCACTGAATCCACTGACTCTTCCCCCAGATCCCAGACACCAAATGGTCTTTTCTTGAACAAAGTCCAGCCAGAAGAGATGGTGACTGCTTTCACTCAATCATCTCTGGACAAAATACTCATCTGGGACTCAGGTATAAATCCTAAATTAACCTGAGAGAGCTTAAGCCCCATCTTCCGCAAACTGTAGAGTATTTGCCTGTGGGACATTGTTAAATCCCTGAAAAACAGCATAAGCAATTACTTTGAAGCAACTTTCCCTATGCCTCCCCTTTTCTTAATGTTCTTGTCAACAATGCAGTCCTGTGCATTGCAGGGGGATTCTGCAGGGAGCCTGTAGAGGAGCTGCCTCTTTCAGTATTGGCATCCAGCCCAGCCTGTGGGACCAGCTTTTGTGGAGTGAGGGATCCCCACTCCAACCCAAATTCCATAAACTTCTTCATCTCTTCACTGCTCACTCTCCACAGCAGCTCTTGGTCCAGCTGGGGAAGGAGTGTGCTGAAAAACTAATGAGGAGATTTGAATATCTGATTAAAAGATAAGTAGATGGGGGAGATGAAGAAGAAGGAGGATGTGTTTTAAGAATGCTTCTGGTTCTGCTAGGTGCACCCTATCTCTGCAGAATGGATCCAAACATATCCTCTATGTTAGAGATGAGATTTCTGCCTGGATCTTGATATTGTCCTCTATTTTCAGAGGTCAGACTTCCCTTCCTGTCAGTCCAGACTGGCCTCTGCTGCACCAGCTTTCCTTTAAAATTTTTAACTACTTATTTTTGAGACACTGTAAGGGTCAATACCAGGGGAAATTAGATTTCCTTTGCTTTCCATAACTGCATTTCTCACAGTTTACTGTGCCAGAGAGAAGGAAGCTTTTATTAGCAAACCAGTTTTTTATTATTAAAACAGTTTCATAACTGCTTTAGGGGAACAAATTGATTGACCAGACTTGCAGGTACAACTCTGTGTGCCTGCAGGCTCGAATCAGTCACTGTGCTCCACCAAGAAATTTCCCATCCGTTCAAGCTGATCATATCTTTTCCCCTCCTCTGCTGAGAAAAGAAAGGTAAATTTAAAAAAAATAGTGATCTGAGAGAAATTAACACTACAATAATGAAGTGAAATTATATTAGAAGCAGTCTCACACAGAAGGCCATGAGAACTGAGCACTCAGAGGGTCACACCATTCCCAGTGTGCCCCTGCACTGGACAGGCTCTAATCAATGGCACATGGCATTTCTGCTAAACACAGCCCAAAGGCACGTCATGGGGAATTAGAGAGGCTCTTTCAGCCCTAGCCTGGTCTTCCTGCTTTTATGAGTTAAAATCTGACCGCTAAGTCTGTTTGAAAACAATTGTTACGGTTTAATTATCTGTGGTGGCAATAAGTCAATAGCCAGTTTAACATCTCCTGGTCTCCAGGCTGGAAACAGTGAAGAACTGAGTCTGTGGCAGAACTCAGTCTGTCTATATACCCTAGAAGCCTTCCAAGCCTGCAGCTTGGCTCACTCTTCCACGTGTACCAATCTGCTAAATGTCCCTATATGTGCTAATATTTTCAGTTACCACCTTCTAAAGCTTGAAATAACATATACATGTTTTTGTTCTAAACCCACGTCTAACACTCTGTGGTTTGATAGCTTGAATCTTCTCTTGCATTTGTCTAAGCCAGCATTAATTTGCAGGAGAGGCATGATTCAATCTGAACCTTATTGGTAGAACCAACTAATGGCTGGGATTTACATAGAAATAATACAGGCATCAAAAGCTATCCAGGAGTTTGAAGCATCAGAAATAATCACAGTGCAATGAATAAGATCATATGAATAATTCAAGAGCTTCAGCCTCACAAATTTGGATTCCTATAAGATCACTGTTCTTTTTCTCCAGAATTTTAAGCTTAAAAAGAAAAAAAAAAAAATACATCAGTTCTTGTACATATATTTAGCTCATCTTGAAGAAACATTATGTTCCTAGTAATTCCCTGTGATTCATAAGAGTACATGTAGGTGTGTCAGACCAAAACCAGCACTTCTTTAAGCTGAAGTTTTCTAAAATATCTACTAATCACAAGGCAGCAGAACTTTCAATGAGAAATGAAAAATATCTATACCCTTACTTTTTATTTTTCAATTTTTAAACATTTGCCCAAAATATTTTTGTCTGGCACAAGAGCAGAATGCTGGGCTAGCCTTGGGCACCCTCTGGCTACTACTATAAATACCCTTTTTCAAACAATTTCAAGCAATTCCTCTTTGAATGCAGCCTGTGTGGGAGTTGTGCCAAAATCCTTACTGCGGTGATTGTGCCCAGGGCTCTGCACTGGCCCTGCACTGCTGGCACAGTCCAAGCTGCCCCTCAGTTTTGTCCTCTCCCCAAACCACTTGGTAAATGTGTCTGGGCAGAGAGGAGTCCTGGATTCCCCATCCCTGGAATTGTTCAGCTCCAGGTTGGATGGGGCTCTGAGCAACCTGGGCTAGTGGCAGGTATCCCTGCTCATGGCAGGGGGTTGCAATGAGATGAGCTTTAAGGTTCCTTCCAACCCAAACCATTCTGTTGTTTTGTGATCTTTCTCATACCTGAAGTTTTTCATGGCTCTATCAGGCATCTTTATTCTCTGTTGCCCTTTCCTCGATGCTTCAGCTCCATTTTTTCAGTACTCAGCAGGCTGCTTTAGTCCTTGCACTGCATGGAAAGGGTGGCTCAGACTCCAGGAATTAGCAGCTCTTGGAGAAGGGCAGGCCCAGGTTCCAGCCCTGTCTCTGAATGCATTTGTTAGAAAGGATACAGCAGGATCTTGTTTGAATAGACAATAGACAGGAAATTAACAGTTGAGGCTGAAACTCTAGTCCTTCATACCTGTGATTAAAAGAAAACAGATATCATGCTGAAAGAGAAATACAATTTCAGCCTTCATGTAGCACTGTCCTTCAAACAGTGCTTCCCATCAGGCATTATTTCTCTGCAGATATTAGCCATTAATTTTCTTCATTGAAAGTAAAAAATATCCACAGAAGATTATAAAACACTCTGTATTCCCAAACAGACAGCTCATAATGTCTCATCCTGAATATGCCATTCTGTCTTTCCACACAGATATTAAATGGCTGAGATAAATTGTGGCTTGGGGGTTTACAGAGGCATCGTGTCAGCAACAGCAATGGATTACAAACTTCCTCTTTTAGACAGCAAACACCCAATTACCGGCATCATCTTCCTTCATGCTCTGAATAGTGAAGGGAGGGCTGTCATCCATAATTTTTCATTTCTCAGTAGAATGGCAACGCGTGTTGCAAGCGCTCACATCGATATCCAAAGTCATCATTAAACAAAATGCCACCTTGCACAACCCATGGGGTGAGGGCAGGGATCCTGCTCCATCTTTGCATCCCTGAAAAGCGTGGGGGTGTGTGGGGAGGCCTGCAAATGCTCTGGACATATTTGCACCACGAGCTAACACAACACTCGTGATAAAAACAGATTTTTCCGAAGGGCCTGGGCAGGCTGGAGGAACAGGCTGATAGGAACCTTGTGGAGTTCAGCACAGCAAATACCAAGTCCAGCACCTGGGATGGGATAACCCTATTCAGCAGCACAGCCTGGGGACCAACTGATGCTGTAACTAGGGGTCTGAAATCATTGGAAATAACCCGAATTCTACTGGGAAAGGATTGAGCAATCTCAGCCTCCTTTGAGGATGGTCAAGCTGTAGCAGAAGTTAGGTCAGATATCTTCCAACCAAAATATTTCAGGGAATTCAACCTCTGACCTTCCCAAGAGCTCCAAGCATGGGAGAAGTCTCCTAAGTGAAGCTCTTTCTTGCTGGGTGATATTAGGCTATTCAGCTCAAGCTTAAAAAGTGTTCTTTAGAAACTTGCTAGCAATAAAATACCAAGAGATCTATCTGGAAACAATAACTAAGCATAAATGATTAAAAAAAGATTGATCCCACTTGCAAGCATTTAAATGTGCCAGCTGCTAAATTGCAACATAATTCACAGACCTGGATGCCTGTGCCTTTTTCAGGCAGTATTGGATGAGGGCTGTGCAGAGCAGAGGCTGCCCATGCTGGTCCTTGTCCCGTGGGCAGATCAGCAGCCTTCAACCCTCAGTGAGTGTGGTGGTTAGAAAATAGCTTGGTTTTTTGCTTAAGAGAAAAAAACAAGGAGAACATGGAAGTAAAACCCCCATGGACTTCACCGGGATAGGAGGATGTGGCAACTGTTCATCAGCATGGCCAGGACCAGGGGATCATGACTCAAAACAGTGGTTTGGAGGGTCTGGAGGTTCTTCTTAAAGCTTTTGCTTGGGAAAGGCACCCAAAACTTAGGAAGAAGAGGATGCAGAGCAAGTGGCATCTGGAAGAGGATGGGTCACAAGTGGGCACATTTCCAATCATAGAATCACAGAATCAGAATGGTTTGAGTTGGAGGGGACCTTAAACCTCATCTAGTTCCAACCCCCCTGCCACAGGCAGGAACAGTTTCCACTAGACCAGGCTGCACAAAGCTCCATCCAACCTGGCCTTGAACATTTCCAGGGATGGGGCATCCACAGCTTCTAAGGACAACCTGTGCCAGTGCCTACATGCTGCAGTTGTAACCTACATGCATCAGGCACCCACAAGCATTGGAAGTAAAGCTCACACACAACTCCAACAACATCCAAACTACCTCTCCCAGAAGTTGTCCCAATCCCATTTTTTGCTGCCTAGCAGAAGCTTCAATTTTATTAAGTATTAAGGCACAAGGGTGGCACACACTCCCAAGAGCAAACATAGGATAAAACTGCAGGCAGGAAGGAAACAATCCCATTAGCCCCCGTGAATAGGACTGAGCAAACAGGTCTATTTGACCCCTTACTCCACCTGCTCTCTTTGAAGGTTGAATCATTTCAGCATGAAGAGGGGCACTCAAAAGGGTACTGGGCCTCATTCGAGGGGGCTCCACTCCCAGACAGGACTCATGGCACACTCAGATTGCTGGGAATACAGCATGAATTTTCCATATACCCATGCTGCCAGCTGGAAAAAAGGGAATGACAGGCATGTGCAGCCCATCCTTGGAAGTCACCTCAGGTCCCTTTCACCATCACTTCTGCTCACAGGTGTGTCTGCATGTCCTATGTGTCTCCTGCTTTTGTTAGTCATTTCATTCGTAGGCAAGGTCTAGTACATCTGCTGCTCCCTTAATTATGGAAAAGTTGTCTGTGCACATTTTAAACAAGCCCCCGTTCTGCTCTTTATCAATATTGCACACGCTTCCTGTCTCTCCAACGCTCTGCTTTGCAGCCACACAACATTTGTTCATAGCTGCAGGCTATGTCAGCAAGGCTTTGATAGAGCAACAAAAGAGTTCCTCACTCAAACAAACAGCACAGAGAATATCGACCAGGGAGCTGCGAGCGCTGCTGGGATTGCAGCCGGATGGAGCTGCACTGGCTGGAAATGGGATTTTCCAAGATGCACAGGGAATACTGCTACAGCACCTGCAACTCCCCTGTGAGGTGTTGCCCCTGCTCCCATCCAGTCTGGGATTTCAGCTGCGAGTGAGCATCCAGGCACATACTGCAGCACTCCAGGAGGCTCCAGGCTACTCTGCCAGATGTCACATGGAAGTACAGGGCAGGAAAATCTCCAGTGGAGGGACGTGCACACCAAGTACCTTGGAGGACTTGAAAACTCTTGTCTTAGGTGTCTGACTTAGGCTTGCAAAGCTCGCTGGTGTCAATATCTTCAGGCAGCGTTCACAGTCCTTCAGGACAGGACACCAGCAGCCCATCCATGTGTTTGGCAGATTCCTTCTGACCTTCCCATCCCTGGAGGTGTTCAAGGCCAGGTTGGATATGGCTCTGAGCAACCTGGTCTACTGGAAAGTGTCCCTGCCCATGGCAGGGGCTTGGAATGAGGTGGTCTCTAAGGTCTCTTCCAACTCAAACCATTCTATGATTTTGTCATCTTCAACAAGAAAGCTGTAAAGCTTATGACAAGTTTCTGTATTTTGCTTCTCTCCAATTTAAAGAACTCTGATAAACACAAACTGTGCAACCAGCATCATCATCCACACCTAGAAAGTTTCTGTTTATGCCCTAAGGTTTTTCATCACAGAGGCAAAATCAGGCCTTTGCTGATTGCCTAATACCAGGAAACTTTAAACCAGGAATCAGTTTTGCTAAAGAGGATAAATGCCATCAAATCTATCACACTGTGACTTTCATTTGCGTAATGATTAAGGCAAACTTGTGAATCACATACTTACAGAGGTAATAATTACCTGCCGTTTTTATGTGAGGGTTGATTTATTTCTGGTGGCTTTAGCACCAGTTTTCAAGTGATTGATTTTGGACCCTTCTGTTCTGAGCTATCTGGACCAACCTAATCATAAAAAGGCTTTGAAAGTCAGCCCTTTCTGAAATTGAAACTTCGCTGAAGTTCTCCTCCTGCACACACACACAAAAAATCACAATTTGCTTTTTTAATCCCCAGCTGTCACTTCTTAGTCTCATGACCTTAAATGAGCAAGAAGAAAGGAAATAGAAGACCCATAGCCCACAAAAATGCTAGCAGGGTGTGACTGTTTTACTGCAGAAACAATACTAGGGTGTATAACTCAATATACAGAAGAAAAATTACACTAACCAAGACAATCTAAACAAATGTCACATCCCTGACAAGTGCTGGCACTTCAGCAATAACTTGCATCATTGGGACTTGCTGCCAGGTGAACTCCAAGGCTTGGAGACTGAACATTAGTCAGAGCAAAGGTCCATTCAGAGCCCAGAACCTTGTGACTTGCATGAGAAGGAGAGAATATAATTCTTGGCCAAACCAGGAGAACAGCAACAGCTTGAGCAGGATGTGGCATCTGGACCCCTATTCTCTTGGTTGCCACCATGTGCTGACCTCCTCACCATTTGGCAAAGACCTTTCTGAATCCGTGTTTGTTTATTCAACAGCCTGTACCAATAGGGTCAAGTGACTTCAGCTGACCCATATTCTGGGTTAAAACTTCTGCAGCCCAATCATTTTGATGCTAGTGGTCCTTGCTTTGTGTAAAACAGCAATGAGACAAAATTATCTCTTGGCCGACCAAACCATAACCCCTGAGAGGGCCTTTGGAGAAGGCCCTTGTTCTTCCACAGCCATTACCAATTCCTGGATCTTTTCCAGTTCTACTTGGTTCTCTTCAGAGAGTGTGACCAGCTCATCATTTAAACTGGGAGCATAACATGTCTCCAACATAGAAGAGCGAAATTAGGTTCATTTTACCTTACCTGAAGCTGCTCAGATGCATTTACAGACACCTTCACGTCAGGTACTTGAGTCCACAGATGAGACTGCAGATACAAAAATGACAGATATATGTGGGCTTTCAGCAATTTTGATTCCAGGTCTCCATTGCACCTCAAAGAATAGTGCCAGGAGCCAAGAGGGACACAAACCTAAAATTTTAAAAGCACACTCTGCATGTCAGGGCCCCTGTGATATCTGCTGCTGGATTTTAGCTCAGTTTGACACATCTAGCACTGCACTTTGGCTAAAAGAAGCTTGAATTTTCTGTTTGTGGAGGGGCTGTGGTGCACTGATGTGTCCAGAGCCCATGAATGAAACTTCAGGTCCAGCAAAGATGGGTCAACGGATGATGCTGGATCCTGATTCCTTTCTAGAGCTCAAAACAAGGTCACCTTCTGGCTTAGTTTTGAGGTTTTACAGTGTGACTGACCAAGTTCTTAACTCAGAGCTCCTTCCCTCTGCTCTGCCTGGCTTTGGTACAAGGTAAAGCCAGAACCTGCAGTTTATTACCACCAGAATAACATGCCCAGTTTTTTCCGCCAACAGAGGAACACATTTCAAAAAAGTCTTTTGCTTTTTTTGTGACTACCCCACTGGTCAGTCATCAGGCAGGAGTGCTCTTCATCACTCTGCCACAGCCTCCCAGCTCTCCTCTGCTGCTGCAGCTCCAGCAGAAGAGTCCTGAGAGGGTACCGAGGCACATTAAGCAGCTCAGCTGCTCCCTCCTTCTTCCCACCAGGCACTCACCCTCCCTCCTCCAGAGTACAGGGAGGAAAGGGAGAGATTTCTGCAACTCCAGAGCCTTGCAGGCAGTTTTCTCTTTCAGGATGACTAGGATTACTAAATAAAAATGACTATTTGAGAATTTTGAGTCAAGAGAGCCACTTTCAAGCGGGTTGGGTATGCAAGAAGCATGTACACACTGATGCCAGCAGCTCAGCCACAGCTTCAGGTCCCTGTACTCCTGGAGCTGGGAAAGGCACTGCTGAGGTTCCTGTGGGGAAAGGACTACAGCAAGCTCTCTGCCAAGGACTGATATGAGCACAGCCCCAGCTCTGCAAGCACAAAATCACAGATAGAATAATAAAATTGTTTAGAGTGGTGTAAGTAGCCAAACAAATATGCAGGAGAACTATAAAAATCTTTTCAGGCTGCTTGCAGATTTCTCACGTAGGAAAGGTGAGGCAGAGAATAGTGTTCTCTCTATAAGATGAAGATAAGGAGTTGACTGGGAGTTTTATTTATGGAAATGGGATAACAAAGAATGAATGGCAGCACTGAAAAGTGGCCCTGCTTCCAAAGAGTGGGGAGAAAAGAGTGCCTAGCTGCCTTTTTAATCATGTAGTCTTTATTTCCAGCTTCACTTGGGGATCAGCTGATGTCTCTTTCAGCCGTGCAGAAACTGGGAGTAATATAATAATAGGTCTTCCATGTGCTATTTTCAAGTGCCTGTAAGACATTTTACTGTTCAGATGATAGCAACACTTCCAAAGGCATGTAAGTCAGGTAGGAATGCTTCCCTTTCCAGATATGACTTGGATCTCAATCTACAGGGTGTTTTGGGAGTTAACTTCTGGTGAGGTATTCAATTTTCACCAATATTCAAGAAAATCAAAGTGGGATTATTAGAGAGGAAAAAGAAGATACCAAGAATCTTTCTGCACCAGGGTTTTAGGAGTCTAAGTACCAATGCTCTTCAGATTTGGTCCTAAAGATCCAGAATTGGGTTCTAAAAACAGAGCCCCAAACCATCACTACGGGCTCTGCAAACTCACCTTCCCACTTGTACCACAGCAGCCAGCAATTTTTAACAGCCTCTCAGGACTCTCATCTTGGTGCCCTGAAACCCTAGAATGGTACTTCAAGCAGGTCTGCAGGGCAACAGGATGTCTTGTCTCTTGGTTTATCCAGCAGAACAGGGGCCTTCACCTGTGGCTTCATTATCCTCCCTTTGCACCCAAATGCTTTTCACTGGCATAGCAAGGAATCAAGCAGAACTCAGTGACCCCTGACATTTAAACAGCTTTGTATTACATTATCTGTCCAAGATGAAGAGTGCCTGAACAGTGTTTTTCTTTTTTCCTGGGATATCTCAAGATATTTTTATTACAGGACTGTAACCTCTCTCTAAAACCACTTGGAAGGCAACCTCTTGGCACAGAAGTGTACGTGGGAACATGTGGCCAATCTTTATCTTGGCATGCTGGGGAGGTTAGCAGAGGTTGCTCCCAAACCAGGTCAGTGCTGCTGCACACCTGCTACCCAGCTGGAGCTGCTCACACTGGATCCAGCACAGCTCTGTGGTGCAGAACGGGCCATCCCATGCACAAGGGACCACTGTGGACAATTTGCAACAGCCCAGAGAACTTCTACCTCCCACTCCCCATCCACTTATCCCACTGCCTGTTCAATTCAACCAGCCACTCTGAAATTTAGGCTTAGAGTTGAGTGGGATGGGAACTTGCACTGCCGATGGCAATAGCACAAAGGGTGGATTTCAGTGTCCAGCATTTGTGATTCTGCCTGGAAGTCCTTGGAAATGCCAGAGCACTGCATTACTCCTATAAATGGCAGCCAGCGGAGAGGGCTGCAACTGTGTGAAATACTGACACCACTCTGGTGTGATATATCCCTACAGCACTGCTCTGCAAATTGCAATGTCCCCCAGCCGAGCCTGTCTGAAATGCTCAACAGATGATTCATCCAAGTTTCTTCTTCAGGAAAAATAACAAATGGGGTGTGTGAATGCAGTAAAGGCCAAAAAAGCCACAGAAGATACATCTTGTATAAAGCCTTGCAAACACAACTGAGCCCTGATAGATTATGGCAACACACCTGCCCATATAACTCTCTCAGACCATCCCCAGAGGCCTAATACAGGTCATGGCCTAAAGTGTTGTGTGCACTGAATGAGGTCAGGCACTCCTGGGGTTCTGGTGATCCTGTTCACTTGAGAAGACCACGAGCAGGCTGCATAAAGCACAGGCTACACAGTGTCCTTGTGTCACCAGCAGCCCTAGAGATATCCCACATCTCTGCTCACTGTGTCAAAGCCTTTAGGAAGGAGCCAAGGCTGCTGCATTGACATGATACCATGAGATATAGAGCAGCCAGATTAAGTCAGATCCTTGCTCTGTCCCCACTGTCTACAGCTCCTGGTATATTGAAAATAGAAATTAGAGATGGCCTCAAGTGTTAATAGTCATATGAGCACTTGAGATTAGACAGACATCATAGTTCTTCCCACTTAAAGGCAGCTCATTCTATCAGTGATTAAGCACATTAGTCTTATTTCTATTAAAGGCACTAAAACCCTAAATCCCAACATCTTGAAATACCAGTATCAAAACCAGTGAGACAGATAACATTTAAAATATAGATTAAGACTAAGGGACCATTGGGAGTGCAACACATATATCAGAACTTTGTACTCAACTGAGACATGGCACTGTAAAAGCCTGCACACACTCAGCCAGTGGGTCAGGGCTGGGCTTGGGTAGATGAACCAGACCCAAGAATAGGCTCTCAAGGCTTTACTGCCTGCATGAATATTTCTGATGTGGTGACTTGGAGGAGAGAAAGTGGAAGGGTTGTTTCCTGACCTGCTGCCCTTTCTGCACAGGGTCCAAGGACAGATCCTTCCTGCTGGAGCTGCTCAGTGAGCAACCAGCAGGACTCTATTATGCGTAGGTTAATTGAACACAGTTCAAATGAAACTTTGTGTTCCTGAAAAAAAAAACCAATAACGAACCCTAAAAGAGGTATTTTGAAATTGTGATCAAAGTGCTATGTAGATTTTCACCAAATTCAGAGGATCAATTCCATAATACTTTCTTAGGGCAAGTGAACTATCCCACAAGCACTGGTGTGTGATTCTCAGTGGAAACAACTGAGCAGGATAAGGGTGCAAATGCACTTTCCAATGCCATGAAACATCTAGAGAAAAGCCGAAGTGGATGAATTCCAAAATATTTCAAAGAGGCAAACTCTTCAGTCCAGACATCTGAGAAAGTCATTGATGATTAGAGCTTGAATGTCAACCTGAAAAACAGTTATTGGCACACCTTGGAGTCTGTGACAACTTAACTAAGAGGGCAAAACTGCTTTACAAGAAGAAAGGCACAAAAGTGTGATGAAATGTTCAACTTAGCAATTTTTGGGTAGACAATTTAAAAGACGCCTTCATTCCTCTTGTAATATGTTATAGCTGGGGTAAAAAGACATGGAATAGAATGTCTTCATCCCCAGACATCAACATCTGCAGTGCAGGTGTCTGGCCAAAGAGTGACCCTGTCACTCACTGAGAATGGGATGATGTGCTCCGATGTGACTTTCATCTCCATTGATCATAAAGGGAGTTTAAATGTCTGGGTGCTACAGCCATCACAAGTGTGAGCAACTTCAGACTAGGGCAGAAGAAAGCTAGGTAGGAGTTAAGCGGATTGAAAGATTTTGCAATGGCAGCCTTTGGAACTGTCTTTTCGCATACCAAAATGTTCCTCAACAGCTCATGAAGAAAGCAAGGAAGAGGAGTTTGTTTCATGGTCTGTAAGATTTGCCGATTTGAGTTATTCCTTCATTAAAAATTAGGCTCTCCATCTTGCAGGAGTATCTTGTCTCTTTTCCATCTAACCTATGGCAGAAGTCTTCCCACTGGCAGGGAGGAGCAAGGAAGGGCTGCTCCACATCTCCAGCTGGGTCTGCTGGGCAGGGTCATTGTGTGGACTTTGCAGCACTGACAGATTCCTACGAGCTGGAGGAAAAAAACTTCAGGATATTCTGAGAGGGACTACTGTAACCATCCTGCTCCAGGAGAGACATCTTTTGTCTGGGGCACTGGGAAAAGTAGACAAGGGACAATTAAACAACTCAAAGGGACACAGATGGATGTTGAATCAAGGAAAAGATCTCAACATTTCAGAGAGATGTTCTGAGCATTGCAGGATGCACACATTCTCGTTACTGGGGATCTTTAGCACAACCATATCTGGGTTCAACCTTGAAAACTTGCTATGAAATACAAAACCTTACTAGAACATAAGCAGTTTGTTGTACCTGAAGGACATCACCCTCTCCTTGCTTCTCTCTTCCAGCGGGAAGACTTGGGATTGCTGCTTTTCCTGCAGAATTCCTGCCATGGTGAAAAGCACAAGCACTGACTGCTCAGGTGTTTCCATCAGTAGCTCACTGAAAATTCCCTCCCCACATCTGCCACTCACACAGCCAGCAGAGAGATCCCAAGAGAATGAAATTAGAGACTTAAGGAAAAAGCAGTGGGAAGGAGAGTTCTCAGATCTTCCCACATCTTGTTGGCGTACCCCATTTGTAAGTGGCATTGATCCACAGCTAACAAGAGAGAGCTGAAGCTCAACAGCTTAAGCAGGCAGCCACTCCTGGAAGAGTTTGGATTCATTTGCAAAAAGAAATTTTTGTAGATCCAAACCACAGCAAAAGATTTTTTTTTTCAATTGCACAAACCAAAGCTGGAATATTATTTTTTGCAGGTACTGCTTTTTCCATCAAAGAAATTTTCAACTGAACATTTCTGATTGGTTTTTAAATTGTTTTTAGTACCTTTGTGACCATCAGGAGAGGTTTCTGAATAGACTCAGTTTATTTTCCTTTCTCTCTTAAAGATATAAAATCTGATGCAGTTTGAAAATTCAGTAGCGCTTTGATTAAACACTGTGATTATAACATTCAATATATGGTATAAATATAGATAGATAGATAGATAGATAGATAGATAGATAGATAGATAGATAGATAGATAGATAGATTCCAGAGACTGAATAGTTTAAACAAACTTTCCAAAGCCCCAGGGAATGCATCTCCAGGAGTGGATTGAGATGTCAGAGGAGCAAATGCTAATCAATTTTTTAATTCAAGAAGGAATTTTTACTCACATAAAGTAGCCCAGACAAACTCACAAAGCATTTAAACCATGTAACAGTTTAAATATTCAGTTCAATACTCTAGATGGTGTTAACTGCAATGCCTGGAAATTCAGCGTTGTATCTGGAAAGCATCTAAGCAGGAATGTGGCGCACCAAAGGACCACACTCTTCTCTTGCTCTTTTGGGACAGTCTTCAGATAGGGAGGTTTAAAAGAGATCACACCCTCTAAAAACACACATCCTTTCTTCTGATGTTGCTGATACTGCTCCACGTGGTCCCAAATATGAAAACGCATTCAAATAAACACTTACTTAATATCTTAGATTTTACTCTTCTAGTTGGAGAGTTGGATTCTATTCTAGAATTAAACTTGAATATTTTCAAGCAAGCCAAATAAAAACCCACCAGGCACATTTGTAGGTCAGATTTTGTTTTCCCATCATGAGGCCTTGATTAGACCTTGTCTTCTTGCACATGACCAAAGCTTGAGCAAGGTCTTTCTGTCCTGAGAGAACCTATCTCAGGGGGAATTACTGTGGTGGAATGCTGTGGCAGCCTATGACACTGGAAGGATACATGCTACAAATAATTCCTCGTAATTATTTATTTTAATATTTTTTACCCCAAATCATTGCAGCAATCCCATTACACCACTGCACCATTAACAGCTGTCTTGGCATGAGTGAAGGGTCAGGAGAAAGTGGCTGGGAGGAGGAAGGTATTTCTAAAAGGCAGGTTCCCATTCTCAGCACATCCATTCTGCCCATGTGCTGCTGAAGTTTGCTTTCCAAAGCCTTGAGGGCACATCCTGCCTCTCCACCATGTACATTTCCTGTCCTTTGCTACACAGGACGGACACAGGATGGACACAGGATGGACACAGGATGTCCCCTACTGCTCCAAATTCATGTTCAGCTTCACAGGGTGAGAACTTCTCACCTGAAACCCTGCTGCATGCCTGACCCTCGCTGGCCTGAGTCTCCATGAACAGCACTTCCAGCAGTGCCACCACATCTACAGATCAGAGTTTAATTTAATTTTATATATATGTATATATATATATATATAAACAATAAAACAGCTAAATTATTGACTGCAGCTCATGCTCCACGCGAACAATCTGCTGTCTTGTGCCAGGCCCTTTTAACAGAGAGACAAGCAGGAGCAGGGCCAAGAAAGTTACCTTGGCTATGTCCCAAGTGAGAAAACATTTGGGGCTTGCAGCAAAAGCTCTTGGTCGTGGGTGACTGCAGTGAACAATTCCCAGTGCAAAGCACTTATCTTAAAAGCAGAGCTTTGAGCACACAGCATAAATCAGAATTCTGAGTGCTTCTCATCCCTTACTTTTCTCAAATCCTGCTGGAGGGGTACAGAAAGCTCAAGTTACAGAGTACCAGAGCTGCTGATCCACAGCAGGACTGAGCAATAATAACTGCCTGACCCCCTCCAGCCGAAGCCTCCTCTCCTTGACCACTTCTACCATGACCCTCTGCAGAGGTCCAGGACTGGAAAAAACACAGCTTTGATGGGGTGATGAAAAGTCCAGTCTGGTTGATGTCTCACTCTAGTATGAAGGTGGAAGAAAGCTTCTCCCTTGTCTCAGCACCTCAGAAACTTATTGTGTCTGGGGAATGTGCAGAGAATCAGACACGAAGCTGCTGCTGGAGCAAAGTCGCAGCATTTTACCCTGGTGATGAACTTTTCCTCTCATTTCCATTTTCATTGAAATATCAATTTGCATTTATTAAAAAGCTCTTACCCTCCTCTCCAGAAAAAGAAAAAAAAAAAAAAAGAACAACCACCCTGATCTAAAGAAAGAGATTGGTTTACATAAAATCCTATTAGTTTAGCTGATTGCTTCCAAAACATTTCTGAGAAAGCCTTCCATTACCATACAAATGGTGCTGGGCCTTTTGCAGGCTAACTGCTAGAAAGCATAATGATTTGGGCAAATATTCATCAAGGCAGCTGTTTCTGTGAGCGGGTGTGAGCCTGCTGCACACCAGGAAAGGAAAGAACAAGAAATAGCTGCTCTCCTCCTCCGTGAAGGCAGCAGCTACCCCAGCCCCAGCCCTCTCCCCATATTCCTGCAGCAGCACCCCAAACAAACAGGGAGCACACGAGTCAGTGAGCCTGTGGAGCCAGGCAAAATGAGGAATACAGAGATAACAGGGAGTCTGGGGGAGGAGGAGGCACTGGCAGCCCGGAGTGACCGCGTGTGCCGGAGCAGAGCAGCCGGGAGCGTGCCCACCACCTTGGCTGAGAGCTGCATTCCTCCTCGGTGTCATCATTTTCCCCTCCTTGCTGGAATAACCACGAGATCCCACAAGCTCTTCCTGGCCCATGAAGCCAAGAGAACTAACAGTGCTGGAGGTTTATGGATGCCTGTGCAAAAAGCTTTTGGAGGTGTTGGCATCAAGTCAATCCTGATGCTCTGAGCAACCTGACCTTGGTGAAGATGCCCCTGCTCACTACAGGGGGATTTGATCAGATGACCTTTAAAGGTCCTTTCCAACCCAAACCATTCTGTGCTTTTGTGACCCCTGAAGCCTGCTGGTCATCTCTTTGGGATTGCAGGGTGTAGCCTGGGTGATGCAAAAACAGCCAGGAGTGTAGGACATCACCTTGGTGGCCACCTGGGGATTGTGGTGGGCAGGAAGTTCTCTGGGTTTCTAAAAGGGAAGCTTCCCACTGAAGGTCTTGCAAAGTCGGCAAAGATTTTGCCAAGTCGGGGCTTTTGGGTGACTGGATAACCACAGACCCCTGCTGTCATGCGGATGATGCCTGACCCTTTCCTGTAAAGGTAAAGACTCTCTTAAGCACTCCCCAGAGGTGCTTTTTGTGAATCAGACAGCCGTGGGAATGAGGCAAGCATCCAGATCTTAAACACCATCATAAATTTGGTGAAGATCCCAAATCTCGGAAAAGAGCCTGCACAGAGCTTGTTTTTGTACTTTAACAATAATCATTGCAATCACCTTTGGGAGAACAAACATCTCATTGACAGTGGTCATAGGATGCAGTAACACCTCAGTAACTACTGCAATGCAAAAAGCCACAAACAACTTCATTGGCCTTTAAGAAAAAAACGTGTGGGGGGAGGAAATATCAGTGAGGACTAAAGATGCAGCATGAGAGAGCAGTAAAAATTTAAACATTCAGCAGCTATTCCACTTAACATTTATAGGCAATTTCCTATTCTAATAAGCCAAAATGAAAAAAAAAATAATAGAAGAGCTATGGTACCAGGGAGATATCATCAACCATTGCTGAAATTAAAATAAAACATCAAATCCCTGAGACTTCTCATCAAGGGGGTGAGTGAAGGGAACATGTCAGTCCTAAGGCTGTGTTGCAACTTCCCTGAAAGCACCTCCCAGTCTCACACCACCAGCTCCAGGCAAATGAGTTCTAATTACCCTGAGTCTGACCGACACTGGTAACCAGAGGGTCCTCACTCCCAGTTTCAGGAGCTCTGTGTGGAAACAAGACACAGGGGGATTGTGAGGTGCTCTTCCATCCCCATCATCTCAGCCACCAGAGATGCAGCACGGCCTGGGCTGTTAAGGAAAGCCTCTAACAGACTGTGGAGGTGTTGGTTTTAAAACAAACACCCAGTCAATTCAGCAGTTTTGTCCCCTTTCCAGGAAAATTTTCCCTAAGGCACCTTTCTCCTCAATTTATAATTTTCTAAAGACTTAACACATCATCTGGGGGTCAAAATTACACCAGAGCTGAGCAGGGACCTTTCTGCTTTTTTGACTGAGGTGACACAGCACAGAGGGACCATCCAACAAAGGAGACTTGGTCACATCTGGCCTTAAGCCCGACAGGCAGAGGAAGCTGGAGGGACGGATGTGTTGAGGGAGAGCCTTGCAAAGCAAACCCAGACTGTGTCTGCCCCTGTGTTTTTGCTGTTCAAGGTCATCAGTCAGTTCAGTGTGGCACTGCCAGCACCAACAGCAACCTCTGTGTGTGCCCCCAGCCACGTCTGCCGTGACAAGAGAGCACAACACCCCTGGCAGGGCCATGGGGTCCTTCAACCTCTGCCCCTGCCTGAGCAGGGAGCTTGAACCTGGTGACCCACTGTGGTCCCTTCCAACCCGACCCATTCTGGGATTCTGTGATTCTGCTTTCTGGGAATGCAGGACTCGGACAGGCCAGCCAGGATGAGCCCAGGGGCAGGTCCCAGACCTGACACAGATCGGCAGACACAGAGGGACTACCAAAAACCCAGTTTCCTTTTCCTGCCTGCTCCCAGCCTGGGGTGTGAACAAGGAGCAGCAGGCAGGCAGCAGACAAAACAGCTTTCTCCTTCCTTGCACTTCCAAATCTGCCCACAATTTTCCAGCTGCAGCCTGTCCCTGATGCCATGAGAGAAGTAGAGGGGAGCCAAAGGGAAAAACAAAAAAAGCCCTTTCTGAAGACATCAGGCCAGTTGTACACTGGGAGGGAAAACCCTTGCTGATGCGAGACCCCTTCCCATCTGCTCCATGGAGGTGACTGGCCGAGGCAGTGGAGCGTGAGATTTGATTATAATTATTGTCTTAACGCAGAGCTGAAATTGTTCCGAACACATGGAGCTTCTGGGAACAGGCAAGCATCCAAAATAATCTTTGGGCTGCAAACTCAGTGACGAAGAGATGGCATAAACCGTCAAACATCACAAAACCCTTTGGAGTCTACTTCCCATCAAGCAGGGTTATCCCTGTCAGCCTGCAATTTCACCTCCAGACAGTTCCCACTTTCCTGCCGGCCTTGGCAGACACGTTGTTTTTCAACAAGGAAAAAAAATACATTTATCAAGGGGCCATAAACCAGCCCAACCCAATTAAATCAAACCCCGTGGCTGCCGGGCCGTGCTTCTCTCTGCAGTCGGTTCCAATCTGGGGCCTGCCGTGCAAAACCAGTGACACTACGGAATGCAGCAGCACAATTAGGACCAAAGCCCAAATCTGTACAGGTATTTAAGTGGCAGTTGGACATCTAAATATCTTTGTGGAGTGACATGCAGTTCTTGTGGCAGAAATAGGGTTTTTTACGGAGGAGAAACCACCTCTATTCCCATGCATATTCCTTGGGAACTCCTAAACAACTCCAGCTTGAGCAACACCTGTAGCTCAGGTTGTGGGAAGCCAGAGGCAGGGGGGTCACAGCGCCTTCCACAGCCACTCCTTTTTCTCTTAAGCCCCAGAAGTTGGAAGCATTTATTACTCTCCTGCTTCTCATTAAACAAGCCTGACTTCCTGGAGGCCGTGCAAAGCTTTCAGCAGTCAGCAGCACACAGCAAATTAGAGCTAACGGGTTTGCTGGAACATTTCACACTCTACATGCTCGGGAAAGACTTCTCCAGCAGTCCACACCACATCGTCAGTGGATGCTTTTTGTCTTCTGGGTAGTTCCTGGTGGTAGAGCAGAGCTTGGTGAGCACCAGTGGGGATTTTCTACAATAATTGGCCAGTGTGCACAAGGCTTAGAAGTTTGACTGCTGGCACCAGTGAAGCAGGATTTGGCTGCTCCCCCTGAGTCTGTTAATACCCAGATATGCAAAGGAATCTAAACAGCTTATGATATTCCAGGTGGGCAAAGCACTGTGTAGAGTAGAAGTTCACAAAAAGTCAATCCAGGAGAATTAGTATTTCTTCTGGCTGCTGTATCCTGCCTAATTCTAACTCCTCAAGGAGTTATTTCACCGTGGCATCTGTAAAATGAGCTATGAAATTCCTTTTGTGCTGACTTGGCCATGGGTACCCCTGCAAGGGAAATTCACTTAGAACACCGTTCAGACAAATTCAAGGTTGGAATGGACAAGAACAATCTGCAAGCAGGTTGTGTGGGTACTGCTCTGAGTGGGGAATGAAAGTCCACCTCAATGCCTCAATATTGAAGCTTCCTTTTTGTGCCTCTGCAATAATGCATGGCCATATTTCCCTCTTCCAGCGTGCCCCTTCTGAATCACATTTCCTCCTGGCATTTGGAAGAGCAAACAGCAACAACAACAGTGAAACCTCTGTGGCCTCGCCAAGTGTGAACCAGCCTCCCTGCTGGGAAAGGTTCTAGGAAAGGACATTCTGGACAATAGGAGCAGGTGCTGCCAATACTCTGTTCTAATCTTTTTGTCGAGTTCAATGTGTTTTTGTTAATTTTCCTGCTGCAGCAGACCTGTGAGCCCTGCCTGCTGTGCCAGGCTCCTCTCCTGGCCATCCCACGTTGCGCTGATTCACTCAGCCTCTGGGTTCTTGCACATCTCAATTACTCAGAGAAAACCCTGTCCGCTGATTGCAAATGCTGAACAGCTTAAAGACATTTTATATCTGATTAAGCACCTTATAAGTCTGCTCATGCAAGTATCAAGCCAAATTTCCTCATTCTGTTGGCATAAGAATTTTTTTTTTTTGCTTAGTTCAATAAAACCATTTGTATTCATCTCTACTGATTCCACTATTGTTTTCCCTTGCTCAGCAAGATGTATATTACAGTCTGTTTAATTGTGTGTTTGATCTTTACTACTTAACCAGCTCTATTTATCATTAGAATGCATCAGTACATTATAAAGCTTTCAGGCACATTTATCAACATAACAAAGCTCCCACTACTGAAGAGTCCTCCAGGGAAATAAAGCAACAACAACAACAAATACTTCAATGCAATTCACTTAACAGTACAAATATTTGTAATTACAAAAATCTTTAAGAGTGCTTCTTCCATAAATGGCATGTTTTACTTAAAATTGCTTTTATAATGTGATAGTTCCTCCAGTGTATGCAGCTGATGGGTTCCTCAAATTAAAGAAAGAAAGGCCAAATTAGCTGCTTTCTCATATATTCACTTTTGCTAATGTGAAGGCAGAACTCAAGTTCACTGATGTGCCACTGAAAATTTAGTTACCCCTAATAAAATGAATCTAAAACATTTGAAAAACGCTAGTGTGTGATTAATAACTAATAAATATGTTACAGTGTGAATGCAATGCTGCAGATAGCTGCAAGCCATGTGGGAACCAAGCCTACAACAATCAATTAACTATTGATTGCAATGCCTGTTAATCGTTGATTAACCCTTTATAAATAACAAATACATTACCCTTGCTGTAAACTGGGACCAGCAGGTTCTCTTACATGGCTCTTCATGTTTCTCATGTCCATAAAAGAAAAAATACATGTTGTCAATCTATTTTAATTCCAGCAAAAAATATATTTTTATATATTTAGCATTCTTGGAAAATTAGGGTTTACTCCATTAGTAGGTTTTTGGATTTTTTTTTTCCTTTTTGCTTTTGCCTCATAGGAAATTTTTGCAAACTGAAGGGCATCCCAGGAAGTTAGCTGAAAACTGTCATCTCACCTGATCAATTACACTATTAAAACAGCCAGAACCCTTTGAAGCCACAAGAACTAAAGGTGAATTCATGAATACAAATCTAAAGATATCAGCACTAAGATTCTGAAGGCAAGTGCTCAAAAATCAGCAAATCCAAACCCGTGATATTTTGGGAACATCAGTGTGGCCACGTGAACATTATGATGCTGAAGTGACGAGCACCATGCTTCATTTTCCATAGGACTGTACAAAAGCCTTCCACTCAGAAATCCAGTAGCCTTCCATCAGAAGACCAATGTTCCATTAATAAATAACTGGTCAAAAATCTATTTCACATCTACTCGTTTTTTCTAGACCCAAACTATTGGCATTATTATTGTGCCTAATTTTAACACTTAGACTCGAATGTCCAGTCTGCCAGCGACACAGCGAAAGAAAAGAAATCAAACACTGCCCATGTTTCTCAAAGTTCCAGACCAGGAATTTCCCACCACATTCCAAAATGTGGTATTTCAGATCATCATTTTGGGGCTTGCCTTTCCAAGCAAAACCATTGCCAAAGAAGAGGCAGTGAAGATGGCACTGAAGCCATTGCAGGACCCGGCTGTGCAGGGGATGAATTTCATGTCCCAGTATCTCTGAAGAACAGGTACCACTACCCAAATCCCGGTAGGACCGGCAGGGCAGTGAGGTGCATGGCTGCAAGGATATTGTCATGGAACTGGGCAGGGGTAGGGCAGGCTTGGATGGGTTAGAGTTGACTGAAAGGAGCCAGCCAAAAGCGCTGCTGTCATCACAGAGAGGGAACTGGAAACTTCCCCACAAGGGCCCCTGGAAGCTATTGAGAAAACAAAAAAACCCTCCAGACCCTGATGGAAATTTGTAATTTGAGACATCTCCAGTAGGCAAAAGCACAAGGATGTATTCCACAGAGGACAAAATCTCATAGAGTCAGGATAACAAACAGCATAGACTACGCCCCAGCTTTAAAATGCCAAGGGTGTCTATGTTTCTCCTCTGATTTACTTTGTAACTCTGGGACATGATGGCAAAATCTGCTGCCAACCTCGAATGACAAACCCGTAAATGAGAACAGGAGCATTCACAGACTTTCGAAGGGAAGATGCTCCATGCGCGGTATCGAAACACGCCAAAATAGCTTTAAATATATATATATATATATAAATATATATTGATGGAGGCGGCTTAAAGCAGCGGCGGGGAAAGCCCAGCCCGGTCTTCCCGGGGGTTCCACACCTCGTTCCCATGTACAAAGTGCATTTTGCCACCTAGCGGCTACCGCGGAGGGACCTCCGGTGTCCTGCGCCTCCGCCACCATCGGCCCCCATCCCTTGGGAGGGAAACAGCAGAAGGGGACAGCAGAAGATAAAAAACATAAAGCGTGTATGACAGGCACAAGCCAGATCACCCGGAGGTCTGAAATTTAGCCGAGAAATCAGTAGAAAAACTCGTGTACCACAGCCCCGTGTGCTGCAGAGCCCGCACACGATCCTGGCGGGGAGCGGCGAGCACGAAGGAGTTATGAGAAGGGAATTTGAGAAAACAACAGCTCGGCGTCTGAGTTCGTTCCTTCTGTAAAATGCAGGGGCTGGCTCGGGACAAGCTTGGATTATCCCTTCCCTGGGGCCAAAGGTTTGTGTTGGTACAGCAGCGGCCGCCGCCGCCCGGCTCCTCCAGGAGCCCGGCGCTGCCGGGTGGGAAGGAAGGACCTCAATTCCATCGCTTTCTTCTCCTGCATTTTCATGTGTTTAACTTGCTGAGAAGGTCAGGCTGCAATTTCTATCCCCTGACACGTTTGGCCAGGCGAAGGCTACAGCACGCTGGGCAGGCACTGCAATTCTGAAAGTCCAGACCCCTGGAATGAACACACTGAAAAAGCATTAATTAAACCACCCCCCGGCATATCACAAACAAAACATCGCCCTTTCCACCCAGAAATCTACGTCCCCAAAGGATTTCAGAGGCTGATGGAGCTGAGCCTAAGCAGCTGTTTAGGAGTGCTTCCAACATCTGGAGTTATAAACCTCACAACAATGGATTTTGGGGGTGAATTATCAGATGTGGATTATCAAAGCAGTTTTCAAAAAGAGCTCTGCAGGTTGGAGAAATTTCATCATTCTGTGTCCTCTGGGGAGGGATTTGATGGGGGCTGAATGGATCTGAAGAGACAGGGGTAAGGAGCAGCACACGGAGGTCTCTCTTCTGAACAACATTTTAATTGCTGCTGTGTGCATCTCCTAAGTAGCAAAGACACTTTGAAACTAGAAAATAAAGAATTACAATGAGAGGTTTACTCTGGACACACTCAGATCTGCAGACTCCCTGGTTTGCTCCACTGTGATCTCAAGCACTTCACTGGAAAAAACTCCATACATGAGGAGGTATTCCTCTTAGGATTTCACTTGGGTCACTGAAGACAAGCAGAAGAGAGAGCCCAGACAGATGAATCTAGATTTAAGAGCAGCCACCCTCTAATGGCTCAACAGCCTTTTTCCAAGTAAAACTGTGGTGTGTCCTTAGTTCTGAACTCCACTGTGTCCCAGAAACATCACAAACTCCTGGGAGCTACTGCAGCTCCACCGACAGTTAACTGCAGACGAAAACTAAAGAGCTTTGGGGATCACTGTGACATCAGAAAGCTTATGCTACTTCCAGCAAAGCTGGATGTAACACATGGAGTTCTCCAAATGATGAGGTTCAGCCCAGACCCCATGTCACTTGGAAAGGCATTCACTGGAATGACACATTTTGCACCAGGATGTATCTAAAAATCCAAGTGGGATAAGTGCCACAATCCGAGGCGGCACCATTTAATACTGCTCTTTGAACAGAATCAAGACACTATTTTTCTGTAAAATAGGATCAGAACTCAGCCACTAGTTGCATGATTCAAAACCAGGCCTTTTTCCTTTAAATTTATGGAGGTTGAAAACCACTGAAATGAACAGCTGAGTCACAGTGGAGGTTTTTCACTCTTACCTGTGCTTCTTGCAATATGACGGCTGCGTCCTGCACAGAAAATGGGTGGTCTGCAGGAGGAAAAGAATACAGAAAAAGAAAAGTACAGCTGTTCAGAATATGAATACTTGAAAACCTCGTTTCAGCCATCAATTTCAAAGGACAGACACTCCATGCCAGGATTAGGAAGTGATGGCCTTGGAACTAATTACAAAGTGCTGCAACTTAAGAGACAAAAATCTACTGCCAGAACTTCATAACACAATAAACGCATTTCACATACACTAAGCCTTAAAAAAGCATGAGCAAGCAAACAGCAAAATGAACAAAAACTTGTATCAAAAAGAGGCTGGAAATCCCCTGACCCCATTTTCACATGGAAACCGCTGCTGCTGATAACTGCAAAATGTGTTACTGGAAAACACCAACAGCAGATTTTTTTTTTTCTGTTGTGGTTTAAGAGGCGTAAAATACAGCACGGACTTAACTTTACATGAGGGCTTAACCAAAATCCTACTGAACAGCAGCAGGGACTTAAATGAGATTTGCTCTGGTGCTTTTAGGTGTGCTGAGGAGGAAGTTTGCTACTTCCCAAGCTCCCAGGAATAGGGATAGGGATAGGCTGTGGAGTCGATAGCTGTGTTGGAGGCAACTGGCCTGAGAATTCAATCCATTGCATTGGGAGGGACACTTTGAAAATGGCTGGAGGGGTTTGGAAACACAAGTCTGGGATGTCAGCTCCTCAGGAGATTTATTTTTAGATGCTGATTTGCTGTCCTAACTCCTAGAGTTAATCCAGGGAGTCAGCTCCATAAGCTTTTCCCAAACTCTACAGGGTCTCTGTTTACACAGCACAGACAAATAAATAGCACTGTCACACTGACACGTAATTGTCTGTTCCTAATACATCAAACTTGACACATAACAAAAGGTTATTGCGGCAATTTAGGCTATAATCTTGCTCCACTTCATTGCTTTGAATCTTTGATCCTTGAAATATTTAATTTTGGGGTTCTTTTTAAAACTTCCTTTATTTCTTGAGCCAGCAACTCCTTATCCTTTTAGGCAGCATATGAAAGAAGGGGGGTAGATGTGTAGTTAAAGACTGTGTAAGTAACAAATATCTTCAAGGCACTGGCATGCTCAGAGAATCATCTGCGTCATCTTGGGCACGTCCCAAATGCCTCTGATCATCCCAAGGACATACTTTAGTCTGTTTATGGTGGTCATGACACCACCATGACCCCCCCCAAAACAAACAGTGCCGCTTCAGTGCCACTCCATTATGGCTCTGAGCAGAAGTGTAAAGGCAAAGGAAAGTGCTGAGACCAGATATGAAGAGGCTTATTTGTTTTTGTGGTACAAAAAATGAAGGAAGGAAACTCCAGATGAGGATCTGCATTAAGAAGAAAGACCAGCTGGGTGATCCCACACCCCAAACCGGATACAAAAATTGTAATATACAACACGGGCGTTAGTGAGTGGCGTGCAAGGAGGTCAGCCAAAGAGAGCTGAGTCTAAGTCAAGCTGTAACTCACAGATGGAAAGTGGAACTGCCTTCCAGAAAAGGGAAGAATTCTAGGGGTAACATTCCAGGTCTCCCAAAGGCTAGATAGAGACAAGGAAGAACGCGAGGCAGATGTTGAGGGGCTGATCTGAAGTGTGAGACCCAGGTAAGGTCCATTCTGCAAGAGGCAGACACAAGGTGTGCACATGGTGGATGAACGGAGCACTTGGATGATGAGAGCAGGACCACTCAGCGTGCAGCTTTGGCTGCTAATGAGGTGCTACCTGCACAAAGAAGGACAAAGAGGAGTAATTAATTTCCTCGAGCATTTGTGACTTTGAAGGAAAATAGTTTACCAAGGAAATTGGAAAGTTGATGGAGGGAAGAAAACCACAGCTGAAAGACTGAGATTAGAAACCCTGAAATTCCAGAAACCCTGAAATTCTATCTGCAGAAGATAACCATATACTCTGCCATTCCAAAGGGCAAAAATACAGAGCCACGAAGAAAAGATGGATAATGCAATGGAAGTAACAGGAAAACAGATGATTAACACAGTTTGTTCCTCCTGGAAGATGTGTCACTGACCTCAGTACAAAGGCAAAATGGCTAAAATGTGACATGCTCACTAAATTCAAGCCAGCCTACATGACCTCATGTTTAACATGAAACAATAACTGGAATTTAGAGGCAGGGGAAGCCAAATTAAATAAAGCCATTTAAAAATTACAGTGACAGTCATCCAGTTTAAACAAGCTATTAAAGGAAATAGCAAAAAAAAAAAAATCACCTGACATTTTAACATAAATACAAGAAATCTTTCTGAAAGATTTACTGAATTCAAAACATGGTATCAGGTTTAAGGAAGATTCATATCACCTATCACACTTAACAGCTTTACTAAGTGGTCAGACAAATGATCTAATAATACACTCTGCCCTTCAAACAAATGACTTTTAGTTTTTTCTTTTTTCAATTTACAAAATTGTAAGGTAGGAGTGAACTGACTAAAGGAAACATTGGTAGTGCTGCCTTCTCCTTCAAGCAGAACAACCAACACTGTGAGTCCACTGAAACAAGAGGAGAAAACCCTTTAGTCTGAGGCAAGAAGCAAACTGGGAACAGATAGACTGCAGCAGTCATGGTCATTTGGAAAGCCAGCCTTAACCATGTGAGCTGGAAACTGAACAAGAAAATAAGGCATTTTCTCAAGTGCCTGTAATAAGGGAAAAAGCCTTGAGGCTTGTAAAAAAGGAAGTTGAAGTGTTTTATCCTGAATGGGAAAAAATGCCTCTAGTTGTTGGTTTGGTTGCAGTCTTGTACAACCATTAAACAATATTCTCACATTCTGGATTATAAAACAAAATTATATATTAAAAAAATAAAGGACCCAAACACGAAACAAAAACCCCAACTCAAGCTGCAGAGGCTTCAGGACTGAGTCCCAGGACCTCTCTGTTGACAGAGAACTTTTCCTAACCCCATTCAAACTGTCACGTATTAGCATTTCTTTAACATTTCTTCTTCCTCCACAGCATTTGTTACTTATAGGCATTTCCCGAACTCAACCTTCATTTTTAAGCTGAAAATATCAAGTTACTCTGATTTCCTCCCCAGAGTCCTGCACACCATCAGTGAATTTGAGAGCCCAACTCTCCTATGCCTTCAGTTCCAGCTCAGTCCTTTGAAAATGCCTGACCAAAATTACTCAGCAAATGCAGTAGGTCCCGTGTAACATCTCTGATCCATTATCAAACCTACCAAAACCACCATGCAAGATGAACCTGCCACCGCACTGCAACTTCCCACAGCGCCAACCCACCAATGCTACCGTGGGTCCTTTTTCTAACAAACTTTTGATTTGCAACCACCTGACTTTGCATCTGCACAACCGGGACCTTTCTGCCCGTTCTTGCACCAAATTCTTGTGCAGCCTCGAAGCCCCGACATCCTGTTGGCTGCAGCTTTTGAGCCAGCAGCACTCTTGTCATATTTAGCCTCATTCTTTGTCAAAACCCACAATTCAAATAATGCCACCAAAAGCAAATCATGTTCAAAGCAGGCACTTCAACCAAACTACTCTTTCAACACTGCCTCAGGGCACCTGTAGCCTCTGCTGCCATCACCTTCTCCACTCTGTATTTTCCCACTAACTGCATCTTCTGCTGTCTATACTTACTTGGCACATGCTTCACCAAAAGGAGGAAAATCTCATCACTTTTCCACTACCCAACAAAAGCAGTCATAAAAGAGAGAAGGTTGCTCTGGCTTTACAGACTTTTGTTTATTATGGGCCACTTTTCCAACCAGTCATTCACCCCAAGTTTGGCTTTTCATTACCTTTCAGATTTTCAGACCATAGCCCAAAACCAGTACCCATCAGTCTTGTCACTCCTCAGATGGCTTTTCCTTTCTGAAGCAGGAAACTGCATTACTGTGCTCCAGCCAGACCAAGAGATAACCTCAAACACGCACAAAGGAACATTGAACCCAGTGCATTTCAGGCTCAAATCCTGAAAAGGTTTGTGCCTGAGCAAGCATGGACAACAGCTCAAATGCTTCAGAACTGAGCCCAAGAAGTGCACACAATAAACACCATTTCTAGTTCAATTATGTACCCACTAGAAACAAAATGTAGTTACACAAGCCATGTCCAAATGATACAAGGAACCCTCGGTTTTTCCTTGAGAGATGGGGCTGCAAATGTGGCTGTCAGCAATTCTTGGCAGCCAGATGTTAAACATTTGTTTTACATATGTTAAGGAAGCAACTTCAGTCTGACAAAGCAGCATCTTAAAATATGAATTACCCAAGAAATACGAAATCCTGCTTCAACAGCAGGAGACTGCATTTGGTGTTTTTGCAAGTTTTTGGCCTCAAAGCTCTTAGAAGTGTCTTTTCTAGGATAACTTGCAGTTTTAGGGATGTTTTCTGTTTCATTTCACAAAGGGAACAGAAATAGTTTTACCAGCAAATAAATTGTAATGGATAACATTTTTAGCTCTGAATGTTCAAGGCAAGAACTTCCTTTCTTCCACAGACAAAATTCCACTGTACATAGTGCTCCCTGCATACAGACGCACAAATTTCTGAGTTTTGTGATTTGCAGCCTCTTACCCTTTCCTGCACTGAGGTGGAGGCTGCTCTGTAGACTTGCAGGAACAGGGGCCAGAAATTTTTACAGATGCCATAAAATCAGCTCACAAACCTTAGGTGGGTGCACTGTTCAGGCTAATAGTGAATAAAGAGAAAACAGACCACCAAGGAGGTTCAGGTCCAGGTTCACTTTTGCCCACCATGGATTTCCCTCCGAAGCAGATCAACTTTTGTCTTTTTTGAAACTTTGCAGGGATGAAGGGCATCTTACCCAGGAGCACAGGAAAGGTCAGAAGAGCATTCAGCTGGAATCGAACCTGCCTCGAACACACTTCTGCCTGTGCTCAAAGAAACAAACTCCTTCAATATAACCAATACAATTACATCCTGCTGCACCCTTCCATCATCACAGAAGCAAATAAAACAATGGACACTTCTCATGTTGGACTTCGGCAAAAGACATTTATTATTATTATTACTGCTGTTGTTGTGTTGCTGTTGTACCTCCTCTGCTCTGCCCACAGTGGTGGCATAAATGCTGTTACCACATTGTAGCTGATGATGCCGGTGTACAAATCAAAATCCATCTTAATTTCAAACTCCATTAGAAACACAGGAAAAAAGATCAACATTTACGAAATGTAAAGGGAAAAATGGTATGGAAAGAATTTTTTTTTTTTTTATTTTTCAAGCTTCCAAGACAGTATTACAAACAACAGAGAGCAAAGTAAAGCTAGAAATGAAATACTTGACAGCATCTGTTTAAAAATTACAGCTAAGAAACCTAATAAAAGTTGAATAAACAGTTACTAGAAATAAAAATTTTTACACATATGATATTTGTCTGGGATTTTTATTTCTTTAAAATAATTCATACAAATGGTTACAGTCACAAACATGATTTTAACCAAAAATATTGCTAGCCTACCACATTACCAGGAAGGAATCAATGTAGGCAATGAAATGCTGCTACTTTTCAGTAGTCTAGTGCCTTTTCCAGATACCACCAATAATATATACTTTAACTGGTGACAAAAAGCACAATGCTCGTTTATACAAAACCTCTTTTTTTCCTCAAAATCTCTTTGCAAGGTTGTCTTCATTTTGAAATAAGGGAATTCATGCCAAAATTAGGAGAAACTGTTTTTCTTTTGTTTACTAAATTATTCTAAAAAATAAGACAAGCAGGTAGAAAAAACAATGCACTGTGTGGCGTAGAAAGAAAAATGGGAAAAATTCATTGTCCTGAGAAGTTTGCCAACTGCCTCATTTTTGGGCATGTTTGAAAATATAAAAGAAAGGATTTTTAATCTCAAAACTGGTTTGTTGAATGCCTCCCTTATGTTTTTCCTTGTTGACAGCTAAGCAAACAAACCCTTTTTAATGTTCTAGAAACTGTACACAGACAAGTACATTCATGATATAATTAACTACTAACTTCTCTTGCTTAACAAAGAACCCATAGGACACAGAAACAGTGAATCAGTCCACTGGACAGGGACAAACTACAATTTATACGGAGGAAAAAATGTTTCCAAATCTTCTTTTTGTCTCCCACCTTTTTTCCTTTTATACTGTATATTGGACCAGTTTCTAAACCAATAATCGTCTCCTCCTGTAAGTTCATGGTTTTGCCTTTAATCAAAATCCAGGGGTTTGTTTTGTGTTGCGTCGTTCTCCACGCGCTGCGGTTGAAGTCTCCGATGTTGGGAATGCTGTTGTTGGCTACAATTGGTCGCTCGGGTGGTCTCTATCAGCTTCTGGTTTGACAGTTTGGCCGGGGGAAGGAGCATGGGGCGGGTGGGCGACGGCAGGGAGGCCGTGTGATAGAGACATGGGGTTGGGGACTATTCCTTCTACTGCCGCAGGAATGCCAGTGGAAGCCACGCTCACAACACCCGGGGGATACCTGCTGGGAGAAGAAAACCAGAGCAGACATTAAAACCAGACGGAGCAGACCGCCCACCCTGCCTCCTAGAGCTGCAGAGATGCCTCTTTTGCTTTCAGACCAGTTAAGACACAGGGAGTCCAGCTCCAGGTGAGATGCCATGTGCAGATGCTGCTACATAAAGCAACAGATACTGTGTTTTAACCAAATGAGACGTGAAAGTTTGCCAGATTGTTCCTTCAGATTTAATAGCAGGAGTAACAGCAAAGGAAAGCACCTTCAAGCTTTGCTCCTCTCAAAGCATCACCTCAACAAGAAATAAGTTCAGCTGGGTCCATGCAATATGTTCTCTACAACTTTTCCTTTTTTTTCCTCTTTCATTCTCATGTAAGAATTTTAAATTTTCATTGTTGTGGTTTGAAAAAATATTTCTTTACACTATTTTCGCAGTCTTAGCCTCCTGACAGCTCCCCCAAAAAGCCATCACACCCACACACTCATAAGATGACAAACTCAAGCCTATTGCAACTGAGTAACTTTTTCAGCAGCAACCTCACCACTGCACTTTTCTGAAGAAGAACCAGTGCCAGTTACACAGAGGACAAGTGCTTTAGGCAGACTGTAAGAAAGAGAAATGCAAACGCAAAATTTATGGATGGTTTTAAAAATTTCTTACTCTATCTGGACAAACACTGAGGCCTAAATATTTTATGCATTCAATAAAAGCATCACCCTCTGATTCAGCTCGATTTTATGATGGCTCTGATGTTATCAGGCTAAAGAAATCTTGCAGATCTACTGTTCCAATCCCAAACTTCAGAAGTAATTGATGAACACTGGTATTTCACAGTGCTCTATAAAAACAACAGCTACACATGGATTTAATAAAATATGTTTTCTTCTTAGTCAAATACCTCAATACCTATTTGCAAGTTGTGTCACGCTGGCCACTTCCAACTGACCCTTTGCCCTCCCCTCCTCATCATAAAGTTGCACACTCATCCCTCACTTCCCTCATTGTCTCCTGCTGCACTGTGCCCACCCAAGCATCCTGGTGAGAGCGTTATCCATTTGAAAGCCTGAGCACACAGAACTACCACTCACTGCAGCTTTTGCTGCCCAAGCATTTACCCAGAACTACACGGGACAAAAGGCACTTTTCTTGTCAAGCTTTTTTCAAGTATCACATTATTCTGCTGTTGATTTTCTCCTCATCAGAGCTCAATGCATCAGGGAATTTCACCCCATTTCTGCAGCTTTTCCATGGTAATACGTGTTTGTGCTGCTCATCCCAAGTTCCCTCAAACTGGCAGAAAATTAGTGCAGAACTTAGGCAAGACTTTGGAGAAGAAAGCTGGATACAAGCAGACCGACTTGGCTTTTTTGCTTCCACCAGAGACACATTATGGGAACTTCTTTTGGAAACACCAGAAGAGCTCAGCAGGACTGACATGGCACAGGGATAACAGGGACACCACACACTGGTCTGGTCATCCTGGGAAAGACTCTTACACACCACAACATTGACTGTAATCTGGGATGGGTAACGAGGCTGTGACTGATCACACCACCTGTAGGTCAGATAACTTTGTTCCCAATTGTACACATATTTACAGGGCTTCCTATGCTAATTCCCTCTCCTTGGAATTAATTTGCAGTTGCTAATGGAATTAGTTGCTTGTTTCAGTAACTCCATTTGAATCTTATTAATCAAATTTGCTTCAATTCCTATGAAAACTGTCAGACAGTATTGTTTTACCTAAATTTAATTTTGAAACAGCTTTTTTGCTATTCTAGGTGCTCTGCAAGACACACAACATAATTTCCATTCAAAAACGGAAACACTGCAGCTGTTCTCAACACACAATTTCTACTTTTTAACAATGTATTCCCTGAGTATCAACACACCAGAGCTGGGAAAAAGTCAAGAAGAGAGCAACTTCTGCAACTGTGTTTTCCTCAGGAAGGAAAGCCTGAGCCTCCCCTCTCGAAACTGGACAGCGCTGAATCAGGAGCACTAAGAGTTACCTTATGAGCACATGAAACATTTCAAACTGCACGACTTTAATTCCACTCTGACCCCAAATATCTTTTCTGTATATAAGGACATTCCCTTGGACCCCAAGTCCTAACCAGCAGGGTTCTACCTGCCAGCACCTCACCTCAGGTACAGGTTTTCGACAGACTTTCAGTAACGTCCAGAGGCCCTACAGTTGTTTTTCTTGTCCTAAAACTACACAGTGGCAGCAGCCAATATATACAGATGTCATACTGTTCCCCAGAAACTGCATTTTACTTGGCAACTCCTAACCCTGCTTTGCAATCCTCTTCTTGTAATTTTTGTCCCTTTTTAATCATCAGTGCTGCTCAAATCCTGTCTCTGAAAGGGCACATAAATTCAAGCCTCTATCCATGAGCCTATGTATTCTATAAAACTCTCCCCTTTTCTGCTATTTATGGCTTAGAATTCTAGTCTTTCTTTTTTCTCTATTCTTAACCAGCAAATACATCCTCTCCAGCACTTCATGAAGTTCCCCTCTATGTTCCTCTTCTGGCAGTAGTAAGTTGAAATGTTTTCCAGGTAAAATGTCAACTGAACCAGATTTCTGTGAAAGCTGAAGTGAGCAATCAGTTATACTTCTTCTGTTAATTCGTACTCTTCCATCCTCTTCCCCCATGTAGGAGGAAAAATACAGTAACTCTCTCAATTACAACAGAGGGACAACTTTAATTTCTACTTTACTCTTGTCTATCTTTTAAACTGCA
Organism: Chamaea fasciata; assembly: GCF_029207755.1. Classification (NCBI taxonomy): domain Eukaryota; kingdom Metazoa; phylum Chordata; class Aves; order Passeriformes; family Sylviidae; genus Chamaea; species Chamaea fasciata. Next base: position 6,851,145 of record NW_027094091.1, on the reverse strand, counting down.
GAAGCACTTTGAATTCACTATGTTAAGCTCTGTTCAAAAAACAGAATCTGTCCCAGAAGAGGTTCAATTTTTAAGTGCACTCTTACCAGGCACTGAGTGTGAAAATCAATGAAATACCTCAACATGAACTAACTCCTGAATTACCAACATCCAGCTATTTCTCATCCAAGTACCTCTTCAGTACTTAGGTATTCACAGAATCATGGAATGGTTTGGAATGGAAGGGACCTTAAAGATCATCTTGTTCCAATTCCCTGCCAAGGGACACCTTCCACTAGACCAGAGTGTTCAGAGCCCTATCCAGCCCTATCCTTGAGCTGTTAGGAGGCAGGAAGATGTGTGGAAATGTCTATGGATGGTAAAATCACTGTTACTGGCGGGTGAATTTCTCTGTGCTTATGACCTGCCTGCTCTGTGCCACAGGAAATGGCAGGGGGTTATTTCACAGGCAGCTCGGTAACAAATACACGGCAATAACACAAGATCAGGGTATGTTATACTGCTTCACCAAGACCACTACAAGTAATTCCTTCTCAGGAGTATTGTTGATCTTTACTCTTGGGATAGGTTCTGTTTGCACAACCTTTAGTGTTGATAGGATGTCTTGCATTTCACACAGTAAATGGTATTGTTTTCCCGAGAATATGATGATATTCAGATGATCTAGATTACAATCTGCTGACTAATGCTCAGTGTTCTTGGCTTGTGATAATATCTGATAACTTGAGATTTCTGTCCTACATCAAAATACAAGTGAATTATAGATCCAAAATAAAACAGCCTCATTAGTTTTAGTTCACCAAAAGAGATATCCGCATTTTTTAACATACACATTATTATCCCAGGACTTATCTTCTAATGCAATTACATGAGTATGATACAGTTATTAGCACATCTGAAACACCATACTCTCCGTGAAAGACTCCAGAACTCACTTAGCTCAACATAACCTTGGATTACAAAGAAAAGATGGAAAAAACTGGTTTGAACAATCAATTCAAATGCTGTACTTAATCCAGGTAGGAGTTAAGCATCAACAAACACTGCTATTGAAACCAATTTCTTCATAAAACCTGAGCTTAAGGTGATGCATATTTTGCACTGCACACAGTAGTAACTGCCTTTACCCACATTCAAACACTATTCTATTGCCCCTCCAAAAAGCTTTTAACATTTATTGTATAACTATTAAATCCTGCCTCAAAATTCCTAATATTAGTTTTATTTTGCATTTGAAAATAATTAAATCAGAATTTTACAATAAACTCTCTTTATCAAGAGAAAGGACTGAAACAATGTCTTAAAAAGCCACTCAGTTCTGTGCTTATCCTGCTTAAATTGAATACATATGGTCTTTACCTTGTAAATCATTAACTTCCCCAAACATTCCTAAGTTAAAATTAATTTCTGGCTGCAAAGCCTGCTTCTGCTGGACTTGTGACCCCCAAAACGAGAACAAAAACCTGCATTTTATTTGGGCATGGACCCCCATTCTTAACTGCCAGGACAGGGTTGGAGTTATTACCTCCTGTCCAGCAACACCTGCCTTTAGGCCGCAATTACACTGAGCCATACCCTCACTACTCCAAACTGAAGTCCATGAAACCAGATGCTGTGTGGAAGAGAACACGTGTGCTTGAGCTTCTCATTTAAGCAAATAAAAATACCCTTCTTAGATATTTAGGGCTATGGGTATACTTTCAGAAACAAACATCTTTAAGTGATATGATCACCAAATCCAAGTTATTCTTTTCCCTTGGTGCACTTATGGCTCCTGATGAGGAGATTGTGGCAGAGGGTGGTGACACTCAACCCTGACACCCCTCCATCCCCCTCTGATGAGATTGCTCCAAGTCCTTGGGACAGGTTAACTTTGCCTCGCTTCCCAGCAGGGCACAGATGGGTTCCCATGCACAGTGACACAAAATCAGGAACCCCCCCCTCTACTTAAGTATGGGGAGTTCTCCTAAAGACCAAAAAAGGTAAAGTAGATGCATGAAGAAGGACAGTGGAAAGATTAGGATAATGGGATATGACAAAATAGTGAGAGGACTGCACTGCCCCTTTACTCAAGGCACTGAGGGAAGCAGGCAATTGTAGTTTTCTGCCACGTTCATCCTACTTATGTGCAAATATCAGACTGGAAAATACAAAAACTGTAGGTGTTTTTCACAAATAAAAATTGTCTGAAGCTGGTTACTATGAAGAATCTGCTGCTAGAATAGCTGCTAGGGATAAAGGGACAGAGAAAGACTCTTGAGCAGACAAAACAACTAAGGAATGTGCATATTAGATGTAAAAAATTGCCCCTTTCTATTAATTATTAAGATCAGCTTTCACAGTTGACTGAGAATACACAGATCAAGTCTCTCAAATGCTTCTGCTTAAAAATTAAACATATAATTTAGAAAAAGCTATTTTAAACGTATTTTCATAATCACCACAGGCCGTTCCACTGTTTTCAATACTGAGTTACTTGTTCTCTCTTGTGTCTGGAGGCCACAAAACAACGTAAGTTTAGTACTGAAAGCCTTTCTGTAACCTACAGCTGCATCATTACCTTCAGCAAAAGAACACAGAACTTCCACTGCAACACTGGAGATGACTAGAATTGTTTTACCTGAATATACAAACAAATCTATATTCCCACACTAACCTAACAAAAAAGGTTGTAAGAGGAATCGGAGTTAGACACAGCATGACTGACATCAACAAGATTATTCTCCTGAACACGACAATTACAAAAAACAATACAGTTGGTGTGTAATGCAAAAGCACTTCAATCATTAATAGGAAGGTCTTTTATCTATCCTTGAATACCTACACTGAATTATGGAGGTATTTCTTCTACCTCTTCAGCACACTTACCTGTATGCAGCACCATTAAGCTCTGGATGAACAACTCCAGGGTCCATGCTGGCCCAATGTGTGGCTGCAGTCAAGTGATCTTTGTTAACACAGTTTTTCAGACTGTCTGGAATACGACCTAAGATGAAGTGAGGAAGAGGAAATAAAAATGTATAAAAATTGTGTGCCTTATATTCTTAGTATGTCTATGTTAAAAATACTTAAAATATTTGCATATTTAAATCAATACATAAAATGACACTAAGAGCTTGTTTCTGATCCTTGCTGTAGCCTTTTGCCTGGGACTTAGGTAATAATGGCTGAAATGCTCTGTTTAATTTTGATTTCCCTGTCTTTCTTTATTCCTTGTATACAGGGTCTCAGTAAACCCAAAATCAGTAAGATTTATCTTTCCAAGGAGCTGAAATTTGGATATGGAGCATAGCTACCAATCAAATTCAGTAGTGTAGCCCCCTGCTTTCTGTCCTTAACATGACTTTCCTCCTTTTCCTTCCACCTACCACAGAAATTAAAAACACTTAATGAAAAATATAGAATTCTGAATGGAATTGTGCCATAAACCTGAATATGACCAACACTTATTCCCCCGTACTCCTGCACTTTCCCTTTTTTATCTAAATTGCTCTTCACTTTTATTTACTGCAATGTATTAATCCTCAGCCATGCCTTTCATCCCTGCATAAAATGAAAATACACCAGTATTTCCTTTCTTCACTTCTTCAAAACCTTTCCTTAACCTCTGAAGTACAACTGAAGTTTTAAGACTGGAAAATCTGTCAACCTGATTCAGCACATACTGGACAAGCCTGTGACTGTCTTCTGCAGAACTATCTTCAGCCCTGCAACAAATGACATGAGCAGATCCAACACAGATTTTATTCATAGCAATAGGAATGTTTCCACCTATTTTAACAGGAGAGAGATCAATTGGAACATGTGTTTTTTCTGACATCTGCTTTAGTGTGTCTTCACTGAAGTTCAATCTTATAGTGCATCTGCACATAAAGGGGCAGGAAGAAGTAATTTTGAGTCCACCCCTGCCACTGCTGGCAACGGTACTCCAGAAACCCTTTCAAAAACTGACTATGCTCCATCACTAAAGAATTCAGCCTTTTGTCTCCAGCTTCCTACTGGAAATTTGATTAAGGACTTCACTATCTTTGCCTGCTCTTTCTATCCATCAGCCTGGCCACAATGGGGCTGTAAAAAAGCCTTTCCACTAAACTGCTGCTCGAGCAATGGATACCATCAATTAGGTGTTCCTCCATGACTTCAGCTGACATCCCTGAGCCTGTCACGTCTCCTGTGCACAAGCTGGAAGGGTTTTTAGCTCAGGACTGAACAAGGTGAGGTACATGCCCCATTATAGGTGAATTCCAACCATCTAGAAATGATCTTCAAAATATAGCTGAAATATACATCCATCGAAACTTCTGCCAGAACTGTCTACAAATTTGAACAGTATCTTTCTTCTGATGTTTATCCTTCTCAATCTCGTCTTCCTCTTTGCCCCCCCTTGTTCTTGTTGCTAACTTCGGTAGGCATGTTTTACTGGTCTTCCCTCAAAACACAGTATTTATTTTTTTATTTTAAACTTATAATGATCTTTTCACTTGCCATGCTTGCCTTCCTCTTACTTCCATTCCAGTGGTCCTCCTTATTTCATACTTGGTATGCTTTCAAGTTTAAAAATATATTTAAAAGTATTTAATCTCTGCTGATTATTTCTATTTTACACATCACAACATCACTGACTTTTAAATAACAGCAGAAACACTTAACATTTTTTATTGTCAGATGGTAGTCATAGCCTTCATTCCTACAATTCACACCTTTTTCCAATTATTCTCCCCCTCTACACCCTCTCTTCTTTGTGCTCCCCTATGGTTTTCATATATATCCAGCTTTATCCCACATTTCCTGTATCTTTCCTACATTTGTTTCACTGCAATTCAATGTCATTCTCACCTCCTTAACGCTGGTCTCAGTTTGATCTTACTAAAAACCATACGCAAACACTGAAGTGCTGACAGCTTCGATACAAATCAATGATCCAGATCACTGAGAGCACCATCACACACTTGAAGGAACTGTAGGTCTGCCTTCCTAGGCACATATGCTTGGGCTGCTGCACAAATTTAACATAAAACTAGCCCTGGATAGCTGGCTCTTTAGTTTTCAGACCACAGCCTATTAACAGTGATTTGCAGGTCGGATGTTGGTTTGTGCAATCTCCCCCAGAGCTATCTGGGAGCAGGCAACAGTTACTGAACACCCTAACAAACAAATGTACCACTGGAGTTTTGGAGTACAGCCACAAGGACCAATTCCAGCTAAGGGACAGTCAGGCCCTTCAGGTCACCTCTAAAACATTAGAGTGAAATTGTCCAACAAACGACAATTCAGATGAGGAGTTTAAGAGGTGCCTTTAATTAGCATCCAGAAGAGAATCTTCTTTCTGCACAGGCTATAAATGAAACTAAATTGCCTGGTCTCTCTAGGCACAAGCCAGAGAGAAGGCTACTGCCAGTGCTTTTTGTGTAACAGAGCAATGTGTTGGCACTGAACTACTCTCAAGGTGACACAGATGGCCCTGCATGTCTGCAGAGCATTCAGACGATATCGCCAAGGGGGACACAGCAAAGTCCAACTAAAGAGAAAACATTAGTGCTTAATGAATCATTTTCCAGTATGAAAATCCTTCCTTTTATTTTAGGCTACAAGGGATTCAAACCCTTGCCAAATGGCTCAGTCCTCTCATTTTACTTATTAGCAGTGCATGTTTGAGACGTAGCTGTTTTCTCTTATGTGAGCAGTTTACAATTACATGGCAGTTATATAACAAAGACACTCTGCCCTTTAAAATGCCAGACTTCTTTAGCAAGGCTTTAAAGAAGGGAACATCTAAAATAGAATAACCTCCCAACAAAATACTGAAAACTTCACATAGAGAACTGCCCATGACAAGTATAAGGGAGCGTCTAAGAAAAGCTGAGGAAGACACCAGCAATACCAGGAGGATTTACAGTCAAACCCATCAAATGGGCAATAGTTATATGTAACAAAGAAAAAAGCAGATAATTTTTCACATATAAATACATTTCCTGTACATGAAAAAAGTATTCATCTTGCAATGCCTGCCTTCCCTTTGTAATTGCAAAGAACCCTCAAAATGACTTGTTCCGATTCTGAGAACAGACTTAGCGGGCATTTGCTGATTTCTGTGTTCCAAATATTAGAAACAAAACCCAAGGCTGCTTCTTTTTGGCATCTTTCAAGGCTGAAGAAAGAAATTTCTTAAAAAGAACTACACAGGGAAGGAGATAATAATAATACTAATACTAATAATACTAATAATACTAATAATACTAATACTAATAATAATAATAATAATAATGGGAGCCAGTACCTGTGATCGCCCTTCGGATCTCTCGTGCTGCTTCCTCCCGCATCTCAATTGAGGCTTGTTCACTATACCAGGCTGCATGTGGGGTACAGATCAGGTTTGGTGCATCCTTCAAGGGGCCCTGACTAAAGCTAAATGAAAATTCAAAACAAGATCAAATGACAAAAAATATTGGGGGCAAGAGGAAAGCAAGGTGGGGAATCCAGATGGATTTGTACACACACAGATTAATTTCTACAGCACAAAAGAATTGCATTTTCATTTTTTACTGAGTTTGTTTATAGTTCTGCCTGTTAATTCAATGTACTGTTTGGGGTATAAATAAGCAACAATCACTTTTCATAGATTAAAGGGTGGAACTTAAGTATAGCAGCAACATTAGCTTCTGTCCAATGCACTTATTGCAACTACAGCCACTGACGCTCCAGTTCTGGAGCAGAAATGCACAAAGGAAAACCCAAATTAATTTAGATGCCATTCCATTTGTCCAGTTCATCACAATTTTACTTTTATTGCATTAACCAACAAAGCTCTTCTTTCTGTAAGTATGACATCTAACCATTTAAAGAAAAAACAATCTTATTTCCAAATCAGAAGTGTGCACATCAGCAGCCTCTACGCCTTTTGCATAACTCAGAGGGGTTTTTTTTCTTGAATTTTTAGCTATTTTTTCTTTCCCATTCCTTTACAGAAACTCCACAGAAAGAAGGAAATTTACTTTACAGATTGTTTTTCAGGGAAAGCAATGAATCTGTGTAAAAGTGTTATCACAGATACAAAGTAGAGAAACTGAAAATAATGGAAACTTGCTCCTCCTATTTATTTCCAGTTTTAATAATCTTGCAGTCAACTGTAACAGGAGAGCAAATATTTTAAGACAAAAGCGTGCTTTCAGAGTTGGTCATAATTCATAAAATGATAGATTTCATCTGCAGTTCAACAAACATCAAAATATCTGGCACAACTCTTGAATAAAGAGTTGCATGCTGTGATCAGATAGACATGCAGCACTGAAGCCAAAGGAAACCGTGGCTGTAATCCTGCAACTGAATCTCTGCACATGGCATCTCCATGCAGTAAATGGGGCTTCCCAGAGGTGCAATGGGCTGCTTGTGCAGATCCCAGGTAGGAACTGGGAAGAATATAAGTAGCTGCAAGTCACTTGAGCTGCTACACTCCGGCTTTGCACAGCACCACTGCATTGTAATGACTGCGTTTAGGAGTAAATGAATCCAGGGTATACATAAATAAAATTAAATATCTGTGATGTGGCACTGTGCCTCAGTAGATAGAAAAATTCTGACTAAAAGGGTATTATTCTCTTTTTTCAAATCCTCAAGCTGGAAGGAGAGATACTGTCCTCCCTCCAATCTTTACAACCTGCCCTGAATCTGTTCTTCTTCAAAATCTTATGTGGATTGTTCCAGCTAAAAATAACATTTTTCCCTTCCCAGTTTGAAAAAGGCTTGTCACATGCAAGGACTAAGCTACAGCAGTCTGTTCTCAAGACTCAAGGACATATGAAAAAGGCTCATTTTGATTAGGAATGCTGATATCTCAATGCCAATGCCACTTAGGGGAGTGGTACATTTCTGTTTGAAACACTGGACTTGTCAATCATTCCAAAACTCAGGCTTGTGCTACCAGCCCTGCTACTGACAGTAGAGTTACTACTCCCCTTATAAAGGGTAAAACAAAACAAAACCTGCACTCTGACAGCTTTCCTGAACTTTTTTTTGCAACCTCTTCCATACTTATCGCTTTCCTGAAGAGGCAATCTAGACAAATGTCTTTTCCTTCAGAAAGGTGCCAAAGAAGTTACTTCTCACACCACATCTCAACTCCTTGCCTTTGAAAGACACTGTTCAGACATCAGTTGCCTCCAGAGCTGCATCAGTGGCAAAGGTGCACTTCCCCCTTAAAGCCACAGCCAGGATTTGAACTCAGGTTCCTGCTATTTCTACTACATAAACTCGTTGTTCGTTTGTTTTTCTTTTTAAGGAATTAAATCTTGGATATCACTTCTAACCACATACACCAGCTCCATCTACATTTGCATCAGTCCAGTGCTGCACAGATTCATGTTGCTTTGCTAGGAGTATTCATCTACCAAATGAACGGAAAACTCAATTTACTTGTTGCTGTTGATTGTATCATGCACTAAGACTTAAAAATAAGAAAGTGAACAAAATAAAAAGAAAAGAAAAGGAAAAGCACCTGAATGGTTCTGACTCATGTACATCTAAGGCTGCCCCTCGTATCCTTCCTTCCTTCAGGGCCTGTGCAAGTGCTTTTTCGTCTACTAACCCACCTCGAGCTGTGTTGACCAGGAAAGCCCCTTGTCTCATCTAGGGAAAGTTAAAAACAAGAATGATGAAATAAAAATAAATGAAATAAAATCGTTGTGGCATTATTTTTTACTCAAAAGAAGCATCCATTATAACAAAGGCTATTCAGCTGGTTTAAACTGTAACAGTTGTCTTCCCTCTCCATTGGAAAGTACCACCAAATGTGATGCTTCTAACATAAAATGCTATTTCACAGCACTTAATAACCTTTTGTTTCTTGTAAGTAGTGTCTTTTAATAGAAGCGTTGTTTCAGATATTGTGCAGTAACATGATCAAAAGATACAACTGTGCATATGAAAGTGACAGATCATTTTATGCCTTTTTATTTCACTGTGAAATTGCATGAGACAGAAACTACAGCACATTCTTAAACAAATTCATATTTTGTGGCTTTCAACTTTCACACAAATAAAAGCCTACATGAATTTTTCAGAAAAATCAATGCTTTTGGATTTTCAAACACTTTTCCCTTTAGCTGCCAAAACACAGTAGATGCATGTATTATTTATTTTTGTTACATCAGCTTCCTCCTCCCCTGTGAGACTTTTTAAATAAAGGTCTGAAGAATTCTTCCATTATTCAATTAAAAGGCATGAAAATGAATTTGGTTGAGAACGCTCTGTGCCCAGGAGAGAAGCTGTGCTGTGCATTGTGCAGATTAGCATTGTAGATGACACTGCAATCAGTATGGGGAGAACTACAAGAATTTACACCGTAATATATCCACAACTTGAAAACAAAGTGGCGGTTTAAATAAGAGAAATGGTACTGAAATAAACATAAATTACAACATCCTCCTTCCAGCTACCCTGGAATTTCAACTTTGACAGATGTCTCAAACACCTCTGTGCATGAAGGAAAGCACATGAAGAGTAGGAACCACGGTGAAGATGAATAATGAAAATCTCCTTTCGTACTGACACCATCTCTCGCCATAAAAATAAGCAAACCCCAACATTTTGACACCAACTCAACTTCATGAAACCTACACATCAAACTAAACATTAGGTAAATGGGTCCTTACACTCAAATGCTGATTCAAAATGCCAAATTCATCAACAAGGTTTGAATAAGTCAGTTTTGTTTTGTTTTTTTTAATGAGGGCCTAGGGAATATCAATTTTCACATGCTTGCAGTGTTTTATAAAGAAAAACCCACCATATTTTCCTGCTCAGCTCTCCAGGTTTAATGTGGCCCTGCCTCTCTACATTTGCAGACTCCAGAGCCTACAGGAGAACCATCCATTGGTCTATACAGCAAAACCAAACTCCACTTACAGGAGCAGAACTAAAGGATGCTTCTCTCAGCTTTATGTAATTAACTTGGGAATCAGAACAGCAAAGAAACTGGAGCAGGATCTTAAGCTGATCTGGTAACAAGAAGAGATTCCTTAGGGGAACAATCACTGCATCTCCAGTGCTTGGGTGAGTTGTAGGAACTGTACCAAAACCAGCACAGGGGGGCTCACCCAAGAGCCACTCACAGCTGTGCAAACACACAAAGGCTCGAGGAAGCTCATATACCCTTCCCATTTCTGTGCAAACTGGTAATTTGAGTTGTAAGTACAATTTGGTGTATTTATAGGCCCTCTGAAGGATGTGAAAATTTTACTGAAAGTGAACCCTCTTAAAATCTTCTGTCCAATCTGTACAACAACCTTGCTTGAGTTTTCATTTTAGAACTATTTACGAAACTCCAGAACTAGCAGTAGGACATGCTCATTTCAAACAGAACATGTCTGCATAAATGCATTCTGGAGGGAATGAATTATGTGACTCATGATAAACTGTCAGGGTGGATGCAGCTGGAGATGATCCTTAACAATGGGTGGAAGCTTGAAAGAGCTTCACAGCTGGAACTGCTGACGTCTGTTAAATTCACCTACACTAAACCTGCAGAGCTGCATTATAAAAGTATTGGGTTTAAATTGCAGGTTTTTTTCTCAAATCTGTATAGTTAAAGATGACCTCAATCTCTTAAGAGCCCCTGAATACCACAAGTTCATTGAAACACTTCTCTGAGCTTCTCTGGGACTACAAGGACAAGCAGGATGACTGTACAGAATAATGATTTAATTCACTAGAAGTTACCTAAGAGAAGACAGACACCAAATTTTCAAAGACATTTTAAGTTTATGTCATTTCAGACTCAAGAAAATTCAGGGTGCGACTTCAGTGAAATGAGATGCACCATACTTCTCTGCACTTTGTTTAAAAAATGGTTATTACATGAGCATACAATATTGGACAAAAATGGTATGCAATGCTCTGTAGAAATTCCAAGCCATCTCCAACATCTGTCAGCCTAAATCAGAATATGCTCTACACAGACCAAGCACTCAGAGGGGTTACAGTTTCATGGGTTTCACATGCACTTTACTATCCAGACTGTTTCACCCAAACTCCTACCCAAAGCAACAACTATCATCTAACACTTTAATTAATCCTTGCTTTGATCAGGAAGGATAACAAATAACAAGTGAAATGCTTACAGGATACTCTCCAGTGCAGAGTTTATTACAGGCATTTAATTTCAGACTGTATTACTTAGTTTTAACATATTTCCCTTTGTTTCTTTGACTAACACACTGTGGCTTTTCCAAAGCTTAACACATTTCTCTTCCTGTGGTAAACTGGCCCCAGTTTCTCAAGTGCTGTATAATAAAGTGACCAATGCTCAGTGGTCCCACAGAATTCAGTATGATGCTTTTTGGGTCTAGATGTCTGCTTGAAAAGACATACCACCATGTAATGAGCACTGAATGTACCCAGCCATACAACAAAAGGCAGGGTGACAGAGCTCTAGTCTCCCAGATTTCATTTTAAGCTTCTTAATTTTTTAGAGTTTTAAATCCCAAATCCTGATTTTATCTTGTGATGGATTTGCAGAATCCCTAACTTTCAAATCAAGAAGTGTGTTGCAGTGTCATTTTTCTGCCATGATCCTACATGACTGTGGAACATTGTTCAGTGAGTTCTTCAGTTCTAAAGTTCAAGAGTAGTAGGTAGAAATTATTTCTCAGAAGACAAGTAATGATTTTACTGCAATAAAGTGCTACTGTCACTGTCACCAACATATAAACCCATTATATATGCATAAATATATATATAAAAAACAGCCAAATCAGTTATTCTATTTTAGAGCTTTTTTCCTGTACATTGCCTCCATTCTTATGTCTCAGTGTTTTACTTCTGACTGTTACCTACACTAAAGCTGGAGTCAAACTTTTTTATTAAGTGTCTGGCTTCTAGTATCAAATTTGTCAATAACGGAGCAGTTACTGCACCCAGATTTCGAAATTACTTTACGTATTACCTAAAACTTTAGGGAGAAGGTAGCACTAATTCCAAGAAACATTATTTTTCCCAAAAATGAAATGCTGTAAATGAGCTCCATCTTTGAAATGTCTGCAAGCATCGGGACTGAGCACAGGGGGGAGCCATTTAGTCATAATCCTTAAATTGCATCGAAGGAACTCGGAGAGACAACAGTGAAAGGCAGAATTGCTACCTGAAAATAGGCATGTAAAGGAAGAAGCTACTACAAGACATAGAAAAAGACACTGCTTTTACATCAATGCCACTTCATTAAATCTGCGCGATATTAAGAAGAGCAAATTATTTCCACAAATGTGATGTTATTGAGCCAAAAAGACAGTAAAAGCAACATTACATAAGCAACCAGCTAGTTCCTAACCAATTACAGACCTCTTAGAGCAAGAAAAGAGTTCTATCAAATGAGAATCTGCCTATTTACAGAAATAAATGCTATACAGAGTTGGCAAACAGCAGTGGTGTGAAGGGCACCCACAGAGATTATTACCTGCTTTATGGTGAAGTCATTAATAAGATGATGATTGTGTTCATTCAAGTTGCAGTGCAGGGTAACACAGTCACTGTGGAACAGCAGGTCCTGCAAAGTGCTCACCCGCTGCAGTCCCAGAGCACGCTCCATGCCATCCGAGAGGTATGGGTCATAGAAAATCACACTGAAGCCAAAGGCTTTGGCACGTAGTGCTACTGCTTGCCCAACACGCCCTAGAAGAAGATAAACATGCCGTAAGAGCAGATGTGAAGCAGCTGGTGTAAGGTGGCCTCCTCCTTCCTAAAGGGAACGCTTGTATCAAACCCTAACACTCTGCACAGCAACTCCAAGGGCAGAAAAAGGAGGCGTCTCCCATCCCACTCAGAGTCATCACTGAGATCAGAAATGGTACATCTGGACTGTTTCACACTGCCTTGAAACAAAGCAGGAGGTTTGCACCTTTTGTCACCAGATACGCAAAATGCCAGAAGATGTCACGTAATCTGCAATAATCTGTGTAACGCAAGGCTTGCCTGCTGGGCCTGTTTACGGCAAAACACCACGGCCTGTGAACACATCCTGCCAAGGGCTTATCCTTACCCATGTCAAACCAGCTGGCTTTAATAAAAAGCTATAAAATTAATCCTCAAAAATGGATGCAATGACAGATAATTTGTTTAATCTGAAGCGCAACCATTCTCAATACACCGAATCTCCTTTCTGGTATTTTCTTTCATTTTGAAGAACATCCTTCCAGCATTAAAATGCCTACAAGAATCCTGCCATCTAATGCTTTAAAATAAATTTTATTCAGCTGCCTGAACGATAAATAAACACAGTACATCGTATGGCATCTAATTAAGAAGAGTGCAATCCCACTTGGAATTCACATTGAACTTTGCTTTTTTGTTCCACTTTCCTTCCTGTCATATTTCAGAGCTGTGCCCAAAAGTGCTATATGGGCATGACTCCATACCACATGCACCAGGAGGCGTGTACTTCCCTTTGACACACTACCAGTAAAACACAGAGGGGAAAAAAACCCTGAGTACATCTAATGAGTTACAGGCATTTTGAAGAGTGAGAACTAACACACTTTTCAAATTAAAAGTTTACAGACCACATATTCATGTTAGAGTACTACAAATTTTGGATAAAGATGTTTCAAAAGCATCACTTGACACACCATAATAACAATGCCTAATTAAATAAAAAAAGTCAACAAGCTTTCCTTTATAACGTCTAAGTTTGTTCAAAAAAGCGTCAAATCAACCCAGGAAAATCCCATCTCTTTCCAACTGCGCTTGAAGGGATTTCCCTCTGCTTTTCAGTTTCTCTTTGAATAAACTTCAGAAGCCACAGGAAGAAAGGTTTTTGCTGATCACTCAATGTGAGCACAGCAATTCTGCAATGCTTAGTGACAGATGTGCTTGGAATATTAAACAGTATATCAATCTGACAGGGGCTGTCTGCTTTTCTTTGGGGACACCAGGTTAGAACACTCCTCAAGATCTTTCATTTCAACACTTGCATGCATGTTATTTGTTTGCTTTCCAAGCTGTTTTTATAAATTCGAATTAGAAAATTTTCAACACAAACACTGTATTGTTTTCAAATTTTGGCATGTTCACAGCTCAGGAATCAGTCACACAACTGTAAACATTTTTTTTTTTAACAAAGCATGTAACTGTTACTCCAGCTCCATTCATTTTCATATGTAACATTCTGTCATCTGTTCTTTTTTTTTTACACTCTTTACAACACTAATACCTGAGGGGATTCGCAACAGCAAAATCACTTACAACAGCATCTCCAGTTAAAGCTATACTCTTCATTCACCCCACCCAGGCTAATAAACTAAAACCTTCTTCAATGGGCACAAAGTTACTTTCAGAAACACTTGGGAATCACATCTCTATTTCTAATCAGAATTATCGTATTACAATATTTTATGGGATAAAACTCTTCTGTAATTGACAATTTGTACTTAGTCTTAGTCATTAAACAAGTACACAGCTGGACACAAGGAAATTGCCAATTTCTTTTTAAATTACCATCTGACATAAAGAACAACCACAAAACGATGACCTTTTTTCTTTTCCTTTCCTGAAAAGCTTCTATTATATAAGACTCTCCTGGGTATGAGGGGTGGTTCAAAACCTACCTCAACATACTGAGGACAATACAGCACACAAAGCATCGCACCTTTGGGACAATTCTATGTTAAGAGCATATCAAATTGTTATGAATATTCATGGCTGCTTCCAGGGAGGGCAGAACCTTAAGCTCAAAACCTTAAATTAATTTCTCCATCGGTAGTGTGAGAAGAATGCAGAAAATGAATGTTGCATACAATTGCAAAAAAAGCAGAAAGCAACAAAAACGTATTTTTGAAATCAAAGTTCTAGCAAGGTCCATTCATCGTTTCAGAAGACAGACTCAAACACCCAGGTCTCCTTTTGCAGCCTCATCCAGTCACTTCCCTGCAAGTCTCCCAAATCCCCAACAACCCAAGTGTCCCAATATATAGCTGTGTCTGACCTTGACCCTGCCAATGACCTGATTTGAGGGGGACAGTACAGCAGCTGCAGGTCAAGGACCCTGCTCAGCCCTTGGGCAATGCACACTCATCCTAGGCTGGTATTACATGATTCTATAAAATGATGTTGATACCATGGAAATGATGATGATGCCCTGCCTGAAGACTTCCATAAAAAGGAAAAGTGCTTTCATTGAGCAGCTCTTCTCTGCCTGTGCAACAGCAGTGGAGAATATGGGTAATTTTTCCTCCTTCTTGGAGAACTCTGAAATGTGGAGAGTGCTGTTTTGTTACATTTCCTGCTGAGCACATTAAGAGAGCCAGTAGGACTGCTAGGAGTAGATCATTTATTGCAGAGTAGTACCACTCAACCCTTAAGCCTTGTTGTCTTGTAACACAAGTTAGTAATTTGGCCAAGCATCTAGGTAGGGCACTGGGACTGTTGTGAGAATAAAGCAGGTGAGGAAAGACAAACTGAGTGATGACATCCACCGTGATGTGCAGACAAATTTATTTAGAGGAATTTCACCTTTCCTGGGTGAGGATATGCATTAGTCATTAGTCATCAGCATTTCTCACTGAGAAGGAAGGGAAAGGGAGTGTGACTTCACTGCTGTAAAATTATCATTAGAGCAGAACCAAGGCCAGATGTCTATTCATCCAAGTATTTACGTGCTGCTGCTCATAAATTCTCCTCCTTAAAAAACCCACAACCCCCTACATTTCTAGATATAAGGTGAAAAGGTAATGCTTTTTTTTATTATTAAATGGGGGGGCTTATTATCCACACTCGTGATGCATCACTTAAAATACAGGACACTGGACAGTAATAAAGATTAAAAGTGACAAAGACAGTTGTTTAATGATGTGATATTATTATTTATGCAGGGCTCAAAGGATCAGACACTTCAGGAAGACAGAAAGAGGCATGGGCTGCACCCTAGGGAGCTCAGGGGCTAACCAAACAACACAACAATGACGGATGGGATCCAACAAGCACACAAGGAAGCATTATGCTGTTGAGCCTTTGCTTATCTTCAAGCTCAATACAAGCAGAGGATGAGAGATGGGGTTAACTTTAAAGGAGGAACACAGAGTAATAGGATTAAGCAGGACAGACCAAGTGTCAAAGTAGGAATATGCATGAGAGGAGGGAAAGAGAGTGGGTGATGGAAAGAAGGCAAGTGAGTCACGAAACTTGGCTAGATCAGTGGATAAGGAAGTGAGTAGCTGAAACTTTGGAGACATAGTCATTCCCTAGCACAGAGATAGGCAAGAGCTAGGGTGTTTCTCTTTGGCAAAAAGAAAAGCCCAGGAGCAGATGTTAAGAAGGTCTGCAGTTAGCTGTTGCAGCAGTAGTGATAAATTTAAGCAACCCACTGCTGAAGAGACCACAAGTTTTAAAACAAGAATAGAGAAACATAGTTGTGGTTGAGAGGAGATGATCTCAGACATGTTAACAACAAAGGACAGAAACAGAGGAAAGGGCTTAGCAACAGATGATGAGAACTGTTTGTGTGTAACACATTCCCTTCATAGCATCTGGGTGGATCATCACTTCTGACACTGATGTGTCTAAATAATAAACTGAGGCAAAACTCCAGATGTGGGGAGAGGCCACTAGTGAAGAAACACAACCTAAGGACAACAGTCTTTGGTTGTAAATACATGTTTGAGTCTGAAACTCAAGACAGGTAACCTCTTGCAGTGATCTGTACTAGGAAAGGGTGCACATCACAGCCTAAGTGCCTGAAGTGCTCACACAGAATACTGGTAAATCTTCTAAGTTTATATTTTTACTCTTCATCAATACATAGATTCATAGGAGTTTCTTAGAACAGGTCAGAATCAAAGTGCTGTGCCTATTTACACACATGCACAAGAAGGAAGAGTGGAAGTTTTCAAAAGTGACTTTACAATTTAATATTCTTTGAAATTGTGAGTATTCTATGGTAGGAAATATATAGGACTAACAAAAGGCTGGATGTAATGACTGGTCAATAACTGCAAGAGATGTGTGCCCCTACAAATCAGATTTTACTAGCCTTTTTAGTGTAACGTGCACACACAAGGCTTGCTTTTTAAAACTAAAACCAAAACCTAGCATTTTCTAGAGCTTTATACACATACTGGCAATCTGATTACCCACTTGTTTCTCTATACTTTTCAATCATCGAGCACAAAACCAGCAAAACTCACTTAAGGAAGTCATTGATGAAAACCTTTTCTTTCTAATCTCAAGTCTGAATTTGTTCAGTAAAAACAAGAAACTGAAAGACAACTGTACAGATATCTGCAGCAAATGTGCACACTGCATGTGAGCCAAAGTCTAAGTTTCAAAAACCAGGTATGCATTTCCATTTTGGAAACACTGCAGGCAACTGTCTATTATTTATGTACAGACACTACGACTGTGAGCACAATAATCATTGTGTATTTAAATGAGATGCATAATCAAATTAGTATAGATTTAAGAAAGCAGCTTCATGACTAATTTCCTGAAAGTCATATTTTAAAGGCAATTCTTTGATTGTGAAGATGGTTCTGGTGTATTGCAGGCTCATTTAAATGAGTACTATGTAACACTAGGCTATTTTCAGCTTCCAAAAGTAAGAGTTCATGGCTTGAGTTATTTGACAGCAATGTGGAACTGGAGCAGTCATTTAAATATGATGCTTTGTTGTCAAAATCATATTAATAATTCCTGTGGATGAATAGCACAGCAATTAGATCCACAGTCTATCAGATCTGTGTAAGACAAGCACATGACTGAATAATTTTTATATAGAAACTGACTTCCTTGTTTTTCTTCTGTACTTCTGTAACAGACAGTAATTAATTCATCTCAAGCAAGCCTGTCCATCTGTTGGATGCTGAAAAATATTTAGGGTCACTCAGAAAGGTAAGTAGGTGATTTCATTAGGTCTGGAAATATTTCAAGCTTTCTTGCATCTCTTCTTCCTCTCATTAGATTTGAAATACAATTTCAGATCCAGCTCAACCAAATGCACACAATAACTGAAGGAAAGACTTTTTAGCTACGTAAAAATAGCATAAAAGGAAGAAAGTCCAAACAAAATCAGATATGAAAATGGAAAGGGATAAAACATAGACATGTAACTGGGCTGAAGTAGCAGGATCCTTGTCCTGGAAATGGGAAGAGATGATGTGTCCTCTTACAAGCAGTGTGCCTGACAGCAGGCAATATGGCAACAGAAGGATGTACAGAAACTCAGAGAATATCAGCAATAAAATAAATTTTCTGAGGAAAACCGTTATGTCGAAAGGGAAAACTTTTGGGTTACATAATGATCAGGAATGAATGCTTGATGTGCAGTGAACAAATGTTACATTTTTACAGCTCAAATCTTCACTTTTTTTTAAGCAATGGACAACAAAGAGCACGAAACCACGTAGGAAGCCAGCGTACCTAATCCAATAATGCCCAAGGTCTCCCCTCTGATCCGGGCAGCTCCAGAGGCCACTTCCCGAATCTGTTCCACGCTCTGTACCCTCGTGCCTTCCCGCAGGGCCTGGTGCAGCCAGGTGGTTCTCCTGTACAGGTTCAGGATGTGGCACATGGTGGAATCTGCCGTTTCTTCTACGGAGGCGGCTGGCACGTTACACACGGCGATTCCTGCAAGCAGGGGGGAGAGGATGCCAGTTGCCAAACAATGTTCACTTTCTCCCATTTAACAGCAACACAGGAGCATGATGTTTGAAATTACAGGTATTTCAACATGTCTTGCACAAATACTACGTTTCTGACTGTAATAGCAGACAAGATTACCTGACATAATAGTTGACAACTATGTGCCGACTTATTTCTTACTTTTTATTACTAATTATCATGCTTTTATTTTTTGCAAACTGAGTCAGATAGCAAACAGGCCACTGAAACCACAGAAGGAAAGCACTGAGGATGTCTGATAGTTCAGAACATGAGTCTTGGTAAGCATTTTACATTTCCACTGAGCTTGGTGTTTTGAATAGCAAAGAGAAATCTGCCCTGCTCTCAACACTGTGGTCAACGATCACGGTTCAGGTTTAACTGTGTGAGTTAGCTTTCCACCACTGAGCAAATACCCTCCCAAAAGCTATCTATGCAATTTACAAAAAGGAAAAAATAATTTACAATGACAGCAACTCTTACAAAGCCTTCACAGGATGACTGTTAAGCAATTCCACATCATGTACAGGTAATCATGATATAGGGAAGGACAATCTGTTATGATTTGCACAGGGTTTTTAGAATTACAATGACAAAACCCCAGGCCTTTCCTGGTCCCCCACATTAAATGGAACCCATCTAATTGTCAATAGGAAAATGCAAAATCTGCCTCTGCATGGCATGCAAAGGTAATGCCAAGTAAGTCCATGCTCCTAACAGCTGAAAAGCTATCGGTTGAAATGAGCATAACATCAAGCAGCTTAAAGTGTTACAGGCTTCCATAGAAAGCTGTGGAAGGTGGATTATTGATTCAAGACTCACAATAAGACCGTTTTACTTCAAAAAACAGATGAAGCAACAAGTGATTGTAATTGCACGCAAGTTATCCCATTCTTCTTTTTACCTTCCAGTACTCAATACACAGCAGTTAAGCAAAATGCCTGAAAAACTTTTGTGTCCTTTTCGACTTGTCTCTCTTCAGTTTTTCCATGTTCTGCATGTTCTCTCTCTAATCACCAGCTCTCACAAATGTTTGTGTCTCAGTTCTGCTGACTGAGACAACAAACAGTACACAGTATAATTTCATGGTGAAGAAAAAAAAAAAAAAAGTGTTTTGTATCCTAAAAGCACCCAAAAACTGTTTTCACTGCTTGGGATTTTACATAACTAAATATTCAGTAAGTCTTCAGCTAATGCCAGAGTATCTTAGGAAGCAAAGAGGAAAAATAAACATTCTCTTCAAAAACAGCACCAATAGTAATATGACAAATAATAAGCTCATACTATATTGATCTATGTTTTACATTCAAATGCCTTTATTCTGCCGAGTACTTTTTTACAGCTATCTCTACACCACTAAAAACCAGCACAAGGAACTTACAGAACTATTTTTCTTTCCTCTGCTGCAGAGATAAGCCTGTCTGCTGAGTCACTGCCCTTAAGACTTACAAGAAGATATACCAGCATCATTTGCTGGAATATTAATCTTGGCATCCTGCTAACGTGAATGGTAGTGGGAAATTCACCATTTTTAAAAATGGGGAAAAAAAGCTCAGCTGGGAGGGAGAGGTGAAGGACTGAAAAATAACATCCCTCTAAGTACCTCACATTAAACACCTGCATTTGTTTATACAAAAAAAGTCTTTTTCATGGAGCAACAATGCAGGTTTTAGATGGCAACGTAAATTTAATAAATGTGTCCCCTAACAGCTGCCATCAACAAAATTACGCTTTAAAAGGAGCTTAAAGAATTATATTACATATTTGGGAAGAGGAATAATATACCTTCTTCCTTAATAGATTTCCTTAGGAAACTGAGGGAACAAAAGTCAGATAATTTCTCTCCTGAATGGCAGTAATTTTTTTTCCATATTTTTCTTCAACTTTAAAAGCAGTTCATTTTTGAAAGGCAGAAACATGGCAAACCACAAAGAGCAGCAAGAGAGAGGCAAGGAAATGAAGAGACATTTCACATGGGAAAAGACAACACACTCTTATCTCACATCCATCAATCAACGCTCCCTTCCCTTTTCCCACTGCTTTCAGTGATTTTGTGCACAGGTTTAATGCTAAAAAATGCAGGAGTCAACAGGCATTACCTGGGCTCCCACTTCACTCACATCCAGCTACACCCATAACCTGTATGCATTTTCTAGTCAACTATTAATAAAGTGGAGGAAAAGCATGTTTTATCCAAGAAACACATATTTTCATGCTTTGTGAGAAGATTAAAAGTGCTAATATAAAATAATGCTTAATAGGAAAAGCTGGTAACAGCCCCATGTGGCAGCTGTATGAAAGATAACTCAAGAAGTTACTACAGAAGTTCTGGAATACGATTGACCCTGGTCTAAATCTACATTTCAAAAGCAAATCATAGCCTTTTACAAAGAGCATATCACTCTCACATTACTTCCTTAAGATTTGTATTACACCAGTTCAACAAATGGAAGGTTCTTTGTCTCAGTAATGTTTCATTCCAACCATTTCACTCAAACTAAATACTAAAATCAGAGATGTTACTGTAATCTTTCCACCATTTGCTGACTTTTGACAGAGTAGTCAATAATATTTTGTAAATTAAGGGATACACAAACAGGTTGGACCCTAACTTTATAACTCAGTCTAATCACAAGACAAGAACTGAATGGTGAGGAATGTGGCCATTTAGCATTTCACATGAACAAGAATTTCCCAAATCTGCTGTGTACTCTAGCTTGAAGAATTATGTGGCTGCACTTTGGTTATAACCTGGGTTAAATTCAGCATAGAGACCTGCAGAAGAGAGAGCCAGCAAACCTCCAAAGATCTTCCTCTTATCAGGGATTTTCTCCACAAACTGGGCTCCTGACTGGTCTGAGCCTTTGATCTGCACCTACATTTTGGCTTTTGATCTAGGATTTTACCCCAGGCCAATCTCTCCACACAGGCAGGTTTTCTGAGGCTCACAACACGTGTGTGACTGTGGCACCAGTTAAAGTAGGCAAAACACAGCCTTGCACACTTCCAGCCCCGACCTGTTCTTTATAAAACTCAGCAAGGGGTGGTTAAGGCTCTGCCATCATTATAACAGATGAGTATTATTTTATCATTAGCTGATAAACAGACCACACTACAACTCCTCACTACATCAGTGGAGCTATTGCCAGGACTAAGCACTGCCACACTGAAATGAATGTTTCCATGATCTTCCTAGAGCATAATGGGAAACATACTTAGTCTCCACAATCTTGGAAAAGAAACAAAGAAAATCTTTACTCCAAGTGGTAGGTTGACCTTTAGATTACAGGCAGAAGATAGTTTAACCTAAAGTAAGAAAAGTACAGACCAGATTGTTGCTTTTTTTTCAGTCAAACATCAAACACCACCTCTTCCATAATTCCAGTAGCTGAATTCATTCTGAAAATGCAACGACTGATTCTCCTATAAAACTGGTATTTCTATTTTATGGAGTGGTTTAGTACTAAATCTCATGCATCATAAATAAGTCTCAGACAGTTGATAATGATCTCATTTTTTTATTCAAACAGAAGTAGTATACCATGCTGATGAAATTATATTTTGTAATTGGATTACAGAGGTAGTAATTAAAATATACAATTGGGGTAAAAAAGGAAAGAGATGAAAAATTATGGCCTTACTCCTTGGGCTTATATTGAGCAGGCGGATTCCCATCCTGCCACAAAGCTGTTAATATTATCGCTTAATTAACTAATGCTAGTATCTCCATAATGAGTTTTATACTCTGATGAGAAAATTATACAGCTTACATATGATGCTAGTATAAAGTACATGGAAAACACTAATACAAAGATTTAGATGCTATCCCATTTCTGGAGGCAAGTGTAGGATGCAAAATAAAGTTTGTAACAGTCATACCTAAATCTCCAGCAGATTTGATGTCAATATTATCAAAACCGCTGCCAATTCGGACAATTATTCGAAGTGCTTTAAATTTCTCCAGGTCTTCTCGAGTTAAAGTTATAGTGTGATACATCAGTGCACCCACTGCTTCATTTAGTACCTATAAAAAAAATGGAAGAAAAAAATACTTATTTTATTTTTTTCTTTGACAGAATCTCAGCTTAATCTCACACACATTTCCAAGTATAAAAGTCAGTATAAGCATTAAACACAGATTCAGGGGTTTTCTTTAAAGGGTTGTTTCTCCAAATATATCCCAGCCCCTCAGTGAGCCTATTTCATTTGAAGTCTCCACTCTAGCATGATGGGAGCAGCTTCAAAAGAACTAAGTGATCTGTACCTGTGCTCTTAATAACGAGGGAAAACTCTCCTCATTCCACAGGAAATGCTCTGCAACAGTGACCCCAAGTACAAGTGATGCTGGACTGCATCTGCACACACAGCAGCAGCACAACACGGGAGCAAACACTCCCCACACACAGTGAGTATTTTATGCTTAGGCAGCTGACATTCAGCTTTGAATGGAGTCACAGAGCAGTATCTCCTCACAAACACAGTGGTACAGGCATTCACTGCCCTATTAAACCACTTGATACCTGAATGGAAAACATTCAGTGATCGCAAACCCTTCAACAACGGAGACTGAAATCGGTCAATTTACTCACAAGAACAAAACTGTTTGCCCCTCAGTTTACTGACACTGCAAATAAGCTCTCACTGATGGAAAACTGAATGTCACATAAATTGGTATTAACTGAGATGCCAAACTTGACGCTATCCAGGAAAATCCAAAGCCTCTGAGAAATAAGAAATTGCATGAAAGTAAAAACGCTGCAGAAAAACTCTAAAACTTGTGAGAGCACTAAAAAAGCAAAAATAAAAGACAGTCAGAAGGCCCATGGCAAGTTAAATTATGTTAGAGTGCATCCGACCTACTCAAGAGCGTTCAGGAGGAAGGGGTTTGGAGTAGGGAGAGGGAGAAGGGAACCAGCCATGCCAGCAGTTTTGAATTCTGCTACCAAACAGTGTCACTGCCCCACACAGCTGATGTAAATTTATTTTTCAGACAGCAGAGAGTATTTTCCTCTTTATATGCAAATTGCATGATTTTACTTCTTCAAAACACTTCCCTGTGCTTGTGTCTTCAATGCACTAGCTAATATCCTAATTGTCCTACAGGACACAAAACATGCACAAATCATTTCAGTAGCTAAGCCAGCTGTAATGACTTCAAGAGATTCCTATGACACACTTCACACAGAAGTTCTGCAGAGGCTCTAAACTTCTTATTCAACAGACTTTTGGGTCTGGTACATGTACAGATTCTGTCATCTGAATTATTTCTGCTCATATGAGCATTTCCTAGAGTACTGCACGATCAGTAAAAATAATCAACGTACATATGTTTTAAAAAACGATTGCAGCAAAGCAGTTTTGCACACAGAGAATTACAACTGCTGGAACCCAGGATCTGCAGCAGTATTTAAAAATACATAAAGAAAGAAATTAAAAGAAAGTAAAACCAGACTCCACAAAAATTAAAGAAAAGCACTTATTATGAATACTTCACAAGATTATTTATGCTATTTTAACATGTGTTTCTGGACTAAGAACTTCAGTTCTAACTCAGATAAAGACCAAATTCCTTTGAGCAGAATTTGCATTTATTAGTAAGAACTGCAAAAAAATTACAAATTACACATCCTTCAAGAATGCAGCTACAACATAATTCAAAGACCAGCTGTAGGCTCTGATCTTATAAAATGATTACACACACACAGAACTTGATTTTAATGGTGCAAACAAGTCCTTTGGAGATTACATCCAGCAGTTCCCAATCAGAAAGACTGCAATCACCAGAATGTGTTACCTTGAGCTGTTACACAGGGTTAATAAAAACCCAACACAGTTTATTTGGTTTGTTTCTCCAGTGACATTACATCTGGCATGGACCAAGCCTGAGGTCCCCTACACAAGAAACAGTCCCTCTTAGGACCAGAGAGCCCATCTAAAATGCCCTTAGGTTATTTCTGCTCCCACTAGAGGCTGAAATAAAACTGTTCAAGGATCTCCCAGCCTCAGTGATGTGGAAATTTCTTCAAATTCAGTTGCAGCACTTGTTGCCTCAAGGTCAAGTTATGATATCCTGGTTGTCTCCTACAAGCCATGTCCCCTGTTCTGTGCTGTATCATTTATTTTCCCCCACCTCTCTCCCAAGGTTGCTCTGGATGCCTGCGCTGTAGCAGAAAACATCATCTGTGTAGCTGTTGGATGAGTTAAAACTGAAAAGCTTAGAAGTTCCAAGGAAACATCCCTAAGGCTCTGTGACAGCCAGAGCCTCCTCTCCCACACTGGAAAAGGCCAGTGCTGGGTATATTTTGGGGGTGCAGAGCTGGCACTGCTTTAAGGACTGCATCCAGCAGGGGTTAAAGCACAGCTGAACTGGCTCAGACATTTGTGTTTTAGTACCAGAGTGATTCACTTTGGGAAGCAGATTTTCATTTCATAATCATGCATATTTTATTAACTTAGCCAGTCAAGACTGGCATTTGGACTCTAAGAGCACTGGTGTGGACCCATTATGACACATTTTTTGGGCCCATCTAGGTTATGGCTTGGCACTAGGAGGAGATAGAAAAGTACTGGAAAGCTTGGGAATGTGTTCAATAAAAAGGAAAATATTTCCTAGCTATAGCTTAATGCTGACACTAGCCATTTCCACAGGCAGTTATTTACCCATCACATGGGACATGGAACAAGCAAATGCAAGTGACAAACCTTTTCGAATTTCTTTTTAGTGACTGAGCCTCTCCTAGGATTATAGGCTAGTTAGAAAGGAGATCCACTGCTAAAAATGTAATACCCCTGCAAGTACGTTTTATCACATTAATTTCATAATTTGATTATGTTACTGGTTTTTGCTACTGGACATGTGATCAAAATATGCCAAAAAAGGCAGAAAATAATAGCAGAAAATCTTAAGTCAGAAAAATTCAGCACTGGTGAATGTTAATAATGCCACTTAGATTAAAAAAAACCAGTGAAAGTTTCTGTATTTTGGAATTATTTGCATTAATTATATTCTCAGTCATTCCATATATTAAATGCACATAAGGAAGTCTGACAAGTTTTTCAATGAGTAAAATCAAAACTTGACCTAAATCTGAATATAACACATAAAACTGACATCCAACATAACTATCAACAATTCCAGAAAATGAAATGATCTTTAGAAAAAAGTAACTGTGCATAGGAGTAATTTACTGATGCTTTAACAGAAGAGATGGATGCACTGAGAAAATTAGGGAGAATATGTGATTTTTCTCCAACATTTTCCATAATGAACTCGATGGAATTTTGAACAAATTCAAGAACAATTTTATTTCAAGGAGAATGAACTTGTGAGCGAGATAGCAGGCAAGGCAGAAATTCCAGACCAGCCTGAGTATGTGGCAGTCAGACCATGCCCTTTGATGACTTCTTGTGAGGAAAGGCAATGGAAAAACCTGACAGAAAATGAGCAGAGTCAGCTGTGTTCCTTCAACAGCCATTCCTGCTTTCACCACACTGCAACTGTGCTCTCTGGGAAGAAAGGATCCGAAGCAAAAGCTGAAAAGTGGGACATGAGTTGGCCTCCTTCTGTTACCAAATGATTTTGTAGCTCACCTGCCTGATTTCTAGGCCTTCTGACTTGCTTCCAGGTGAAACTACAACTCACTGCTGAAAGTCTTTTTCATTCCCTATTCCATGAGCTGACAACTTTTCCCATCACAACAGCTTGGACAGGTCTTTCTGCTGTTCTTCAGCCTCCAAATGACTACTCTGCTTTCACAACCTGCCAGGTCATCAGGGCTCTTAGGGAACAGATGACACAGTAGTAGGAGACATTTCTATTTCAGAGAATTTATCAAATCCTGAGTACTGATTACCCAAGGTTGAAATCCTTAAAAATGTTTTCCCATCTACATTTCTTCCCCCTTCTTTCAGCACCACACTATTTTAGCCATCATGCCAAACATCACACAGTCACCACTGTGACACACACATCTCATTATCTGCGGAAGAACTCTGAGCATCTAGCTTACTTTCACAAAAACATACATCGTAACATGCTAAGAACTAAACAGCAAGGCCTCTTCTTGGGGCATCTCAAGACATTTCTATAGATTTGACCATGAGAGGCTGATCCCAGACACTCGTGGATCAAATCTAGAGCACAGAAACATAACACAGTACATAAAATGCCAAACTACTTCAATGCAGAGACAAATATATATATATAAAATTTAAAAGTTGAATATGACAAAGTGTTCATCTTAAAAACAAAAATCATCACTAGAAAGTGCTGTATTTAATCTGGTTCTAGAAACTACAAAGTGTTGCATTTCTTGGACTTGAAGTTTGATGTGTCATCTCTAAAAAAAATATGTTCCAGTGTCACCAACAGACTTGAGATATTTTGCACATTTGGGTGGAACAAATGTACTTTACCAAAACGGAGTAAGCCTTGCCTTATTTCACTTGCAAAAAGCAGCTGCATGTTGAATTTGTAACCAATAGTCTGTCACATGGGGAAGGCTGCAGAGACTCGGAGCTGCTCTCAAAGCCTCCGTACAACACTGCAAACGGTCCACATGAAACCACCACCATTAAAGCTAAAAAGAAAAGCCAGTGTGCTCAAGTGGTATTTAGTGGCTCTCCAAAGCTCTGTTATATTGTGTTGCTTTTTACAAATTCTTGCTTCTCTTTACAAGCTCTCAGCTCCCTGTTAGCTTCCTATGATCCATGGTGCCGTCAGTAACCCACCTATTTCATATAAACTTTACCCAGCCAGGGTACTCTCTAGTGAGGACCCTAAACATTAATACTTAAGTTTATACTGTCCATAAATACAAGTATAAATATTTTACACAAACATAAACAAAACTTACTTGCAGGTTCCTGGAAACACACTCTCTAAAAGCCTATATATCCATACGCTGTATAAACTACATATATATACATGTGACATATATATGAGATAGTGTAGAAATACTAGTAGAAGACTAGTATTTCTGGTCTTCTAAACATAAACATTAAAAAAATATATATACATACAAATAGACATGCAACTACATATATAACCTGTAGAGTTTATACACAACTTCCTTTTAAATACTAGATTGAGGCCAGTTTTCCAAGCCAGGATTTACTGACCATTACATGCAGTTTTAATGACAGAAGTCAATTTGAGAATATAGACTAGAAAAACATTTTTACTAAATACAAGGCTTCAATGAAAAATCTTTAACAGGAGCCCTGTGCATTAGTTTGTTTATTAATAGGGCCGAATTGCATCTATTCATTAGGCTGAATTCAGGGCCAGCCTATCAGACACTACAATGGATTGAACCTCTATACCAAAGGATATTATGGAGTTATGGAAGTCACTGGTAACAACTCAACCCAGTTTTTTCCAAAGTCTTTCATAAAGAGTCTGATCCAAAGCTCATCAGTTTCAGAACATTTACAAGGTTTTGGACCAGCTCCGAGGTGACAACTTACTCCCAAACAGACGGTATTGTTCAGAACAAGGCTGCTTCCTTTCAATCTGTGTTCTTTGAGAATTTAAATCTGATGGAAAACTAAAATGCTCCCACTGCATCATGAATATAAACAGCACTGATGGTGTAAACACAAGCTTTACTGCTAAACAAAGAACTGGAAGCTTGAAAAATTATCTCACTTAACCATTGCTGTAACAAGGACTAATCAAAGAGCTGAACAACAGCGCCATTCTGAATTTGTCTGTATCAGTTTCAAAAAATTTGTCACTTTTCAGCTCCTTTTTGAAATGGTCTTTAATAAAACTGCCATCACTAGAACTGTTTCTACATTTAATTCCTACGTAAAAGTGTGACAGAAAAATTTCAGGTTCTGTTGAACAGGAAGTTCAGCTTTAAATTCTTTTAACTGAAAACTACAAATACAGAAATGTGGTATCCTTTTGAAAACTATTTTATGTTGTGCTCAGAAAACAGGAGTCAAAGGATCTGACACATTCTACCCCACTCTCTGCTAAGGCTGGGGCACAGGTTTACCCAACAGACTCCATCCAAGGACTACTCACTGCTCTTCTGCTCTTATCAGTGTTCTGGGTAAATGCTTGAGGCTGTAAACCCAACCAGCCACACTCTTTTTTTAACTGATTTGCAACAAGATGTAGCAAATCACATAATTACAGAAAAAAAAGAATGAAAAGACGTACTGAGCTTCAAATAAATCCTTGACTTCTTTCCAGCCTGTACATTTTGTTTTAAAATCCATTCCTAATCAGTTGTGCTTCCTGTCTTTTCATCTGGGTTTGCAAGAATCACTGTTTTCTCTCTTCTTGGTTGAGATGCCTATTACGAGCTCTTGCACATTGTTTACATTTATCCCTCTCGATCTACACAGCACTTCCATGTTACAGAACACACAGCAAAGGTCGGGAAGCCCAAAAAGCCAATAACATGAACTCAAAAAAATCTTAGGCAACACAAAAACCTCAAGGGTGTGCTTGAGTCTGTTATGCCTTTAAAGGTACAGAAGTGGAAAAGAGCAGCAATATTGCAGGAATCAGAGTGCTGGGTAGGCTGCCAAGGAGCTAGGAAAAGCAGGAAACTGTGAATGGCACTGAAACTAAGAGGGATTGGGAAAAAGAGGCAAACAGACAAGGGAGCATGAGATAGCAAAAAAAAGAAGGTTGACCTGGAATGAGGATGGAAGCAAGCTAAGGATTTTTAAATACTCTTTTTCAATGAACAACTGTATTTTTGGCAGAATAAACCCAAACACTGTGTGCACTTGGAAGC
The DNA here is from genome assembly GCF_029207755.1 of Chamaea fasciata. NCBI lineage: Eukaryota > Metazoa > Chordata > Aves > Passeriformes > Sylviidae > Chamaea > Chamaea fasciata. Next base: position 6,821,752 of record NW_027094091.1, on the reverse strand, counting down.
AGTCTTAGATAGTTACTGAGACAACTTATTTACACACCATTATTTGTAAAATAAAAGCCAATTTAAGCACAGTGAGTAACTTTTATAGACAGTAATGCAATCTCTAATAAGAAATTTAAACACTGAAATCTTAAAATATTTTTACCCTAAATGACAGAAGTTTTCTGATAGGATGCAATGAACCGAACTCCCAGTTATGCCATGATAAGAGTTTGACAAACGTAATGCTCAACTTCACACAGCCATATGAAACATCTACAATAAAACAGAACTTAGGGGTTAAGGGATAAAAACATCTATTGCAGCCTTGCAGACTGGCTTGAAAATAAACTGCTTTTTCTAGGGAGAATGGGAAACAAAGAGACAAACAAAAAACTAATAGAACCTTACATGAGTAAATTTATGAAGAAGTGTAATAAATGTCCTCTAACTACAAAGTTATTTCAAAACATTGGGTCACTGTCAGGAAAATGTCAGTATTCAGTTAAGCATTGGCAGCTTGATTTTTCAGGAGGAGGGAAATGTATCTTTACCATTCAAGTTGCTTTCCAAAGCAGTGGAACAGGGAACAAATGCTTTGACCTGAGATGAATCATATGTTACTACTACATGTTACTATTTATTTATTACTACTACATGTTACTATTTATTTGCAACTTTAAAACTTGTTACTTATTTTCCACAGTTTAATCTCCTCAGCCATAAAAAGTGATTGACGAATGAGTGTTTGGCAGAAGGGCATTGCTACAGAACTGCAACTCAGGAATTACCCAGTTGGAGAAAACTTTCTTGAATGAGCACACACAGTAAGGTATTTGCTAAAATCCTCTTTTGACCCTGTACACAAACAGCATTCAAATCCTCATTTGTTTTCCACCTTTCTTTGTGTTAAAATCTCTCAGCCTCCTTGTTCCTCTATGAAAAACTATCTAGCTTGTACTTTGCTGTCTCATAAGCAACGATAAATTCCCCTTTCCACTCTACTTCCTTGAAAAACTGAAAATACAGTATTTTAAAGCACTGTCTTGTCCCTGAAACTCTCATGACCAACAGAAATCCCTTCTGCAGGTTCCAAAACGTTAATTTCTCAAACTCTGACTCCTCAGAACCCTGTGATCAAGGCTCCCCAACTGTGCAAGCTGAGTAAAGTTACTCTGCAGGTCCATTACACATGAAGACTGGGAAGTTTTCAAATCCTTGCATGTGTTCTCAAGTTAGGTTGACATTCACCACATTCTCCACACAAATTTTGGGTTAGCATTTGTTTTGAACTCTTCTGCACTGACAATTCTCAGTGCACAAGGCTGCCTAACACAACCTGCACAATTCCTTGGCTAAACAAAGAAATCAGAAAGTTACCCACACAGACAATCCAAAACTTGAGGTCTTTTCAGGTAAAGGCTGAGGAACAGAAATGTTTCCAGGGAGCATTTTGAGATATCATGTAGTAGTATTTGCCTAGAAGTAACTGTCTCCATGAACCTAATTCAGTAGGGAAGCAGAGGGACAACATCCAGCCAAGGACACACTAAAGCACAGCTCACCACAGGCACTGTAATAACACATCACAGCTGAAAACGCTGTTCCGGATCATTAAAATACTTGCATTTCCTAAAACACCTCAGCTGTCTCTCTTAAACATTACCTTTTCATGAATTTCTTGTGTAGACTGAGCATCACAAAATGCCACTGTGGCTACATCCTTCAGAATAGGCATTTCTACTGTACAGTCCCTGCCATCCAGCAACGCTACCAAAGGGCGCGGGTGCATGGGCCCATTCATGATCGGAGGTCGAATGCCTGCAAAGAAACAGAGAAGATGTGTTATTCAGGCCATGCAAATGTGATTAAAAACAGGTTATAGCTAGTCTTGTTTACTCTGATGGCACAAAAAGATTTCAAGGACTGAAGCTAATAAAACAGGAACACGTTTACACTCAGCTGTCAACCAAACACCGAAGACCTTACAAAGAACCGCCATGGAGGTTCAGAAGGCTGAACTTTGAAAGATGGACAAAGCCACTGAGGAGTGAACAGTCCAGCTGCTTTTTAAAGGTACATCCTTACTGCACTAATAAGGAGTGTCTGTGCAACCTTATTCAACCTTTAGGTTTTGACTGGATTCCACATCTTTGTGAGCTCTAGAAAGAGTGAGAAATATCTTGCCCAGGCTTGCAAGCAGAGTGGAGCTTATGGAATATCATAAGCAACTCAGCGAGGATTTCAGTATTCAATTTACATATATAATGATGGTTCTGCTGACATTAAAATTTAACTTAAAAAAGCCTACAACAGCAAAATTTTCCATTTACTGAGGATCCAGTGTCCAAGTTTACAGGCAAATTGCTGATCTATGTAGGTCTCTTTAGACTTTAAAAAGTTTTACCAAACAGTTCTATGTAGCTTAGTCAAACACATCATACTTAATCCACCACTGAAAACTCTTACAAAACATGAAAAAAAAGTCACTCCCTAAATCAACGTCACACTCTGAACACTGTGGAGTGACAAAGAAATTCACGTCAAATATCTGCGAGAAGGAAAATCAGTCCAAACTGAAGACTTAATTTACATCCTCTTTACAGAGTCTGGAAATGAAAAATAATCCGTACGATATTTAGAGAGCACCTCTTTAACAATACAGTTGCTATAAATACACTGAAGTACTCAAGGGAATAACATTAAACCATTACATTTACAAAAAGTAGTTAAGCATGGGTGGGAAAAAGGACTTCCTGAGGAGATAATGAAAAGCAAAGGGAACAGTAAAGTACATGATCTTTTTTCCTCTTTTAAATAAGTTTTAAGCACTGCAAAGTGAATCAGGCTAGATATTTCTTCTATACAAATTTCAACACATTTTTTGTTGCAGTGTGAATTTTAAAACATAGCTTATTTGCTTGATAATCCAAGTTAGTCCAACACCAATGCAAATGACTGAGGTGCCCCAGTTAACTTCTACAAGCAATCCTTGCATCTAAAGTCCCAGCCTGTGTCAGAAAGCAAGTCCTGAAAGACTGGTATCTGCACTTCAAGTGGATGGAAAATCAGTAGAATCCCAGCTGTGCAAGGTATCTGATGAAGAAAACCAGCTGCTGGGAAGAGAGATTTTCACAACTCAACAAAAACAGCATGCTAACTTCCCCCTGGGACCTGCCTCAGGTCTGGGGCTGAAGGACAGCTCCAGAGATGCTGCCTTCACAGTCCCTCTCAATGGCCTAGCCTGAACGCAAAAATTCCAGGTCCACTCCTAACCAACTCAGGGTAGTCCAGTAGCCCTAAAATGTAGCATTTAAATTTTTTACCTATTCAAACAGTTTTTATACCTGAAGACAGGAGAACAACAGTCACTACATTTGGTTCTTTTCTGTTCTACTTCCAGCATGTCCCCACATCGGATGATACCAATGGACTGACTGACTCTGCAGTATTCTCACAATTTTTCAGATGGGAAAAAACACCCACCAGCAAAGTTTCCCATGGAAATTACACTCTGTTGCAAAAACACCCACTCCTAACCTCTCCTATGACAGGAAGGCTTAGAAATGCTTCTGGTACACATTTTTTCAGTAATATTCAACCATCAAAATGAACTGGGGGCATTAATATGTAATTTTTGAAAACTCTGCACCTTGACAGCTTACTGTTCATACCTGTTTGAACCAAACATGGCCACATAACCCTCATACAGACATTTTTACAGAATAAGCTACATACCAGTAATGTGGTACAGGACACAAACACTAGAATATACAACATAAAAATACTTAAGTTATTAATAGAACAATTCTATCCCTTAACCAGGATTTAATTATAAAACTCCACATTAAATTTACTTAAAACACTCTAGGACAAATCATGTTATAGACTTGCTCACATTTTTTTTTAAAAAACAGTACATATAAAAGCATTAATAAAATGCAATTATGCCTAGAAACAAATGCAAAAATGACATTGCAAGACCTCTTCATTTTGCTTAGAGTAACTGTGCTCACTCAACAACTGAAATGTTATGGTCAGGGTCTTGTCAGTACAGAAAAGCCAGAACTTCCATAACAAGTCTGAATGCTAGCTAAAGTATATATATATAAAAAAAGAAAACAACAAAAAACCCCCCCACAAAACCCACCCCAAAACAAACAAACCAACCAACCAAAAAAACCCCAAAAAACCAATCCACCCACGAAACTCAGAAGTTCAATACTGAAGTTGTTGCAGGTGAATGAGGAAAAAATACGGCACAGGTGATTCCCTTAGAGCTACAACTAAAGCACCGCTGTCAACAGCAGAGCACATAGTCCAAACTGAAAAAAGTAGATGAGATTAAAAACTCTGACTTCTAAGAAACACTTTCCTGATTAGAGCTATCTCAAAAAATCATTAAATGTTACAGCACCAAACAGAACCCTTTCAGATAATGATTTCTCTAAAATACATAAAGGTGTGGTCTGACTTTCCCCTCACATCAGTGTAGCTAAGATTTCAACCAAGTTACTTGTGTAACTTTGGTGCTAAGGGGAATGACAGACCAGGTCCCAAAGCATAGGAACCGAAGTCAAAAAAACAACCAGAAGGACAAATCCTCCCTAAGAGAATCTAAGGCTTTTCTAAGAATCCTCAGAACTCAAATACATCCAGTGACCTTGACCACGAAAAACCCTACAAACCTTTGCTTGCCAAAATCCTTTCTGAACTTCAGCACAGACTTCCTGTTGCACAATCTTTCTGCCTAAATATCCTGCCACTGAATGGCAGGCAGTAACTCCCCACTTAGGTTAACTTACAGGAACTTCATCACAGTGGCAGTCACTATTTACAGTTCACATTTGGGAAGACATGGCTTCACTATGAATCGGAACCTTTTGTACAAAAAGCTTCCTCTTCCACCATTGAGATACGATCTGCCTGGTTTTTATCTAGAAATGCCACACTGCACTGTGCCTTTGGCTTTGCAGGAGACCCTCAGAGAGGCAGCAGAAAGCAATGTGTATTTAAGAGCAGTATTTTCCATGCATTTACAGTGAATAACGCAACTCTGTGCCAGAGAGAAGTAACTGTAAAGCGGTCAGAAGTGACATTCAACACACCAAACGTGAAACTGATTTTAAAAAAGTAATTTCACTTAGCTAGCTTATTTAAGTATTATGGTATAGCATTTCACATTACACAGATAACAAAAATTATACCATCCACCCCCACATCCTATAAACTTTGTTACAGGAAAACAATCTCAGTTTATCCTAACTCAAGACTTTCAGGAACCCCTACCAACCTGACATTTCTTAATCTGAGCTTGATTTCCAGGGTCATGAATTCGATTTCTCAATGCTTTACAATCTTCAGTATTCTGAGGCAAAATAGCAGCCTGTCATTCCATCCTCATTTCCATGTCTTTAATTTTTCTTGCAGCCTCCTGTAATCTTGAACCAAAGCTTTTATACTTCTTATCCACTGCAACCTCTGTAGCCTGGATGGTGTTCAAATTTTTACTAAAAATTAAACACAAACAATACATTAAAACAACATTAAGGGTCTGACTCGTGCTCACAGAAAGCAGGAAACCCAAAGTTAAAGCTTCTCACTGCATCTGTACCCTTCCCCCTATGGCTGCTGTCTTTCCACCACACCTGCTGTGCTGCCACTGGCCATTAACATTCCAGGGAAACCAGTGGAGTGTTAAGACACAGGACAGCAGGTGTATTGTAAATACACCTACCTGGAAGGGTCAGCATCACTCACATGGCCAAGGCTTTGCCTGGGTGAGCAGGGATCCAGGGACAGTGTGTGATCTCCAAAATCCCCATGCTGGAGGGCCAAGAGGTTCAGTGGGTACCAGAGATGGAGTGAGAAGCCTTAACTCTGAACTTGATGGTTTTGCTGGGTGTAAGTCAGGCCCTTAAGGTTATCTAAATGTATTAAAGAAAAAACCTAACACTTCCCCAACAGTTCTAATCCAGCTGTTAGTCTGGGGTTTCTGCCCTGCCCCCATGTGGAAATAATCTGGTGGGGAAGCTCTTATCCCAGTAATAGCTACTGTGCCAGTGGCTGCTGGAAATTTTCTAAATTAATACCAGGTATAAGGTGCAGAGACAGACAGAGCAGCTGTCCTTAGGCAGCAGCTAATCACCACGTGGCTCACAGCACAGTGCCTTTGCACAGCTGCAGTCTGGACTAGCTCTCCTGGAAAAAAAAAATCTATCAAAACCTCTTTCTAGCCCAGCTCTTATGGAAATAAACTTGGGAATTGAAAAACCAGTTTTCAGCTGCAGAACCTGAGAGGAGGCCAGCCCGGTGCACAACTGACTGTGGGTCCCACAAACAAGGGGATTAACCAGCTCATCATCCAGCTTTGTGACCAAAACAGGAATGGAAGGGCTGTGAATTATTTTACCTCCACACCTTTGACAGCATGGGGACTTAAAAGTGATCAATCAGACCAACGTTGGTACAAGATGTATTTTTCTGAACTGGGAAGAAGCTACCTAAGCAGGGTAGTATCCTCCTCCCTCCCACATCCAATCTGCATCTCCCGCTCCTTCAGCGAAGGGGCATTGCTTGTGCTACACTCCGAGGGGGAAGAAGCCAATGCCATCAGGCATACTCAGGTCTGCAGGGTAAAAAAACTCTCCCTGACATAATCCTGTTAAAATGTATTTCAAACTTTCTGTAAAACAACCTTTTATGGTACAAACTGACAGTAACTGCAGCAATCACTCTGCCCAAATACCGGAGATCTCCAAGTATGCTGCCACGCTTTACTGACATTAGAAAATGTACTGAAATGCAAAGCTATCAAATTAATCATCAACAACGTAATTTTCACATTTTTCTACTGCTGATCAATGTAACACCATCAGGCTGAGGAGTGTCTCATATCAGGCATACATGTTAAAAGCAAAGGACACTGTCAGGTTTGTAGGCCCAAAACTTGACCTACCTTTCATTTCCTTAAATCTGTTTGCAAAGTCCATGTAATTCTTTAAATGTGCTTTTCTTTTTTCAAAACAAATGCTTCAATTCTTTTCTCTGAAAAATACATCAATGCCAAAAAGCACAACACTGATCAGTAACCCTATAATCACACGCCAAGAGGGACATGAAATGGAAGAGAGCAGCCTGGCAAGAGTGTTCCTGTCACTGGGGATTCTTACAAGTGCAAAGATTAAATGAGGAAGAAAAATCCTTTGACAATGCCCTTTTCAAAGAATTTGTGGTAAAAGACTTCCTTTACACACTGTAAAACATCAGAGTGATTTACTTTTTTAACAAAATGCAAACTACTGAAAAAACTCATCAATATTTACAAAAACAAGACCTGAAAATGACAGGTTGGACATTCAACTAATTTGTAGCCTTGCATATGGAACATGAGACTAACCCCTTTGGCATTTACCTTTATTTTATATTCTTACCTAGGTGTAAATTCAGTGAGAGCTGTCACTTATTTTCCATAAACCCTCAAAAATTTGCATTATTTTCAAAAATAAATGCTAGTATTAATTCAAGGAAGGAATGAGTTGCCAAACAAAAAACAGCCTCCTCATAACATGAACACAGAAGCTGTTATGAATTAGATTTGCCAATATACACTATTAAAATCCCTAGAAATCCCACACTTAAAGACGTATTTTAACGTCCCTGACCCATCATGCATTTTTACATTTTGGACCATTTTGGTGGACTCATTGTTTTATGCACCATGACCCCAAGTTCAAGATACTGAGATTCAAGTTGAAGCAAAAGTCTAAGAGCAGTCAATTAAAAGTACGGTTTTAAATACAACTCAGGTACAAGGATCAGTGAAATGGAAGCAAGAAAAAAAAAGCATTTATCATCCTTCAGTATTTTGATATTCAGCATCTAAATATGCTGAATATGCAACACAAAAATCTCATGATTCCATGAGAATCTGAGTCAACACTTTTTGCTGCTGCCTTCAAGACAAGCAGGATGCAATTTCCTATGATTTGGGATGTAGGATTGGAGGGAGGCACAGAGGAGAATACTTTTAAATAAAGATCACCAGCAAGGGACAAAAGTGACAGCCACCCTCAGAAGACTGAATTAGTTAGCAGATTAAATTTAATTTCCTCCTTTTCTCATCTTATTTAATGCTTCTAACTGTATTTTCTCAAGATTTTAGGAACCTGCTGCAAGGCTTATTAAAATTTAGAGGAACAATTCCAAACTGATTCTCCAAGTAACTTGAAGCACGTGTGCAGCCCCTGTGGAAGTCCCCAGGGCTCAGAGGTTAACGCTGAGCTCACTGGGACTTTACTGGAAGCACACAGTGGATGAATGCTGCTGGTATCTACGTTTTTTATTTACCTGAACTCAGTAAGAACAAGTCATCTTCCTTCTTTTCTTTTTAATTTGCAAGAGACCAAGAAAAATACAAGTGGTTTCCTGTGCTGTGTTGACCCACTGATGTGCAGAGCAGTCACACCCAGCCGTATCCTCCTGTTGATCGTGGAGGTTGAAACGCGCCCAGAGCTCTGCAGGACACTCACGGCTCATTCCTTGACACAAAATATAAACCCAACACCACCACTGGGGAATGACCAGCCCGGCCCACGGCCCTCCACGTGTGTAAGATTTCTGCACACATCACATCGTAATTTCACGACCTGTGAGAAATGAGCCTGGGCACCTGAGCAGCCACTACAGCAGACAACACAACAGTCTCAGCACAAACTACTGAGACTACTCTCGTGCTTGATTTTCCCTTTTGGTACAATCAAAACAAAATAAGGCAATGAGTTCTGTTTAGAAAATTCTGCATTTCTCTGCTGTTACTAGAACCTGAATCATGATTTCTCATTACTTTTCCATACTCACACAGCAAGGCAACTTGCCATTCTCAGGACATTATTCTGACAACCACAAGGACACGGGGTTTAACTGCGCTTTTAATAGTGATCACTAACCAGTCTTTTTTTTTTAATCCAGTAATTTTGCTCTTACTTGTCTAAGATCTGTCAGTGTGCACACAAAATCCTAAGTACCTGTCAGGGTACAAAAACCCAAACATTCCACAAGGCACATCTTGAAAGCCTTTGATCAGAAATAATGTTCAGTTAAGGAGAAACAAAATAATCTGGCAACATTTTCCAGTACTACACATGTACTTCAAACATCAGTGTGAAGACTGGAAGTATTTCACATCTGTCAAAAAATTACTCAAATTACATACTTGGAGCATGCTGTAAAGATATGCCTAATCTTAACTAACACTTTTGAAAATACAACCGAAAACAGTATGAATCACACCTATTTAATGTAAAATAAACAAGCAGTAACAGCACTATGCACTATGGTAAAATGTTTTAATTTTCCATCACCACTTAAAAAGCAAAACAAATGACAATATTCAGTAACGACTATATCAAGTACCAAACCCAAAAAGTCTAAGTATCTGCAATAAAACACACATAAAAACCAACGTTGCAGCAGTGTTGTTTTCAAGTAACAGATACATGAAAGCAAACTCCAGAGAAAGGCAAAACATTATAAAGGACTGAGCTCTCCTCGGATGTGTCTGTGCACAGCGACTATTAACCTGTTTCAAATATTTTTAGCTTAGTAAGTAGTAAGTGAAGGAAGTGGGAAGATAAATAAACTGGCAACAGTGGAGCTGTCCTAGTTCAGTTCACTTACATCAATCTCAGATTCTGAGACATTCTGGCTAAGGCTGCCAATCCTGTTAGTTATTCCACAGGTTTTTACGGTGACTGGAATGCCCCTGCCCACACACGCTGTGGCAAAAGCCACAAAAAACTACTTGGTCACTTACAGGAGTCCCTGCAGTGAACTTGGGGAAGGACCTACAAATTAAGACCCAACGAACTTGAGAATTGTGACTCTCAGCAACCACGTCTGCCCACAACTATGGACGTCAATCTCCCAGTTACTGAAGGGGCAGCTTCTCCAGAATACAGAGCTGAGGGCATGAATCAAGCCTGCATTACAGACATTCCCACAGTGCACCATCCGCTGAGGATATATCAGAATATATCTCCACTTTCCTCTTCCCCCAGGACAGTGACCATGGAGCTTATGGCATCTGGGGCGTGACCCACCCTAACAAGCTCCCAAATCCTGGTTTAAAATACAACTGAGCTTATACTTCAGACCATAAACTTTATTGGTGGAATGGGTGGGACATAAAAAAAGAAAATTCCTGCTGGCAGAAACTGGAAAAACAATCTGTTTCAACAATTGCACTAGGAGCAGAATGATTAACTCCCCGAGCCATTCCAGTAATACAGATCATGCCAAGACTTACTAAAACACTTTCCACAGAAGAAGTGGTACTGGAGATTTTAAGGGCAATACTGAGAATAAATAACACCAGACTGCAACAGACTGGCAAAGGAGGGCTGTGCTGCACATCAAGTGCATCAGTGGCCTTTATCCTCACTCCTTTACCCATGTATTCAAGAGAAAGCATGCAACCACTGACTTTCCATTTTAAATCAAGTTATCAGAACTAGCATCTTGGCTGTGATTTTGATAGAAGTTCAACAGCTACATAATGTTAATTTAGAATGTAATTCCCTCAAGGAATGAGTCTTCATGTGCCCATGACATATGTATTTGAACTATGAAGGAAAATTCTCTCACCCAAAAATGTTACTCTTCTAACAAGTTATTTTATTCCAGCATGTTTGGGTTACTTTTTTCTTTTGTTTTAAACCACTGTCTGAGCTGGAAACATGCTTTGGGAGAAAACGCCACTTTTTAGCTTTGTCATTACAACTGCTTTCAGAGTATTAATTTCACATTATGCTTTAAAGACACTGCCAAGAATTTATTACAACATAAAATTTCTGAATGCGGCCTGTGCTAATGGCTACGCTCTCTGTGCTTTTCTTGTATTTTAGATGTTGTACAGGATGCTGTCTCTGAGACAGAAACCAAATAATCCAAGTGGAGCCAACTTCAAAGGCTCCCTTTATTCCGATCCCAAACACCGAAAGCAATTTTTCCAACAGCACACCTGTACTTTGACCCAAGAACGTTAAACTACTACCTGGGACACTCCTTATTTTCCTTATCAAAAAGTCTGAAGATAAGCAAGTGTGGGGCCTTGGATAACCAAGTTATTTTCACAAGGTTTATTTTTTTTTCTTGAGGTCAGTAGAACACACTCCGTTGACACTAAAAATAACAGTATGGAAATATTTTACATATTGAACACTGACCTCTCCAATTTCTTTGTAACTCCTTAACTTTTTTTATTTTGGGAAAGCATCAAATGTGATACACTATCCTCTCAAATGAACATCATGATGCTGTGTGTCAGCAATCCTTACAGTGAAACACTAACAAAAATATACAGTGACTTGTTTAGGGATGGGAAGAAAGGAGGAAAGCTGGAAACTTTAGGACAGAGAGCTAAAAACTTGAACAAATATATACACACACACATAGTCCAGACTGCTAAGATGAGCATAATTGAAACAGGTCAATTCAACACAGGATTAAGGATTCTGGTAAATGAGGATAATAAAATTCCTCAAGTTACACTTGTTATGTTCCTCTGAAAACCAAAGCAACTCTGACAAACAGTAAACCTTTGCAAAGAGCTCCTTAAAGCTTTTTCTGTCTCCGTGTCTGGTTCCACCCACAGCCCCTGACCTCTGCTGTTCTCTGTCAATATTAAGAAAATGGCTGCTGATGATTACAAACCAGAGAACAGTGTTGCTGTAAAAACTGAGAAAATTTGGAGTATAGTGAAATTGAAATCCTGCATGTCTCATTCAGGGTCCTCTGCAGCTTAAATAATCAAGCTTAAATAAATAGCTTTTTCTAAAAAGATACTAATTTTGAAGGTAAGCAAACAGGATGTACAAAAAATGACAAGCTCACTGAGAACCAGCCAGTAACAACAGTCAAAGTGCCAAATAAAACAGGCAGTTTAAGGCAAAAGCCGGGTTTATGTTATCATGTTACATTTAATCATAATACAACCAAAGCACACGATGTAAGAGAGCTGTTCTACTGAGCTTTTCTTTAAGTAGAAATTTGAGTTTCAGTTACAAAGGCTCTGGTCTCAACATCACAGTTAAAACTGCACAGAAAAACAGTTGAAATTGGGAGTTATTTCCACGACTTGATGAGGGAAGCAAAATATTTCTTCCCACACATACCACATGCTGAAGGGGTTTAGGGAAGGTTTTTGAATGTTTCAAGATCTTTCTGATGGTGAAAAGCCAAAAGTGTTTAAAAATTACCTATATTTGCATTTTTTTCACTAGGCTTTATAGTTTCTTTTAGTTGCCGCAGTTTAACCATTTTCAGCTTGAAAAGGGTCCGTTCACATCCACTAAAATGCTTTGCAGATAATTATAAATTTTTCAGGGCACAAATCATGTTCTGTCTCTGTAAATTGCTTAAAACATTTATCAGAGCTAGAAAACATCAGTTACAGGGGAACTATTATATAAGGAGTTATTGAATCCATTATTAAGAGTTAGAGAATCTTAAGGCAAAATGGTACTCATCACTCTCAACATGGATTTCTTGCCACGTTCTCTCTCTATGTATTTTTGGTGTGCTTGAGTGCTTGTATTTTGGAAAATGCATTCACTATTACATTTCTCTGTAAATACAGTTGACATGACAGTTCGTAGTTTTATTCTAGCCTGTGTGGTTTAGCCTAAAAACAAACTTGCTCCAGCTCGTGTGTCCGCCAATGTGCAGGCAGAGACATTTACAAAATCTGCCCACGGCACATCTGTGCATCACACAAATGTCATTTCCCCCTCTCACAGTGACAGCCTAAGACTTCTGCAGTGACACACTTTGTGAAAAACAGACAATTACGAAAAATGGACCCCTTCTGAAACAAAATATAGACTGACAACAGCCGGAGAAGCAATTACATTGGTCTGATTTCCATTTGATTGGATGTAGTAAAAAAAATCCCAAAATAAGAAATCTTACTCTATGATTTTTCTACGGTTTTGAAATCAGAAACAGGAGGGATGTCAGTAGCAGGATAAACAGCAGCGTGCTGAAAGGCTGCAGGAGCACTCTATTTCTGCAAGCCAACAGGAAACACATTACTTGGAATTTTATCATTCAGAGATAATCAAACCATCACTGAGTTCATGCAAAGTAAACTTGAAACTCATTCCGTTGTTCAGAAAGTGGACATGGCATAGGGAAAGATGTTGGAAAACGAGTTTAACTGCTTCCTACCTGCTGTGACTTCTGAAAATTTGGGAGAAAATGACAGCTGAGAGCTTCCCCAGTACAATACAACAGCTACTGGATAACTCCCAGAAACCAAGAAACCATTATGACTATTTTCCAGAACATCACAGAAGAAAATGAAGTTTGAATCCTTGACCTTGAGACTGAGACAGAGTAACAGGTCTTCATAACACATTATTTTCCCTGTTTTCTGGATATAAAGCAAACTAAATTTGTGCAGGTGTGTCACCGCCAAAGTAAAAAACCAGAAGTTATTTATTACTTCTGCTCCCTTACTTTGGCTACAGCCACTGTCCTTTTGCTTATTAGGTATTTTGACAGCACAGCAATTATTTCAGAAGAAACTGTAGCTTTTAAAACATTTTCATCAATTTTTTCATTTGTTCTGTCCCTCTGGGTCAGGACTGTCACCCCAGTTACAAAAGGAAGACGAAAACCAAGTGCTGAGAATAATAGATGAAATCTGAAAAATAACTCATTGTGATGAAAATTGCACATCCATGAGTAGCCCAGATGAGAGTTATTTATTTCATCTGTACTGTAAACCAGATTAAAATAAGGTAAATTCAACCAGTGATTAAACAGGTGCTGGTCAATGAAGTAAATGCTTTAGGAAGAAACTCCACCTGTGCTCTGGTTTGTTTTTTGAATAATGAGTTAGCCTTATTTTCTTATAAAGTCTACACCATCACAATACATTGTGCAATGTGACCCTCGGGCTGTGATAAAATTCTCAATTTAATCAGAGCTATACATCCCTTAAAGCTTATGTTAAATACTTCACATAAAGATAATTAAACTTTTATGTCAAAAATATTTAAAGGACAACATGACTAGCAGCTTAATTCACTGGGAGGTCTGACAAGGACCCACAAGAGGACATGGGAGAGCTTTCCCCCTACAGGAAGCCTTTGATTTCAGTGAGTAGTCTGCCCACCTCCGGATAAATGACTCTGAGAAGGGACACCAGCCACATTCAACATTTCGTTAAAGAATGAAAAATATGTCTAAGAAGAGGCTGTGCTAATTACCGAAAGTTTAGTTCCAGAAAGAATATGAAAGAAGAGTTCAACCTACACCAGAAACATTACAATTCAGTATGGGAATTTAGTGAATTAACAGAGGGAGTTTTATCCTCAGTGTGTTTGTCTGCAGCCGTTCCTGGGCCAGGAGAGGGATGGATGAGGGAAAAACCAGTTCAGTGCATCCTGTCACCAGTAACTCTGCAGTACACCAAGACTGCTGTGGGACTGACTTTCTTTTCCAACAGATGTGTTGAGAGAATGAGGGTGGGGGGCTCAAGGGAGGAAGGAATGGTTTTATTCTGCATGATGAGATAGCGTCACACAGGAAGCATCGAGGCCCAGCTTCTCACAGCTGCATTATGATTAGTGAAAATCTGGTCCGTAAACTGTCAAAAAAAGCCTCATGTGATGTACTAAACTCTCTCAACCTCCAAGAAAACCACTGGCAAGTAACTACAAGAAAGCTCTGAACAGTTTCGGTAGGAGGGTTTGACATGAAGTGAAATCTTTCTTTTCCAAAGTTATTTGAAGAAAATATGAAATGCAAAAATATGGGGGTAGGACCTAGAGGGATTGGTTTGTTTTGTTTTACAGTTGTTGGTTTTTTTTTTTTTAACTGTCCAGAAGGAATGAGCAATATGGTTGCTGAGTAATGCCATGACATTCATAACACAGGGCAAATGGCATGAACAAAATATTGCTAACCTGCAGGTCTGTAGTGCTTCCACTGAAATTCGTTAAATGGGGCACAGACTTACAGCTTTGAAATTGAACTGTGTGTACTTTAACTTGGAGAATAAAGAAAAAGCAGTTCAGTACTACACCCAAACAGGCCAGATGAACTGACTGTTTATTAAACATGTAAAATTGAGTTATGAGCAGTACCAATTGAATTTATTTGTTTCGCACGCTCCCTAATAAATGGTTAGAGAAACAAAGTGTCTGAAGCCTGGAACAGGATAGAGAAGAATGAGCCAAAGTACATGAATTCAAATCTTATTTTTATTCTGCATATCCAATCTGTACAAAGTTCTTCAGACAAAGGTCTGGAGCTGTTAGGAATGAGATTAAATCTCATCCTAAAGAACTTGAAAGCAACTACACCGGAAACAAAAACTCTGCAACTGCTTATAGCAGATCTAAAGTTAGATAGTTATCAATAGTTAAAACAGTATTATTTCAGATAAAGTTCCAAATCTACATAAACGTGAACAAATACTAATAGCCTGATTACTTTCTGTGAAGCTGTGTGATAGAATTACCTGTTTTTCTCCCAGCAGCAGTCGCTGCAGGACACATTCACAGCAACATGAATACTGCTCCAATAACAATAAAACAGGCCAAGAATGTGTCTTTTGCTAGTATCGAGGTATTTCAGCAACTCCAAATTCCACTAACTGAAATCACAAAATATTAATGAAGTTACTCCTTTACTTTTGTCAGTACTGATCAAAGCAAATTTCTAACTTCTTTCCCCAGTGAAATGCAGTGAACTCTTAAAAGAAAACAGGGCACTCTGCCAATAATAAAAACATAAAGAGCAATGCCAATAAATACATTAATGAAACAAAAACTGGGTGGCATCATTTTGCATTATTAAGAAGTGCTGGGTACTTTCTGAGCATAAACTAAGTTTTGGTGTTAGTCTTTGTTTCACTGATTCTACTAAGTTACATGTATTAAACAAACTTATATGATAAGTACTGTCTTTCTAATATGGTGCACATGATGCAGTAATTTTTTTTTCTTGCTTTAAGAGTACATTTTTCCTTGTAAGACAGAAGGCAAAAGAATTTACATTGCATCGGAAAGCATGCATGTATTAATGATGGGGAATGATGACGAACATAAATGGTTTCCATTTTCATATTCAAAAACAAGTACCTGCAAATTAATGCTAAAAGCAACTGGCCTATAAAGGAGCCATGTTTCCATGCCAACTGATCACAGAAAGACATATAATTCAACAAAAAATGAATAACCTACAAAACAAGAAAATAAAGAGCAAGTAGAAGTGCTGGAAATCAAGACCCTGACCATACCCAACTATTTTACAAGAATAGCAAAGAACACAACTAAATTGCAATTTAAGATATGAACGGTGTGCAGCTAATGGCACTTCATCATTACAACACTTTTAAAAGCTGTCAGTCTCTAGTCAAGAAAAACAGGATCCAGAACACTTCTATTAAGAAGGAGGGAACATTTGTACAATTCTTACGGAGGTTTCACGGTTGGTGGGCATGAAAGCACAAGTTACTTTTCATTGCACATCTTTCATTAGGATTTTCCTTTCTTGTCCTTAAGGCCCTTGCTTTGTACCTCACTCACAGAGCTGTTCTGGGGTCCTGCCATCAGTCAGCAGTGTTGGATGCAGCGTGAGGCTGTCACTACCTGAGTGCTCATTGCAAAATCAGGCACATGAGGAACGAGCAGATCGGTATCTGCACACAGGCAGCTCACATGGCCATGTGCACGTATTTATCTGATGCCACTAAATTTTTCTATGTGTACGAGCAGAATTCAACTTCACAGCTGATAAAACCGTGCTACCACTAACAAAACTACAGCAAACAAGTTCATTAAGTTCATAAATAAAATCATGGGATATACAGACCACACATGTCAATTTCTGTATGGACAAACCAGACTTAGTTTAAGCAAGGAAACTTAGAAATACTGAATTGACAAAAATGCTACTGGATCAAAATATAACTAGTTTCAAGATACTGACATTTACATACAATAAAACCAGCAGTTTATATTCTTTAAACCTCAAGAAATAAATAACCCAAACTAAAAGGTCCATAAACCCTGTGTTCTAAATGAATACGAACTGAAGACAGGATAATAAATTTCCATTTCTTACTACGCCTTTATTTTATCAAGCAATAGTGCTTTTCTTCCCATTTAGCTCTTAAGAACATATTAAAAGTCATTAGAGGTTTAAAACAGATAAAAAATTATGGTTACAGAACTGGAAGTTGGAAACACCACCACTAATGCACTTCAGTCCATTTGAATTTTACTGTTTTGTCGCTTTCTGCATGAGTAGAGAATAGAAAATTACAAGTGCTTGTACCCACACAAGTGACTTTCCATTTATGTGAACACAGAGGTTACATGACAATGGGCCTAAACACTGCATGGAAAAATGCAAAGTTCACAGAAAATGATCTTTAGTTTCATTTATGAGCCTCAGTCTATGTAGGGACTTCAATGACATCAGTGGATGAAAGAAAATAATTATACAGCTATGTTCCAGCTTATCCAGATAGCATGAAAGATTAAGGGTTTCAGACTTTCTTCCTCTGTCTATTCAGAATTTACTAAGAACTGCATTTTTAGACGTGACAGTTGCTTGCTGCCCTTTTAAACAGGCACTGATTTTTCTAGGAAAAGTTTTGCCCTTTAAGGGTAAAACGTGTATGTATTCTAGTAGAAAAGATCCAAGTTGAAAAGTTTTTATGTCACCAAGATGCCTTTTTTTTTCTTTAATAAACCCCATGCTTACATCACAGCTCAGAAAACTATACAGTCAGCATTCAGCATTCTTGAAATTTTCTAGGTCTCACTACATTTCTCCAACCTTTCCCTAAGGCTGGGCACATCCAACTGACTGCATTTCTGCAGTTCTCGTACAAGCTGAAAAATGACAATTCAGCTGTGTGGAGAGGCCAGGATTTCTGCATCTCTCCTCATGTATAAACTATTGCTTTTAGGCTTATACACTAAATCCCTGTGTGGGATCCTTAAAGAAAAAAACTAATAAAAAGAAAAATTTACACACAGGCTCAAAACACACTCACTATTCCCAACTGATAAAACTCCATCTGTAAAGCCATGCACGTCACAATAACCTTTGTGGCATGCCAACTCTTCAGAAACTCCTGCACTACAAAGATATGAATTCCAACAGGGAAAAATGTATTTTAATAAATCCCTATCAATGTGCAATATTACAGAAGTTACAAAACAGCAGCAGCAACTGAAAGTTGCCTGTGCTGTGGCTGGCTGACAGTACCTGCACTCCCCGGCTCCAAGCTTCCCTGACAATTAATACCTGCTATGTTTTGGAAGGACCAGGAGCGGCAAAGCTGAGTAAGATGAAAGGTCAGTTCAGCTTCTCACACCTTCACCTCTTTTTATCTATTGTCAAAGAGTCTCTTCTGTTCTACAAACACCTATTTTTTGGAGCCTTCTGAAAGTCAGTTTTGCACTGATGACATCGTTTCACTACCATGGATGAAATCATCCACAGAGCACATGGATTTTTCACACAGCACTGCCTTGGGCAAGATCTTAAAAGGCAACAGAGCAGAAGACTCCATGTTATTTAAATATGAAGAGAAGAACAACAATGAAATAAAGAAAAAATAAATCATTTTCAACAGAGCAACAACTGGAAAGGCAAACAGCAACAGTTTCATATTCAGAAACACTTCTTAGCCTTGGCCAGCACTGTCTGTTTATATAACTGAAAGAAAGAATGCTGCCCTGAACTTGCCCATTATCCCACAGAAAAGGTATTGTGGGAATGTTAGCTTTTACCTGGCTAACTTCCAGATGCTGGCAAGAAAAAAACACACCCTTTTAAAATTTTAGTCAACTGAAAAATACTTGACATTTTTCACATTTTACAATTATTCCAAGTTATGTATAAACTAACACAGGCCTTGAACTAAATCCATATAAAATGGTCAAAATAAGATGATGGACTGCTGCGCAAAAGAAGGAATCGATGGGTCTCCCAGCCAAACCAAACAGCCAGTACTGTATTTCTCAAACCACAGTGGCTTTGTTGAAAGCAGACACATTTCTAGAATATCCGAAATGTTTGCAATGTCCATAAGAGCACTTGCTGGACAATGAGAGCAGGAACTAGAAGAAAGTGCCATCCCAATTTCAGGAATGCAGCCCGATGCCGTGATGCTGAGCGGGCAATGTGTGACCAAGATGTCGTTTGAAGCCTGCGCTCTGCCATATAGTGGACGAGAGAGAAATGCATCTTGCAATGTGTCTAATACCTGCATATAACCCATGACAGAAACTGCAACACAGAAGAATTACAGAATCCTTTAGACTGGAAAAGACCTCCAAGATCATGAAGGCCAACCTGACACTGCCAAGGCCATCCCTAAACCATGTCCCCAGGTGCCACATCTACACGTCTTTTAAATACCTCCAAGGACAGTGACTCAACCACTGCCCTGGGCAGCCTGTTTCAATGCTTGACAACCCTTTCTGTGAAGAAATTTTTCCTAATATCCAGTCCAAACCTTACCACATAGGTGTAAAGATAAGTAAGGTCTCACCTCAGCCTCCTTTTCTCCAGGATAAACAACTGGACACACTTCAGCATCTCAATGTCTTTTTTGTAGTGAGGGTGCAACAGAAACTCAGGATCCAAGGTGTGGCCTCACCAGTGCTGAGTACAGAGAGACAATCAGTTCCCTGGTCCTGCTGGCCACACTACTGCTGATACAGCCCAGGATCCCATTGGTCTTCTTGGCCACCAGGGCACGTTGTGGCTCATGCTCAGCCACTGTTGACCAGCACCCCCAGGTTCTTTCCCACTGGACATTTTCCAGGCATTCTGCCCCCAGCCTGCAGCTGCAGGGGCTTGTTGAGGCCCAAGGGCAGGGCCCAGCACTTGGCCTTCTTGAACCTCAGGCTCACTGATCCACCCTGCCCAGGTTCCTCTGCAGAGCCCTCGTGTCCTCCAGCAGGCCAACACTCACACCCAACTCAGTGTCATCTGAGGACTTGCAGAGAGTGCCATCAATCCCCTCACCCAGGTCATCAACAAGAATATTAAATGGAACTGGAGAGAAGCAAGCACAGTAACCATGGACTTGAGAAGACCCCAACACAAAATGAGCAAAAATCTCCTTTCTGTTTTAAACAGAAGGCATTTTTCTTGCTCTTTTCCATCTGGCACTTCAAGTAGCTGTCTTTACTTAACAGCCATCTCCTGAAGTTTTTAATAAGTCATACAATGTGCAAACTCAAACTGAAAGAAATTATTCCTTACTTCTTCTCTTCCGAAGTTCAACTGTTAAGTACAAATAGCTCACAGTCAAGTCCCTGCTCCAACCCTTTGCATCCCAGCAGGAGCAAGGGTACCCGGTGCTGACACACCATCCCCATATGCACAGCAGCACATGGAGCTGCAGCCTCCTCACTCACCAGTACTCTGCTGGTTCATCTGCACGCCTGTCCTGTCAAGCTAATTGGAGGAGTACAACTTCCCGATTCAAATCTACAGGAAGGGTTTTTACAGTGTGAAATTACATTTTTACTTTGGAGAAAGCAAGCCCTTCAGTCACAGTGGAATGTTTCGCAGGGCGTTGTGTTCAGTCAAGCCACAGGTTGTCTTTTTAATAACTGCATTTACCTTAAGCCAGTTCACAAATGAAAGCTCACTGCCTCCCAAACTGTTTCCGTGTGATAAAACAAGACACAAAAAAGATCAGCCAACCACCCACTCAGAGCACCACTAACTAAAGAATCTTACTCTCATCTGGTGCTATTTCCAACAGATCCTAGAGTGCTTTCCCAGGTAAGCTCACCATCATTTGCATGCAGAGAATGCAGGGTGGGACCAGGCATAGAAAAATTAAGTGAATTATCCCAGGTCACTTCTGAGGCTTCTCACAAATGTGACAGAACCACCATGACCATCTGGGCCATTCCACAGCCACTTGGGACATCTGCTCCCATGGCCATCACTGCTCTCCTCTCTCTTCCAATTCCCCAGGCAATTATTAGATCACATTTGCCCTGAGAGTCAGTGTCTGCACTTGATTTCAGTACCCAACTAAGATTCTTAGTGACCAGAAACTTCTTCTACAACAAACAAACCAAACCACAAAAAAAACCCCAAAAAAACCAAAACAAAAAACCCACCACCACCAAAAAACAACTTCAGGAAGGTGATTCAATTCTCATGTAGGACATTAAATTCCTAACACAGGTTCTTCAGTGATGTTCCTTTTATAGAGAGGTACAAATCCCACACAAAGCAGCTGTATTTATGCTCAAGTGCGCTCCAAAACTAGAAAACACATGCCTAACAATGTCATTGCAAAGTACAAAGTAATTTGGTTTTCCTGATTTCCAAATATCTTAATGCAAATGTGAAATAAGCTCAGTACATTTAGTCTCACTTTACTTACTTAAAAAAGAATTCAAAGGGGCTTTCACCAGCTTAACTAACTTGATTTAAAATCATACTTAAGTAAAGGCAAGCAGTTTCCCAGCTATTATATGGCTTATTCATGGACTACTTCTTTCACTGTGCACTCCTGTGATCAAAGACATCTTAGATCTAACAGGTGAGGTTATTTACTATTTATAAAAACATCCACTGTTTAATCTTCTTTTTAGAATTAGTCTTCTAAAATGAAAACTAATTTTTCTTAATTCTCTTTGAAAATCTGAGAGTGAAGTAGATGATTTTGAACATCATTCTTTCCTGCACAAAGAAAGGAAAATACCCTCCTGCCAATAAATCTTTAGGGCACTTCAATAGCTTCTGGAATTGTGTAAACCACACTTTGTAATATTCATCATTTCTATGAGAGAGTACCCCCAGGACAGCAAAAAACCCCAAACTTGATTTTCAACTTCTTAGGAGTTTTGGCTTTTTTTTTTCCCTTGACTGTGGGTCTAACAAAATAGTTTCTATTTACGTATTTGTAAACAGATTTTTTTTTAATGTATTTCTTTAAAAAAACAAAGCCACAAAGCTCAGAAAAATCACTAGCAGAATTTAACAGACTTAAAAAACAGCTCAGAGGGAAGATGGTAGCAAAGTTATGAAAATCAATGCAAAACTGCAATATTCCCAGTATTTCAAGTTCTCAATTACTGGCTCCATGCTCTTTTGTACTTTCTTTATTCACAGGACTAAGAAAATAAGACTCATGATTTTGGAGAGTTCCCATAATCCTGAGTCTTTCAACTGAGTGGCAGAACTCGTTCCTCAACTGCAAGTAATGAAACAAACCAATCTCTGAACAAAATTTTAGTAGAAGTGTATTCCTGCAATAACACAGGTTTAGTGTGGAGGATGCAGCCAGAATCCTTTCGATCTGTGAGCCCACTCCAACTCCCAACGATACCAACCGGAAGCCGAATAATTTAATGTCCTGCAGGATCCAAGTCGGCTAAGACAGAAAAAGTTGTGCCTGCAGCTTGCTGTTCTCCTAATTCCCACTAAAAACCTTTTCTATTTCTCTCTCTAAGGAGAGGGTCTCACTGCTGAATACACAATTCAAAGTAAAAACAATGCTGGTTTTAAATTTTAGATGGCTGCAGGGCGGTCATGAGACAAATGCCACGAGTATTTGCACACCTCTCTATTTACAGTAAGAAGGAAAATCATCTGGATTCAAGGATTCAAAACACGAGATCTTTTGAACAAAGACATGGTGAGAGAAAGCCTTGAACAGAAGTCTGCCAAATACAAACAACATACATAACCAGACCCAAAAGGCAATGTATTGTGAAAGCTTTCAAAACCATACAATACTATAGGAATTAAGCAAACTTAAAACTCCCCTGCAATACTCTCGTCATAGCTAATTTGTGATTTCCTGTACGCTCAGTACTAACAGCACAATGGAGCCTCTATTGTGGGCCTCCTCCCACAAGCCTTTAAAAAATGCAAGACATTCTTTTTATCTAGGCTGGCGTGGCTAAAATACATCGAGCTCTACATAGATAAATGGTAATTTTAGATTCTGCTCATAGAAACAAAAAATAAAAAATATGCTGCCTGGTGATGCTGAGTTTAAAGTTCACAAAGGATCAGTGCTGTGGTGGCTAAACTTCTGACCGTGGATCTCAGGCAGGGTAGATGAAGGAAACCTCTTTAGTTTTAGGGTAACAAGAGAAGATTGAGAACACATTGAGAACTCTCTGCAAATTCAACACAATTCAAATCGACTTTTAGAGTCTCGCAGGAGCTGAAAAAATGAATGAAAATTTGACAGAATTCATGGGATAAAGTGACTGCAGTATTCACTGCAAATCTTGATTGAGGGTGAAAGTAGTGAGTCCTTTAGGTGCAAGTAACTAGTTTATGGAGGTTAAAATTGATACTGCATACTTTTTATCTCAAAGGATCCTGAAAGCTAATACAAACCAACCAAAATGAACAAGACTTTCTGCTGGAACGAAAGACAGTGATCCTGGCGCAGGACAGGCTGGGAAAAAAGCACAACCAGCACAGACAGACTTTCAGTATGCAGGAGAGAATTTGGTGGGGATGCAAAATAAAACCTAAAATGCTGCAGTGGCTTTGATCAGCACCTTAATGACCTTCCTTAGCCAAAAAATAATGCGTTAAAATGGAATTAGCTGCCCAGTTCCAGTCAGCATGGGAACACACACATACAACACTGAATTACTTAAGATCACTTCTCAGTAACCCTGATTATATGAATGGGAAAATCAACGACATGAGAAAGGCTGTGATACACATTAATACTGTTCACTGAAGCACCAGACACACATTAAGATGCCTGGTAGACCACAAATGTGAAAACGCTCATTACCCGGTTGAAAATAAACAGTTTAACATATCTGGTACAACACATTAAAGTGAAAAAATATTTAAGTATCAGTTTAAGAGTTTGGAGACTGGCTTGTGGTTATCTCTGCTAAACACTTTTGTCCTGCATGACTCTGCAAAGACTGAAGCTACGCACTCAG
Organism: Chamaea fasciata; assembly: GCF_029207755.1. Lineage (NCBI taxonomy): Eukaryota > Metazoa > Chordata > Aves > Passeriformes > Sylviidae > Chamaea > Chamaea fasciata. The sequence continues at coordinate 6,797,786 of NW_027094091.1, read as the reverse complement.
CAAGAGACAAACTGGCTGCAACCATCTAATGAAATTTGACTCATCTGGGAATTTTGATGAAGTGCTCCACACCACTGTTTCTGCTAAGCCATACATTTTCCTTGCAGGATTGAGAGTGCTGCAAATATGCAAAAAGCAACATCAATTTTGAACTGTTTGGCTTTAAATAGAAAGTTAATTCTGAAAATCCATATTCAGGTAAAAATACCACAGAAGCCAATGGAAACTTTGCAATTATAAATTAAAGGTACAGGGATCTGCATCAGTGGCACAGTCATCACTGTCTGTCAGCCCCCAGCAGCACCTCTTGCCGACTGTAAGTCTGACTAAGAGCTGCCTGGGGCAGCTCTCTCTTCCTACAAACCCTCCTGCACATCAGCCCAATCCAACTGGAGAGCACACATCCTGGTACAGCTCCTTTCTGGCTCATTCTCCCAACTTCTGACTCACCCAAGGGCTATGATGACATTTTGCAGAGTGAAAAAAAATCTATGTGTAGTAGCAGATGATGAAAATCCCCTGCAGTGCTGCTTCTCTCCTGGCTCTTTTCTGAGCTGTGCCTGGCCAGTGCACAGTCTGAGCACACTGCAGGGACAGCCCACTGGCCATTCCAGGCACACAGGGCACACGGTGCATGCTCCTGCCAGAGGAAGGAATACAGCTTGATGGGAATGCAGCAGGGACAGCCTTGGATAGTCCCATTTGCTATTCCTGCTGTCATCACGTGGCAGCCACAGGCTAATTCCTATTGATCATGTTTGGAGAGAGGGAAAGAAGAACGATCTGCCACACGGAAGCAGCAACAGCAGCGAGCCCAGCTTTCAGAGCCTCTGACATGAGCAAAACTGAAAGCAGGACCACTCTCTTCTGCTGCCCCAAGAGCTCAGCTGTGCTAAACCACCATCTGCTCTGGTTAGACCCTGCCCTGACTGTCCTGTCAACAACCTGTGGGTGAGGGCCTACGCCCCTTCTGCACAAACCAGACACATTCAGGTGAACGTGCACAACACTGGGCTGCCCACCGTGGCTGCCCCAACTACAGACATTTCCCACTTCAGAAGGTCACGCATGAACCAAGCACAGAAGGTGCCAAGGCAACGCCTCCTTTGAAAGGCAGCTCAAGTCATGCTCTCGTCATGTTCTGCAGGGCGGTGTGAGAATTCATGGCTATTAAAGCTTTCAGCACATCCTGCCGGGACAGAACTCCCACCTCCCTCATCACAGGGTGTGCCTGTGTTCCACAGCAGAAGATGGAATCTATCAAAAAAATGCTGGTGCTCTTCAGGAAGGCGGTTAGAGCATATCCAACAATACAGAGTTTGGGCTGCACACAGGAATCTGGAACTGTGATTCAAGTCAAGTAAGAAATGTTTCTCTGCTTCCTTCCTTTTTCTTTTTCTTTTTTTTTTGTGAGCTGGCATCAGAGCTCCCCTAAATAGACCAAAGGAGAGGAGGGGTAACGTGGTGAGCTCTGGCACACACACAGGCAGAAAGCACGAACAACTTTCACTGCAGACTTATGTAACTTTGCTGGTGGTGACACAACTCGCTGAAGGGTGGTTTAGGCACAGATAAGGGACATCCACTGACCTGTAAACAGAACTGTTAAAATATGCCTTAAAATACCTCACAAAAAGCAAAATTACATAATCACATTACCCAGTGCTTTAGTACTGAGACAACAAAGGTTTCATATGCAACAGAAATAAAAGCTTTCTATTAATACCTCAACTTCAGAATTAGCTGAACAATTGTCCCTGGTCCCCAGGGCCAGCTTTTTCTGTTTTCTGCATAGAATCCCTTCTGGCTGACTACCCAGGCAGGTGCACTGCAAGGAGTTCCTCTAAATGCCCCTTGAAAAAGGCAGGTATAAAAAAATATGACAACGCAAGGATGAGCAAGTCATCCAAAATAAATACCAGCATGAAATATGCTATTGTATTAACTACACTTAGTTCAAAGAAAAAAAAAATCAAACAATGTCAATTTTCAATTACGTTGATTAGACACAAACTGGATAATTAGTAAATAGAATAATAATATAGGAAACATGATATGTTTGAAATGAAGTGACAAAAATATTCCAGAAGAGAGAACAAACTAATTCATAATCTTCCTCAAAAATTAATTACTCATTCTGCTTTAGCAAACATAAACACTTTATGTTTTGCACATCAAAAACCAATTAACCTATTCATCTAAGGCACAGATGTTTTACAGGAGAGGTTCTTTGAGCGTTTTTTGTTTTTTATTTCGTGTTTAATTTTACCTTGTGATTTTTTTTTTTAAATTATTATTTCATTAGTGCTGGAACACCCATAGGGGTAAAGACCCAGGTTAAGACAGGCATCCATCCTTGGGCCATCTTCCGTGGGCAGAGCCTGCAGGTGAGGCTGGGGAATCCAGATCCAGCTCCTCCCAGCCCAGTACACCACAGATCACAGCTACCAGGCGGCACAAACTAAAGGAGCCCAGGGACTGCCTCCTGTTCCTCAAGGAACCAGACAGATCTCTGGTCATGTTCAAGAACAATATGAAGTTTTAACCCACTTCAACCACCGAACCAAAGCTGAACACCCAAGGGCCCCAAAAGTGTCAAAAACGTTTGATCTGGAGACTCTCAGCACCTTCCTCGTGCCACAAAGAATTTGGGACAACTACTCCATTTCCTGTCCCCACAGCACCACCATGCAAGGCCACACACCAGTTTCAGTCAGCCAACACCTGGATGCTGCCAGATTCCCAAAACACTCCTGATCATGTTAATCATTTGGGGAGATGGGCAGAGGATTATTGTGCACTGGAAAAGATCCTGTGGTAATCACAGCTCAGAGATCCTAAGTCCCCCGCCACAGCTGGAAGCGCCGCCGTACTTCTCCAGTTCTCCCAGAGGAATAGTGGTGAGGAGCAAAGGGTTACTCTGCAGCAGGAAATGTTAATTTTAGATTTATCTGCAACGCGTGTTTTCCTGATCAATTCATAGACTAAAATGAATCATCATCTTTGCTCTTGAGGCAATAGGGGAGAAAGAGACCCAAAACTACAGCTGGGAATTTGTCTTCCCGAACTGTAAATCCGTTGCTCTGCTGTCTGGGAGTGAGAAAGCATGTGCAGCTGAGGAACTAAGGCTAAAGGGCTCTGTACTACAACTTTTATCCTCACCTTAAGTTTTAGGATATGTATTAAAAGTGTAACTTCATCTCTACTCTCACACTAAATAAATAATTATGGGGCCAGGAGGTGAGGGAGCCTCAGAGGAGGCTGCTACTCTGCCGCACTGCCAACTGCTCTGGGATTTGAAAGCTTGACACATGCTGGAGTATCACCTCATCAATGTTCCCAGCTGGCTTGGGAGGCAAAAACCTGACTACTACTCTTAAAGGCGGGTCTCTCACACAAGAACAGCCAAGCCCACCAGATAAGCTTCAAGAAATACAGTTCTTACAAACGCATGGTACGTAAGTCAAAACAAAATGGCAACAAGCACTTTTAGCCCAAAACATCAGCACAGTTTCAAGTTCAGCACTGCATTTCACATAAGCACATAAAGACGATGTTGCTCCTCAGCATCTTTGCATAAAAGACATTAAAATCTGTGCCTCTCTATACACTTAACGCTGTCCCGACTGTTTTCTGGTCAATTAAGTTTTGGGGTTTTTTTGTATTTACAATTTTCACAGAAAAAAAGGAACTTTGGGAGAATATCAGTTTCCTCCCCAAAAGGGATGACCCAGCCTGGTCAGTGACCTGCAGAAGATGCTCTTATTTGATAACGAGGGTTTGACTTTATGTTTCAAAACGTTGCCAAGTGCACTACTGTATCTGTATGATAACACTTCACAGTATGCAGCCCAATCCTAATCTCTCAGATCACACTTTTGGCTAAGAGCTGCAACACACTCTGTTTACACTGCAAATAAAACAATAGCTCTCAGAAACAGAGAGATTAATAAACTGAAGGATCACACATTTTTAACAAAGGGCAGACACTATTTTATCTTTATGATGCAGAAGGACAAGTCAAGAGGTAACCAAACTGACAAGCATAAGGGCACTTGTAATTTGTTTTATCATGCTATCAGAACTCCACAGGATGACAAAGTATCACAGCATATACAATATTTACGATGAGGAGCTTTCTCCACGCAGAGTACTGTGTGCTCGGAAGCTGCACGCTCCAGCTATTCCTTAGCTACATATGACAACACTCAACTGCAAAATCCACAAAGGTGACTGGCACCTTTGAAAAAGTAGTTTCATTTCAAAATAGCAGTTTCATTGACTGAACTCTTCTACTGAGCATGACTACAGCAGTTCTCAGGATTATTACTATTTTATTTGCCAATTCAGTAATGAAGTAACACATTCCCTCCCTGATGGAGAAACACGGAATCTGTGTTATTTGGGGGGGTATGGGGGATGTGTTTACAGAAAGACAGAGAATACACCACTGACTCTGCACCAATTTACACCCCCAATGCCATCAAACAAACACAGACAAACCAAATTCACGTCCCAAGTATTATTCTATATTAACAATGACAAAAAAGAGGGAACAATTTAATTCTCCCACTTTCTCTCATCTGTTTATGAATTGCTGCCAGCTCATAAACACCCATTCCTTGTTCAGGCTGGAAAAGAGGCAGGCTGGGGGCAGAGGGTTGTTTGTTTCCTTTTGGTTTGAAATACACCAGTGAATTGCCAATGGACAAAATATTTTGTCACTACCTCACTCTGGGGACGGCTGACATAATAATAAACTGAAGAGGATGCTATCTGTCAAACATTAAGGAATTCCAATATTGAAATCTTGCTGCCTTTGGGGGTCAATAAAGAGCAGCATTATAAAATAAAGTTAGCAGTTTGGGCTGCTAATTTTACACGCCTGCTTCACCAACGCACAGCTAAAAATAGATAAAACAGATAAGAGCACAGAACAAAGAGATGCACTGGACAATTATCTTTCTGCTAGCAGTCTAATTTATACTCAGCTTTTTAACCCCTCTTATTTATAAAGCAAACAGATTTTCCAAGTATTACTTAATACGATGTCCACATGAAATTATTAAAGAATGTTTTATTTTTCTTAGTATTTTCTTGCTCCCTTCCTAGTGGGACAGAATAATGAGATTTAAAATATTTTAATAAGGGCATCAGGCTACTTGCCAAGGGGCTCGAATACTAAATAAGAATATTTACATCTTTTAAGACCCTGGAGGAGGAATCAGTGCAATGCACTTGAAACATGTACACACATCACAAATATGAGGGTTAATTTTAATTCACTGGAAAAGAAAGTACACTCACTTCAGTTTATTAGGCCTCATTATTTTCAATGAGGCTAAAGGGATGATTATCTTTAGCTGCTCCAACGTGGCCTAAAAGCAAACATTCTTCCTGATAAGGACAACACTTACTAAAATATAAGGCAGTGTGAAATTGTTCAATTAAAGTTACAACAGGTGAAATTTTAAAAACAAGCCCTTTTAACAATATTTTCTACCATTATTCTGTCCAGCTCTGTTCTATGATTTACACCCTGACTTTTGAGTTTAATTTTTTCGAGGAAAACAAAGCAGCATAGCAGTCTGACTCATGTCTACACTGTAAACAGGCTTATTCTATGCTTTGTAGTCTTCTTTTGGTAAAATTTGCTTACAAAATCATAATGTTTATAAACAGAATCGACATTCTGTCTCCTTATGTCTGGAGGCAGGAAAAAAAATCACCTTCAGATTAACATGACAATTTATGCCAAGCAATTCTAGAGGCATATCTGTAACATCACCCTGTGCATATTATTACCTTAAAAAACAACAGCACAAATGTACACTGGAAAAAAAAAAAAAGGGGGGGGGGGGAAGAAAGAAACAGAGAAACTGAGATTTAGGGTGAAGAGTCTTACCTCTGATACACAACCCGTCCGCAGCTCTGCCAAAACCATCCCATCAGCCAGGCCTTAAGCACTTTTTTACAGCAATAAAATGCCGCTTTTAAACTTCCTGTTTATCCAAACACCAGCCCAGCTTTCCCGCAGCTCGGAGCCGGCACCGCTCACCCCACGAGCGAGAGGGGGGGACCCAACACCCCCAACCCCTCCTGGGGCACCCAACACCCCAAACCTCTCCCGGGCGCAGCTCCACCGCCCTTTGAGTTTGGTACTTCGGGACGACTCGCACCCCCCACCTCTCGTTTTTATTTCCCTTTATGTTTTCACCCAACCTCAAAAAGCAGCCACCGGGCAAAGTTGCGCCGGCGCTGCGGCCGCCAGGGCAGCCCCGCTGCCCGCGGCGGGGCCCGGAGCGCCGGTGACGGGCACACAAAGCGCGGCGGCGGCCGCTCGTGTGTGTCCCCCCCCTCCGCCCCGCTCCCCGCCCGCCCCGCACCGCGGCGAGCAGGCCGGATGGTTACCTAGAGGCAAGCCCTTGTTCAGGAGGTGCGAACTTCCCATGGAGGCGCCGCGCTCCGTCCGCGCCCGCCGCGGGGAGGAGGAGGACGAGGAGGACGAGGAGGATGCCGGGGGGCAGCGCCGCTCGGAGCCGCCGCGGCAGCCGCGGCATATGGCGGCCGCTCCGTGGGCGCCCCCGAACTGAGCGGCGCCTCGGTGCGCGCCCCCGCCGCCGGGCGCGTCCCCGCCGCCACCGCGCGCACGCGCGCCCGCCCGCCCCCGCGGAGGGAGGGGCGGGGTGGGGCGGGGGGGGAAGTGGGGGGGAGCGGCCGCCGCCGCCGCCGCGCCCCCCAGGCTCGATCTCCTGGTTCTAGGCGGGCGCCGAGACAAACGAGACAGCGGGGCGGGCGAGCCTGGGTCGGCCGCGCGCAGCGAAGCGCGGACCTGCCCCGGGACGCGATGTCGCCACAGCTTTTCTTTCTTTTGTTTTGTTTTGTTCAAACTTCGGCAAAGTTAACGCCGCTTGGGTTTAGAGAGTCACGGAATGGGTCAGGTTGGAAAGGACCGCAGCGGGTCATCGAGTCCAACCTCCCTGCTCAAACAAGGTTTTTCCCAGAGCGCATGGCTCAGGATTGCATCCAGACGGGTTTGGAACATCTCCAGGGCGGGAGACTCCACATCCTCTCTGGGCAATGTAGTGCATGTGCCGTCACTGCACAGGACAGAAGTTCCTCCTCATGTTCAGGTCGAACTTCCTGCCCCATCACTTTCTGCCCGTTCCTGGCATCCCAAAACATCAGCGCTCCTGGTGTTTTGCTGTATTTGTGATTCGGCTAAGCCTTTCCCCTCACGAAGTGACAGGAATGAAAACAAATAAAGGCATAACGCTCTAATCTTGCCCCGGGTGAGGGTCCGCGCCTGCCTCCTGCATCTTCCTTGATCCACCCTGAAAAGCCCCAGAACTAACCCCGCGGTCTCCGCAGGGTTGGCACCGCCGCAAGCGGGGGCAGCTCTTAGAGAAAGAACAACGAATTGCCCAAACACAAAGAATCCAAGGCCGATTTCTTCCCCACGGGGATGCTCCCATCGCGCCCACGTGGCCGCGGTCCCTCGGGGTCACCCCGCGCCCGCCATGCCCTCCCCGCCCGAACGGCGGCGGCGGCGGCCGACGCAAACCAAAGTGGTGGCGGCGCCCCCGCGGCCGCTGTGTCGGCTGACGGCGGCCCCGCCCGGGCGCGGTGAGGGAGCGGCGGCCGCCATGGCCCCGCCGCCTCCTGCCCCGCGGCTTTTCTATCCTCAGCGCCCGGAGATCCGCTCCAGCCCCCACAGAAACTTTCATTCTACAGGCACAGCCGCCCCTTCCTCCTTCGCAGCCGCGGGCGGGAAGCCGAGCCGCGGCCGTTCGCTCGTCCGTCCCCACCCACAGCCCAGCCCAGCCCGGCAGCGAACATCCCCATCCCTTCTCTGGGTTTTTTCCAGAAACAAAACGATCGTTTCCTGTCAGCAAACGGCCCCAGCGTCTCTCAGGGACCCCGACTCCCTCGGATAAAGACAGAGACTCCTGGGTAGCAAACAACAGCAATTCACTGGGAGAACGGACAGGGCTGTAGATTTTTCCCCCAGGCTTTTTTGGGAATTGGTTTGTCTGTGAGGGGAATATTTGAACCCAGAGGTTATGAAGGGTGGTTTCATCCTCCGAGTTGTGTGGATTTCAGGAACCCGCTCAGGACACAACTCAAGGATTTTAGCATACAGGCAGCCTTCAGCAGCTTGGCTCCAGCTCCCTCATAACTTGTTTCCCCCCCCCCCCCCCATCATTTCTCAGGTAGTGTGTCCTTTTCATGGGATTATCCACCGGGATTGGGAGGTAACTCCCAGGACAAGTTTATGAAGCCTCTGATTTATCCCCATGTACCTCCCGTATTCCTGGGAAAGCCGTTTGTGGCTCAGCACAGACGTCTCAGACATCCCTTAAAGAACAGTTTCCCTAAATTCTCACTGTGCATCACTAGGGCAGCATCTAGCCAAGCGCCTCATGTGGGGTTTGTATAAATAAATTTGGGTTTAATCACTTTAAAGTGGCTAACCACTTTATTGCCATTTATAGATGTTAGCAAATATAAAAACACATATCAAAGCTCTAAGGAGAAAATCATTATTTTTTTTTTCTCCCTCGCTTCTTCAATTGCCATGTGGCAAAGTATCAGGAATGAGCATTAGGGGGTCAAACACACTTAAACCACAGGAGAAATATCTGTTAATACCAATATGGATATGAAAATCTCCAGAAAAAAAAAATTAGTAGTGGAAAAGGAAAAAATCAGAAATTAAATTAAGAATTCAGTTGCATTTTTAAATAGAGAAACATAAACAAATCCAGGCACTGAGACCATGTCCTCGGTGGGGTTACATGACTGGGCAAATGTTTAGGTCTAAACTGGAACTGCTGCTTCGGGGAGGGAGGGGAGTGTGGCGCAAAATATTATGACAAGGGGAGTGCTCTAAGTGAGGATAAGTTGGCATGATGAACAGATGGAGGATTCAATAACAGGAGGTTATTAATACTGCAGTTTGGTATTCTCTACGCTACTTCGTGAAGGGATTCATATGCTTGCTCTTTTTCCTTTCTGATTGTACACAGACCTAACAAATACACACACTGTAGGTAACACAGGACTTGGTTCCCTCCTGGCACACCCATCACAAGTTCATGCTTCCTGGGAAAACATCATGGGCTGGATCCTCAGCTGATGCTGACGAGACCAACAGCGTTCCCTCCAGCAGCAGCAAGCCAAATTGCACCTGCTGAAGGAAAGCGGTTATCTGACCCCATCTCCCCAGCCAAAAGGTCTCTCCACCCTGCTCGGCAGCTGCCATAAGGCACCTGCTCTACAGAATAAACTATGCAGGCTCTCAGGACAGAAAAGAACATGAAATAACTCGAGAGAAATTGAAGTTTTCCTTCAGAACACAATGCAGTGCTCTTTCTGCTTAAGAAAATGCAGCTCGTTTTTCCCCAAATTCAGCCCTTCTCCCCTGCATGGCTGTCAGTGGCCTCGTTTAGGACTGGACATGAGAAAATCCAGGAGCAGCCCAGCTGACTCCAGCCAAGCCTCCAATTGCCCCCATCCGTTTTGCTTCCTGCTTTCTCCAGCAGCTCGCCTCTGGATCACCTCACATTCAGTCATCCTCACAAGTTTTACACTACGGCTCACACAGCTACAATACAATTACATCTTTCACAAAGCCTAACAATCCCCATCATCCTCTTACCACATTTGGGCACTGCTGTTACTGCAACCTCTTTTTTCAACAGCAGTGTGACACAGCTGAGTGTCTTCTGTGCCCTGCCCTAAGAATTATGGCACTTTTCAAAGCCCCCAAACTGTTTCTTGGCTTCTTAAGAGTCAGCTGGAGGAGCACATGTGCTGCAGAGCAAATACATTGTTTTAAGTGTATCTGTTAACAGCCACATGTATAATTTAAGTACAAGTTTTATTCCCCTCAGAATGGGCAATCATAAGGGCATGACCTTGGGCTTTCACGAATTCAGTGCATTAGGGTTTACTATCTTTAGCAGATGTGACTTTGAAGATACTGAAAGAGGAAGTTTTACTGTTTTACCCCCTAAGCAATGAGCCAAGATACATGTTGAATGTTTTCCGAAGTGAATAGTGAGGTTTGACAATTTTCTTACACAAAGATTCTGCTACTGCGTGCTTACAGATTTTCTTTGGTTTGTCACAGCCGTGCGTGCTGGTTCTTTCATGCATGATTTTGCTTTGTTATCAAACAGACGTCATTCATTGTAACAGTTTTTAAAGCCATAAATTTAAAAACTTTATGCATTTCTAATCAAAGTGCAAGATTACGTTTCAATGGAATATCTTAACTTTTGTCAACAGTAAATTTTGCAGATGCTATTAGGAGATCCTAGGAGAGATTTATGTCAGAAGAAAAGAATGGTTGGACAAAGCAGGCCCATCACTTAACCTTTATCCTAAAATAGATTGTTTAAATGTATAATCAAACTAAGTCAATTCAATTTATTTAAAATCTGGAAAGAAAACTTTGTTTGGATTTAAATATTTCCTTAATTCTTTCACTTAGATCCTGAAAAGCATTTGTTTATAAAACACACAGAGAGATCAGCTTACTTTGATTTTGCAATTGTGTATTTCAATTACAGCTTCTTTTTTTTTTTTTAGTTATAACTTCCTCTGTGTGCAACTTCCCACTGCAAGAAGTTAATGCTTTCTGGTTCATGTGAAAATCATTTTGGAGAAAAATCTTCAGCAGGCTCTGAGGAGAAAATGGGGAAAAAAAAAGAATAATTGGCTAAAGAGAACCACCTCATCTTTAAGAAATTGTGGTCATTGTAAGCATGAAATAAAATAGAGGACCCTTCATCTACTGTTAGAAAGAAGGTGAAGGATCAAAGTGGTAGATTAAAGTTCCACTTAACGAACAAGAAGTTCAGCTGTGTCAAACATTCAAAGTCATTTTTGAAATGCCAAATGTGCATTGCTCCTTCCTCAGAATGGAACAGCTCTACTAGCACTACGCTGGAAATACAAAGTGAAAAAGCTTGTAGTGAGCTGAATGAATGGAAGAATATATTCCCTTCAAACCACTGAATACAAAAAAACCTCTCTCCTCTGATGTTATCTCTATTAAGTGACTAAGGGGTTTTCTTCTTGATCTCACCCTCTTCATGCAAGTGCTAAAAACAATAAGAACCAGGGAGGAATTAAATCCTTTTAATTTTCTGGTTGTCGTCAAACGAGACGTATTATTTTCCATCTAGTCAGGAGGAGTTACCAGACTATCTCCAGGACGGTCTGTGTTCTGGCTGAAGAGAAAAAGAAGATAGAGATGAACAGCAGAAGAAACCTATCAAGAACCATTAGTGGATGTCAGCCATTGTCCATCTGTTCACAGTGGAATAAATCCAGACCTGAAGGAACAACTGCAACCTGCCCCATATGGCTCGCTCCCTTCTGCGCTGGCAGGGCTTCTTTGGGGATTTGACATTGGATGAGGTAAAGGAGAAGCGGCGCAATCTGTGTTCCCAGGAATGAACAGCCAATTAACATGAAAGGACAAAAAATGGGTTGGTGACCCCAGGAAGGTTTTCTCCTCACCTGTCTGAAATCGTGGAGCTCATTCAAACTGTGTAAGTTGCAGAGATTTTATGCTGAGGGTGCTGCTATTAATGAAATCTTAAAAAATTACCTTTAGCTACTAACAAAATTCTGTGGACAGTGGGTATCCCTCACTTGGTGAGACCATGGAACCAGCTGTCTCCCAAAGTGTTAAAGAAGGCATTTAGAATATATTACACTCACATTCCATTAAAAATTATAATGCACTATGCTTTCAACATAATGAACCTGCGTAACAACATTTTGCATTTACTTTTATAGAACTGGATTATTGAGTAGTAATTTACTTCTCAAGTTTTAAATCAGTCTGGGCCTGATCATGAAGCAAAGTGCTATTTTTTAGATGATTAAGGGAAGTAGGCTCTGGCCTATGCATAACAGTTATGAAATCTGACTGTCTCTTTAGAATTATAATGAGAACCAGATACTCTTTATGATGCTGCATTTTGCATGCAAAAACCCGAGATCTACATATTAAGGCCAACTGAAAGGATCAAAACCCACAAGTCTGTACTAGATTCAATAACCTGTTTGGTGGTGGCAATTTCACAGGTAATGTGGTGAATAATGGACCATCCAATGGCCTAAACAGAACCAGTGGATGTCCTGAGTGAACTTGCTACTGCGGGTGTGTCTTACTGCAGTGTCATTTGGACTCCACTATCTTCCACCCCTCCTTGAGTTCTAACACACTAGGCATCTTATTTTTGTCAAAGTTGCACAACAAGTAGCCAGGGAAAAAAACAAAAGTTCTATCAGAGATAGTTTTCAAGTTCCCAAACAATTATATTTGCATTTGTCACCATCGTCCATTCACTAGGTGGCATAGAAAGCATCATACTTCTTTGTTTCAAACATTCACCACAAGACTGAGGATGCCCTCAAGAAAAATTAAATCAAATTTAAAAATTAAATTTAAAAAAAAAGTATGAAATCAAAGCCACATCTCACTAAGAATTTAGCAAGAGACTTTGCTCTGAAACTAAGCACAAGTCTTACCCATCTGAAAAACCAGCAAGGACACTAAAGGATGAAAAAAGCAGAACAGTGTTACATGAAAACGCCCATTTGCTGTCAAAGACCTTAAGCACAACCACGCACTGGGATTATGTACATTTACGACACTGAAATGAACTCTCTGGCTTTGTCAAATTTACTAGGGATGATGACAAGTTACCCGGCTCGAATTTCATCCTCTTCCAAATTGAGCACTGCTTTGTACCACCATGAAATACTGCACTACCAGCACTCCTCTATCACCCACTGCTAAGATAAGAGAGTGGTTCATTAGTGAGCAAAAAGTGACCTCTAGTGAATCACCACACCAGCTCCTGAGACAGCACCTCCCTGGATGTCCCTGACTGATCACATCCCCAGTCCAATTAAAATCTGATCATGCTGCACCCCAACACCAGTCAGCAGCTGCACCCCATCAGTCAAGCACTTCAGGTACCTTCAGTAACCCACACTGTGCACAGCAGCTGTAACAAGCAACAGAAGACACTAGCACATGGAAAATCCTGAACACGTTTGCCTGAACACAGGAAAACCTGCCCACTGATAACTGTTAGATAATTTAACAGACTACAACAAAACATGCAAGCTCTGCCTGCAGATTAAAATTATTTATTTAATTTAAAAAGTAGGATATCCAGAGATTTGTAAACAAAATGAGAAAAAATCCTATTAAATATGTAAAGATAATACCAATATTAGTGATCTTTGCACTCAAGGAAAACAAGAAAATTAGAGTAGAGAAGAACACTAAGCAAAGAGATGGGCAGTGAAAATCAATTCCATATTTACAACATATGGAACGATATACAGGCTAGCCAATCCATTACAGTAGATGGTCAATGATTTTAGAACAGTAAAAAGAAACTAGCAAGGTTTCAAGTGTAAAAAACATACCCCATTAGCCAAAGAAGCATATTCCATGTTCTCTGCCTCCATATACCTGGCAACACACTAATATTTTTAACCTTCTCCTAATACATGTATCCTTTTCTAACAAACATCTATACGAGGTTATTGAGCAGCCCACCTTTTTTCTTTTATTAAACCAAAATACTCTTGTGCAGCTTTTTCACTTCCTATTCTCAAGACTTAAAACTGAATAGCTGAAAAGTAAACTGCAAGAAATCCTTATCCCTATGCAAGACTACCGAGATACAACTCAGATCCTTAAGGGACATCAATTTATGTGATTTAGAGAGCGATGTGAAAAAAAAAAAAGAAATATATTGAAAACATTCCCTTTGTACAGCTGAATAATGAGACAGCAGTGTGTTCTCCTAGCAGAAAGATCACACTACTTATATTCACGTAACACAGAATTTCACTACAGAAGCAAAGGCGATTCAAAGAGGTGATAATCAGTATCAACAGATTTACTGCTGTTTGAGCTGATCTTTACTACCAAAAACCCTGACTCAGAGACTAAGGCAGCACTGAGCATTATGATAGGATGGTATTACTTAAAGATTAATGGATAAACTTTCCAAAGGCCTTATCATATTACATGAAGAAGATACTGCAGAGAGAACACATCTCATGAAAATGTTTGCTAAATCATTGTCTTTTTAACGGTTCAACTCCTCTACACAGGAAAACACCATCTGACAGAGATGTTTTGTTCAATTTGTATCACAGCACAGCACAACTCTGGTCCTACAAGTGTCTTCTGGGAACTCCATCATCTCACAACAACCATTACTCTCGACAGCAGGATTTAAACACATCTCTTGTTGTGCCAGGCAAGCATTGGCAAGGTGGCTGGGCTGACACATCTGCAGCATTTGTGATTCTCAAATGGCACTGTGGAAAGCCCACAAAGAGTTCATCCCGAGCTATAAACAGAATCGTTTGAGATCACTGGCAACCATTAACCCAGCACTGCCAAGGCCACTGTTACACAATGTCCCCAGGTGCCACATCTACACGTCTTTTAAATACCTCCAAGGACAGTGACTCAACCACTGCCCTGGGCAGGCTGTTCCAATGCTTGGGCACCCATTCTATGTAGAAATTTTTCCTGATATCCAATCTAAACATCCCAGGCACAACCTGAGGCCACTTCCTCTTGTCATGTCACTTGTCCAGGTCCTCCCCTCATCCCGAGTGAGTCACCCTGTCATAGAGGGAGATCAGGTTGGTCAAGCAGGACCTGCCTTTCATAAAGCTCACACTGACAGGCCTGTAGTTCCCAGCTGCTCCTTCTGGCCCTTCTGGTGGACGGGTGTCCTATCTGCAAACCTCTAGTCCCCTGGGACCTCCCCAGTGAGCCAGGACTGCTGGTAAATGATAGAAAGTGGCTTGCACGGCAAAAAAAAGGCATTAAAATAACTTCTAAGACAGTTTTGAAAGGTAAATTTCCTGGAACAGAGTATTGAGTAGAAGAGGACTTGGAACTTTATGTACCTTTTGAAAGGGTTTTCAATTAATGCACACCATATTGCATATCTTGCCTTTTTTTCTTTTCATTTATTTCATCAAGACAATTACTTGGTTTCTTAACATATGCTGTCTTTTTCATGAAGCAGGCTATCTTACACTGCTTTTACGTAATGAACTATTA
This sequence comes from Chamaea fasciata, assembly GCF_029207755.1. Lineage (NCBI taxonomy): Eukaryota > Metazoa > Chordata > Aves > Passeriformes > Sylviidae > Chamaea > Chamaea fasciata. Next base: position 6,782,656 of record NW_027094091.1, on the reverse strand, counting down.
TTTTTCACTACATTGATGTGCCATCTGAATTACAAGATCACAAGTAACAGAATAAACATTAAAAATCTGCAACACTGATGCAATCAACAATTTTTACGTTTTCATTTTTAACACATAATTCCAAGGAAGATCTTAAGGTATATAAAGCCTCTTTTTTTCTTTCAAATTCTTACGGTTTCTTTGGGTCCTATATAATTTTATGAACAGCTGAAGAGTCATTGATATTAGAATACTCTTTTATTAATTTGTAGTATTTTATGTATCTGGAAGAATGATCACAGTACAGGCTTGTACATCACCACAGGAAGAAGAAAGTTCAGCAGACACAGACAAAAAGGGAAATACTTCCATGCAGACAGATTGGGTTCTTAATTAAAATGATTTGATACGCCTTATGAACAGCGCAAGTTATATCACAGATGATGAAGTTACCTTAGGAAAAATGTACTTTAAATTTAACTACTGGAGGCTAAAGACAACTGAGCTGTAATAATAAGTAAATGTATATAGATAAGGTATAAATAATTAATTCTCTTTTCCTGAAAGACCTGGAAACAAATGGGAACATGCCGTGTATCACTGTACTGTGCTGATCTCTAACTGAAGTGGCTTCCGAGACCCGTGACCCAGAAAGGTTAAAGTTTGTGTCTTTCCCAGAGGCTGCACCTCTGTGATTAACATTACAGAGAAGCCCACATCAGAAAGAACTATCACAGGAGAGGAATGAACAATAATTCATGGAGATAATAAATAGTCTAAGGAGAAAAAGAAAAAAACAACCCTACTTTGGTTCAATGAGTATTTTGAATGCTTTTCCTTTTATGCATCATAACTGTAACTTCTACTAAATACCAAATACTGAAGGAGATGATTTGTTTGTTTCTTGAGGTTTTACAATCACAAGCAGAATTAAGTGTTCCCAGTCTATTCCTGAATCTTTCCTGACAAGAGAATTCCAACTGTACTAAAATCTATGGATGTTTTCAGATGTAGACAGATGTCTGAGAGGCCATAGGCTGAGGTCATCAAACTCATCTCATTTGTGACCTAAGCTTAGTCTCTTGAATCTCTTAAAAAAAAAAAAGGGGGGGGGGCAGGGAGAAGGGAAATGATGGAAGGGAAAGGACACCAAAGAAATTGTTTGCTAATTTATCTAGATATTTTTTATAGTTAACTTTTAATCTAATAGCACATGCACAGTTCAGTAGCATAAAGCTAAGATGATGCACATTGAGAAGATATATAATATATACTTGGTCATCTATCATTAACTGCTCCTCACAGCCTAATTATTGTTTATGGCACTATTAGTAGTCAACTGTCTGTTATTTTCTGCACGTCTAACCAACCAGATTTTCAAGAACTCACATTTAAATCTCATTTCAAAGGCCATTTTACTGCACTGAGTTAAATTGCTTAAATTTATATGTATTTTACATAAACCTTCATTTATCAACAAACAGCTCAATTTCTTGGTTCCTGAAACATTCAAAGAAAAATAAAAGTACCATGCTGATGCTGACATCATTTTGGCTGCTTAAGGGAAGATAAAATTGGGTCTCTCAAAGCTGCAGGCAAAATACTACAATGGGTAACAAATATTCCTTGTGTATACATGATTGGAACGGCTGTCTCCATTGGGCGCTGACTGTACATTGTGGAGCACAGAATGGATTCAGAGAATATTTTATTGTTACAGTCAGTTCATGTGGACATCCAGTATTCAAACAGTTTATTTTACAATTGCTGCTACCTGCTCCCTGACCCTAGAGATGCCTTCTTGCTTACATTAGACAACTATCAAACCTCCAAAACACTACAGAAATATACCATGTAAATAAATAAATATATATACTCGTAGAACAGGAGTCTATTTAGAAAAAAAGCAGATTCAGTGATGGCAAATTTTCTGAATCTTTTTCCTTTTGATGGCTGCAGGGTAGTTTAAATTTTTACATATAATCCATTGTTAGGATCAACACTGTTTCTGCTCTTAAAAAAAAAAAAAAACAAAAGAGGAAAGGAGAAAAGAGGTTTTGCACAGGAGCATTAATAGTTCCACTTGCCCTGTGGCAAATGGGGAAAATATGTCAATGTGAATTACTGTACTGTCTCCATGGATCAAGATTTCTCTTAGTGCTTTCAAAATTCCACTAACAGAAACAATTGCTAAGAGCATTTGCTACTTAGCCTGCTACGCTGGAATCAAATAAGACCCTAGGATCAACTAATGCTAAAATATTATCTTCTATATTGATTTTCTCTCTCTACATTAACTGAAGAAAGAAACAGCTAAATAATTTCAGCTGGAAGGAACAGTCTATTGCTCTCACAAGGACATCCAAAGAACTTAAATAATCAAGATAATTGCAAAATAGATTTCTGAGCAGCTTACACTACCAGAAATGTAAGAATATCACAGTATAATTCTACTTCTTTCTGACCCAAACAAGTTGTATTATATATTACTCACTACATGGTTAAATGCAACATCTCTCTCTGCAGAAACCAAGCACACCCACACAGATGCATTAGAAAAAATAATTCTAATTGTAAGCAGTTGTGCATGCACATTCAGATTCAAAGGAGTGAGCCAAATACTAATAAATATATTCCAAGTCCATTTTCTCTACCGGAAGGCTACTTTATGAGAGTTTTATTAAATTCTTTTTTTTTTTTTTTGTTAATATCTTTTCCCTACTACTAGATTATGGTCTCCATTAATTAATAAAGTACAATTGTTGAAATTCTTGGGCCATTGAGCAGATCTGGTATGAAAATTTATTTCTAAACTCGATCTGGCCAACAAGAATGAACAACTAATGAAATCCAGACACTTTGTACTTAAACACTGTTGACTATTTCTACTAAATAGCAAATTATTTTCATTAGAAAGTAATAATCTTAATTCTTATACTACATTCATCACCAGGATTCATAAATATCTAACAAATTCATTTAAGGCAACCATGAAGATGCAAGAAATTAGAGCTTTGCAGCATGTCCAAGTTAGCACTACTGACATTCTAGGTTAAGAAGTTAGTGCTACACAAGGCTGATAAAAACAAACACATATTAAAAGGATTACGATCAGTTATCTTAGGACACATTTGTCAATGAAAAACTCTTTCAATAAAGATGTTTCTAATGGGTATTTGTCATCATCTTCACCAACAATGTGGACATAAATAGAAAATATTTCCAAAAATTACTGTGAACATCATAAAAACAATAATAACTGATTAAAAAATAATAGCAGAAGTGCAATCACGCAGTCATTCTGGATCACAGATAAATAAAGAAATAAAACATGCTTTAATAAATCCAAGATGGAAAGCTTTGCCATTAGAAAAGACTACTGTCACTCTGACAGGGTAGGGAATTAGAGGCTTAAAAGGGATGTGCAACTGTCTGAGCTCCCAAGAACCACACTTTGACATGAGGAAGTCACGTTTTCCTTGAAAAAAATCCTCAAATTCAAGTATGGAAGAAATTTTTTGCCACTCTGGAGAGGATTACCAACATTACAAATAGTGAACTGTTGCTGCCAGCTCTGGCATCCATATTCTGTATGGGCGAAAGGCTGCAAAAATAATAACTCAGTGCTGGAGAAAAAAAAAAAAAAAAAGCCATGAAGAACACAATGTACTCAGATTGCCAAAAAACCCCTGAGAGATAACATGATTACACTTCGCAGAGGGAAATACCAGACACTAAAAGCCTGCCTAATCTTAAAGGAAGACATCATAACAGAGAGCAGCTTAGAAGCTCATTCAAAACTGTATTTTCTAGCGTATTTTGTTGTTGAAGTGGATGTTACTGACTGTATTACAAAGGTTATGGTCATGTCTTTATCTCCTGAATACTTCAGATGCCTTTGTGAAAGAGCAGTCTAATAAAACATTTGGGGCTGAACTGTATTAGGTATGTACATGATACAAAGAGGGTTTGAGGTAAGCCGGTAATTTCTTCCTGATCCTGCACTTCAGGGAGTTACAGCTCCAAAAATTTGAAGTTGATTAATGGTTGGTCACTGCTCCACCCCCTCTAGGAACGAACAGAACAGATGAGCTGTCTCTCACAGAGCATCATCTCCTGGTATCACTCTCTCCCTGCTCCTGATGTCCATTAACAAGAAGCAATTACTACTGAGAAGTGATGAAGAGGGATGTTTTACCATAAACCAGCTGATTTCCAGGAGAGAGCTCCTGGTGGTCCCACTGAGAGCATCACAGACAAGAGGAAAGACATTTTTCCAAGGCTTCAGTGGGAAGGCCTACACAGCATGGGGAACACTGACCTTAGGGACTTCCAGTTCTAAATTAACAACAGGTTCTTTCTGTTGCCATTAAATAACTGAAATAGTTTGGGGCTCATGCACTTGTGTATCCAAGTGCACTGAAATGCGATGTCTGGAGACCAACGATGAATAAACAGATCATGGTGCTGGTGCTCCAAGAGCAGTCTGGAATGAGATGGAGTTTATGGCACCTTCATCACCCCACACAGGGAAGCTGCTGGCAGAGGTGTCCTCCATCAGATAATGGCAATGAGTTCTGAAGGACCAACACTGCTGCCTTGCTCAGGATTAGCTCAGTCAGTGCTTCTCTAACCATGTTGTCTCTCAGCACTGCAAGACTATTCTTGTATTCTGTCAAGCAGAACTAGATGCTGCCCACCAATTTTTGGTATTTAACTTGCTGACACTCTAACTGATGACACAGCTTAGACTTTTCCATTCAGTTTGCAAAAAATTGCACAAGACAGAGCCTTGAGGAATTCTGCTGGCAGTTGCTTTTGTAAGGGAACAGAGGCGCCTCAAAACTGGGATTAATGCACCAGCCAAGAGCTGGGAAACATACAATCAGTTCCTGATTCTGTCACCAGTCTCCTATCAACCTTGTGATGCTAAACCACTTCCCTTCTGTGTCTATGTATCCAGGTTCCTCATCTTTAAAATATGTATAGTATTTGCCTATTAAACACTCATGCTTGCTGTCAGAGCAAATCCATAAAATATTTAGATATCCCACTACAACTGAGCAGTAATTTTCCATATGACTAATGAGACCAAGGACAGGCATACATTCATCCACGGTGTTGATCTCAGCCATGTCAGCAATGTGGCATCATTCTGATTTCACAGTGGATATGGTAAAGATTAGATAGCGCTACCCTGTAAAGAAATATCCTATAGCAATCTGTAGGAGGCTGACTATCTAACCTGGAGTTTGCACTCCCCCCTGATCTGTGTTGTGACCATGAACACAGGTCCCCCTATGCCCAATTAAGTGAGGTTCCTACTGCTAAAAAAAACCCCCAATATAAACTTGAAGGGCTGTAAAATTACATTTGTTTTAATGCAACTACTGTGTTTTGAAAATATCGCATCAGCCTCCCACTGAATCATATTTTAACATATTTTTTGTTGACTTCTACTAGAGCTGAACGTTTTACACGAAGAACAAAGTTGATGGGAGAAGAGTGGTCCTTTCCAAGGCACATAAACCTGGCAGATCAAGATTAAGAAAAAAACCTTACTTTCATTTTAAAACAAAAATGCAATTAGGAAGCTAAACTGTAAAAATTGCGATGACAATTCTGTTGGGCAAAACCTTGAAAGATCACCAAAATAGTAATAAATTAGCCGTGGAGTACAGAAAGGAGAAATATAAATCAATAAAATTGTATTCATGTGTTGCAAAAGCATTTACACCACCAAAGAAACTACTGTTGTTAGAATCAAGAGAAGACTGTCAACCCCAGTGTGGTTCATACATTTATTTTTAAATGCCAGATATACCTATGTTGTAGAGAACTAAACCCAGCAGGTGTAAGACAATCTTGCTTCCTATGAGCTGGCTATCTCAGCTCTGAGCTTTTAGCAATCTGTGTAACTGTACTCCAGTCACAACCATATCCATCAATAATAGATGTCAGTGCTCCATCTGCCTATGCTCTTCTCTCATCCTTAATTTTTACCCAGCAAAGACCTGCATGTGTTTAACTCACCATGCCCTGTGCCATGGACATCCCACCTCTCCGGTCCAGACACAGAGATCCTCTGAATCCAGCTTAAACCAAAATCTGCCACAAAGTTGACTCCTCATCCTCCCCCACAGGGCTACTGTTAATTGCACAAAACACTTCTTGGATTTAAAAAAATAATCAAATATTTTCCTGGGAGCTGAGAAGCACAACACACACTTATCACTTCTGCAAGTTATACTTATGGCACATGAAGAAAGTGTGAACTGTCTATAGGCCTACAGTTTCCATAATCAATTTTTCTGTTTTCCAATCTATTGGGAAAACTAAGAAGTCTCTTTTTCCTTTATGAACCAAGCCTCAATGTTCCTGAAATCAATGAAGATTTGCCACCCAAGCATGCAAGACCACCACATGCCAAGACTGAATTTTTCAATTAAATCTTTAACTATTTACTACCTAAAATGACATTAACACAAGCTAATTTTTATTTTTCATAGCTGTTAAAATAATTATGAACAGGAAACAACAATATCACTGTTACTCAGACAATAGTTTTCAGGATGTTAAACTGAAAGACTAAAGGGATTCAATTAAACATTTAATGTTGAGGACAAGACAGTTGAGTGTGCCAAAATAAACTTCATCTCACAGCTGTACTAAAACTTCGAAAGATTGTCAGTAAAATAAATCCATATTTTATTAAAATGCTTGCTACATCTATTGGAATAACATATGCCATCATAAAATAAATGTTTAAATCAGTACTGTACCCTGCCCTGGATAATGCCTGCCTTAAAATCAACTGTCTTGTTAACTCATTCTGATTTTTAGTAAAATGCAGATAATAAGAACCACCTTTTAGCACACATTCTCTCGGCTAAACTCTCTCTCCCATTACAAATTATCTATAGGCAAGTTGATGGGGGGAAAAAAAAGCGAGCTAGAAAACGGTATTTATATATAAACATCCTATAAATAGGATGAAAAATTGGCCTCTTTGCTGACATCAGTCTCAGAAAACAGAAGGGGATGATTTCTGCCATGGAATAACCTTTTCCAGGAAAAACCCCTCTGAACTCCAGAGCCTGCTGCTCCTGTAGCCAACCTCCCACCAGGATTTACCCATTTGCCCATGGTCAGGTGAGGGCAGCACAGTCGTGTGGACTTGTCTCCCATCTTTCCACAAAGGTTTAGCAGAACCTGACACCTTGCTCGTATTTCAGACCTTAACTAATGACTGGTTAATATAAGCTCTCAGTTTCCCTGAATGTTGACAGAGCTTCCAAGAGAAGGGTGTTAATAAGTTTAATGGGGACAATAAAATCTCCATTGGCTTTGTCCTACACTTCTGACTCTCCTTTAGCAGGCTCAATGCAAACCTGCTCTCACTGAAGGCCTCTAACAATGAATGCAGTGGAGAACAGGCTGAGAGCAGCCCAGAAGAAGACTTTGGGGTGCTGGTGGGTGAGAAGCTCCACGTGGCCTGGCCATGTGCACTCACAGCCCAGAAACCACCTGTGTCCTGGGCTGCATCCAGAGCAGGGTGGGCACTTTGCCCCTCTGCTCCCCTCTGATGAGACCCCACCTGCAGAGCTGCCTCCAGCTCTGGGCCCCCAATGTAAGTACAACATGGATCTGCTGGAGCAAGTCCAGGGGAGGCCACAAAAGTGATAAGAGGGCTGGAGCACCTCTGCTGTGGGGACAGGCTTTGAGAGCTGGGGGTGTTCAGCCTGGAGAAGGCTCCAGGGGGACCTTGGAGCACCTTCTGGTGACTAAAGGAGCTTCAAGAAATCTGGAGAGAGAATTTTGACGATGACATGGAGTGACAGGACAAGGGGGGATGGCTTCAAACTGACAGAGGGTAGGTTTAGACTAGATATAAGGAAGAAATTCTTTACTGTGAGGGTGGTGAGACACTGGAACAAGTTGCTCTGAGAAGCTGTGGCTGCCCCAGTTCTGGAAGTGTTCAAGGCCAAGCTGGATGGAACTTTGAGCAGCCTGGTCTAGTGGAAGGTGTCCCTGCCCATGACAAGGGCATTGGAACAAGATGATCTTTACAGGCTTTTCAAACCCAACCATTCTGTTACTCTATAAACTAAACAAGTGAAAACCACAAGTTTGGAAATCTGGAGATACTGGTTATAGTCAAAAGCTGCAGTTCTACTCTAGTATCACTCTCTGCCTTCATCTGCTACTGTTAAACGAACAAGATCTAACACGACAGATCCTCCTCCACTTGCTATTGTCTCTAGAAAATAAAGAGTAGATGGCACTAAACATGACCTCTGAGCCCCATCATCCAACCAGAGCTTTACCCCTCTGCTTTTGCCTACCTGACACAACCACTCCATCATAGGCTCCCAGCTTGGATAACACTGTGGAAGTGCCAAAAGCCTTGTCCAAACCGAGGAAAACATTATCCACCACTGCCCCCTGATCCCCAAATGCAGCCAGGCTTCCACCAAAGTGAATCTGCCTACACAGCAGAATCTGTCTGTGATAAATTCATGCTGACTGTTCCCAATCACCCTCTTCTGCATCATGTCCCCAGAAACACATTCCCAGTCCTCACACTACCCCTGTAGTTGTAGAAGCTTTTCCTTGCCCTTGACATTCAAGTCTAAATGTGAGCCTTGATTTTCCTAACACCGTCCCTGCATGCCAGGGCAGTATTTCTAAATCCCTCCTTGTAGGCTCTCCCCTCTTCCACCCATACAATGCCCTCAGATTTCCAAGTTTACTGGAGGCTGTGTAACGACTCTGCAGATCCAATTTACACATATCATTTCCTGAGCAATTTAATCTAATGATTTGCTTGCATGTTTCATTCAAAAAGAAGAGGTTTTTTTCTTTTTAAACAAAGCCAAACTTAAGGAGCACTGACGTCTATAATGGGACTTAGAAGGCAGCATGTGAGTAGCATTTAAAGGCCTACTGGGAGCAAAATTACAGCTCTTAAGAAGAGTGTGGCTTCTAAAATTTAATTTAACTGTTGCCTAGGCCTCTTCTTAAATTCTTATCTGGGCTAATCACTACAAACAATGGGGTGACTATTCAGAAAAATACCCATTTTTAGTATTTTAGTTGCAGTTTGGGCAATTAAAAAACACAACCACCCAGATTAAGCAGTATTTCCTAGAGTCTTCTCTTCCAGCATCCATAGAAATATCATCCTGTGGTACATTTTTGTAAATGTGATTACACAGTCATTTATATATATGACATTTTAGCGGCAATTGTACGAGCACAGCTAAGTAATTGTACTTGAAAATTCGATGATGGAAACAAGTTTTTCTTTCCTGCATTTATCACTACTGAAACGAGAATGCAGTGGGTCTTTTAATAAATAATAACCTAATTTCTGGATGTTCTAAGTACAAACCTTGCGATTTAAATATAGCTCAGTCTGCTAAATGTTCCTATGAAAAAAAGACAATTTAGACCTCCATCAATTATAACAGATGGCAAACTGATTTCTGTTTTAGTAAAAAGTTTGCTTGGGTTAAATAAAGTTCTAATTTATTTTTCTACATTTTGTTTTATTTAATTAAACTGCCCTAGAGATGAAAAATGTGGTCAGGTTATCCAATATTTGTCCATAAATAATGCATAAAAATATGGCCATTGCATTCCTAATCACTTACTTTAGATAATTTTTTTAAAGTGCATTTAATGTTAGTGATTTTGATGTTCATCATCTCAAACCACATGGACCAAATCACAGGAGTGCAGCCCAAAAGAGGTAAGGTTTCAGATATAAATCCTTCAATTGAGTAGGGAAAGTAGTAGGGCACAGACCCAAGGTGGGATTTGTACCTGAAACCACTACACCTATAACTTTAATTTACTGAGATTGCTCTTCAGAGGAAAACATTTGAAGGAGGACTTTCCCCCCATTCCAGCCAGGGCCAGGCAAGGTATTAGGGGCTGTTTTGAAAAAGAATCAGTGAGCTTGGCCATCCTCCCCTGAGTAACCTCGGCTGGTCTCTCCTTACCTTCAAACTCCCTCCTGCTGTTTCCCACATTGAAATTCGAATGGTTTGCTCCTCTTAACTTTGATGGTTAAAATGACCTAATTTTGCAAATTTTGACATCTCCATGGGATGATGCAAGAGGGGGGAAAAAAATCATCCTGTGGAAAATAACATTTCTATGTCCTACTTCTAATGCAAGAGACCTGTTAAGTCCTGATGTTACCAAGTTGGCTTCATTCGTACTGATCTGCAGTATCAGACTGAAAATTCTCATGACATTTCTCATAACTCCATAGACAGATTTATGCTGCCTACGTACTTTGTGATTTGATCACTTTAAAAAAAAAAAAAAAAGCGTGGACTTACATAACAAATTCATGAGTTGGAATCACGGACATCACAGTTACTCTGGAAAATCCACACAGATTTCCCTTAAGAGAGTAAGAAAATACCACAGTCGTCTCACAAAAACACTCTTCAAGTTTTGAAGTGTATCCTAAGAATAACAATATCTGGACTTTGATCAGAAAAGGAGCAAGTTCCAGAGCTGAGGAGCTCCTGCTGGCTCTTCTCCATCCTTTGGTGGCTGCTGCCATCAGAGGGAATTACTCACACCAATCTGTTACAAACCACTGCATCTACATTTCAAACTGAATTGTCATCCAGGGAACCCAGCTTCAGACTTTTCTGCCCTACCTCCTCCTGCTGTTTAAATGTGGCCTTAACTTTGCAACACTGCTCAGGAAAACTGGAGCAGCAAAGTCTCTAAGCATAGCAAACCATCTCCTAGATCCTGCACAAAGAACCACACAGCTAGCAGCATTCCATCACCCCTAAACCCCTGACTGGTGTATCCCATCCCAACATTTAGGTCCAAGATGGATGCAGGGTCATGCAGGGCACCACAGGACCAGCAGGACATTGCCCAGTTTCAAACTAATTTACAGAGGGAGATTTGTGTGCCTCCCCAGAGAAAGCACACAGTCAGGCAAGCCCACACCCATTGTTCCTCTGAGTGCCTCCTGCACCATCCCATCCCAGACCAGGAAAAGCTGAAGATGCTGAAGACCTGCAGCATTTTGGGTCTGCACCATCATATTTAAGACCATGTAACTGAGGTTTATTAATCTGGAAAACAATAACATACACTTCCACTCTTGTGTTTACTATACATACTTGTCAACAGGATTTTCATCATTTCTGCCTTCAGTCTAACAGCACAAATATTTTGACACCAAAGGTTGCAAAGAAGATGAACAGGTTTCATGTCAACATGGACCAGTATGAAAACAATAGACCCTTAAGTCATCGGATTTCTTTGAGTTTTCTGTTGGGTGTTGAACAAGGAGATTTCTTCCTGGGAACGGCCATTTCATGTTCAAACTAAAGTGAAGGCCAATATAGCTGTGTCATCTGATGAAAAAAAACCCCTCCAGGAAGTAAATATTTACTCTCTGCTGAATAACTGGCATGTTTGGAGCTTAAAATGATTTAAAAAGGGAGAGATCTGCTTAGAAGGTATAATCAGGCATCTAACAATAATTTATATAGTGGCTTTGTACAGGCACAGAATAATAGCACTCCCCAAAATAAGAATATCAAACATTATGTTGAATGTTGAGGAGAGCAAGGAGGAAAGGAGAGTGATCTTGGAAGTGTTCAAGGCCAAGTTGGATGCATCTTTTTCTTCCAGCTGGTCTAGTGGAAGGTGGGAAGGCATCCCTGCCCATGGCAGGAGGACTGGAATGAGATCTATAACGTTCCTTCCAAACCATTTCACGTTTCGTTCTATGATTCTTAAATGAATATTATATTTCAGGTAAAGCTTTGTAACTGAAATATAAAGCAAAATAAGAAGTGCTCCTCATGCTTCAGACATTAAATAAAAGTGGAACAATAATGGCCAAATGGTATCTCTCAAATCCACGGGGATTTGAGCAGCTTTTCCTTCTGAAGATGAAATATTGGACTAGATGAGACACTACAGGCCACATCCACTAACCCCATAGAGCAGATGAAGTGGAACAGACTACAAGCGATATAAATGCATCCATTTGTGTCTGTGACACGTCAAAAAACCCCTCAGTGTTAGGGCACCAAAACACAAATTCAATGGACGCAGCCAGGACATCTGCAAGATGTTTAAATAGGTGTTTAATGTGAGTTTCGAATAAGGCAGAAGCATACATAATGTTTTAATTGCTCGCCTTTATAACCATGTAACAAAATACTTCCAACAACTGAAGGCACAAATACGATGATTGAAATGTAGTCAATCTTGCTAAGTTATCCTCTAGTCGAATGCAGGAAAGTAATTCTTTTCCTAAATTATTTACAAAAGACAATGAGAGGCAATGTGTTCGTGTTATTGCTGCTGCAATCTTTGTTTGCTTAACCTAACCAAGGGAAAATCAAGAAACCAAACTGACAACACACAGAAAAGAAAGAAAATAGTGTTTGCAAAACAAATATCACACTTCTCCCCTCAGGAATCTTATGGGGTGTCAGTGCTGGGTTATTTGGAAAACTGTAATTCATCAGACATTTCAACACGTGTCTTTTGGAGATACACGGCCTTGACACAGCTCCGCCTGTGCTGATGCAACACAAAGTGCAGGTGGCAAACAAAAATGCAATTAATCTGTCAAACAGCACAATGAAACGTTGAAATACGTATCTGAAACATTCAAACCCTGAATCTCTCCTAACCAGGATGTCAGTTTTTCCCTGATTGGGGAACATGAGAGGCACAGAAGGTTCTAGAATATTGTTTTTATCTGTAACATCCAAACATGGGAACAGAGTGAGTAATTCTGAGCAATATTCAAATGGTAGAGCAGGTGTAGAGCAGGGGTTAAGAATTGACCTGCACACATAAAACCAAGCAGTTTTTCTTTGAAGGAAATAGGAATTACAGAGAATTCCTCATTACAGGTCATACCCAAAGCTACAAATGCTTCACCTAATTATGTCTTCAGTGCTACTCCTACTATTTAACTTTTCAGTTCTTCTAATGGCCTACATGGTCCATCAGTCCATCAGTACAAAAATTCAAGAGCTTGTAATAAGTATTTCAAGAAAAGGAGCACTGAGAGCACCAGAGAAGAAATTTAGTCTTTTAAATAAAATAAAAATGGATGAAAGGCAAAAGAATTTTTAAAAACTAGAAACAGAGGGGGTAAATAGCATCAACACAATATAACTTCTGCATTTTAAAAGGATAATGAGAAATTAAAAATCAAATATTGAATATGTATTTTATAAAATTCCTTAAAAACAAGAATTTGCATGTTATATAGAAAATAAAAGTCAATCACTGGAGATTGTACATATTCCAAGCTTTTGACTACTTTGACATGAAGTATCTATGTGAAAAGAAACTAATTCAATCACAAAAAGATAATCAATGGTTTCCTTGCCAGAGGCATAAGTTCTAGAAGTGCAAAGTGGTTTGTCATGAATTTTCTTTTCTTGAATCTGCTGACTGTTACAGTGCAGTGCAAGATCCATTGAACTCTTCCATCCAGACTTTGGGAGGTATGAAGCAAAGAACGCTGCCAACTCAACACACAATTATCAATAAAGCAAAAAGCACAAATCCCACAAACACTCATCTTAGCATGCTGAGGGAAGGGAGAAGAAAGGAAGGGAAAGAAAACAGTGGGAATGGTGTAATGAGGATTCAGGGAGAAAGGATCAGTGACAAATGCATCTTTTTAATTACCACTGAACAAGTGCTCAAGGCCAGACTGGGCAGGGCTCTGAGCAACCTGGTCTAGTGGAAGGTGTCCCTGGCTACAGCAGGGGGGTGGACTTGACCATCTTTGACTGTTCCTTCCAACCCAAACCATTCTGTGAGTGTAAGAACAGCCACAAAAACGGCTTTTGAGCCACTGTCAATTGAAGATGACTCTGCCCAGGCTGAGACACCCTAATGAAGAATGGCCTATAAAATAAACAAGGACCCTCACCTTTAGAGACACGTTCTGGTGGCTTCCTGCAAACAGCACAGTGTGTCCTCCAGCACCGCTGCAAACACCAGCCTCCCTCCAAAAACCCTTTCTCCTGCCCTCGGTGCCTGATTTCCACACTGCCAGTAGTCAGCATGACTCCGGAAAAAATTTAAATCTTAAAAATAAAAAACTTGGGAAGAGAACAGTATTTTTACCTGGTCTTTTACATGGACATGTATTCTTTCAGGTGTTTCATCAGCCCTTTGACAAAAAAGGGGTTATAATTTTGCACTGCAACACAAGCAAGTTCAGGGAGGAGTGGGGGTTGTTTCTGTACACACTTTTTTTTTTTTTTCCATTTTTTAATAATGACAGAGCAGCTGAAATTCTATTTCTTTTGTTTGGGAAAGAAAAAGAAAAAACACTGAAAGAAAGCAGGCTGAAAATTTGCACTATGCATCTAATGCAAATTAAGTGGAATAAACAAAATCCATTTTATTTTTTTAATGGCGTCAGCAACTGCAAGAAGCCAGATGACCTCTGGAAGAAACCCCAATATGTACTTACAAATAACAAGTTTAGATGTGATTTTGTTTTACTTATTTAGTTCCTACTATCTCTTCACCATCTGTCTGTACCATGAAGGTTTTTTTTCCAGCCAACTGAGTAGTGAACATAATGTAGTGGACAGGCTGACTTATTTCAGGTGGGGGATGAAAACAACTTGGATGTCTTGACAAATGAGATAAATATTCTGGCAGTTGTAGCTTATTTGATTATAGGGAAAGTTACAGTAAGAAGTAAAATATTGCTGCTATTGCACATTTCACCTCTTTTTATTTTGTTTTCTTTTCTGGTAACAACTTCTCCTAAAAGCAGATGCTATTCTCTTTTATTTAATATGAAAAATGAATACTGTGTATGTTGAAACTGCTACAGGCATGCAAACATACATTTGCTGTATTTTCAAACACATTTAATAATTAACATTATGCCTGAGTCCTGGTGTTGGCCATTATGTTTAGAGTGATAGAATATTTGCAGATGGTTAATCCCAAACTAGTTTTATATAATTTATACATGTTTTTATACTAGTTTTACCTCACTTTTTCTCTTAGGTGGCAGTGCAAGATGTAACCAAAACTATGCATTCTATTTCCATCTGTTAAAACCAGGTGGGGCAGTGTTCTTTATCTCTTCCATGACCCATTCCTCATGACTACGGGGGATATCTGCTGTTAATGGGCCACTGAGGCTCACTGCATGATGGATAAAATTACATCATCCCACTGGAGATGCTCCACCCAGGGGGAGAAGCCAAGCATTCCCCCCTGGATAAAACCTGAGATCCAGAACACCAGGACAGCCTGTTTGCACTGGATTCCCAGAGAAAGACTAGACCCATCTCACCACCACTGGACCTTCAGTACACCTTTCTACAGAATCCTTGCTCCAGGAGATCCACACCTGTCACTTCAGGAGGACTTGACTGGACTGCTCCCAACACCCTGACCAGCGGGGTGTCAGGTTATGTTCTGACTCCATTAGTGTTTTCTTTTTGTTTGGTTGGGTTTTTGTACTACTTCATTTTTATTTTAATTTTCCTAGTAAAGAATTGTTATTCCTATTCCCATATCTTTCCCTGAGAGCCCCTTAATTTCAAAATTATAATAATTCAGAGGGAGGGGATTTACATTCTCCATTTCAAGGGAGGCTCCTGCTTTCCTTAGCAGACACCTGTCTTTCCAAAGCAGGACACTTTCACATTACGTTCTTACAGCAACAGTTTCAATTACAACTGTAAATCAAGTTTTGCTCTCTGTAAATACATTTGTCTTTAAAAGAATTAGGAGAAATTTTGTATCTACAATAAGGAAATCTATTTTACAAGTCATATTACAGACTTTACTTTCAAACCAGTACTGAGGTACAACTAAAGCTTTTGTATGTCTTGAGACTGTAAAATGTCACACGCTACTAAAACAAACTTTCCTTTTTGTTAAATATTTTGAAGAGTGCTAGAGTGAGTTCTATATTTAGCAATGATGAAACTCAACAGCTTCTAGAATTTCTTGCAGTTAATGCATGCAAGACTCAACCACTGCTAACTATACACTACAGACTTTGAAGAGACAGCAAATAAGTTCCAAATGAGATGGGGGGCTTTTCCCATTTATTAAATACATTACATCTCACATGCACACAATGATGGCGTGGTTTCATTTCTGAGTCAGAGCCCATCCAATAAAAATCTGCACATGGAGGTTTTTGGGAGGTGTATATATATATGAATTCTGTATCTGTGAGAACTGAAGCTTCTGCATGCAGCAGAAGGCACTTACACTGCAATGGAATCAAAATTAACTTGGAAACCTGAGTTTGTTGCTGAAAAATCAACCCGCTGAGAGATAGGGTATCTTAAAAATTTTCCAAACAACCTATTATTATCCCTATTCTGGTAACATCTAAATGTGCCAGATGAAATCATAGCCCCATGGCGTGAAGTCAGAATGAGCAAATGTCTCCCATTAGAGATGAAGGAGATAAGGCAAAGAGGAAAAAAAGGCACAGACAGTTGAAGTGACTTGGTTGATGAAAACAAATTCATCACTGGCCAAGCCAGTAACATGAAGCCAATCAGCTTTTGACACCAGAATAGTTTGGAATTTGACCCCTCAAATTGGTATTTCCAATACACATCGAGGCATCACACTCATTTGTTCACAGAATTCCCCCTCCTTCCTCATCCCAGACCCTCAGGACACTTGTGCAAAAACCAAGGAGCAAAACACTTGATTTGTGTTTTTGGAAACGAATGATGAGACTATTTTTTAATGTTTTTCTTCATTCCTTTCCCCACTCAACTGAAAATAAAAAGCATTTTCGCAAAAACAAAGAGGAATAACATTTCCTGTGCTTTTCTTATCCTTAACCCTTTAATCATCATAGCACTCCTCACACAACAATCAGCAGAGGCAGTTGGATTGTCAACCACAACAGGCTGAGAGAAAAAGACAGCAATGAGAAATTTTAAAAGTTTTTCTGGTTTAAGTAACTTCATTTTATTTATTTTCTGGGTGGGCAGTCTGTACTAGGCAGCTCTCTTAGGAAACACAGCAATCCCTCTGAGCCCAGTCACACACAGAGCCCAGAGCCCCAAAGATGCTGGAACCCAAGGGGGCAGACTTGGACCTTTGCATTTTGCTGGAAATGGTTCCAGAAAGAAAATAACACTGGTTATGGCACTGCTGGTCCTAATATCAGCTTGAGGAGGGGAGGACTGGAAGAGCAGTGGCACAAGAACCCAACTGAGTTGGCTTCCAAGTGATCTTGGCACAAGTGTGAATCAGAAACACAGAAAAACACTGAAAACCATCCCAAAAATTTAGCCACCTCCTTCCAACTTGGTAAAACAAAAGCCCTGCACATTATGGGTCTCTCTCAGTTACCATTATGGACCTAGGTACATTTGGAGAGGGGAAAAGTGCAAAATTAGGTTGCTAAAATATGATTTATGTCAATGAGAGAGAGAAGTAAGAGGGGAAAAAAATGGCCTCTTTTTTATTAAGCACAAATTTATCTGTGGCCTGACCAGTGCAAATAAAAAATTATGACAGCACACAGAGATGCACATTAAAAATTTAGGAAGTGTCTTTAATACACAAACTCCATGAAAATCAGATTCGAAGCATGTCAGGGTTCCTGCCTACTTAGAAGTGGAACAAGTTAGAAAAGTGGAGCTGGGTGTCAGAAGCCCAAACCTCCTGTTTTGCCTCCCATAACTTATGAAAGCCCATTCCAGCTGATAGGAAACGATAATGTCTCTGAAAAGCAGCATCAGGAAGGCCTGAATAAATCAGTCTGTGCTACAACTGACGAGAAAACCAGAATATGTTACACTTCCAGCTCTAAATGAAGAAAATCTACTGACTTTGAGTGTGATAAAAATATTACCATGTACTGTCACTTTTTTCGCTGCCTTCAATTAATTTTTCTCTCTGTCACATCCAGATAAATGCAGGCAATCTTTACTCCTCAAGACTGTAAGCTGTTTTTCATTTTTGATATTACAAAGTCTATATGATATGTGTGTGAGAAAGACTATGATTTAATAGTAGTGTAATACTTGAAAAATGCATTAATATATAATGTCTTTTATTTAATCCAACGTATTTTTAAATTAAAAACACATCAAATAAAAATCTGTGTGAGTCTTGTCCAAAATTACTCAAACCACACAATAAATCCATCACAAAACAATCTTTGTGTGGTGAAATCATGAAATGACTTTGTCAAGTGCACACATTACCGTGTATTTCAACCTCTTGAGGAATAGTAAAATTGTTTAAAATGAACTTACTACATAATTTTGAGAAACTCTGGCTCTATAAATCTAAGCATAAAGTGCAGCAAAATACTTGTAATTAAATATATGAAAATTAACCATCAAGCCATGAAGTAGAGAAATTAAAGTGAAGCTATGAAAGCATTTAAGGGGAAGACAAATTATTTGTTAAAAAAACCCAGCAGCATAAAGGTATACTTCAAAATATTTCCCAATTGTGCTTCTTGACCTGAATCTGAACTCTTTGTTGCTTGTCTTCCTCCGTTCCTTGGAATCCTACTTTCTTACAGCTGTATCTGCTCTGAATAAAACTGGACAAAGTCTTGTCCTGGGCCAGAGCAAGGACTCAGCGTGTTGCCTGTGTCCATGGCCAAAGCTGAGCACCTCACAACAGCATGAGGATCAAAATATCCACACCACAGTATTTTTCCAAATGTGGAATAACTTGGTGCTCCAGGACCTCCAAAGTAAAAGCTGATGTCTGGGGGATTAATAAAACCCAACATATTTCACTCATCCTTGCCCAAATTGTGCCAGATTAATCTGGAGCTCCATATCACCACCAAGATGAACCTTCCTCTACCCTCAAGCCCCACCAAAGATCCTGGGTCACAATTTACCCTTTATTCTTGGAGGTGAAAGGAGGGGCAGAAAGCTGAGCATTCCTGGTACCCCAATGATACATCAAAAGCAGAAAGAGAAAACACGGCACCAATTACCTTCATTTAAAACCTAAGAAGTGACCCAGATTCTTAAGGCAGAGCAAGTCTAATACTTAATAATAATATTAATATTTAAGAAAGATAAATTGCCTTGGCTAGTAAGAAGTGATTAGTTCTGGAAATATGTACAGTTAGGCCAGAAATAAGGAGTTTAAACATTATCTTGTGATCAGGAGGACAGAATGGGAGGTGCTTTAATTGCACAGATGAGGCACAACCAAGGCCAAGAAATCAAGTTATAACAGATTTTTAAAAGTTGAATTATTCACCTCTTAAAAGGCTCTCACCAGAGTGTGTTTTGTTTTCTTTCTTTTCATTATCACGTTTAAACAAGAGGTTAAATAATGGTGAAATTAATTGAGCTTAAAACAATTTTTGGAGCAGGACTCTACACAGATAAAAATCATATAGCCTGAAAGGCCAACTTTAATAATTTTCTACTCTGGGGCTTAAAGGAACCGCAGCACAAGACAACAATCTCTTCACCTGGCAGTAATACACACATTAAAAAAAAAAAAAAGAATAAGACGATTCTCTTCCAAAATTTTCTGGCTAGACCACAGTAAATATCCAAAGAGAAAGAAGGTCTGGCTAGAGATTTCTGTGTAGATTGTGTAGTTGCTCATTTGATTTACAAAGGACTCAAAGAGATTTAACACTTTATGAGGCAGACGTGAGTACGGTTGAAAAATGTTTTTTTCAAACTTTACAGAGATTTTTACTCATTTTTACCTTCAGATCTGAGCCTGTTCTTCATGTAGGGCTTTGCCTACTCACCCTGCACTCAAAGAACCAAAAGGAAGCTTGTCCACCTCCCAGAAGGATGAATGAACTCAGAAGTCTAAAATCCCAGTGTTAATGTCACAGGTGTTCTCAGAGCAAGCTATTAATGTCACAGATATTTAGAAGAAAATGGTTTAGAGATTGAAATATTGAGATGTTTGATTAAGGTTAAATGGAAAACTTCAGGGCTGGCACCTCAGGTTTTGCACTTCCTACATATTTGAAAGGTCACATCAGTGGTGTGGGGTGTTTTAAAACTCTCAAACACACAACACTGAAATGCATTTGTTTGTTAATGTACAGAAGGCTAGGTTACCAAGGGAGCTGGAAATTCAGTGCTCAAAACACAGCTTGCAGCAGTCCTCTGGATGTTCCACCATCCACAGCTGCTGAGTTTGAGGCTGTTGGAGGATGTGTCCCCACGTCTTGCTGTTGGTGCCCATGGATCAGATGTCCAAAAGCTTGTTCTGCCCATTTTCCAGCCTGCACAGCAGATATATTCTAACTCCACAATTTCCCAAGGCACCAAGGTCTACATGTTCACCACTTGCTGTGTAACTCATTATTTCATTATTTCATCATCAGGGTTTATGCTGGTCTCCCACTGGATTCATTAAATTGCTCCCCTGCTTCAGTATGGAAGGATTTGGTGGAACAGCAGCTCTGCTCTGATGTGTGTTTACTGAGAATTGTAAAGTGTCTCCATAAAAACTGCAGATTGTGAGTCAAAGTTCATATTCTAGAAATTAGTGCTTTTAAGAGGAGCTGTTGCACACATGGGATTCCCAGAGCCATACACCCCAAAATCACTTCAGGTTGCTTTCTTCAAGCAAAAATATCTATCTCTGGAGAATCGCACACTATTTTTTCCAAGTAAAACTGTACATTTGCAGGTACACTGGGATTCAATGACAATTCAAAGAATAACACATTTTTTCCAGCCAAGTGTGGGAAGGGGGTGTGTGCCTATTGCTTTTCCCCCATGGATTTTCTGGTACACTACACTTGAAATGCTCTTTTATAAAACACAGCTTAGATACTTTCATGCCTCTTAGTGATGGCTCTGAAAAGGCACATAAATTTAACAAGAGTACAACACAGTTTGCTATTTTTAAACCTGGAATATTTTATACTGGGGTCTTTTACCACATTAAAACACAATGAAAGCTAGGCAGCTAATTATCTAAGAGGTAACAAAACTTTAAACTACACACAGATGTTGAGCTGCACTAAAAGGACAATTATTTGCCAAAATCACTGCCAAATTAAAGTTCCTATTTGGAAACTTTCACACATTTGTGTTTGGTGCAGCTGCAGCTGTTTAACTGCACATAAATTTTGTTTTCCCCTTTCCGATTGTTATTCAAATGGCATTAAAGAGCAATTACAGAAGAATGACAATAACTAGTCCGTTAAAAGTTCAAATTGTAGGAGATCTGTTTTAATTTAAAGTCAATAAAGTATTAGAAAAGCAAAATAAATGGATCTCTCTGTATGCACATGAATGTTCCCTTTCTTTCTACACACAGGTATATTCAATACCCACAGAGGCACCAGGTGCAGCCCTGGCTGCTGTAATTGTGAGCCCTGGGCTGGTGCTCCTCTGCAGATGGACTCTGACTCCCTCGAAGGCAGGGAAGCCCTGCAGAGAGACCTCCACAAATGAGAGGGCTGGGCAATCACCAACCGTGTGAGGTTCAACCAGGGAAAGTGCCGGATTCTGCAGCTGGGATGGAGCAACCCTGGATGTACAGACAGATGGGGAATGAGGGGCCGGAGAGCAGTGCCAGGGAAAGGGACCTGGGGGTCCTGGTCGGTGGAAAGATGAACATGAGCCAGCAGTGCCCTGGCAGCCAGGAGGGACATCCCTGTCCTGGGGACATCAGGCCCAGCATCGCCAGCCGGGCAAGGGAGGGGATCGTCCTGTCTGCTCTGGGCTGGGGCAGCCTCACCTCGAGTGCCGGGGGAGCTTTGGGTGCCACAATATCAAAAAAACATTAAACAATTAGAGCGTGTCCAAAGGAGGGCAACAAAGATGGTGAAGAGCCTTGAGGAGAAGCCGTGTGAGGAGAGGCTGAGGGCACTTGGCCTGTTCAGCCTGGAGGAGACTGAGGGGAGACCTCATCGCAGTTACAAATTCCTCGTGGGAGGAAGAGGAGGGGCAGACACTGATCTCTTCTCTGTGGTGACAGTGACAGTGTAGTTGTGTCAAGGGAGGACCCAAGGAATGGCCTGAAGCTGTGTCAGGGGAGGTTTAGGTTGGATATCAGGAAAAAGGTTCTTCCCCCAGAGGGTGGCTGGGCACTGAACTGGCTCCCCAGGGCAGTGGTCACAGCACCAGCCTGGCAGAGCTCAGGGAGTGTTTGGACAATGCTCTGGGGCACAGGGTGTGACTCTGGGGGATGGTGCTGTGCAGGGCCAGGAGCTGGACTGCATGATCCTTGTGGGTCTCTTCCAACTCAGCATATTATACGATTCTGTTTTGTGTGTGTATCTATCTATCTATCTATCTATCTATCTGTCCATCTATCTATCTATCTATCTGTAAAAGTTGCAGACACCTATGGATGGCCCCTGGTTTTGCCCAGGCTGGAGCTGAGTGGGCTCATACCTGGTGCAGAGCTGAGCCTCACACAGCTCACTACCAGGCATTTCATTTAGCTGACTGCACAAATCTCCAGACAACAAAACTCCACAGACTTCGTCGTTTCCATACTTATACTGCACCTGAATACTCCCAATGGACTTGATTACCTCTTGTACAAAAAACCCTCTTAAAAATTTGGCCTTGGAAGTAGATCTAGAGGATATAAATCAGCACAAGCGAACCACAAGAAGGGAGACCACCAAAACACATCCTGGTACAGCCCCTAAGGATTCTCCTTATCAAACTGGGCAGACAAAACAGTTCCGTCTATCATAAACCTAATGGATTTCTGAGATACCAGTTGTACAACAACATCAAATCCACCTTAAAGGGGCTTATAAAAAGGAGGGACAGATAGTAGCAGGACAAGGGGCAATGGTTTAAAACACGAAGAGGGCAGGTTTAGATTAGCTTTTAAGAAGAAATTCATTACTCAAACAGCAGCGAAGCACTCTAAGATCCTGCCCAGAGAAGTTGTGGATGCCCCATTCCTGGAAGTGCCCTGGCTGCTTTATTGGCAAATTAGCTATTTTTATAACGTGGCCTGGAAATAAATGTTTTACCTAAGCAATACCAACTCATTCCCAACTCACCTGTAATCTCCCACCTAGAGATTGATGCATCCTCAGATACCTAAATACTTAAACAAAATGCATCATTTAGACAGCTGGATTAATCTCACCCTTATGGGTGAAAACTATTCATTAAGTACAGCAAGCCAAATTCCCCACTCTCCAATTTTCTAAATTCTTATCTCCATTACTGATGTCAAACCCTTAAGGAAAGATCTCCCATTTCTTTGCTGAAGAGGATTGAAACCCCAGCAGCACAGCTATGAGCTCTCATCTGCAGTATGCTATGGGCCACTTTCCCAGCTCATACTCAGATGAATTATGGGGTTTTAAACTGAAATGCTTTAAGAATCATTTTTTCAGACTCGGCATAAGTTCGGCAGTGTTCCAGTCCCTGAGAAATATTCTGAAGTCTGCAGATAGCAAATCATTAACATTTTGAAGACTCAGTAAAAATGGAATCAGAAGATTTATCTGCTGAAAATTGGTCAATCTAGTCCACATCCTGACTCTGGAAGTTGTCCAAGCACCTGATGTTTGAGGAGCAAATTTTCTGCAAGCAAGGAAAAAATATATTTACTTTTGACTTGCATTGTCAGTCCTCCTCATACCATCAAATTGGAGGCTTTTATCAGTCCTAAAATTTTCATTTGCATACTCTATTTAATTATTCAATTGTAAATTCTAACCTGTTCTGTTCTAAATGGCCACTCATAAAGCAACTACATTTTGAGCCCCGTCTTTATCAACACTTGGCATCAATGCTTTTAGTGATGCTAACAACTAACCAGCTCCAAACTTTCCATCCCTCACTAAACCTGCACTTACAGCAATCAAATTTAGATGCTTCCCCAATCACTGCAAAAACTCTCTGCCAACACATTTGTTGTTGTGCTGTTGACATAAAAATATCAGATACCTGTACTTACAGAAATTGTTCTTCAGGAACACAAACTATTCCCTACAAGGACTGGAGGCACCTCTTCAGGCGTTCTGAAAATCAAACATTTCTCCCAGTTCTGAGCTTCATTAAAAAAGCCCTGTCTTATAATACCATCTGATCTTGAAAAAATTGGGTACCTGATTTTCCCTGGGAAGACAATAAAGGATATAAAATCCTTTGAAAGCACTTCTTGTCCATTTCTGAAGCTAAAAATTTATTCCGTTTCTTCTTGTGAGAGGGCACTGAGAGGGGATGAATGAAAAGAAATTGGGCAAAGAGGAGAGTATCTCATTTCTTTCAACTCCAGGAATCCTGTCTGTGGCCTTGAGATGCCATCAGAGGAAGAGTCAAAGCAAGGAAAACGTTCTTCTCCTGCACAGACTTGCCTTTCTGGGTATTCTCTGAGTGAAGAACTGAGCCAAGATTGGTATCTAACTTGCTCTTCTCTTTTGAGATTCCAGAGATGTGATACACCAATAAGTTTTTTAAGGTCCCAGCCCAAAAGCAGTCACATCTTTCATGATAAGCACATCCCTCAAAGAACAAAGCAAGCATCAGCTCCTTTTTATGTATTATGAAATATTATAACCTAGAAGATCCTTTTGTCAGTACCAGTGTAAACAGAGGCCTTCCTTTGGTGTTTGCTCCTCAGAGCTTGAGGAGATACACGTATCACTTCCTTTCCTTCATGAATCAGAGGTGCCAAATCTTGTGTCTTTATACAACAAATTCACCCAGATATTTAGCAGCGCTGTTCCAGGAAAAAAACAATCTGATTTTACTAATGAAGTCATTAGCAACTGTACTTGGTGTGCAGGCTTCAAAACCTCTCTGTGAAGATCCAAGTGGAGAAAAGACTGAGAAACACATAAAAGAACAGTGATTTTACAGGAACCTTGAATTTGTCCACTAAGAGGTCCAGCAGCTCTCAGAAGAGCAGTGGTTACCAGGCGTTCACAGAGGAGCACAGCAGGCCAGAGGCAGAAAGAGGAACATTGTGCTCAGTGTCCATCTCAGTGCTACCAGCTCAAAAACTAAACCAAACCAAAAAACAAACAAACAAAACAACGAAAAAAACCCAAACCAAGCCAAAAACCCAAAAAACAGAAAGTGACCAAAAGAAACCCAAACTCCTCCCAAAAAAAACCGAATCAACCCAACCCGTCCCAAACAAAAACAAACCAACCAACCAAAACCCAACGCCCCAAAAACCAAAACAACCCCACAAAACTGTTTTGAAGCATAATCCCTCAAAATAAAGGTGGAGAAATTAACTTTACTTGGAAGGAGGAAGAAATGCTGAGAAAACATTTTATAGCCTTTAGTGGATCGGAAAAGAGGACAGCTCGCTTTTGACCGAAACTACTTTTCTGCTCATTTCCCTCATTTCTGTACGATTATCACAGAGGCTTTATGTGACTTCTAAACAGCAGTTTCTCTTACATAATGACTTACTAAGTATCTATCCATTTTCAAATAAATTATCATCTGAGGCTGAGTTATAATCTAATCTAACAAACACGAAAACATCACAGAGAAAGTGAGGCAAATCATATGAAACCAGAAATTATGAAAGAATATGCTTTGATGAACGACTAACCAGCTTTCTGAAGTTACAATATTTACATATGAAAAGAGGATTGCACAAAGTTCCAGAAGTTCAAATATTATAAGCTCTGATGTTCTATCCACCTCCCATTAGAACTAATTGAAGGATGGGTGCTTTTGCCCTGAGGCATTGGACGGGAGATAAAAGGAAAGGTGAAGTACAGATGAGGCTACTGTGGTTATGGCTGGTGAAAATAATGCCAACATCCAGCAGACAGGGACAACCAGTGAGAAGACTCAGTTACGGAGAGCAGCTCTCAGTGCCCAGACACGCCAGCACCATGGTCTGGGACGAGGAATTTGATTCTATAGAGGCGATTAACCTCAAAAATTAAATAAATAGATTTGTGGAAATGATGAAGGCAATCAGAATGCCCACAGAAAAACTTTGGAATCAATGATCCATTCTTCAGACCTCAGTTGCTTTAAGCCGACATGTTTTTATGAAATAAAAGCCAACCTAACTGAGACAGGTTTGGAGAATTGATGGTTCAGACCTCCAGGATTTCTTCAGAAAAACTCACATACCACCAAAACCCCACAACCAATTCTTTGTGTGCCTCCTGACATAATAAACACACTTTCTGCTAAAAGGGCTCTGCTAACTCTAGCATTTGTTCCCACTCATTTTATCCTGCTCTCTGCCACACTGCTTGGAGGAGAAGGATATGGGACATTTCTCACAAACTCTCATATGCTTGCAGATCAGTGGGTTAATGTATCAGCCTTTCACCTTTGGGAACCACAGTTCAACAGTCTGAATTACTATGGTAATAAATGTAGTATTGTTTTGGTTCAATACAGACTTGTGTTTGAAGAACTGTAACAAAATATTTTTATAACCTTGTGGAAAAGATAAGAAGTTGGCAATTCTCTTTTATGCCATAGATTTCGTCTGTAATCTCAAGCAAGCTAATTAAACCCTGCCTTTGAAAATAATTAGCTGTCTAACACTGATTCTACTGAGTCTGGTTTAAATAAAACTACATTCTTTGATAAACTAAGCTCTGATATGAGTTAAATATAAATTATTTCCTTAAACAGGTTCACAGAAGGTAACATAGGTTACAGGTACATTTAAAATAAACGTACATCTAGCTCAGGTAAGAGGTAAAAAAATGTGTTTCTTTTAGAAATAGGGAGAAAAAAACATTGTTAGAAGTCAGATTTTCAGCTTAAACCAGTTTCCACATCTCAATAATAAAGCTGTGAAAAATAGAGCTTGCCAAGCCCACACTGGGATGCCTTACAATTGGTGAAGGCTTACTCAGCAGCCTTGTGACAACTCTATCCAGCAGGGTATGTATCTCCATGGATTTTAACTACAGATTACTCATGACCATAGATACAGTAGTGCACTGTGGTCAAAATGATCTTTATAACCAGTATATTTAAGGGATTTACAAAATGATATCATCCATCCTTCCCAAAAAGTGGATGGATCTTTAAGTTATTGTTTTTTAAGAACACGGAGCCCTAGGCAGGATATATTGTTCCTTAAAAGAAAGGCAAAGCCTCCTAAACCCAAACCCACCGCAAACAAGCACAGAGCCAGATAATTTCCTGCTTTCGCACAACTAACGGGCATGTTAATTCTTTTACTGTAGCAGGGATTATAAAAAAAGCCCTATTCTATTGATTTTAATGGTGCTGTCACTGTAGCAGAATAATGCTTTTCCAGTATCACTTTGCATTACTGCTTCAACCTCTGATGACAGATGAAAAGTACTGAATTTTCGCCAAAAGCTGAATACGCCATTATCTCTTTTTGCACAGCTGCGCAGACATACCCTAACCCAGACCGGGGCTTGCTACCATTTTGTTTAGGGTTTAAAAGTAAAATAAATTTAAAAAAAAATTAAAAATATCCTATATCCTGAAGGCAAAGACAACCTGAAACTTTGCTCAAAGAAGCGTGAAAGCACGATTCCTTTGCCAAATGCACCTCAGAATGTCACATTACCATACGTGGAGTTAGTAATGGGCAGCTGAACTCTGAAACGCTGCTTAGGTTTTATTCTCTGTTTGTTCCTGTCAGTTCAGCAGATTCCAGAAACAGGATAAATAAATGCATAAAGGTTTATATTAACTCAGTCTAAGTTATAATGTAATCCAGATACTATTGGGACTAGAGGCACCTAAGCCTGAACAGGACCTTTTGAATCACTGAGTCCAGTTTTCAACTACCATTCACAATTAGTTTTTAAAAATAAGTCACATTAAAGCCAGCTTGGTATCCAGACCCACTGCGTCTGTCAGAGCGATCACTCATGGTCAGAAGCCTCCCAGCCTCAAGCCTGAAAGCAGCAATTGTCAGTTTACATCAATTTATTTCTTATGCTAATGCTGGCATTCAGCTGAAGGAACTCCTCGAACTCCCTCCTTCTTCAATTCTCTGATATCCTTGCAGACAGCAAACATACAGACGCTCTCAGCCCACATTTTGCCTGCTGCCAGCCACTCAATCCAGGACACCCAGGCCCACATTTTTCTCCACCACCTTAGCAGATCTTCCCTGCCCTGTCCTGGTATGAATTCTTCATTTGTGAATGTGATGACAAGAGCAACACACATGGGGCCTGAAATGGCACAAAAGCCTTATTCAGTGGCATTATGATTTCCCTCTCTTCAGTGGAAGTTCCTCACACAGAGCATTGCCCTTGGCCTCTCTCATGGCTACATTTCGTTAGTGGCTGGCAGGTAACCTGCACCATCTAACACAACCAGTAGCTTCTGTTCCTGTGTAATTTCCAGCTGTGGGATAATGTGGGCTGAGAAGCTTGAACAGCAGTATTTCAGCACAAATCCTTGCAGTTCATGGTATGAAATTGAAAGCTGTTTGTATTTTACTCATCCCCATTATCCTCCTCACAGATATTCTGATCATTTACTACACATTGCTAATTCTGTCCTACTTCACATATTGTATTTATTTGACCCTCTTCCTGCAAGATCCCTACTGAAAATATTAAATGAAACACACACCAGGAAAAATTCATACATCACTAAAACTCCCCTTTCTGCCTTAGTTCTTTACACCAAATCCTCTATCACACTCACCATCCTTTAAATAATTTTAATCGCCTCCAGTTTCACTAACAATTTCCTGAAGTGATGCTTATTAAGCACTTCACTGAAGCCCAGACTGAGCAGAAGTATCAGTTACTTATTTTAGTAAACTCAGACTAGACTTTATGACATTTCTATCCGCTAGATCAGAATCTATTTATTTCCTCTAACCCCTTCCAAAGGATGTGAGCGAGGTGTGACTAACAGGTCAGCAGCCTTTTTAATAGGCTTTGCTTCTCCTGTTAAAATTGTGGCTGTATTTTGCATTTAGTACTTGCTGTTTCTCTGTCCTCCATGTCATTAGCCATCTTCTCCAAAATCAGCCTGTTGGGAAAGGAAATAGGCATCTTGGGCATAACCAGTTACATTTAATCTCAACTTCAGTCAGGATTAAGGCAGTCGCACTTTCAGATTAAGGCAGTTTCACTTAGATTTTCTTCTATTATCATCTAGTTGTTGTCTGAATTACTTCTGCAAGATTAAGTCAGATTTTGGTAACTCTCTCTTAATCACTACACCTCTAACATGCCACTTTTTCCTCATCTGCCCTTGATTTCCCAGCTTAGCCAATTTATACATTCCAGGGGGGCTGCTTATTCCCAGTCCCTTTCTGCAAGTTCCTTTTCACCTCTGTCCGCCCAGCACATACCCACTTTGGTTGAGAACACAAGATACAAGTAGCATTTAAAACTCTGACCTTCAAATACTCTACACCTCCAAATTCAAGTCCTCAAGCACCTGGGTCCAGCTGACATGACCCCAGTTACTCTTTTATCTCTGCTTAAGACCTCGCACTGCTAAATTCAACCCTAGTGTAATCAAACAGGCCAGAAGAAATTAAAGGATTGTGAAAGACCCTCAAGTCAAGGGTCAACACGATTGCTATTATAAATTACAAGGGAACAGCAATCTTATCTTACTAACAAGGATAAAGCAAGAGTATTAACTTGAGGGTGGGATGTATCTACTTACACACCAGTATCCTGCACTGCTGTAGCACAGCTGCTTTTAAGGCGACTTCCACAGCCCTCTGCTAAGACAGCAAAAACTGTTTTCCACGAATCTCAAGTGTAACCTGATGAACTGTTTTCTCTGTTCAGGTAGGGAGGGATGGAGACTGCTGCCTGGGTGTCAAATGGCACAGAATGAGGAGCAGTGTTTTGTGTAAAAAACGAGAAAAAATGCAAAGATAAATTAACAGAAATGGAGAATGCAGTGGAGAGAGCCTGAAAAGCAAAGCTTTGACAAGTTTCTCTGTCTTCAGAGGGTCTTTACTTAACACTAACTCAGCCTGCTGGAATTTGCTGTGGTACTACAAAGTATCAGCTGCAACAGGAGACCTAGGACAAGGGGGAATGGCTTTAAACTGGAAGAAAATAGGCTTAAATTAGGTATTAGGAAGAAATTCTTTACTGTGAGGGTGGTGAGGAACTAGGACAGATTTGCCCAGAGAAATTGGGGATGTCCCAGCCTAGAAGTGTTCAAGGCCAGGGTGGATGTGGCTTCGAGCAACCAGGTCTAGTGGAAGGTGTCCCTGCCCATGGCAGAGGGTGGGACTGGATGAGCTTTAAGTTCACCTCCAGCCCAAACCATTCTGTGATTCTGTGATTCAAGTTGGGGCTGAGTAAGAGGTCTCATGTGAGCTCACCAAGGCTGTGAAACTTTTAGTAAGGTTGTATATACGTCCATAAGTGATCCATGTCACAAAACAAATGTTAATTCTGTGACTAGACGACAGTACTGTCACCTCAAGAGTTGCTTCAATAATTTCTTAGTTGCGTAACAAGAGAATAAAATCTGAATTCACAGACAGAGGGGAAAGTGCAGTGTTTGTCATGGTTTATGGATGGAAAGTCCTCCGCCTATCTGTGTTCAGCCACCTGCCTTCAGCAAATTATAGAACAACATACGTGTACCCATACAGAACTAACTGCTCCCAGGTTAGCAGCAATAAAATATCACCCAGTGATATCTCCGAAGTCGTCTACGCACACAGTGCATTAAAATAAATCCGAACAATAAGCTCAAATTATATAAAAAAAACCTTAACAAGCGTTGAGATTGTTCTTCATTTTATGTACGTGGCAGACAGCTTCCACTCCCTTTATGCACATATACAACCTTATTCTGAGAAAACTGTTTTATTCCACTGAAAATGGTGCTAATGTTTCTGTTAATATTTCTGTTAGCATTTCTTTACACAATGAGGTGTCACAGAGCTGAAAAGCTGTCGGAAAAACCCTGAACTCTTACCACTAACCTAGCAGAACAAATTTACAATTAAACCCTCTCCATATAACAAAATGCATTTTTTCCTACTAAAATAAAGTCTTAGTTTTGTTGCTAATCACATAAAAAATAAGATACCATACTGATTTAATCAACTGAGATGTTCACAGGACAATATTTGTACTTCAAATTTTCTGAGAGTCGAACTTTTCTGGAAAACTGAATCAATCCTTTATCATGGGTATTTTCATACAGAAGTAGACCAGCAAAATGTTTGCACAAAGAAGTGAAGTCAACCTGACTTTTGGGGTGAAAATTTCCTTTTGGGGTGAAATGGTCATTATGTGAAAAGTTAGAGCAAGTGATGCAGATGGCTATAGGCAGAATGGGAGCAAGATTAGACAGATGGGAAACCATGGCACTGGACAAATACTGAGCATAAAAAGGGTTGAAGCCATTTCCCCTCCCCCAGCTCGGGATGAGTGCATTCAGGATATTTTTATCCAACTATTTATTGTGCTCTTGTGCTCCATCTGCCGGCTCTGCAGCAGCAGGCAATGCATTCCACACCTATTATAATAACAATACCAAATAAAAAAGGAAGATAAAAATATGAGTGAAAAAGTATTTACCAGGGTCAATCTCATGAACTTTTATCCACATATTCTCCTTTGCATTTATAGACGTATCTAGTTGTCTTGTCTTTTACTTAAATTAGTTACTCCAGCTCTGTAGGGCATTTTCCCTGCTGCTATATGCTATAAACCTAAGAAGTATTTTGTCATTTACACTGTTAAGCAACAGAAAAATGTTATTCTAAGTATGAAGGGTTTTCAGAGTTCAAATTCCTTTATTTCTTGATGGTATTATGAAAAACAAGAAGCAGGAGGATTTTCTTACACGTAACACCATAGTAAATCTGTGTACAAATAGATTATCCATATACAGATTTACATGGACACAGGTGTCTATTTAATAAATCAAATTCTATTAAGGAAAAGGGTCTTTCCAGGATATTTTTATTACACCCCTAGAGGGAATCACATTTCACCACAGAATCAAAAACTGGGACTGAGTGGGAAGTAAAGGGATCCTTAGTGCATCTACTACCTAGAGTAACACCCAAGTCACCCCTTTGAAAAACCTGTAGAGCTCCTAAAGCAACTTATTCCAGGTAATTGAACTCCAGGCATGAAACAAATGTGCTGAACTGTGTAATAATAATGTGAAAGCTACAGCTGAACAGTGTTCCACACTCAGAGGTGGACACCGCACAAATACCTGGAGTGTTTTTAGGTGGCTGAGAGTACAGAACTCCTGGGCTTGCAGCAAACCAGAAGTATCCCATTAGCACCTTAATGGACCAACCTGCAGCCCTGGTGAGCAGAGGTCACCTCTGTCCTACCCTCCTGCCACCTGCAGCTTATGGCCCAGGTGTGAGCTGGTTAAGATGCACAGTGGAAATGTGCACATCCCTTAAATGCCGTTCACTCTGGAGGAAAGGAAGACATAAATTAATTGGCATGCTGATAATTTTTTGGCTGCTCAAAGTTAAGCACATGCAGAGCTATAGTAAGTAGGGGACTGCTGCTTTTTATTTAAGTCTAGCAATTTGATTTTTCACTTGTCAAACGCACATTTCAATGTGACTAGATAAAAAGCGTGGTAGGGGTTGGAAATTCTGGTATTCTTGTGAATGAGAGGCAGAGGAAAATATTCCAGTAATGCTGAAATTTTCCTTTTATAATATGGATAAAGAAAAAAATAGGAGATAGAATAGAGCCAGAATATAAAATCCATTTTGCAACAGGACCTTAACTGAGGTAGTAATAATTTTTATGATATCAAGCTCAGTATTATTCTGAAGTTACAATCTCCTTACAACTCAGGGCTTGTGGAATATGCTTGCTCTGCTCAGAAATTCTTCCTGTAGTACCTGATCCCTTCAGAGGCCATGAGTCAAACTAGTCAGTACTTTGGTTTGACATGGTGCTGCCATCCCATAACATTTTAATGTTCAAATATAGCTAAAAGTTTAAGCTTCTCTTTTTTATTCAGATCATATTAGTCAATGCATTTCTCAGTGGTGGGGGAATGTCTCTCACATCCTCTGATAGAGCAGTTTAAGATGCAGAAGCTGCCAAACAGCCTATAAAGAACAGTAATGACATTTTTTGGAAAGTGAAAACAAACACTCAGTATTTCAAATTACACTATTAGATAATTGCACAACTCAAGTCTCAAAGCATATGCAGGCTGTATAAGGTATCACGTATCTATCTCTACGGCAGCTAACTAATAACAGGGAACGTAAATCTAAAGAAATCAGAATTGTGTATCTGTTGTCAGCTTAGTGTGATTTCTAAAGAGACAAAAGTCTCTTGAATTTTATTTTTTAAAGCTATTACTGAGGAAAATACTATCCAACACCAACAGGTTTTTTTTTCCATTGATGTTTTTATAATGTGCCCAATTTTACACTTTGACAGCTCCCACATTATTCATGAGGTCACACAGGAACACTGCAAACAGAATAATGTTCCAGAGGAACACTGAATAACTGTATTGAATAACAGTCAAAATGGAGTTGTTTAGCAAGATAACAGAGTGTGGATGTAGCAGCACAACAGCAGAATTTTCCTCTTCCTGGTAGCTGTTGTGTAAGGAACAAAATGGGCTCCATCCAGAGGAGCATTCCCACAGCACCTCCTCGTGCAGCTGCAGGTGTTCCCAAACCCAACTGTAAATTAAATAACGAGTGGTGGGGAGGGGGTGGGGGAGCGTAGGTTTCCTTCGGTCTGTCTTTTACAGTCAGGGCAGCAGAAGCTCTGTGCTACCCACCAGAACCAGCAATTCTGCACAGGGAGAGGGCAGGGAGTGAGCAGAGGGTGACCAAGACCAACTTTAAAAAAATATAGAGAATCACAGAAAAGCTTGGAAGAGGCCTCCAAGATCTCTGAGTCCATCTGTTAGTACTGCCAAAGCCACCACTAAGCCATGTCCCCAAGTGCCACACCTACATGTGAGTCCACCACTGCCCTGGGCAGCCAGTTCCAATGGATGGCAACCCTCTCTGTGTAGAAACTTTCCATAATAACCGATCCAAACCACCCCTGGTGATACCTGAGGCCATTTCCTCTTGTCCTGTCACTTGTCACCTGGGAGAAGGGCCCAACCCCTACCTGGCTGCACCCTCCTGTCAGGGAGATGTAGAGAGCAGTAAGGTCCCACCTGAGCCTCCTTTTCTCAGGCTGAGCTCCCCCAGCTCCCTCAGCTGCTCCTCAGCAGACTCATGGTCCAGACTCTTCCCCAGCTCATCTCTGGACCTGCTGCAGCACCTCAATGTCTTTCTTTCTATGCAAGGCCAGAAACTGAACACAGAGACTTAAAAGTTAAAATTCCAATTTTCATTAAGATCTTTCATGTCCGTCCTCTGTTCCTCAGTTTCTCATGTGGCAAAAGAAAAGCTCACAGAACTTTTTAGAAAATACTACGTATACACTGCTTACTAATTATTCAATACTTTTATTTATGCACATCCCTAAAATCCTTCTCTAGAATTTCAGCTGATGGTATTATAGATGTCTGGCTTTGAAAAGTCAGTGAGACAGCAATTAACTACAGGCTGAAATGAAAAGCAATGTGTATAGATTCTATATTAATTTGAAAAAACTCATTTCTACAAGTAAGGAATTTTTTTCCTCTTCTCTGCAAATATTTATGCACTCATTTAAAACCCAAGTGCAACTGTGTAATACAGCCAGCTTAAACAATACAGTTGAATGCTTGATTAGAATGCAAAACAATATGAAGTTAATGTCTGCAGTACTGAAATCTAACACACATTTCAGGGAAAGTTCAGTAATGCCATGAAGCACAACTCCTTCTCCTGGGCCTCAGTACTAATTGCTTGTGGACTTTGCAAGATGTTAGAAACAGCAGAAAATCACAAAGTCTTTTCTCAGTGGAAATCATGAGAAAAATATCGTTTCTTCTGACCGCAACAATAAATGCTTTTAAACACGCAAAGTCGTCAAAAGACTTTCTAAGCAACTCAGAAGAAATCACTTCAGACAGGATTACTACTTTATATGTACATCCAGAGCCCCGCAGGCGTACTAGAGTCAGATTTGTTAATTCTGCACTAGTCTGCTTTGACTTTACCACGGGGCTTTTGAAATGTTAAAAAAAAAGGAAGAGATTGAAAACATGAAGCTTAAAGAAACTTCATGTTGCTTTATACTGTAAATATCCTCTATCAGGAACTGGAGAAGCTTGATGTCCTTTCAATTTTGTTTGGCCATGATCAATCTGAACAATTTTTCTTCTTTTTCTTTAATCCACTTCCATTTGCAGAACAGCTCAGTGGAGAAGACTCCCCCAAAACAATGGAAAATCACTATACACAGCCTGGGACCCTGCATATTATTGCACATGTTCTTAGGAAGAGAATCCAACACAGATGTGTTGTGTTTAGAAAATCCAAACCATTACTTAATTGATGAAAATTAGCAATGCCAGTGCTCCCAGTGAAACCTTGCATTTTCCACTGCAGAAGTCCAGCCCTTTTTCTCTGTGTCTCTAATGTCTGGACTATGGGAGGAAAGTCATCACCCGCAGAGCCAAAGTTGGATACATCATTTATGTTGGAATTATTCCCTCCATGCCTTGGCTCTTGACCTTTTCCATCCTCCAGGCATGGCTGCAGCAGCACATATGTGGGTTTTTAGTGCAAACATGGTCGAAAATTCTTTTGTCCCAGATACAACACAACTAATCTTTATCTGGGAGTTGGCCTAACACACATAAAATACTCATCTTTTCAAATGTTCACAGCACAGGGCTAACTGGCAGCCTTGAAGGACTCATCACCTACTGCTCTCAGCTAAGGACAGCCCTTCCTTGCCTGACCAAACTCAGCACTTGTAACACACCACACTCCCGAGGGGAGGCACCTGCTTTTCAAGATTTAGGTAATTCTTAGAAAATACCAATGACACTGTGGATTGACTTGTATCACGAGGAGCATGAGGTGTTATGTTCTTCCTTGTCCAGTCTGAACATGAATGAGAAATTTTTGATTATCACAATGATCTCAATGAGTCAATGAACAAGAAATAAAATTAGGGGTTATCATGATGATTTAGATCAGTCAGTATTGGTTTTATCAATCCTTTTCCATCAAGAATTACGTGTTTATTTTCAAATGGCCATCTCAGTGTCTTTGAAGGAAACAGACCTCACAGTCTGTCATGGGAAGTCCTCAGATGCATCCACCCATAAACACAGTTCAGCTTTATCCATATATCCAGCATATTTATCCATGTGCGAAGGATATGACCAAAGAGCATTACTACTCGCACACATAGCTAACACATGAAGTAAGTCAAGGAAAATAAACTTCTGGAAGGTTCTTATCAGTGAGTTACTTTGATAGCTTTTATAGGAGAGAGGAAACAACCCTGGGAAGGTACTAAGGGAAGTTTTCTCAAGTCAAACTTGCAAAGCTGGAGGCTGTGAATCTCATCTTGCAAAAATTGGCAAAAACCTCTCTTCCAGTGCTGGGCCATTTGGTGCAGGAATGCCATCACTTTTAAGAAAGTGTCTCAGTATCCTTAGAAACAAAGTCTGTATTTCTTAAAAGTGACTACTACTTGGGCCTGGAAGTGATGATAATCCATCCTCTGAAAAATCAGATACTTTCATGTTCTCACACAAACGTAAATGGTACCGAAATTTTCCTGTTAATTTTGAAAGTGTTGGCGCAGAGGTACACTTTGGAGCTCTGAATACACTGTCCTCTTCCCAGCTTAAAACGCTGCTTAACTGAGTTAATAAGTAGTCTACTTCTCAAATTATAAAGCAAAATGTACTTTTCTGTACTTTTCAGGATTTTCAGGTTTTCTAATGAACAGCGTTTTAACAAAGTATTTTCACACCCTAATGCTTTCTCCCTTGATTTCACTACACATCAGACATCCCACTGTTCCAGTCCACCCAACAATACACCTGTTGTTCCCAGTACAACCGTTGGCGTGACTAACAAAGCCCTGCTGTTCGCATTTCAGTTTAAAATGCCACATTCTGTATATCCTGAAATAGTTTGTTCTGATTTCAGAAGAAAAATCCGTTATTTAGGACATATGCAATAAGGAATCATCACAGCATTGCTCTCCGAAAAACAATGTTCATATTCTCACTACCTACAGAGATATGCACTTATAAAAAAACTGCAATCTAGAAAGTCCACAAGAAAACAAACTTCAAAACCTTAACTTTAGTAGAAGCCATTTGGTTTTCCTACAATAATCCATACCCAACAAAATACACTCATACACCATCTATGCAAATGAGAACCTCGCCTGGGCAATGAAGCCTAAACAACACCTAAACACACAACGATGAGGCAGGCAATGATTTAAACATCATCAGCAGTGCAAGGAGGGAGGTAAATTAACAGCCCCCCCCCCATGAAAACTGAACTCATTATGAAACCTTGGTTAGAGAACAACTTGACTGCAGCCAACCTGACCATATCTCAAACCTTCTGTGTAAGCGTTAAGCGGGAAAGATAAATCCTGGTACACGTAGAGTAATACCCTGATTATTTATTAAAATGTGCTTCTCCCTATACAAATGTGTTAGATCCATATTAGGTTCTTTCCTATTAGGTAAAACTAATTTATTTGGTATAAGGCAAATGGAGGAAAAACGAGACCATTTTAAAATTGCCTAAGGTCACTTCATGGGCAAAACAATGTATTTAAACTGCAGAGATGACAACATGCTTAATATGACTACACAGAAATTGCTTCCTTGATGACAATACATTAAAATCCTCATTGAATATTCATAGAATTTTTGACAAGATTGAGTGACACGTAATCCCAGCCCCAGCAAGCACCGAGCTGATAGTCTCCCTGTGCAAGGATGGATGCCACACCAGCCAGGTCATCTTTGTTCCTCCCAGGGCCAGGAACGGCTGCACAAAACATCCCAGCTCCCAGTTTTTAATATCTCGTCAGGCTGACACAAATGGAGGAAAAGGAAATCAAATGTACAAAGCTCCTCTGTGCATCCGATGCCAGAGTGAGGAAGGGCCTTTATCACAACGGTACAATAAGTGAGTGGAAGGGCTGCAATTTCCTTGCAGCGACAGAAAATTAGAGAAATAGCAAAGAAAAATCCTCTGAGTGACTTTCACTCACTAAGTTACGACCTCTGCATGATAAATAGGTAAGCAGAGTTTAAATGATGTGAAATATGTCAATTCAGAATGCATTAGGATGCCATTAACAGACAGTAGCTTAGACATCAGGAAAATATTAAGATGGATAGATCACTTAGCAACAATAGGACAAAGGGGGTTTTAATAAAGGCAGTGCAAGACAATGCCAGACTAATGCCACCAATGATCTGGAGCGCCTTTTTTTTTGTCAGATGTGCATCAGTGTGATAAAAACCAATTGTGTTGAGACAAACAAGAGTAGACTGTTGAAAAACAGGCAAGCCAAAGCCCTATCTATTAATCAAGTAAAAAAGCTGGACTGATAAATTCTGTAACAGTAATGCAAAGTGATTAATACCATATTTCAACACCACAATAAAACTGTTCCATAATTTCCTAACTGCAAAAATGATACACAATGCATTGCTTATGCCATCACTCCCATGTCAGGCAGCATCTCCGAATTCATCTGATACAGTTTTTGGATGACCACAGGCCATGGTGAAGAGCTCTTGTTTGGGAAACTGTATTGCTCCTCTTAGGGGCACTGACAGAAGTTTACAAAAGAAAAAAGAAAACATCATATGTCACTGTCTTGCAGGGTTAAATGATATACTTCTAACTGGTTTTTAAGCCTGGAAAACAAGGGAAATTCTAAAATACTTGCAGAAATACCAGCCTGGCATGGGGGACAGTAAGGAAGACATACAACAATGCACAGTAACAAAAACAAAAAACAAAATTCAGAGAATTAATTTTCTCTTGTTTACTTGTAAGCCCCAGGCTGACATCTTTGCAACAGCTCCAGCCACACAGTTGTACCTGGTACACAGAAAACTCTTTTTTTTTTTGTAATTCCAGACCCTTTACCTTTGATTTTTACACTGCTGGCTATTAACCTGAGCTGCTCATGAAAGCACCTTATCTACATCCAAAAAGGAGGATGTTTGTACAAATCCAGAGATAGAGGGGTGCCCAGCAATGTCCCTTAAAGCCATCACTTCCACCAAGTGCAGGGACATGACACACAACTGTTCAAAGACTGCTCTTGGTTCTGCCCTCAGTCTGCCAGCCCCTACCACTGTCAGTCAGCCTGATGATGTGAGTATGAGTGATGTTCAAGGATATTAAAATTCCTCCAGAGTGAACACATTAAAAAAAAAAAACCAAAAAACAACAACAACAACAAAAAAGCACCAACCAAAACAAAAAAAAGAACAATTCATTCTGCTTGGGAAATTTTAATGCTCACTGGGAATAAAAGATCAGTTGTGACACAGGACCTGTTGTGAGGCCAAAGCTCTGCCCATGTTTGAACAATCGATAACAAAATCAGCAGAAATAATGGGGGCAAACATTTTTGGACGTGGAGCCACACAGCACAGCTGCCTGCAGCTGCAGCACCAGATCCTGCCACATACCCGGTGGGCAGAGTAGCAGGATGGAGAGAGGATGGAGTCCCAGGAGCCACAACCCCTCTGATACATCCACTCCTGATTACATCCACTCCTTGTTTACAACGATACTGTTTCAAATAAGTTGAAAATTCTTTTTAAGTGAAGAAAAACAAACATTTGCCAAACCCTCAGCTAGAAGTGACAAGCAGAGCCCAAGTAACAGGCAGAGCCCAAGTACAGCAGCTTCTCCTTTTTTTTTTACCCCACTTACATGACAGCTGTAAGTGCAGACACCTGATAGCACAGATAATGACAGCAACACGCTGCTCTAAGCCATGTACCTTTCACAGACAAGCTGCTGCTTTCATTTGCTACAATCCTGCTCAATGCCTCACACAGCTGCAAACAAATAATAACACTTTTTAGGAAAACAGCTCCACGATAAAGGTAAGGAAGGGATTTCTTTGCTGCTACAGACCACATAGCTTCTGCCTCTGATGTGAATTTCCTCTTAATAATTCACCTCTCACAGCCCAGTCTCAATTCCCACAGAGAGAATCCCCCGGAAGAGGGGCACGAATTGCACCCCTCTGGGGGTCACAGTGGGCGGCATCAGAGTTTTGCCATCAGCCTCTTCTGTTCCTCACATAACTGAGACTAGAAACAGGTTCAGTGGCTTAGGAAAACTAGATTTTAAAACCAGATTTTATTGTAAGTCACAGAATGGTTTGAGTTGGAAGACACCTTACCTCATTCCAACCCCCTGCCATGGGCAGGGACACCTTCCACTACACCAGTTGCTCAAAGCCCCATCCAGCCTGGCCTTGGACACTTCCAGGGATGGGGCAGCTTCTCTGGGCACCCTGTGCCAGGGCCTCACCAGCCTCACTGTGAAGAACTCCTTCCTAATATCCCATCTAAACCTATCCTCTGTAGGTAGGCTGTATTCTGTGTTTTTGCAGAAGCTTGCATTAAACAGGCTGCAACTTCGCAACTGCTTTGATGATTTTTTTTTCAGCATTTGAAACGGGCCTTTTAGAATCAACTGTGGTACCTAATAGTGGTTTGGTTTCAGTGTCCTTCATCCTGCTGGGAGCAGAAGAAGAGAATGCTCTTGATACACTGCCCTGTGCTCCTACTCCAGAGGAAGCTCCCAAGACTGTGGCTTCTCCTGCAGCAAGAGCTGGAGTTCCCATCATCATCCCTCCAACCCGTTCTGGTATGCAGGCAGAGATGAGCTGTGGATGATGAGAGCAGGCAGCTTCACCTGAAGCAAACACTCTGGAAACTTTGAGTAAAATCAGTCCAACTACTTTGAAAAGTAATTTGCAGTTACCCACGATAAAATCGGAGAACGGTGTAACAGAGATGAAAATGCAATGTTGCAGCTGGAAGTGCTTGCAAAATTAGAGAGTGGCTCAACTTAACAAAAAACCCCCAAACCACCAACACTGCACTTGGCCTGTTTCTCAGAACTTGCTAAAAAAGGACAATTGCTGAGAATTTCAGACAATTGGCCAGATTTCACTTACAAGTTCAAAACTGCTTTTGCCTGGTACTTCACAGTGCTTTGAACAAAAAACTCTTTGCAGCACGGGGGACCCTCTACCCTGTCCTTCCTTGGTTAAATTACACTGGGTTTGTTTCACACTTCATACAAGCTTTTTTTTTCCCCCCTCTAACTTTCATTTCCCCTTCTTTTAATGTAGACAACACTGAAGATTAAAGTGTATTCAGGAAAGAGGTGTTGAAAGTTGGAAATAAACAGAGGGAAATTTTCCAACAGCAGAGGAAATGAAAAGTTTCTAGTCACAAGTACTTCAGCGCAGCCTACTGCTGATGGCTCTGCAGCAGTATTATAAAAGTAACTCATTTTCTTCTAATTCCATCCAATGTGCATTTTTACACTCTGAATCACCTTTACCAAAGAAACAGGATAAATGGGGAAAAAAAATTATTAGTTTATAATTGGCATGCTTCCAAAAAGTAATACATGAAATGCAAACCCCACCAGGCAGTGGACTTTTACACTAAGATTAACTCCATCTCGTTTAATATAGGCTATATTTTCAGCAATGCTTTTTGCATCCACTCTGTTTTAACCCTCTATATTGATGAACTCCATCTTGTTTCATACATGCTATATTTTCAGCATTTTTTTACCAATATTTTTTTCATTCACTAAAATTTAACCCACTATATCTACTTGTATATAAACACAAACTAGTCGTGGTAATGTAGCATTAGATGTCACAAGCGCTCACCTGTTTCACTTCTCAACCTTACCTCAGCACCAACATTCATTTTCTGCCTTTAACAGACATAACTGGTTTACTTCACTACCCAGGTTTGTTCTTTCCACGAGATGAAAACATTTCCCCAGGAATTCCCTGAAACCAGTGTTAACATCTGTGAAAAACTTTACTCTCCTTTAGAAAGTTATTGGGAAATTTTCCTCAGAAAATATTCCCTTCCCCCCTTCGGAGTACTTCACTGATGCCTTCCGTTCTCCAGTCATGTTATCCGGGTACCAGGAATGTCTGGGAAGTTCTCAGGGTGCTCATGATGTCTGCAAGCCTGAGGGTCTACCCTAGAAGAGCACATTTGGAAGAACAGTCTTGCAAGGGGAAGTCTAAAGTACATTTTAGAGACTTCAATCAAGAATGGAAAGAAGAATCTCAATTTGTACAACCACAGACGTGGCACAGCTGAGGGGGCTCCGAAACTGCCCCTTCCCAGGGAGGGAAGCTGATCACTGCCTCACAGGCCGCTGGCACAGCACCTTGTCAAAAAGGCTTTTCTTTCAAAAACATTCAGGAATAACACCACAGAAAATCAAAACCCTCTTCCAAACATCACTCCAAAAGCACATAAATCCCCATTTAGCACCACTCGCTTGCAGGCACTGATGCTGAACTACACAAAGTCTCCAGGTATATTTTAAAAAGCCCAAATTAACTTGATTCAGTAGCTGCAGAAGCTTTGCACTATTTATCCAGCTGCAAGGCCACTTGGATGATTTGTTTCTCCTAAATATGTGAATACTTCGTACCACTATTTGTTAACTGTTTGATAAAATAACAATGCAGGAGGTGATGAACTCTTGGCACACCTCTGAATCTGCCACCTCATCCTTTATCCAAAGTTTTCTCTTTGATTCTGGCCATCAAATATGAAACAAGCAGCAGACCTCGACACATAACTCACTCAGTAGTTACCTGTGGCACATAAGCTATACAGTTCCAGCAGGGCAAAAAGGCTGATATGAGTTTTCACAGTCCAGCAGCTACATTATTACTAACACATTATTAAACAGCAGTTATTGATTTGCCTGTTCCATTTTAGTTGCAGCCTAAAGAAGCTAACAGAGAGCACAGCTGATGGGAAGGGGCTGGGCTCTGCTTTGTGTTTTGCTTGGGTTTCAAAAAAATTCTTAAATATTTCCTTATCTCAGGATTCAAAACTTCAAACCTTTAAACTTCCACTATATAAACCAGCGAATTTTATGTGACTGAAAATAAAAACAAAGATGAACCTAAAAATTAAAACTCTAGAAGAAAGAGGAGCACAAAACCATAAAAGTATGACTTCCAAGTATTGCAAAGTGTGAGTTAAAAGCACTCAGTCAGCTTCCCCTCTCTGTGAAAGCTCACGGGCCCACCTCAAGTAAGCAGAAAGCAACCAATAAAAAAAGCCTCAACATTTCAAATAGGAGACAGGACTGGTATGCATTCACTTTCCTTTCAGGATTTCCAGTCAGGACCATGACAAGAGCAGCTCTCCAAATACCCTAGAACATCTTCACTTCACTTCACTTCACTTGATGTCTGGCTGACACACTTTTTTAAAGCTTCACATTCAGAAAGTGACCCTTCTTTTGGAAGAGCACACAACTTGCATGGATCCATTCAGAGCAGTCAGGAATTAATTCACAACAGATACACACGGTGCCCAAAACACCCAATCCATTCACCAGATTAGTATGTGGAGTCTTTTGCTTCTGGAGCTTCCCTTCAACTGTCCATGCAGGAAAGAAAATTTCTGCGGATTTCTGCAGGAAATTTTTATGCCTGTAAGATTCACCCTCAGGCTCTTCTCACACAGCTGGAATTTGTAGATGTCTAAGTTCCCTGAATGGTGTATAGATATATTATTGCTGTCACCTACAAAATCCCATTCTATCATTTGATAGCATTCATACATTCATTAGAGAAAACCAACAACTTAGCATAGACAATTAACAAAACCATTTAGGAAGCAAGAAAGAGAAATTAATAGTTTTTATCTAAGTTTTCTTGAGTAGCAGTCAGAAGCAATACCTCTCCAAAAGAAAAAAAATAGGTATCTTGGTTCCCACAGATATTAAGCCACAAGCAGGTAGGAATAATTATAATCTGTTGACCTGTGTGTGTGAAACACTGAGATGCAAAAACAACAGAATCATGGCTTTGTAAGCCACGGATGGAGAAAGTGTAAGTACTTCCACCCATTCCACAGGATTACATCAACTTTTTCAATCATCAGTTAAATGCATCATTCAACATCCCTATTTTAGTGTTTTCTGAGACATCATGATGTCTGCAAGTATCTGCATCTTTCATTTAAAATTACTTTCCAAGCAGAAGAAGAAATTGGAGTAAACTGAATGAATTTAAATTCATTACCAATTAAATGTAATTTAATTCATGATTCTTTTCAAGAATTGGGAGCTGCAGGAGGGATGCATACCTGACTGATGGGGCTTGATTTACTGCTGCTGCCCCCCCAGGAAATCACATCCAGCTATATATAGCTATCAGAAACCTCTTGGCCCAGGAAAAAAAGATGTTTACAAAAACAGATTTTAAGAACAACATCTGCGTAAGAACTGAGAATGTGTTTCTAAAAAGGTAACAACATGCTGGCTTTTAGGAAGATAATTAAACCCCCAAAGTTAGCATCCAGGATGGTTAATCAGAGAGGCTTCAGCTCACATGACAGAGCTGGAAACCTAAATAAGAGGCAAGAAGCAGCTAATAAACCAGATGAGATCCTGATTAGCCAGATTTCAGAGGTTATAGGTGCCAAAAATGGTAATTATAGGTTTATAAAACACTTGTACATGATTTCCACCTCTGTGAGCAAGCCAGTGAGCCAGTCAAGGTCCTGGTTTAACCAGGGGACAAGATAATGAGGTGTGTCTGACCTACAGTCCTGACTGGGGATGGTCCCCAAAGCAGAGAGA
Organism: Chamaea fasciata; assembly: GCF_029207755.1. Classification (NCBI taxonomy): domain Eukaryota; kingdom Metazoa; phylum Chordata; class Aves; order Passeriformes; family Sylviidae; genus Chamaea; species Chamaea fasciata. The sequence continues at coordinate 6,737,971 of NW_027094091.1, read as the reverse complement.
AATCCAGAGCATCAGCCAGCCCAGCACAGAGCATCCCCCTGGCTCCTGCATTTTCCTGCCTTCCCACATCATTCCTGCACAGGTGATTCCTCCTTGTTTCTGCTGGGGAATGTGCAAGAGCTTTTACCAGCATCAGCCTCTGCCTTGCCTCCAAGTAGGCACCACCCAGGTGCTGAGAAATGTGTTGCCATCCTGAGTTTAACTTTGAGTTTGCATTTGGAAGTACCAATGTAATACTTTTTTTTTTTTAATTAATTTTAAAAATTTGTTCCTGGCCAGCAAAGAAAAATTACATTTGCATTGACCCAAATTCCTGAGGAGTTACCTATAATAATACATAATATAGGATAATGCCTAAATTAGCTACAACACACAGAACTGGCAAGCACTTGTGGGAGAACAGGAATGCCCAAGTATTTGCCAGAGACAAGCAGTGGAAAAGGTGCCAGCTCTCCACTAGAGAGGAGAAACCCAGCAGAAAAAGCTTTGCCCAGCCTAACTCAGCTGAGGAGCCTCAGAGGAGCACAGGGGTCTCATGGCAGTAAGAGGTGCAAGGACAGCTGTGGGAAATCTGCTGTTCTCCATTCTTCCTGCATCCTTCTGAGCATCTTAATTCTACTTGCAAGAGCTGTGTTGATTGAAGAGGGTGGTATACGTAAAACAGATTACTGTCCAGGGATTTAGAAAGAAAGCAGTAGGTATGGGTATGAGGAATCTGGTCAGCAATCAAATTTGACACAGAGCAATTTCAGATATAACAAGATAACATATGTGAAATTCATATTTGAAGATTATGAAGATTCAGAAAGGTCTTAAACATGAAACTTATCCTTTCACTAACATTTTTATTTGCTTTTTTTGAGCAAAGAAACCCTTCCCCTAGCCCACCTTTATTCAAGGTGCAAAAGCAGAGATTCCACATGAGCACATGTTAGTTATAAAACAAGCTTTCCTAAAACTCACAAAAGAAAAACAGTACTGCAACTGGGCTCTTATAAAATACAAGAAAATATAAAAATTTTTTCAGCATCTGGAACTGCTCCACTCAGCCCCTTGGGGCTGCTCAGATATTCTGCTGCTATCGACTCCTCACTCAGATCTAATATTTCAGCAGAAAAAACAATGAAGTTGGGAAAACTTGCCAATATTAACTATAAACTCTACAAAATGAAAAGCAGGCTTTTCTTATTATCCGAGCTGTTACTCTTTTCAATTAGATGACTAATTGCATGACTATTCCTTTAAATTAGGTGACTTGGAACAAGAGCACTTTTAACCATAATTAAAAAAATCTCTTGATAGAGAGATAACTCAGGTAACTGCAGTTCCCAACTTTAAAGTTTGACACAACTTCATTGTACTCTACAGGTGACTAAATAAAAACATTGATTAATTGAAGTTTATCTTCCACATCAAGCTACAATCAGAGCAGCAATTCAGCTGCAGAATACTGTTCTACTTCTAACAAGCCATGCTCTGGGGGCAGAATAATTTGTTTCCTATACTAAATTGGCTGTATTTATATATATATATATTAAAATGGTTATATATGCTCATATATATTTACTTTATATGTGCATGTGCACTTACGTGCATATATAAAGTATATATGTATATAAAAGCTCGGTACCTTTTTCTTTTGCCCATGGTGCTTATTTCACAGGACCAGCTGCCCTGCTGATGTTAGCAGGATTCTAGCATCATAAATCAAGAAAGAATACATCCTCCCCTCCGTCTGTGGGCCACACGTGGGGAGGTGTAAGAGCAGTGCCAGGGCAGCAGGACCTGCAGGAGCCACCCAAGGAGCTGCGTTAGTGCAGACACAGCTCCTTCAGACTCAGCTCAGCGCTGCCCCTGCTAGGGCCAAGGCATTTCAGCTGTTAATTTAAAACCAGCTCGGTGTGTTTGTGGGAGCTGTGAAATACCCAATAAAAATACCACGTGGAGATGCCCAGGAACTCTCCTGCGCTGCTGCCAGCCCCAGTTACCTGGCAAGGTGTTCTCTCGTGCTGTGGAGATCTCCTGCTAGATAAGTAAAACTCTGGTCTGCATTCAAACTTTCTGCAAACTTCAGCTGCATCTGGGCTTGCTTTGCCACAAAAGGTGGGGTCCCCATCAGCCAGACAAATTTATTACCCTGTAACTCACAGTTCAGGTTTTCAGCTGAAATGGCTGGCAGAAAATTCAGGCAAAATGGCAAGTAAAATCTTCTGATTTTCTAGCTGGAGAGAAGTGTGTAAAATCCAGAGCATTGTGAAAACAAATTTTACCTAAGTTCTATGAAATCTAGCATTTCCTACATACGCTGCCATTTGAAAAATTCTATGGTAACTACCTGTAAAAAAATCCATCTGTGATATGGAAAGGAGCATGGTTTACAAAGGACTTGCAATGCCTTGGGCTTATTTAAGAATCTCCTTGCTTAACAAAGGCTACTTTTACTTAACAGTGTGTAGAACAAGAAGGCATGTGGAAGTCTCTCACTTAAAATTCAGTGGCAGGAATTGGTGTTATAGAAATACATTTCTATTACCAGACTTTTAATTTTAAATCCTTGTGTTCATGAAGTATTTACTGCCACAGCACACAAGACATAAGTGCACTTTTCCAAATATAATCCCCCATCTGATCTATAATTTATTTTTTATAAACTCTGTAAGTGCTGTAGTAATGCCATTCAACAACCTTATTTTCAAATTGAATCAAACTCTGTACTACCATCCAGAAATAGTTTTGTGATCTCTACTGTCCTGCTGTCAACATATCACTGAGTTCTTCTGAGCTGGAATAGGATGTCACAAACTCAGCTGAAAAATATCTTCCATGTGCTTTCCCCGTACACAACCCAGGCTGGATGATTTCTCTCTTTGGGTAAACAGGTATAGCTAAAACATACAAGATTCTCTGGAGAGAATTCAGGTTCATGAAAAGTCTTGTTTGTTTCCCCTATTCCCATCCTCTGGATGAGGCCATTAAAAACATCTCTACCAATATACTGTGACAAAGCTAAAATCCTCCAGTGTCTCTTGCTGAACCTCTACCCTGAAAGTGCTAATGGGTAACAAAGCAGACACTAATTGAAATTGATTTTTGCTGAAGCAATTTTTACATCTACGAATTTTTCTAGGAAGAAAACAAAGAAATCATTGGCAAACAGCACTTGAGCAGCAGTCGGGGATGGCTGGGAATCCACAGACATAAGAAGGAAAAAACAGGTTTATGTTTTGAACAAATTATTGTTTCCTAAAGAGAAACAAGCTGGAAATCAATAGTATTAAATCAAACAGTGGCAGCCAGTCCAAAATGTTTGCTAAGCTTAGGTGGTTTAAGTGCCACTGCCGTGGGACCCTTGCAAGCAAGGTAATTTTTCCTAATATCCAATCAACTTCCCCCGGCACAACTCGAAGCCATTTCCTCATGTACCATCACTTGCTATTTGGGAAAAGAGACCAACACCCACCTTAGAGCAACACACAAAATTAGAAAATTAATGGAGTTTAAGCAAGTTCCAATAATAAATTATTATCTGCTCACCCATTAAATACCACTGTCAAATAGTATTTGTTTGCACTCTCTAGGGAACGACAGTGCAAACAGGTGCTGCTTCCAGGCATTGCTGCCACATCCAGAGTGGAAGCAATGCCTGGAACGGGTAATATCTACACTCCAACTACAAGGGGCGATGGAAAATACACTCAAAAGGATGCCCAAATAGTTAATTCCTACAGTTCGTCTGTATTCAGCAACCTAAGTCCACATTTAATCACACTGAATCACCTGTCTTAAAAAATACACTATTTCCCTGTGTGGCTGCTGTGCTTTTTTATTAACACAACTGAAGCCTCTTGTATTAGGGGTCCAGTTCAGTGCAGCACTGCGTGTTGTACAGGCTGAAGCTTTGTAGTGTGACTCCACAGCTGGCTCCCTCCTGAAAGTGCCCCCACTCCCTGCACTGCCTCATTTTCCTTGCAACTACAAGGAAATAATGGCATTTAAAGAAAGAGAGAGAAAATCAAGTGCCTGAGTGCCTGCAGGAGTATTTTTGGTTGGCATTTAGCTGCTGCTGGTTCCCAGTGCCCACAGAGAGTGACAAGTGTAACTTTAAAATTGTAAGAGAACAAACAGAAAAATCTTTTCCTGGCAAGCTGTCAAAAAAACCAAACACTACTATACTGCACAGTACAGTTTTATTCGGGGTGGGCCCTGGATACAAGCACAGAAAAACTGAACGGTATCAATTTCAAAAAAAGCTACGAGAACCGGAGCTTCGTTTAATAGAAAAGAACTGTGAGAAGAAAAAGAAAAATGCCTCTTGACTGTCCAGAATTTTTTTATAATAATTGTGAATTTTTACTGCAACATAATTAAAAGTTTATAATAATCCCATATAACCAGGTTTGATAGTGCTACAGAGAAAGGTCTTATCATTTGAATATATAGGTTACTAGCATGGATTCAGCTACTGAACGGAAATTAGGTCTAAGACCAATAGACATCACTGGAAGTTAGCACCATCCACCCAGAGCTGAGGGAGTTTTTAAAAAATCTCCTCCTCCATGACCAAATGGTCAATTACTGTCTCAGAAACTATAATATTAAACCAAATTTAATGAGGAGATTCTACACCATTAACAAAAAATGAAGGTCCTGCCACAATACAGCTCAGAGTGACCACTGCGGTGAACACAAAGTTTCGTTTCTCTCTTAGTATAAGGGGATGCATTTTTCCATTCATGTGTGTTTTTAAAACATAAAAAAAATAAAATATGAAAGACAGTTCCTTAGCATAAAATTAACAGTCATCAAATAACTTCTTTCTTAGAAGAATTTAGACAACTCCGATTTGCCCAGGCAATAAATCTTTTCAACAAAAAGAAAGTATCAAATATTAAACTGGAAGATGAATCAACTTCAAACTTCTCTAGCCAAGTCTTGCTTCACCTGGAATAAAACCAACGAGACACTAACAAAAAGTACTACACATCCAACTAAGAAACCAGGGGTTTTATTGACTTCCAAATGAATTAACAAAAGAAAGCATAAAATGGCTTAGTGTATTTTTCCTTTGCAGGGGAGTTAAGGTTCCGGTAACTTAGGTCAACTACACCTTTAAAAATCTCCAAAGGAATTAAATTATGTATTGTGCCTCCATGACTCCCTATCCTGTGAAGATGTAAAGCTCAGACAGGTGAAACCAAAGTCATGAGCACACCTGCCCTGTGCTAAAACCCTCATCTAATGATGGAGCTGAGACACCCGCACACCCAGGCTGGACACAGGGCAGGTCCAGCACTTCTGGGCAGCTCCACGTGGACACCAGTGCCTGCACTGGGAAACAACACACACAACTGGTTATGGATCCACAGCCAATGGCGTCCCACCCTTACTCATTAATTACAGCTACACAGCCTGTATTTAATTACCTTTTACGAGCAGGAGGCTCAATTAGATGAGTAAGGATGCTGTACACTAACGCTCCATTCATGCAGATTCTGTTATTATAAATCAGAAAATTAAAAACGGAGATAGTGCTCATGATTCCTGATTAAGGCTCTGTAACAAACAACAGCTGTTCCTGTTCAGTCTCATCCCCACGCAGATCCTGACCAGGACCCTCCTCAGGCAGGGCCCCAGCGGCCACCCCACTGACCCCACAGGGATCTGCACCCAGATGGAAGAGCACATTCCGTGACACGTGAACACTACAGATCACACTCTCAGGAGTAACCAGTTCCTCCTCTGCTGGGACGCTGCCACTGTGGTCCAAACCCGAGCCTACAGAAGATGAGGCTGGCTTGCTCTCCTCAGTGCTGCAATCCAGCAACATCCAGGAAGCTCAGGTTCAATCTCCTCCTCAGCCATAAAACAAAGAGGGAAGATACTGAAAAATGGAGAAATGTCAGGGAAATTCTGGTTTCTTCCTTCACCTGCATCAAGTTGAATGGTTTTTAAATATATATACTTTTCTGTATTTTACCTGAAATGTTTTTAAGGTGTGCCTGAATTCAGATCTTTTTTGATCCAAACTTTGCCAGTTGTTTGGAGCATGTCTGCCATGGCGCCGTTACCAAGCAGACTCTTATTAATCTAAGTTTAAGAAAATAAAGCACTTTTTTTTTTTTTCTGAAGCAGAAAAGCAAAGAAACTTAATATTTACCATATGATGGTATCAAATGCAGAGAGAAAAAAAAAAAAAAAGGCCACTATGCATTGATTCCCTCTCCAGGATATTAGGCAAGGAGCACGGGACGTTTTAGAAGAGAGGAAAACAAGTTTTTCCCCAAAAGGCAATAACTGGGATGTACATGGGGTCAGGGTTACACAACCCCGGCAAGCCGTGATTGATTTTCCCTCCAGCCAGGGAGAGCTGAGCGTCCCGGAATGCCTCCATTCCCTTCTCCAGCGCACCGTCTCCAGCTAAAGCCTCAGGGAACAGCAGGAACGATGAATGGTGCTACTGTTTTGGGTTTTAATTGGTGGGAAAAACCTTTTTTTTTTTTTTTTCTTTTTTTTTTTTTTGGTTTTCAGTTACAAGCACCACCAGCAAGTAAAGAAAAAAAAACAACCAAACAACACCAACCTCATGACTTGACATTCTTTGAAACAGCTTTAGTTAAAAGTAAGGCACTGAAGCCAGTGCTGCGATACAGAACATTTTTGCTCATTCAAGCACTGGGCTCAAATGGGCATTCTGCAATTCTGAACTGGACCTGCAGGTTAGTCCTGAAAAAATATTATACCAGAAAAGCTTTTGGTAATTTGGTTTTGAATTTTAAAATAAGCCTGTTTTCCTCCCCGTTACAAAAGAGAGCATCCACATCTGAAAGAAGTTATTTTCCACCCACGTAGGGATTCCACCCATAATAAAAGGTCACTTATTACCCCACTTTGTGAATACAAAAGAAACCTCCAGCTGAATGGGGTCTCCACCGAGGGGAACAGATGGGCCAAGCGTGTAACACAGCACTGCTGTATTGACTGGTGATGGAACCGAAATCACATCGCCATGGCAACCCCTGCGCTGCCTCCTCCCTCAAGACAACAAGAAATAGCTCACGAGAGGTATTTTAGGAAACCCATAAAAAGAGAAAAACTGTGTTTCTTCCTTTCCAATTATTTAAAATGTACCTACAAAAGGTGCTTTCAGGAAATGGGTGGATGGCGTTTGCTTCCACAGAGTGAAAAATCATCTTTCCCTGTGCTGTAGAGACTTGCAGCGAACGCTGGGTTCCTGATCAGCTTTCTAAAATGCTAACTCCAAACTTTATGGCCCTTCCACTGAAAATTTTTATGACGATTTTCTGATGTACCTACTTGGGGGTTTTATTTTTCCTAATTCCATAGAGAGCTGTCTGAAGCAAGGTCTAATGAAATCCAGCCTGTTTCTTCTCTGCAAAAGACCAGAGGTTACACCTACCTGCAATGCTCACATCGGTTTTGGTATCGCTATTGTATTTGATAAATATAAATGATGAGGAACACTTTTGCTTTACAAAAATCCCTTTATAAGAATGCAAAAAAACCCCACAAGACCAAATTCCCCAGTGTGAGGGAGGGAATGGAAGGAGGGTGGGTGGCAGTGAACTCCTGACTTCTTTCAAGCAGGATATCCCCAAGCTTTCAAACAATAATAAACACTTCATTCTCCAAATACAGTTCTCTGAAGTACTTGTTTCCTTCTAATTGAAATTAATTGGAGTTTAATTTTCAGGAGAAGATTCCATCTCTAATTTCAGACTTGGTTACAGTGATAGACGTCAGAGACATTAAAACTGTGAGATATCATTTACAAAAGGACAGATCTCCAAATCTTATTAAGTGGTCCTAGTGAATCTCTTGCACAAAGCTTATGAAACTAATAAACATATTTGATTTTCATAGCATTACCTCAAAACACCAAGAACATAACCCAAAGCAGTTCCAGCTGTTTCATGTATACTTGAATAATTTTGGAAACTTTCATTTCTGACGCACCCCTGAAGGGCCCCACTTGGATTATAAATGTTTTTGTTTTGGTTGGCAGAAGCCCCTGTACAATCTTTGATTTAATATCAGCTTTAAAGCAATAATAAAAATAATAATCTCACTCACATGCCAAACCACCCATGCTGCCGTGGACCCCAGGGGAGGGACCGGCTGTGGGAATCCTGCTCATCTGTTCCCGTTGTGTTTTCTTAACTCTGCAGATTTGAAGATGCTGTAACAGAGATTTCCTTGCCCCAGTGCCTGGGCAGCTGAATTCAGTAGCTTTCCACGATTAAGTAATCCCAGCACTGGCACAGTAGGCTGTGTGCAGCTGCTGCAATTCAGTGTAAAAGACCAGCCAAACTGCACGTGATTTCTGAATATTAAAGATTTTTGGGGAATAATCATGAAGCTTCCCAAATTAGGTACAGTAGGCAACAGAAACAAGATAAAAGCCTTGGCTGCTGACTTTTTTAATTATTACATTCTGAAACTCAGGGGGGTTTTATCATCGCATCTAGGAATTGGCAGTATTTAAAATGCATGGGATTTTTGTAGTCTTTTGCTTGCTTTTTTCTTTAGGAACTAAAGTTCTCCTTCAACAAAAGTCAAAAAAATGGCAGAAAACCTCCCTGCAGCCTTCTTCTCCTGTTTGCCACTGCACAGCTCACTCACTCTCTTTCACCTTTCTTGTTTGTTATTTACAACATGCACTTCATTTCCACTCCTTCCCACGCAGAACCCACTGGATGATGTTCCTCCACTGCGAGCTCCTGTGCAGGGAGCTGCACGTGACAGGACCTTTACTTTCTACTGCTAAAAACCATATGGTTCCATCCCCAAACTCTTGCACACTCATCCGATTTGCTTTAGGCTGTGGTAGTCATCCTCTCCACATCCCTCAGCACCGATAAACTGGAGGATTACTCTTGGGGTTAAACAGTATCACCTTGTACCTAGTTTAAATTTGTCTAATTCATGATAGCTTGGACAAGTTCGTGTTTTCATCTTGGATTAGGCAAGTATCTCTCTTCTGTCTCAAATTACATGGCCTTTAAATCACCCTTCTGCATCTTCTCCAAAACCTTCCCCACCTGACAGAGGGACCCAGCTCTCAGTTCCCCTGGAGCAGCAATTCCCTGTTGGGAGTGATACCTCATTCTGGCCATGGCTCTGCAAAGGCAGATCTGGAAGTCCATGTTCACCTACAGAGTTGAGTGACCACTGCAAGTATGACATGAAGTTTTTGCTTTGGTGCATCTGGCTTCATCCTCCAATTTATTAAATCATATATTAAAATAACCCCATAAACCAGGTGATCCAGACCTATCTGTGCCTGCAACTTCCTGTCTTCAGCAATCTCCATCTCTGTCTCAACAACAAACTTCAGTGATGCCTTTAATTTTTTTTTCCACATCATGGATAAAAATGTCACAAGGATTAAGACAAAATATTCTCTACAGGACTCTGGCACAAACTGCCCATTTTTAATCCACTTCATCTTTAGAGTGTTCATTTTGCATCATTCTGGTTTTCTACCATGTTGTATGGTATCAAGTCAAATGTCACAGAGAAACCTAGATTGTTAAATCAACACTATCACCCTCATTAAAAATAATCCCACAAAAAGATCCTGCAGTTTGACAATTTATATACTATAAATCTGTGCAGACAACTCAATTTTCTACAGTTTCAACCCACGCTGCTGTTTTTCTAAAGCATGGCAAGCAAACTATTAGCAGAGGCAAAAATACGTTGTAATCAGCAGAAAGCAATTTGCACCACACAAAAAAATTACTCACAACCTTTTCAAGCTAAACCTGAGAGTTAAACTGGGCACCACTGAAACCAGGTGTCTTGAGTTGCAGCAATAGCATCGTTTTAAGAACATCTAACTCTACCAGTAAGGCCTCTGATCCACCACTCACATTCTTGTCACTGCAAACAGGAGCAAGATCCCTCATCTTCAAAAAATTATATTTTCAAAAAACGTATTTTCACATCTTTATTCCTTAGATTCCATCTTACTAATTGAAAATTTAAAAAATGGGGTTTACTCTGTGGAGGAAGAGAAAGAAACAATAATATTCCCAGAGCTGTGGTGACATAAAGATATTAGTACAATAGGAAACTCATTTTGTCACTACTTCGCACTGTGTAAATAGAAAACATAATTAATAAGGACAGGCATGTTAATTTTGGTTCTTTTCAAAACCTGCAGGCAAGGGGAGGAAGAAGGGGAATGACAATATTTGGCAATAGCAAGAAAAACAGTTGCAAATGAGACGTTTTTCAGCTCTCTTAACCAGCTTTAGTAACAACTCAGAATAAAAATAAACTTATAAACACTTTCATACCCTTTAGAGTGCTCCATTTAAATAGCATATTTAATCTAAGTCATATGTACCAATATAACAATGCTCTTTTTGCCCTTAGTATGAATTAAAGACTATTAAATATGTACATGAAATAGTAGCCCATGCTGGAATTTCTCCAGAATTAAATTCTCAATAGTTTTTGTGGGTTGTTTTTTTTTTTTTTTTTTTGGGGGGGGGTGGTGTTTGTTTGTTTGTTTGTTTTGGGGGGGATGGTTTTTTGGTTTTTTAGGTTTGTTTGTTTGGGGTTTTTTTAGTTTAGTTTTTTATTACTTGAAGCCACAATGATATTCAAAACTAGGTCAAGCTTACAACACCCAACAAAACTAAAAGGATCTGCAATTTCTTGGATTATTTTTTAAAGTATCTTCCTTTTAAATTTACCAGTAAAAGATTTTTCGTTTCCTTTGTGAAAAAGACAAATACAGATTTCTCTATCTCCCTGAAAACAAGTGTTGACAAAAATAAGGTAACTACAAAAACACAGCTTTTTTCCTGTCCTTGGGAGGAATTACTGCTCTGACATTACATTTACTATCAAGTAAAGCCATTCAAACCATATGTAATCTAAGGAGTAACTCACTGAGCAAAACAGAGAATTTCTAAGAAAGTAAGAGCAACCAATTATCCAATTTTTAGGAATAAATATGTATAAAAATATACAGGATTCTGGTTTGCTATACATATGACTAAAATGGACATACACAACAACCCGACATTGTCAGCAGCTGTCTCTCCATTTGCATTTATCACTTTCTAAATTCTAACAGATGCCAAAGTCAACCTGTATTACCTTTTTAAGAACAAAACAGATTTAGAAAATTAAGGGAAGGAGGCGTTACCTTCCCCTCAGCAGTGTGTTAAGCCCCTGATGTGCTTGACTCTACCCATTTCCCCAACTGAGAGGCAAATCCTCTGCCCCCAGATTGCTGCACAATGACGGGAAAGCATCCTCCGCCAGCAAAATCGAGGAACCAGCCAGATCAGTTTCTAACAAACCCGCCACAGACACTCCTCCCTCCATCCCCACTCTAACACTGGGTAGACAACACAGTGCTTTCCAATCACTCCAGGGACCTCCACCCTTATTAGAAGTCACATTTTCACCTTGTAGTGTAACACTCCTCACCAACCTGCTTGCTGCTGGTTATGACTCGCAGATTTCCTGCATTACAGCTTTTCAATGAACAGTGATTTACCTAACTAAAAGCACATTTATCAAGACAAACTCTAAACAAGTGTAAATTTGAAATTTAAATTCCATCTCTCTGATAAAACGCTGCAGCCAGATCAAAGAAATCAAAGCGGCGGGGTTGCCGCAACACAGAAAAACACCAACTCCAACTGGGAGAGCTGTGGAAGTGAAGAGCTGGGATTCTTAGGAGAGGGACTGACAGCACCAAGGAGAAGTGAAACCTGACAAGGAGAAGACCTGTGATCACCCAAGAAACCACCTCCAGCCTCTGATGTAGATACCATAAGGATCTCATTGAATAAGGGCACAGAGCTAAGTAAATACAGGATCAGACCTACAGAGCCTGGGTAGAGGAACCTCACTGGTGAACCTTGAATTAATGAACCAGCGAAAATCTCTGGTTGGCAACAGGGCAAAATAAATATTGAGAGTGATTAATAAACAAACACCAGTCTATTAAACTAATTGTCAATGCTGAATACCCTTGGGTGGCTTTGGATCCACACACCACCAAGGATAACCAGTGGAACAGCAAGAACCTGGGGAAAAGAAACAGCCAACAAAGGATAAAGAGAAAACCTCAGCATAAAATCTTGCAACAACTTTGGCTGGAAAGGAGAACAAGATTATCTGGTCCAACCTGACCTCCTTCTCAGAACAGGGCTCCAAAATGCAATTTGTACAATACTGCTTCCTAATGATTTGCGAAATGGATATCTTGGTGAAGATGTCCAGGGAATGCTGTGGAGTTACAGTATCACCAGTGACGGAATGATGCTTCAACACAAGTAACTAGATGACCAAATCCAAGTTGAGGTCAAGATTTATTAACAGTTAGTGATGAAAACAGTCAAGAGATGCAAAGCCATTTACAATGACTAAATAAACCAGTGTAGACTCCTCGAGGTGCTCAAGAAGTGCCAGCATCAACAGGATGAAGGAGGTGACAAACTCCTGATAGATCACCATGAGATCTGGTTGGATCAAGACAAGATTTGCAAACAGACCTAATAAATGAAATGAGGAGTTGGGCAAAAAATGCTGAATTTCTCTGTAGGGTTTGACATCCTCATCTCTCAAAAATAAACCAGTGCTGTGAAAAAGCCAACAACAACAACAACAAAAAAGTGTGTTGACTTAACAGTACTCGTCTTGAGCTGTGCATCCCTGGTGTCAAAAAAGGCAGAACTGTACCATGTAGAGCCTGTTATCAGTTTTCCTCTTCTCTTAGCTAGTGTGCCATGCATTGAAATGAAACTCAAAATCCATGTTTTCTAGGGGACCAAGGGACCAGCACTGCTGAAGCTGCTGGATGAGAGCAAAGGGTTAGCACCGGGCCAGGTGGGAAGGCAGTGAACTGGAGTTTCCAAACTCAAGCAGTAATTTCCGAAGAGTGGACCTACATCCAAGACAAGCCCGGTTCAAAGGCTCCCATCACACTCTTTCCACTGTGAGCACGTGGGAATTCAGCGCCTGGGTCCCCTCCTGCAGCCTGAGGGACCAGCAGGTGCCGCCTGCCACTGCCCGCTAAAAAGCCTTTCATATTGGGAAAACCTTCTGTCAGAATCCTCCTGGGACAGTGACAGATAATCACACTAAATTATGAATAAAAGAAGCAATGGCTTCTTTCTGGAAAAGCACCAAAACTGAGGGGAAAAGGCTCATGAAAGTATTTCTAATAGATCTCAGAAAAACTGTCTACAGCTTATCAGTGAACACATCTTGGCAAGAAGAATGAATAATTCCAAGAGCATTTGATATCTTGATATAATTTACATATATATAAATGTGATGCAAATGTATATAATGTGAATTTATAGAAACACAAATTTTTACTAGAAGGGCACAGAGCCAAACTAAAAGGGAACAATGGACAAGTTGTAAAATGCAGTTGCTCTTCCTGTGCCTCTTGCAGGGGTTTTCCTGATTCATGATAAAAGTATAAAGCAACACACATATTTTATTCATCAAAATATATTGCTGATAAATCTTCAGTGACCTTCCATGGAAGTTCCACAACTCCTGAAGTCACTTGGAGTTTTAACTAGTATTTCCTCTCACTGCAACCTGGTTTCCTTGAAAAAATTACATTACAGTTACTCAACACTTCTTTAAGCAATGAAACCCAGGCAGAAATCTGTTTATTGGTATCCAAATCTCCATAAAAAACAACGTTCAGTATTTCCTTGCAATTGGCCCCATAATTTACAAGCCCACATCACTATGGATATATATAGGACAAGATATTTATTGCAACCCATCCAAAGTTTCTTGACTGTTGATTCTGTATCTGTTTCCCGGAGTCCTGCTGAACGTTTACATAAGATGATTGCTTTTAATCTTTCTGTATTTGCTTCAGACATGCCCTGACAACCACTTAGGAAAGTGGTATATTCCTGACAAAATGAATCATTTGTCTTCTACCACCAAGTTGCAGATCTTTGTTACAGAAATAGAAAGGCTAGAACATGCCCTAGGAAGTCTCTTTCTCTGCTTTGAAATTATAGGGAGCAGATATACTCAATTTGAAAATCCTGTGATAAAAAAAATTAAAATAAAAAGTGGCACAATTTCCTGAAGCATGAGCTCATAATGGGAACAACATACTGTGACAAGTGGATTGCAAGAGGAAAAATACAGCGTGGAATTGCACAACTCCTTTCTAAGTCAAAGTACTGGCACCATGTTCTGCTGAGAAAACCTTTTATGCCTCTGATTTAATGATAAACTTCATGTGATTTCTCCTGGTTGGAGGAATGGAACAGAAACAAAATCAAAACACTGTCCTGACGTATTAGCATTAAACATCTCCTTTAAGAAATAAACTTTGTGTCTTTGATTGTTACATAAAATTCTATTTTCAGCCTGAACAAGGGGATAAAAAAGAACAAGAAAATAACCACAATTATTCTCAAACCAAGAATCCATTAGAGGTCTAAAAACATGAAGGAGAAATCCTTTCTAAGGAAGAAAATACTTCGATTTCTAGCCCTGTATCTCAGTTTTCACCACCTCTTCTTGGCAAAATGTGGTCAGTGCTAAACTCCTACTCACCCAATGCATCTGGAACAGTCTCACCCTCCTCAAACTTGTGTCCTTCACAGTGTTAACCACTTCTGGTTTTTTCCAGCTCTGACATTCCCAAGGCTTTCACTTCCTAATTCTACTTTCTGCCATGCCTTTCCTTCTCAGAAATAAGCCCTCCTCCTCCAACATCCACCCAGGTTCAGATCCTGTTCTTTTCTCTGCCCATCCTTTTCCTTGATCTGAGCAAACTCCATCACTCTTATGCTGACAGCTGATATTCTGAGTTTCTCCAAGATGAAACTAGTATTACATTTTGCACAAGTGCAGAATGTGCATTCAGTTACGACCAAAGCAGAGCCATCACTTTGCTCTCCATCCTTCCTGGAGACCTCAGCCACCTACAATTTTTCCCCTCGGCAAATAAAGCCGTCAGGCCACTGCTTCACAGCAGAGCATCAACAGAAATTTGTCTTCACTCTTCCTGAGCCTTTTTGGACAGATCTAAGTTGTGCCGTTTCTACTCTGGAAGTTACAAAATTGAGGAGGAGCAGCATCTTCTCATGACCATGAAGTCACCTACTACACTTCTCCCCAATGGCCTTTATGATAACCACATTCCCCCACCAGACTTTTGCCAAATACTTGGTATTTTCTTCCCTTATTCTTTTCATCCTATCTTTAAGCTCCGGTGTTTAATTGCCTTCGGCAACTCAGGCACCACTGAAGGGTTTTTTTGCCCCACTCGTGTGTAAAAGATGTGATTGCAGTTGCTCGCCTACATTTTGCTTACTAAGGACACAGATCACCATTTTCCAGCTCACTGTACTCGCCTTCAAGCTCTCTGGCTTTTACAGACAGCATTATTCCTACATATGTCATCTTTTTTCCCCCTGACAAAAAATCGCCCACTGCTGTCTCTTTGTTAGAATACAACAAATCATAATTATTAGTCAACAGTATAAATGTCCACCACAGGACAAAAGCAAATCTGGGGCTTTTCCTTCGCTGAAAAACCCTTTGGTTTAGAGTTGCTTCCTACTTCTAGCCTATTTCATCTGCCAGTTGAAATACAGAATGACCTCTCCATATGGCACTTTTTTTTTTCCAGCATATGGAAGAAAGATACAGATGCACAAATGTTTTGTCTAAAGCATGAAGAAACTGGAAAGCATCCTTCAGTTCCAATTTATTGTCTTTGCACTGATACCGTAATTTAGAAAAATTAAAATGTTCTAAACTTTATGTTTGATAATAACTAACATTTCTAAAGCAGTTTTTCAGATGCTCTTTTTGAAAAAATGGACTATATATGTATTCAGTATTAAGCAAAAGGGTTTTTGTGAAGAAAAATATCAGTTACTGATGTCTACCCGACAATCAAATGTGCCCCTGTGTGGGCTGTACACACTCATTCTCAGAACAGACCTGCTGATTCCTGAGCCACTGCCTTTAGAGAAATTAATTTTTTTCCTTCAAATCCTTCAGAAATTTGGGTGGGTTTTTTAGCAATAATCCCATAACACTTCAAATCATGTGAATAAAGATCTCAAGTTATTTAACCAAAATAACACAGACATAGCCACTGACAGAACAGTCTTTTTATTTTCATGAAAAGGACAAAGGTTCAATACCAAAAAGTTCAAACCTATATGGAGAAACAGCCGGATGAATTCTACTAGTATGTCCTAAAATCTGAAACACAGACTTGATTTAAAATAAAAACCCAACGCCTCAGATGCTTCTGCTTCATCCTCTGCATTCAAGAGCTGAAACCGCGAGAAGTGCTAAGCCAACTATTGTGCAATTTGTTGGTACTCACAAGCACTTTTATAGATCTAAAAGCATGAATTCACTGTTTTTCTGGAAGCAAAAAAATAACATCATCTTCCCAAGGTGTTGCATTCCCCCTCCCAATCAGGGAGCATCCATCCCATACATTGCCTTACTTCTGCAAGCATTGTGTCCAACCTCACAATCAACCCATCTCCAGCAAGGGATGCAGGTCAGTGATCTCCCAACAGTTGGCCTTCAAAGGCCACAGCTGGATGAAGTGAATCTTTATGAGCAACCACAACACGCTGCTCCCACCAACTAAACTTCCAAAGCGGCCAAGTTGAATGTGTCACAGGGATGTAAAAAGCTCCTGTTCAGGCATTTCCTCCTCAACAAGAGAAAAACTTTTCTTGTAGGCTCTGGTGACAACACGAGCAGGTGATGTTGGGTGTGTGTAATCCAAGCACAGAGGCTGCTGGGAATATTAATCCAAGGTGCTCCACCTGTCCAAGAGCAGATGGGGCACCAGAATTTGCAAAGACCCATCAGGGCTTTAGGAGCATCCAAAACATGGCACCATCCCCTGACCAGGACACAGCAACTTGGCTCCATCAGGACAAGAAAAGCAAATAAAACTAAACTGTGCAGAAAGCAGATTTGAACAACGCAAGTGGTTTGTCCTTCCATCTTCCGTGACAGCAATGCCACTATATCTGTTCAAAGAAACTTCTCTGCAGCAGCACCTTCAAACTGTAACTTGCTGCACGTGCTCTCTCCTTATCTCCAGATGTTAAAATCAAGTTAATCTCTCAGCGGAAATGCACAGATTGGTGTCCTTGGACCATGTGCACCACATCCCATGCAAGGCTCGCTGATGCTACGTGACCACCAACCAGAGGAAACAAAGCACTGCAAGGTAACAGAAACTGGAGGTGCACGTGGGACACAAGAAATGCTCCTTAGTAATAAAATATCTGACAGAAAAAAATTATGTCCCATTATGCCCCCTGGGTATACTCAGGGGGTACTTAGCTCTTTGTTTCCCAACAATGCTTTTCAAAGGGTTGATCCATCCTTTCCCCAGCTGCTCTCACAAATGCATCCTGTCCCATACTAAATTCAGTGTACTAAAGATGTGCTGTACTTCATCCACTAGAGCATCCAGTAGAGCATCCATCTGCTCTATTCCCACTCTGATCCAGCTCCCACCTGACTGGCACAACCCAAAATCTTATGGCAGAAGATGGGCATGGCAACCTGGGGCCCAGCTGGGAGCTCTCCACTGAGAGCCTGCCAACATTTCCTTGAATCCATTCTCCCCACTATGCTCTCCTGTACCCACAGCAAGTGTGAAATCACTATTAATTATGCCCTTTCGCCTGACCCACTTATCTCAGGATTGCAGTATCTGGGATGGGCTAAAAACAGGGGGGGAAAAGGAGGGAAGCTGCTCATTTTGCTTCCTGGACAACTCCTTTTAGAAAAGCCAACTCTGTTCTGATTTTCTCCACTATTTTTTTTCCTCTGTCTTTCCTTTCTTCTTCAACTTCTCTTCTGTATCTTCCTTTTGTTTCTCTCTGCAAGAAGAGGAAGCGGGTTAGGAAAAAGGAACGATGGAGAGCGCTGATCTAAATTGCTTCATCTTCAAATATGTGGAGAGAAAATGATGGGGCGTGGGAAGGGAATGAAGCCCTGTGGGTTTTCTTTTCCAGATGACTTTCTTTCCTTCTGGCTCATGACTGAACGAGATATGAGAGAATAAGAACTGCTGGAGATTTTGGCAAATATTGAAAAGGAGAACATGCAACTACAATTATTCGGAGAATAAGAAGCAAATGCTAAAGAAAAAATAAACCCCACACATACAGACTATGGTCTCCTTCCAGAAGGAGAAGATTTTATTCAGTCTGAACTAAATGTATTTATTTTTCCCATTAATTCAAGCATGGATTTCATATAAAATTCACAAATACCTATGTCAAATACAGCAAGGAATACCAGCTTAGAGGCATCAGAAAGCATTTTTTTATTATAAGAGAGAAGACATGTGGCTCTGTTTCCTGAAGGATGACAAGGAACCGGAAAGAGATGAAAGCACAACCTTAATATTGCATGTAACAATCTTAAAATGTTCTTGCCTACACATCAGGAGGCACCACCATGCATTTTTTGTTTACACTGATTTCTGCACTGCAAATAGATTAAAACTGACCCTGGTACTGTGCACTGCTGTCTGGAAGACGGTTAATTTCTGGTTCAGAAGAAAGGACCCTCATGATAACAGCAGAGTACATGAGCATGCCTGGGTTTGTTCCCACAGAACCTGAGCTGTCCTCCAGGTACTGAAGCAGAAGGCACCGTGCTGCAGCTGCCCACAGAGATCCATGTTCCCCTCTGAAACGGCTCACACGTCCTCCCTCATCACCCTTGCACAAACCAACACCACCACGAGAACTGCAAACCCGCCGACGGTGAACGCAAGCACAGAAAAGTGAGTATTTATTTAAATATAGGCTGTTCCTGAGACGTCCTTTAGTGGGTTTGTTGTCTTGCTTGTGACCTTTGGGAAGGAAGGACGCGTTCAAAACCTCAGTCACTGTTTGTTTGCAGAGGTGATACCATCCGTGCAGTGAACACAGTACACGCACCTGATTATTTGCCTTCACCAAATGCATCAGAGAAAACAATTTGTTTGTTTTTAACTCATTTAAAATGGAGGTATCTTTCACCAGGAGAAGAGTTTTCCATAGGAACAGGGTTTGCACTTTGTGACGTTTACAGAAAGACCTAAGAAATAATATAACAACTATTTCTGCCTCCTGCCAGGCTTGTTGGAGTATTTTAAAACAGCTTTGCTAAAATAAACCAACTTTTTTTTCCCCCTGAACAGATTTGCCATCAGGGAACCAAATCCTACCCTTATAAGGCTACAGCAAAACAAAAATCCTGAAAAAAGTACAAAATATAGTCATTTTTTAACTCAGGAAACTGGAATATTAACATACAACAGGTTTAAAATCAGTTTCTTCAGAATTAGCAATAGTCAGATACTTCAGAAAATAATGTTCCCAAAGATCACATTCTGGTCCTTCACTCCACTCCCCTCCATCTAGTGAGATCTTAAACTGTTACAGCTACAAAGCTAAAGCAGAGATTTTAAATCCACAGCCAGTATTCAGACTTTACCCACTGCAATGTTTTACACACACAGACATGGTTACTTTCACGATTAAAGAACTCAAACTGTTAGGGTAAAGCAGAAGTCATTTAAACAACTTCACCTACAAGCACTGATCCTGCCTTGGTATTAAAACCCCAATATACACAAAGAGAAAGGAAAACCCCTTAGTGCTAAATACTGGAGAAAGATCTTAAAAATAATGGACTCTAAAATAGTTTACAATAATCTCAAATAATGTCTGCGCTAAGCTAATGCAGAAATCAAACTATTTGGGGAAAAAAAAATCAATGTTAAAGATTAATGTTTCAGTTCTGTCCAAGGCAGGACAAACTGCAGGGAAAAAAGGTTGAAAAGCCAAGGGTTTTCTTTTCCATTTTACCAGATTTCTGCCATGGACCTTTTCTATTTGAGAAGTTGCATGAGAAGCAAATTGCACCAAAGCTGAGCTGAACCTCACCCAAGGTTAAGCGAACACCAAACACAGACCACTTCCTTTGGGTTCTTGGTATAAAAACAAAATATTACCACCAAAATAAGCAGCAACAAAGGATGCTGCCACAGCAGCTCATATGAACAGTTCCATGGCTGATGTCTGCAGCATTCCAAGCCTGAGTAACTAAACTTTAAAGGATCTTGAGAGAAAGTTATTTTCATCCTCTTTTCTCATTATCCGACACTACGAGTTGAGTCGTACAAGAGATTTTACTGTAGCACATACAAAAGCAGCGGCACACCAGTGAGCACTTCATTAATTAAAAGCCAGAAAAGGAAGTCTGCTAAACGAAGCAAATGTTCTTATCACTCCTATCTATATTCATTAAAACTGACAGGAAACCAAATATCACCATCTGTCTACTTGCAATAAAGACACTAAAAACAGCTCCGGGGTAAAAGAATAATACAAAGTATAAAACTGCAGTTTTTCAAGTTTCAGTTTTAAATGGACAAGAGAGAAACTGATGTCAGATGAGGGAGAATGAAGGATGACAAGGAGCTGGTACATGAGACTGAAAAAAGAAATTACATGCTTTAGAATATAAATTGAAGCCCCTTTGAAATCTCAGAAAACAAACAACACACTTAAGTTTGCACCTTCAGATCAATGGGTCTGGAAAAAGCCAAGTGTTGCAACGGCAGCTCATTTGCTTATTTAGAAATAACTGCTACCAAAAACAGTCAGAGAATTGTATTATGCAACATAAACTGTGAATTTTTAATGGTCAAGCAAGTCCCAGGAAACACTTGTGCTTTATTATGTTCTGATGCACTCTCTTCAGATTTACAAGAGATCATTCTTTTAATTATTCCTATATTTGGATTTTGCTTACAAATCAGCAACTTGGTATAAAATTAAGTAAGATTTGATGAGAGGAAAAGGATGACAGAGGTATTAACTTAGCTCTGAACAAAAAAAATCAGGGCTCACACCAGCAGTGGAGGAGGTCAACCGAAGGTCACCGACTTAAGGTACTTTCCAGCATTTGTACAATCCCTACCTTCTAGTTATCACCCTTTTTTTCCCTGCACAGCAGGGGAGAGAAAGAAAAAACAAATAGTTGGTAATAAGATATTTAATGACAGAAATGAAAATAAACTACTGCTCACACTCTCAAGAGCACAACTCCCTGTCGTTAATTCTGCACCATTCCCCAGCTGCATTTTGCATAGCAATGAAAAGCACTTCCAGTTCCTCTCGATGCTGCATAAAATATTAGCTCCACAGTCACAGTTTTTAAGACTAAATAAGGCTAAAGTAATTTAAGGCTGAGATAAACAGAAAAAAAAAGAAAATTCATTGTAAAAGTCTCCCAGCCCCCTGCGGTGTCGAGGTAACCAGAGCACATATGGTGCGGAGCCGATCCCTGGGACCTACAGGAAGCACAAATGGGGTCAGGAGAGGAGGAGCAAGGGAGTTCAAGACTAAATCAAAGCCTTATTGATTTTTATTATTATGTTCCTCCAGGATGGGACTTTTTGGAGGGTGGGGGGGTTGGGTGGGTTTTTTGGGGTTTTGGTTTTTTTTTTTTGTATATTTTCTGTCCTAAGAACAACAATTCATACCTCAAAAAAGGCTCTCATTAATATTCTATGAGAATGCTTTTTTAGCCTCAATACAATTACAGCAGAGCAATTATTACTCTTCTCTTAATACTTTAACAATAGTAGCAGAACTATTAACAGCTCAGCATAATGAGGCATTTGTGAAACAGAATTGTAGGGCTATTCCTGTTTACTAAAGAAACAGCAACAGAATTATACAAGTTAAATAAAATCTGAGTGTAAAAAAGTCACCATAAACTGATGTGCAAATGTGCCATCAGATTCCTCCCGAATTCTGAGCAATCTCCTTTCGAAAGTCAAGTCAACCCTGTAAGGATATAGGAAAACTAAATACTTTTAAGTGAAGGTTGAAATTCAAGAGTAAATCCCCTTTTACGTTCAATATATAACAGAGACATCTATTTGTGCATGCCAGTGAAATCATTGGGATGCTTAGAAAGGATTTGGTAGGCAAACGTGGAGATATGTAACAGTAGAGAAAATACAAAACCATCCATAAAAAAGTCCTGAGTGTGCTGTAAAAATGCAATCCAGGCTGATGCTGGAGAATGTTTGTTTATTCTAAGGTGGTTACACAGCATCTGAAACACACAAGAAACATTGCTGCAATGGGAGGGAAAAGTCAGTGTTGACATGTTACCTTTATAAACCTTTTAATAAAAAGCTGCATAGTAAGGGCAGTAAACATAACCCAGATTATTAGATTTTGGAAAATTTTATTTTATATATGCCTTGTTAGAGCTCCTATTTTCCTGCTGAGAGTAGTAACTGTGGAAGTTGCATTTACAATTATTTGCTAACAGAAAGCAAACAAATACTCAGGTTCTTCAGGAGCATGGATAATCGGTGGAAAAGGTGAAATTCTCTGGCAAAAAGGGAAAGCACAATTCACTCCTGTAGTCCTCCTTTCCACAGCTGCCACAGTAACAGTGTGCAAATCAAAGCATCTTCCACAGCACACACTGGAGAAATCTAGCCCCAGACTCCAGGCTCCTTGGATTTGAAAATGCCAGGCTGGGAAAAGCCTTCTTGGGAACTGAGAAAAGATCCATTTCCTACAATCCTCTTAAGAAGGTAAATGAAGCTGAATCCTGAAACACAGTGTCTTAGTCCCTCCCATTCCCATACAGGTGAAGCTGCTTCTGCAGTTTTCCTTTAATTATGGGAAACTTTGCTCTAATATCATATACACACAGCACTACCAGTATTATTAATTTGTATTTATTTATAAACATATATATGAAAATTTCAACTTATTAAAAACCAGGATGAGATTTTTTTAATCTTGTACCCACCTTTCCTATGAGCTGATAAATCTCCTTTGCCTGGTCTCAAGCCACAGATTAAGCTGTCCCTTCTGTAAGGTATCACCAAGCAGCCCTTTTTTCTGGTTGTACCAACCCCCCTTCCTGCTCACAGGATTATGTAAACTGTGTTTAAATTCAGGATGGGTTTTGCCCTTTTGTACTCAAATGCATCCTCTTCTCTTCATCCTGATACGTACAATAAACCCTGGATTTGTCAGGTTTGATCCTAGCTTGCAGTATGACTTATTTTAGTGAGCAGTTCGCTTTAACACCTCCTCATCCACTGCAACACCTCCTGGATATTATTCTTGAATTTGCTTTAGATAGTCAATAACAGTTTTCCATACACCTTTGTAAAAGCTTCCCTAAAAATCTACTCTTAAGTGACGGCTCCAGTGACAATATCCCAGTCACAACGCCCTCGTGTCTTTTATTTAAAGTACAGCACCATCACCTCTGCACACCAGTGATGTAAGTAAAGCTTGTCACGCTTTTGCTCTCGAGCATTAAAAAACCTGACCCAAAACCAAGTCCATCCTAAGAGTACCTTTTAATCCACACAAAGCCAAAATAATTTATTACTATTTACATTGCTTTAATAGCTTTTTTGAGTTGCCGTTTAGATGGTCTTAGTAGTAATGACTGCAGCAAGTTGGAACAGGTTTGCCACAAAAGAGAACCCAGGGCAGCACTAAAAATAAAACCTGGTTGTCTTGAAGCCTGGGAAAAATACAGCAATGCTCCAAGGGTGTCAGTACAAACCTGCAAAACAAATTTTCTACACAGACAACATTTCTTATTCATCAATTTGAATGGACAGATATTTACAGACAGAGAATAATTCAGTTTCTACAGGTTTCTTGGACACTCCCATCATCATGCTCCCCTTTCCCATGTGTTTCTTCTCCCACACTTAATTTGTCTGCCCTCTATCATCTTTCTCGCCCTGAACCAGGCTCAGGCCATCTGTTTCTCCATGTCCTGGTTTTGCCTTTCTCTCCCCATGCCCAAATGATGTGATGCAGGTGAAGGCTGACCCCACCAGGGCAAGGTCTCAGTAAGCTCCAGTGCAGGAGGGTCTCACCTCTTGGGTAACAAGCCAACCTTTTTCTGCCACTTTTTTACACTATGCAGTAGTTATAGTCCCTTTTTTCCCTTTTTCCAGCCTATCCCATTATTTCTCTCTCTTTTACATACTATCCATTATCTTTTACATACTATCCTATCGCTACCACAATCTTTAAGAGAAAGCTGAGGCTGTTAAGTGTCTCACACCCGTCATTTCAGCATTATGATTAGGAACAACATTCTGAAAATTCTGATGCCGCCATAAAACTGGTAAACTAAGAAATCTCACCTTCGATTCCATCTCTTTATCACTGTTCCTGTATGCTTCCCTAGATACCTGCTGATCACCATCAGAGACAGGATATTGAATTGTGCTTGCTCTGAATCAGAACAGCTGTTCTTACAGATTTATTGCTAAAACAAGATGGGTTCTGCCAGACCTAAGAAAATCAGCAAGAAACGAAGTTACAGACTCTTGCATTTTGCTACAAGTAGCTTTGGTATTTGGAAATTCCCTTTCTTTGTCTATGTTTGTTAGATTGCTATGCAAAGAGAGTTAATTCTGGTAAAGATTAACACATTTGTAAAGTACCCAGACGATTTCTTTGATTGTGATAGGAAACATTTAGATATGAATTTCAGCACAAAATACTTTTCAGCTTCTGAGAAATATGGGTGAAAATACTTTGAACATGATTATGTTGAGAGCATTGTCCTTATTAACATAAGAAAGAAAAATGATTTGTTGGAAAACACTCACCATTTGAGGTATTCCATACTGGTTCCCAATGTTATTTTCCCAGAGACACCAAGAATGGTTTGGTTTTGTGGTTTGGGTGGGGTGGGGGAGAAGATGGTTGATGTTTTGGGAAAACCTACCAAAGCTTGCTTTGCTTGCTTGCTGATCCTCAGCTACAGCAATAAGTGGCTGCTGGCAGACCTAACTTCAAAAGCCAGCTGCAGGAGAAACTGTCATTATTTCATCCATTCAATCTAGAATTTAAAAAACTTTTAAAAAATGTATAAAACAAACAAACAAACAAAAAAAAATAATATTCCAAATGAACAGCAGAAGGTTTCCTCAATGGCAAAGTCCCAAGCGCAGTTGACCAAACCCTTCCAACCACATACCCACCCTTGGGTTTCAGATCCAAGTTAAACTCCACTCCCCACCAGTCTTATCTTGCCAAATTCAGAGCAGGAGGAAAACATCCAGAGGACTCCAGCACAGGCAGAGCACGGACACACACGGCAGCACTCCCAGGGGCCTGCTCCGCAGTTGGATTTTATTAAGGAATGCACACACTTCCGTGCTCCAGTCAGAAATATTCAGGGGCTCCAGCGCATGAACAGCAACTCAACAACCCCGTTTCCTTGTCTGTATCACAAAATAAACACAGTCTCCAAGATAGACTCTACGGATTTATGTCCTTTTGAAAGAATTTAGTAATTGGAGGGGAGAAAAAAGTAAAACCACAAGTAAAGTGAACAGTTCAAAATGTGTAGTAAATAGTTTTGAAAGCAATATTCTCATCTGGGAGTATTGTAACAGATGTTTATCATAAGCTACTGCAACAGTTAATCCAACTCCCAGCCAGATTACCTTTTTGCCTTTGGAAACAAGCTTTTTTTCCAGGGGCATCTTACAGAAAACAAGGGGATGTGCCAGAACTGACAGCAAGCAGGAAACTGAATGGAGCAGGAGGGGAAAAAAAAGCCATAAAACCCAACTAAATAAACTGATATCCTGCCCAAAAGACTTAGATGAACAGGTGTATGTGTGGGTGGGATTGGAAGGAAAAAAATAAAGAAAAACGTTTAAACAAAGCCTCCATTGACATTCTGGTCATTGAAGTGGGTACACACAAAATGAGCCAAAAACCATTTTTGTACAATTCAGCATATAATGGATTTTTTTTTTTTTTGAGGGGATAGGAAATATGTTTATTGAACTTGGATTTCAAAATGTGATGCCAATAAGCCACAGTAACAACCCATAGGTTATTCTATTCCAAGATATTCCGAGGAAGAATGAAAAAAAGAAGGTACATAACTACGTTTGCAATCTGGTATTTCCTCTGTAAAGATACAAATGCAAATCACAATTTAAAGCATCATTATTTAAAGCTGAAATTACCATTTCTTAACAAATGCAAATCAGATCCCTGTTTAAAAAATTTCCTAAAGGCAAGTGAAGGGCTAGTAAGTCCATGCCCAGAGCCATTCTTCTGCTCCTGATTTCACAGGCATTTAATTCTGAAAAAACCTTGAGTATACACGGGTCCTGTGAAAAGAGTGAGCAGTCCATCCCCTTGGACCATCCAAAAGAGATCAGCAAGAGAGATAAGTGCAGCATGTTCTCAGTGCACTCACCTGAGCACCTCCTATGGCTCCCCCAACCCTGGGACCACACTGCACCCAGGCTGCCCCAGGATCCATGGAAAACTGCTGGAAGGCAGAGGTGGTTTTGAGGATTTATAGCCTTGCACAGCTTAAAAGTCTACCTGCAACTTTCACATGAAACCCACACCTTCCCCTTCATATTCCCAGCTGCAGTAACAACAATGAGAGTCACAAATTCTGGAAACTTTGGTCTAAACTTCCTTCCTTACTGAAGAAAATCTCTGCTTGTTGGTTGTTTGGGGATTTTAAACAGAGAGAAAAACAAATGCCAATCTGTCAAGTGCAAAAAAGATGTAAAGAGATTTTGTTCCTCTAATTGCTCAGCAGAACAATAAATGAATAAAAAGCTCTAGGAAGTCCTTTCCACTCGGCAATATTTCTGCTGGTAATGCAAAACAATTTTTCCTGGTACTTCTCTTCATCAACAAAAACAACAGCTACGATTACCAGTCCTTTCATATTTGATGAAGAGACTGATGTTATTTATTCAAGAAAGCCCTTATAAATATTCCTTCCCTTCTAAAAAGACCAATGACCACAGAGCCATGTGCCAGCAGTGCCTCTACTCGGCCCTTGGCCCCTTCCAGGCCATTGGAACAGCCATCCATTAATCTGTTGACTAAAATACAACCATTTGCAGCTTGCCTTGTAAAGGTTTCTTTCCCCCCACATATCAAAAGTCATAAGTGTCAAGGGAAAGGTTTTGTTTTCTAAATTTTTAGTATTCCAGAGAAACATACTGACGTTGCATTCCGCAAGTCTTGCCAAGAACGTCTTTTGTGTTCACAGCTTCAATGTTGATGATAAATTTTGAACACTAACAGTACAAAGTATGATTTAAATCAGAGCCTAAATCATAAATGTAAAAGTAATTCAAGCTAGTGAACTGGAAACCTTAATTTAAATAATCTCATTTTGCCAATATAGTTTTCCTAAAGACCTATTTGCTTTCAATGGTTGTTAGTTCTCATTGAGAAGGTAAATAAACTACATGCATCTATTTAAGTGATTATGAAGTCTAATATATTCTACATACTTTATTTTTACATTTTATTAAGTAGACAATTTACTAGGCAATTATTTTTTTAACTACGATTCCTAAGTGCTTCAAAAAATATTTAGTGAGTCCTAAAGCACCTTTTATACTGACAATTATCCCCATTTTATAGAAGGATAACCCAAAGAAGAGACAATTAACTAGTCTGGGCTCTTTCCTTCACCACATTAAACTAGCTCTAAGGCAACATGATTGATCTCCACTGTAACAGCAACCTGTTACACATAATTTTTCACTCTGACTGAGCAATTGTAACAATTCGCAATTATTGAGTAAGAGATCAATTAAAAGCAAAGACTCAGGTAGGAGCAGCAGAAGAAGGCTGAACTAAATATCTGTAGAAGAATCAGGAGGTTTTGCTGGACGGTTTCACCAAGATAGGACACTCGGAACTATTTTTACTTCATCTCCTAAAATGTGGATGTAAAGGTAGCACACGGCACAGCCTGCTGCTGTCTTCACAACACCACAGCTTGCTCGATGAGCGACCTCAATTATTTTGCCCTGAATGACAGCAGAAATAGCAGCAAGCACTGGGAGGGCTTACACAGCCCAAGAGAACGAACACGCCACTTTCCAAGCTGTACAGCCTCTAGTCTGAGTACTCGTTTCTTAAAATTGTGCCTCAAAATTTGCAGGATGTTGTGCCAACAGCACTTAGTGTCAATGTTTCAGTAGCATTTCCACGTACTGAATATTGCTCATCCCAGGCTGAGACCATACACTTGCACAGTTTCTTTCCTGAGGGACACCAGAGGCCTGGAATATTTACTAGTCAAGACAGGCCACGTATGAAAAGTGTGAGAAGAAGTACAGAATTATTTTTAATATTTTTCCCCAGTCTCTCATCGTTGTGCCCATTTTTCATTGTGCTCTAAGTTGCCCCACGATGGGAAATTGCATCTTTCCAAAAGCACCTCCTGATCTCTCCTCCCAAGCCAGCCCTTACCAAGGAGGAGCATCAGTGTCTCTCAGGCTACCTCACCCCCATGTGAACCTGCCTTTCCTGGGATGCACACAAAAATTTTAGCAGTTAGACATTAATGACAATCTCTGAGCTTAGCCAGGAGTGGCAAGAGCCACCCTCCACCCCATGGTGCAAGAAAATAGAACAGTAAAAGACACAGCGGTCTATGAAGAAACAAATTTCATAGGAGTAACTATATAAAATGCCAGCTCTTCCCCTCTGGTAGGAGGGTGACCACTACAGGGATGTAGAGCAGAAGAGTCTTGAGAAGACTGCTTTGACACTGCAAGGTCCAGCTGGATTTCCCCATCCCACTTCAAGTCCTCATCTGCAGTTTCAGGAAATAGAGCACTGTTCCCACCAAAATCAATTGCAACACTGTGTGCCAGACCCCAAACCACACCCTATCAACAGGCCACACACACCATGTGTTTTTGCCGACACACAAGCACAGGAATCAGGGGGATGGGCAGGGACTGCAGGAGCGAAAATGGGATGAGCCATCCGCGGGACAGGACCTCGCTGTGCCCAGGCAAGGCCCCCTGCTAAAGCGAAACCGAAAGGTTTCACACTCACAGCCAGCAGCAGCATTTCCTGCCCAAGCTTCCCAAAGAGGTACACCAAGTGAATCCCTACAGTGCCGTGGTTTCCTGTCCACCAGGCAGGCTCCAGCCCATCCTGAGGCAGGATGCTGCTGCTGTGGGAAGAGAGCGCGCTCCGATGGGAACGCCGGTCCCGAAAGGCAGATGTTGTGTAAATTCATATTTCATCAAAACAGTTAATTGTGACAAGAAGACTATAAAAATCCTTGTACCGCTTAAATTATTTCTCCACTTAGAGCAACTCTACTACCAGGAAATGTTACACATTGCACTTTATAACCAACTGGCAGCGCTCAGTGATAACATTACAGCTCTGTTAAATAACAGATATAAAAATCACAGATCTTTCGCAACTACAAATTAATTTTTCTCCCGTCATTCAACATAACCATTTACAAACAAACATGCCATGCAATTGTCATTAAAAGTTTTTCAATCTAGCGCTGCATGTGTTTAAATATGAAAATTATACTTCTGAAATAAACATTGCTGCTATCAGGGGAAAGTGCTACCGTAAGTCACATCCACTACAAGACAGAAACTCCCACCACGAAGACTCAGTAATCCCTCGCATTTCACCAAGGAAATGTTTTCTCTCCATCCATCAAGGTCATGATAAAAGGAAAAAAGCAAACAAAACCCAGCTACAAAACAACTTGACAGCACCTGCTAAAACTTCGACTGTTTCAGACCCACAAGTAGGCAAAATAAGAAATTCAGAGACTGCTTTGTAATGAATGAATGATTTATCCCTTTACTGTTGCCAAACCTCCAGTAATTTATGTTTAGCAAAATTATTTTATCTACGTGAATCCTCTTGTGCACACTGGAGTCTGTTATCCACCCCATACAATGAGGAAAAAACATAACCCCAAAAAAACAACTAAGATGGTTTCACTTTCTTCTAACCCGACCTTTTTTTATGTTGAGTTATTCAGAAGAGTTTATTATCTATTCATACTTGGAAAATATATATTTTAGTAACATGTATCTTCTTTAGATATTAAGTCTACACTTAGCATCATTTAAAGTAAGATACAACAAGGTTTTTTGCAGCTCCATGGGGTCACAGGATCTCTAAGTGGCACCAGAGAAGCAATCCAGTACTGTGCCAAAGGGAGAGGAAAGCCTTCATCTGCTCCCCCTCACCTGCCTGGGTGAGAAAACAAGCAGGAGGCGGGGAGGGTAACTCAGTTCTGCAGTGCTCACATCATCTTTCATATTTCTGTTACTGCCACAAGCAGGCAACGCCTGCCAGCCTGGCTGCAGTTTGTTTACACACTATTAGAAACCAGAACTTGCTACTTAGGCTAAAAAAGTCTCACTAGGTATCAAACAGACGTAGACCTTATTTTGTCTGTTTTCTGAGAAAAGTTTATATAATGCATGAAAATTATGCATGCCATTATGTAACAAAATCAAAGTGCCATAAAATGTACACATGGGTATTTCTACTTTCAAACAGCAGTTGCTGAACTGAACAGATCGCTTGTATAAATAGCATGTATTTAATATTAATAATAATAATTTATACGTAACTCTCTGAAGTTCTCACCTACTCAAGTAATCACAATCACCTCATTATAGCACGCTGATAAATTCAAGTTAAACTCCATGAGTGTCTCTCATTTCAGACGATTTGGGTAGATGATCAAAGAACTGCAGGTGCACAGTTTTTCCCTGGGAGACGACAAATCACCAGTGGTGCAACAGGTACTGTTCCTATTCATCATCATTTTTCCCAACCAGGATCCCCCTGTCACGGTCCCTGTCGGCAGTCAGGATGTTTGTGCACCCATGGGTGCTCGGGAGGAGGGTTGCTGGGGCAGTGCAGCTCTCCTGGCCGCTTCCCACACCCCAGAGGAGCAGGGGCTGCTCCTGCTTGGTGTGGCCAGACTGAAATTCTTCCACCCCTCCATATAAAAACCTCTATTGATTCTCAAAGCTTCAGGCTAGCAACAAAAAAATTAAGTTTTTAGCCCTAGCAACAGAGTTGGCCCCACAAGCATCCTTCTGCCTCTGCAATGGCAAGAAGCAAGGGGTTAATCTCACGTGCAGGTGGAAATCACACTGACTACACCGACAGAACCATTGATTTTAACCCAAATTCTATATAAGGCAACTTAAAGGTTCAGTGGCAATTTTTTTTTTTTGAAAGAAACATTCAAGCACTGATTTCTGAATGGCCATAATCAATTATTTCTATCCAAAATCTCCACTCTTCACACATGTCACAGAAATAGTCGTACAAATATACTACAGTTTCCAGCACCATCTCCAGCTGGGGATGCCCGCAGTGTATTTAAATTCCCAGCTAACTACTAGATGGCACAGAAAGCACAGGACCCAGTCCTAACTGTAGCCTTATGCAGAGAAAAATGCCACAGAGAAAAAAGTTGCAAGATCTGTCAGCAGATTTCTCTGTCTGAAAACATACCTCCATCAGAAATAACTTTTGCCACGAAAACAACCAGGAAACTCAGAAGTTAAAAACGTGAATGTGGTTTTCAGAAGATGTTACATATGCAGAAGAAATTTAATAAATGCAGTTGATTGTAAAACGCCTCATGAAAAAGAAAGGAGAAACGTTGCAAAATAACAGAGCTAAATCTGACCATGAAACGTATAACCGATTTACAAAGCAAGATAGAGAGTATTGAACTTCATATTTGTTATTTTAAACTCAAACCAAAGTACGTTCAGACAACCGCACCTAACCACATCGATTTCCAACTAACCGAAGGGGAGGTATTCAATATCTGGCGAATCCACAGAAACAACTTATGGGAAGAATCCCGGCTTTTCCTCTGGGATCTGACAACATCCCCCAGCCGATTCCCGTTTACTTTCCGCGATTCGGCACAGGCAAACCTCGATTTCCCAACCGGAGACAGCCGCAGCGCCAACTCCGCGCTCGCCAAGTTCCCGGCAGCGCAGCGCCGGGACGGGCGGCGGGAACCCGGCAGCCGCAGCGGTCCCGGGGCACCCCCGGCGCCGGGAATAACGCAGCCCACCCCGGATCCGTGCCCTCGCCTTCCCGGCGGCGCTGCCCGGGAAAACTCCCGCTGCCCCCGGCACAAAGAGCCGCATCCCCCGAGCAGCGGGCAGGATGCGGCCGGCGCTGCCCCCGGCGCTGCGCTGGCGCAGCCCCCGCCCAGCGGCCGCCGGGGGGTGCGGTGTAAAAATAATTATTTAAAAAAAAAAAAAAAAGAAAAAGGAAAAAAAAAAAGAAAAATCAACCATCGTGGCTCAGGACGGTGCGCAAGGACGGGGCAGCGCGCCGGGTACCGAGCATCCATCCATCCCCCCGTGCCGCCCTCCATCCATCCGCCCACACGCCCACCTTGCATCCCGCCGCCGGCTCCACACCGGAATCCGCCGCCACCGCCGCCGCCGCTGCTGAAAATACGGGGCAGGCGGGCGGACCAATGGGGGCGGAGAGCGCCGCGCCCGCAGCCAATGGCGGCCGCCCGCCGCCGGCGCCCGGCCAATCAGGGCGCAGCTCATTAGGCGGCGGCGGCCGGGAGCGGCGGGGGCGGGGAGCGGCTCTGCCCGCTCCTCGCCCGCCCCCCGCGATTAATTCTTTTCCTCCCTTTTTCCTCTATTTTTTCCTTCCCCACCCCGCCTTCTTTTTCCCCACCCTTTTTCTTTCTTGGTTTTGTTTTGTTTTGTTTGGTTTTTTTTTCTTATTTCTCTCCTCTCCCTCTCTCTCGCTCCCCCTTTTTAACTTCCCTCTGCCCTTCTTATTTTGGGCAGGGCCTTTTCTCGGATATTTTTATGTTGTTCCTCCACTGTGCATTAATTATAGAGTCCCAAACTTGGGGAGTCCCCAGGGAACTCGTTCCGCTCTGTGTGGAAGGATGCGCTTGCCTAAATCGTGACCGATCGCTGGGAAGCACCAGACACTAATATTTTAGAGAATCCAAAAAGATGAGGGGATATAAACCACTAAAGCTACTCCAGCCAAAATCTGAGCTCAGCCACTGGTTTTGGCATGGTACACAAGCTCTGTGCATGCCTTCCACAAGCTCCCAGGATGCAGAACCAGCCTTTAAAAATAACAAAACGAAACCAGCAGATGTTTCAACCACACAGCTCCACTCCAGCATGCAAAGCTGCTTAATCTGCATCACCACTGCGAAATTCTTAGCAAAGTTTCTGATTCAAGTCAAACAATTGTGGGTATAAATACCTGCTTGGCTAAAATATATGGAATAAACAGCCTTTTTTAAAAAAAAATCAAATTCTTCAACATTCATTCTTGGAAATAAACTTTTCAATCAACAAAACTCATGACTGCTTTATATTACAGCAGAAAACTATCTGCTGTAGAAGAGGGGGATAAAAATGCCTCAGAATTTTCTTCTGGTTTTCCATTCTGGTGACCCTAATAATTCCTAAGTTCAGAGCAAACTGAAACAGTGACAAAGCCTGTGCCTCCTGTTTCTGACGCTGTGCTCCTTCTGACCTCACACCCAGCATTTCAAATCTCTAAAATGTATTTGCTCGAAGCCCTTGCCTGAGCAGGCCAGGTTATGAATATATTCACAGAGTTGGGCTAATACAGGATAATACACGCTGTGAAGTGATGAACCCGATATCAACCCAAGTCTTGATGATAATTTACAGGAGAAAACATTTCTTTTGCAGATCAAGAGAGGTTTTTGCCTAAGATGCCCCAAGAGCCAAGAACACTGTGACGCTACGAGCTGCTGACAGGCAACCAATAACTGTGACAAATTATACATTCATGGCATCTGCAACAATCGATAAACTGACTTACCAAATTAATAAAATATAGATCACAAACCATACATTTTTATTAAAGAATAATTTCATGATAACCAAGTAATGTGGATGCTTCCAAGCATAAGATTAAATTACATGCTGAGCAAACCTGGCATTTTGTGATAAACTACGAAAATAGTCTTTGCAACAGCAACTGAGGAAGAACATTGCTGACATAGTCTATAAACATGTTTTATAAAGCACAACCGAAAGTAACAAAAAAAAAACCCCAAAAGAAAGAAACGCCATAGCGAATTCACTAGAGAATTCACTACCATATCGGCAATAATTACTTTTTAGACTTCTTGTTTTGTCATTTATTCCTTCAAATATGATCTGATTTTGGTGTTAAAAGTAATAAAACCAGATTACCTACATAGGGGATTATTTACACCAAATTAATCCCTTAACTAGGCAGACTTCAGCAGTCATTACTGGAGTACACGAAGATTTTTAGCACATTTATGATGACAACAAATGTGCTTAAATACACAAAGCAAGTATCTCACCTGATAGACTGACCCTGCTGGTCATAATTTTGTGCCTGCTGAATAACTCTTGAGTTTAAAGAACTTGCTTGAACATGGGAACACAATGAATCCCACTGAATTTGAAGGTCTTACGCTTTACACATGATAAAGTGTTTTCCTGCATGGATGTTTTCCCCTGCTGAGGAATGCAGCGAGAAGGGGTTTCCCAGCTTTCAGTAAAGGTGTTGGAGAAGTTCTTCCTTTCTCAGGGAGGAAGATGGAGCTTCTCTTATGGCAAAGGTTTCACTACTGGGAAGAAAATACTTAGGCACATGCTCAATGTCCACTGTCTGTGTTTGGTTCCTTCTACACAGCTCTGAATCATGTCCTAAATGAACAATTTAAAATACTGGGATCATGTTTATTACAGTTTACAATTATTAGTTCCTGAAACTCCTTAGTGCTTGGTCTCTCCACGCTAACTACGCCATACAAACTGCATTCGAAGAGTGTCCTAAATTAGCTTTAATCCTCTACAATGCCAGACAACGTTATGCTTTCAGGATGTCTTCACATGATTGATGCCTTGTGAGCTCTTCCAAATATTTCTTTTATAGCAAAATATCCAGCATTTCCTGGAAGAGGACTTTCATACTTTTGAGTATTTTACATCCATAATGTTTAGTCATTTCCTCAACTTCCACGGATTTCCTAGCTAAACACATGAGATGTGCTGTTTCCTGTCCTTCTTTCTAGCTAATAAATAATGGAATCTTAATTCTGAACTGCTGTCATGAAACAAAAATCAAACAGAGCCTAAGCGATACAAAAACAATATTTGTTTATATTAGATCCATTATTAATTCTTTCTTAAACAAATGGCATTTAATAGTACATTAAACACATAAACAGGAATATATTTGAAGTTATAATCCCATCAGCTCCTTCTCATGACATTCATCTTCTCAAAGGCAATATCCATATTTCAATCTAATCATTTGTTGAACATCGTTGTTAATAAACAGACATGGTTCCTTAAAAACAGCTTACTACTTAAATAACTGATGCCTTCCCTAGCTGTGGCAACCTAGATCCATTTAAAAAAAAAAAAAATCTATTCTCTGGCATATTATTAGCAACCAGAAATTTATTATGTTATTTTCTTTCAAAATTAAGTATCTTTATTTAGAAAACATACCTACATATCCCCACTTACAGACAACCATTTATCTAAATATTTTACAAGCGTTCTGCATGGTGATCATTTCATTTACTAAGAAAATACCCACATTGCTGTGAATCTTTTCAGTCCCCAAAACGTGCCTACAGATAGCAGCAGTGCATATTTTAGAGAAGCGGCAAACAGGACCAGCTTCAGAATTACACCCACCACCCTCCACATAAGATGAGGCGAGAGCATTTTTTCTTGCCATAAATTACCACTCCCTTCTATCAGCAATTATTTAACTTTCAAAAATAGCTGCAACGAGACAAAATATGAGCTATAATTACGCAAATTTATCCCTGATATTAAGACTGCATACATGCAGATATGTAAACCTAATCTGCTCTAAAATCTGCAATGTTAAGTATTATAATCAAATATACACCAGGGCATCTTTATGGCATCACCCAAATGACAACATCTCTATGCTAAACCTCTGTGAGCCATTCCAGTGGCCAACAATGCCCGTTACTACTTTTTTATATGGTACCAGTCAGTCAGCCCTGGCAAATTTTCTTCTACTACACCTTCCTCCTTCCCAGATGAGTGCTAAGTCCACAGGAGTCAAAGGGACCACCAGCCTCACTTCCAGGAGGGGTGAAATAAATGTATCTATATATCCATCTACATATCACTGAGGGCAACACAGAAGCTGTCTCAGGTTGGAAGTCCATACTCTGCAAATATCTAAAGGCTGGAAGTATTAGAAATACCGTACATAGTTGACCTGGTTTTGCTTTCTGTTTCATACAGGACCTAGGGCTAGAGGGCACTTTATGGCCTGACCCAGCTCAATAATCATTTCATTAAGTATTTCAAGACTAAATTGCATCATCCTTTTCTTGGAAACTGGAATTATTGAGTATCTTAAGTTACTCAATTAAAAGCAAATTAAAATTTGTCTACTCCTGCACTACTAGTCCGACTCAAAGCAAGCACCTCCCACGTTGTCAGAGGTCTTGATAGACCACTGTCTCTCCAAAAGTGCCAACAATTCTGCTAAATCTCTATCATGCTGTGAAGTGCTGCCTCTCAGACAGCTGCATTTATCCTGTCTGTACATCCAGTTATCACAGAATGGTTTGGGCTGGGAGGGATCCTAAAGAACATCCAGCTCCAGTCCTCTGCCATGGGCAGGGACACCTTCCACTACAGCAGGCTGCTCCAGTCTCCATCCAACCTGGCCTGGAACATTTCCAGGGATGGGGCAGCCACAGCTTCTCTCTCAGCAACCTGTGCCAGTGCCTCCCCACTGTCACAGGGAAGAATTTCTTCCTTATATCTGATCTCACCCTGCTCTCTGCCAGTTTGAAGCCATTCCTCCTTGTCCTGTCTCTCCATCCCGTGTCAGAAGCCCCTCTCCAGCTCTCTTGTCACTCCCAGTAGGTTCTGGAAGGTGACCTTTCAGCTGTCTCCACAACAGAGGTGCTCCAGCCCTCTGAGCAACTTCATGGCCTCCTCTGGACTTGCTCCAAGAGATCCACAAACTTCTGATTTTGAGGCCCCAGAGCTGGACTCAGTGACCCCAGGTGGGGTCTCTGGCTTCACCCTCAGCCATTCCCAAAGCAGCCCCTGGTGGCGGAGGGCAAGGAGGTCACACAGGAGGCAGCACCATGGGCAGGCAATCTCTGTGTTCTCTGTGATCTGAGCATTTCTTTTAGTCACCTATTAAATTGTCAAATCTACAGCATTTATTATGCAGTTACCATGATACAACAATGAACTCGGGTTATTATTTTTGGTTAACCTTTTTTTTGTTATTCTTTGCACTCTTGTAGGGCATTAAAAGTCACAGATTCATAGGATCTACTTTTTGCAGAGAAACTTAACAAAAGATCAGAACCAAACAGAGTTTTCTTTCTCCACATTTGTTTTCAATGGTGATAGAATAGATTGCTTCACTAAAAAGTCTTGATACTTTCTGTTTTAAAGCACAAGAACAAATGCTATTTTTAAAGTCAAAATGTGTTATAATCATAGGGTTGGGGTTTAGGGTGGGGTATTTTTTTGGGAAGAGTAAAAATCTATTTTTTCAGTTACAGTGAAAATTCTGAATGCATATTCACATCATTTTGCAAAACTGTCAACACTAGATACACACTTCTTTCTTTGAACTATCTCCCTGTGTTGCAACCCTCATCTAAATTTGAAAATATTTTGGTAAACATAGCTGATGTTTCATGGGTGCAATTTTGAGACCATAAGGAATTTAAGAAAACAGTTGATGCTGCATTAAAATCTAAAATTGGCTTTTAAGAATCCATCAGCTTTCTTAAATCAGCAACTATTAAGAAAAACATCCAGAAATTAGTATCTGCAGCTAATCTACTTTCTCCTAGATTTTCTTCCCTGGAGTGTTGTTTTGGAACTTTTGAGCTCCTTTTGAAGGATATTTGTACATTCTTTGGCGGTGACATATTTTATACATTACTTAAATATGTTCTTCTCTTACTATGACACATGTAGCCCAAATATCAAGGCAATTGTATCACAACATTTATCCCAACAGGCTTTTACTTCCAGAGCAGGTTGTCTCAAGTATAGTTGATAACATCCATACTTTGCCCAGATAAAGAAAACAGTTTGAATAAAGCGTTATGAGCACTAGTGGCATAACACATTTCTTAGAAGCACAGGTCTGAGAAGATTTCCCTTGGGATGTTATAGGAGCAATGTAAAATAATTTCTTTCATGAACTTAAATTTCCTTATTAAGAAAATTCCTGTTTTGTTTTGTTGCCACCACTCTCCTTGGAAAGCTGTGGTGGACTTTGGGGGCTCTGCTCATCAGGAATCCTCTTCCAGAATTCAACCTCAACTCATTCAGCAGTTGTTTGTACCATTTTTCTCTTCTGCAGCTATTGGCTTTCAGTTCTTTTCCTCTTGCTCCACACAGTATCTAAGATAAATATATTTCTCATGTCTCCCTCTGAGATGACAGCCTCTTCACCTTACTCATTAAACTGTTCAGAAATGATGAACTCAAATTGATAGAGCAGAATATTCTGTTCACTTGTTTTTATGCATACCACAGGGGCTTCTAAAGCACATCCCGTGATCATCCAAGTACTATTTATCTATAATGAGAATCTTGTTCCAAGTTTCTGTTTTACAAAACTCTGCTATTACTCACTTTGAAGACATGACCTTCGATTTTATATTTTGAATTTGATTCTACTTCTATTAGCCCAGTGTTCAATGTAATCTCAGTTATTTCTAAATAATATCCCGATTCCTTGTAATATTCAGGATGCCTTCCAATTTCGCCATTAGCACAGCCCCTCTACTCATGCCAGACGATCCATGTGGAGCAAGCCAAGCTCAATACTCCACTGGAAACCTCTCCTGCAACACCACGCCTTTTAGAAAAAAATTCCTTCTTTTTGAATAACACCTGGTGATAGATTTCTGCAGGAAGAAATAGTTCTTTAGCCCAGTTTAGCCCAGCAGCAACCACTCCATTCTTATTCCATCCCTCGTTATGCTGAGAGTTAAGAGACGCAGAATGAAGCTGTGCCTCCAGTTGCTCACACAAGGGCTGTGTCTGGACTCTGCCACCTCATTATTCAGCAGATGGTCCTGAGTGACGTGTCCTGGCTCCAGATCTTGGACAATGCTGGGCACGTACTGAGGGATCGGCCTCTGTGGTTGGAGTCACGCTCAGGCTTGGAGGATGCTTTACTCCAACAGCCAAGGTCTCACTGACCTTTAAGAGGCCGCCAAAACCCAAACCTCAGCTTGTTTCTTCACTCCTGGTAGCTCATAAGGTAGAAGCCTATAATTCTTAGTAGCCGTAAATACTAATTTTTATGAGTCTTGAATTAATTCACAATAAACTCTGCAGTATTCCATAAAACACACAAGTGCTGAGGGCTGTGCTGAAGTAGGGGGTTTTTATTTTTTGAACAAGAGATAATGTCTGGATTTCAAAACACTGTGGTGGTTGAGACATAAAGGGTAAAGACTCCTCCAGAGAGGTGAGGTGAAAGAAGCTGTCCTGCACACCACACGGCTGCCTTCGGCACACCAGAGTCTTCAGAACCTCTGAAAGAGATGGTCCTGCCAAAAACTACTACTGCTTAATCAGGTTTAACCCTTTTTAGAAGCAGTGCCAATACCAAGGCATCAAACCGGAGTCTTTGCCTGTACCTGTCTCCCTATCCCCAGAACAATCAAACAGTATTGTTAAATCACTCGGTATTGTTAGAGCAGTCCACAACTGCCCTGGAGGCACTGAACCCAAATCCCTCTTCCAAAGGGATCCTCCTTGGCTTGAGCAGGCCAACAGGGATACAGACCTCTGGCCAGCAGGGTGGGATTTCTGCAGAGGTGCCAGGGAGCTGGAGGACCTCTCTCTCTCTCCCTGTCTGCTGAGTGAGGTGTGTTACACAAAACGCTGCATTTTAATTATGCAATTACACAGAACTGAACGACCCAGCTCTGGAGTTTTGCAGACACAACCCTGCTCCTGGCACCACCTCCCTCAGCGGTTAAATTCTGAAGCCATGTGCAGGGCAAGGAGTTTTCTCAAACCCTTCCAAGAACATCAGTTAGGCAGTCCTAGTTATGAACTTCATTCAGCTTTGTGCTCATTAAATCACAGCTGTTTCCCCTTGATGCTGTATTAAATCAGACATCACTGAACCTGCCTCTCTGGGTGTGTGTACACAAACATGCTTCTCCCTTTGTCCTGCAAAACAAACTCCTAACAGAAAACTGTTTATATTAAAACTAACTGGAATTAAATGCCAATTAACAGTTAATAATAGTCCTAAGATAACATTTCAGATCTATTTAATCCCATAATAAACTGACTGCAGTGCTGACACTGGTTCGGTTTCAGCTATTGTTTTGACTCAGAAAGAAACCACCAGTGGATTAAAAAACCCAAATTATCTCAAGCATGAACACCTCAATTGAAAATGTTCCTACCTGCTCACAAGGAGGCCAACACACCTCAGTTCCCTTGCCCACCTTCTCATCGCAGCCCTGCATGAATGAGGAAGGTTTTTGGAGGTTTTACACATGTTCATTAATTTCCTCTTATTTAAGAAAGGAAGATGGAGTTTTTTCCTGCTTCGCTCTCCTTTCATTAACTCTTTGGATCACAGGTAACAGAATATATTTAGCCTATCTGGAATGACAACACTGTTCAATTTGGATGATATAAACCTATATTTCACTGAGAGGAATATGTTTGTTTTCAAAGCTGTGTGAGATACAGACAAAAACCCACTAACTGAAAGTATAAAACTAGATAAAATACACACTAACATCACTCATTGCATTTTGTGCCCACATTCTCACTAGAGGGAGACTTCTCGCAGCCCCTCTTGAAACAGGAGTAAAAATAGAGCAGTTTTGAGGGTTAAATCCGAAACAACAGCTTAACATTTATTTTTGTATTTGTCTGTTCTTATATGCCTTTTCTGAACAGTTTAATACCCTTCAGAAGCTCAAAAAAATGGTTCTGCCAACAACAACAACAACAAAAAAAGGCTTAACCATTTTTAGAAGTACTAGCGATACTAAGGCTTCAAAATGGAGTATTTGCCTGCACTTGAGGCTTCCTTCTGTGAAGAAAAAAGCTCTGTAATTCTCAAAAAAAGGAACAACTGATCCTGTAGTGAAGGCTGAACTCTACGATACCCTTGACACATCCTATTTCAGTTCTTTGCTAAAATGGATTGAACAATACATAATGGAAAAATACAAGTGTTGTAACTTAATCTGGGCTGTAAATCCCTGCTCCAGACACACATCTCTCCTCCACCACCCAAATGAACACACAA
This sequence comes from Chamaea fasciata, assembly GCF_029207755.1. Taxonomy (NCBI): domain Eukaryota; kingdom Metazoa; phylum Chordata; class Aves; order Passeriformes; family Sylviidae; genus Chamaea; species Chamaea fasciata. The sequence continues at coordinate 6,696,716 of NW_027094091.1, read as the reverse complement.
TGGACAGATGAGGAAGAACAGCTTCCATTGCATACTTGTAACGCTTTCGCGTCACTTAGAACGCTTAGATTATTTGAACAAAATTACTTTTTACTTAATCACAGCAGAAAAACTCCATATAGTTTAGAAAAGGAAAAAAAAAAAATACTGGGAGTAATTTAACAAGGTTGCAAAGTTCCCCGCAGCAGTCCTTGGCATGGACAGCACTTAAAAATGGGTGAAAAGCTACAGCCATTCAAGGAGAAACTAGTTTCATCTTGTTTGAAGTAGAAATTCCCTACACCACCTAAGCAAACATCCTCATCCCTTCAATAACCCAAACACTTGAAGCCAAAGTAACAAAGCAAACAAGTATTTTCAAGAATATTTCTTCATTTTGTAGCACTGTCATGTCTGGGGCACCCAGAATTTCTGGGTAGTGCTAGGAAGTATTATTTCCTATTTTGCACCACTGAAGAATCTAGAAAAAAATTTTAGTCCCGTGAAAAGGTCCACATAGCTTGTCTCCAAACATACAAACTTCAGAGAGTATACAGAACTAGTTGCCCTACACAGTCATTTAAATTGTCATTTAATCATATAAAATGTTGGATATATCAGAATAAGAAAGCAGGAATCATTAAAAAAAATCAGATTCAACACTAAGACATGCACAAAATTAAAAAGGTAAAGAATTGATTAATGACAGGGATGATGATGTAAGAATAAAAATTTATCATTGAAATGAATACAATTTTTTGGAAAAATCTTTGCAGAGCACCATATAGTACCAAATCTTCCCAAACTGACATCACAGTGCCTTGATAAGTACCTTATCCATTTTCTTAAATCCAGCACTAACATACTTCCTACTGTAAATACTTCAAATATCCATTAACAATAAGAGAACTGCTGTCAGTGATAGCAGGTTGGCATTAATATGCAAAAAATAGATTTTTTTTTCCATTCTGAAATATTATGAGTATTGTGTCTAAATAATTGTGTCTAGAAAGACTAAAGTCTTTGCTTTTTTAAAAAGTCAAAATGGGTGAAACGAGAAAAGAAAAAGATTTCTATATCCCAATATTTACAACCTGTCATTTGCTTATACAGCTACAGATAAATCAAGAGATGCTAAAAATGTCAGAAGTTAAGCTATCCCCCTCATTTTCTTCAAACTAGTTTTAGTCAAGTTCTCATTTTAAAATTGTTCAGTTACTCCCTTTGCTGAGTGCAGTATATTTTGAATGTGACATTTCCCCCACCCCCACAAGAGGAAATCCCATCACCAAAAGGGTAAACTCATTCTCTAGAAGTGACTGTATCTGAAAAGATTAAACTGTCCTTTTGGTCCACTGGGCTTTTGGGGTGAGGAAGAGTGAAATACCTAAAATTTACAGCATCAGTAAACAAAAACAACTGAGGTCTACCTTAAATGGCTCACTATAGCATGTAACACTGTAGGGAAATGGGATTTTACAAGGATACAGAGGAGTAGATTTTTCCATATTTGAAGAGTCAACCAAAAAGGAACAAGAGCAGATAGTCACAGCATCAGGCAATAGGAACGCTGTATGAAAATATTTGAGGTTTAATATGCTGATTTTCAATTTTTTATCAATGAGCTAGATATTGTTACAATGGAAATATCTGCTTAAAAATTTGTTTAGTGCAGTTGAAGCTCTTAAAAAAGAAGAAAGAGAGGGGAGAGAATTGTACCTCAGAAAAAAACAGAATAAGAATACAGAGCCTGTGTTTAAGATAACATCAGTGGTCTCAATAAAATCTATAAACCAGCTTGCTACAGCTCATTGTGATCTAGCCATGCCAAAACATTGTCTTCAAGGGACTGTCAACAGAGTAATGCGAAGAAATTTATTGATTAAAAAAAAAAAAAACAAAGAAAACAATAATTTACAAAAATTTTCTGGTCTTACTAAAGCTGAAGAGTAGAAACAGCTCCACATTACCTATTACTTATATAAAACGCAACTGCTGAATTGGAAAAGTCAAAGCAAACAGAGATTGCATTAAATTAATTAATGCTGTTTTAAGTTCTCCTCTGTCCTGGTCATGGAAGCCTGTACAAGAGCAGCAAGATGTGTCTGTAAGGAACCTCACACCTCAGACTGGATGGGAGATGAGGGAGAGAGTGTAAATGAAATGTGTCCTCTGGAAGCCAGCTTAGTCTCAAATGCTTTAAGGTTTCTGACACTCAGGAAACCCAGAAGCCTGAGTTACTGAGGGCTGTGAAGTCCCACATGAGCAGAAAACATTTTATTTTTTTTTCATTCTGTTTTCCTACACTGCTACACTTTTATTGATTTACTCTGGATTTGAACAGATACATTTCTTTTGATATTACTCAACCAACCAGTATCAAAATAGATAATTGAAGGTGTTGAATATTTGTATAAAATCCACAACTGAGCAGACTGACAGAAAGAAGTAAAAAGTTCATTTGCTCTGGGCTTACATGAATTGCTGCAGTTGAATATCGACTGTTTCTTCACTGTTTTAAGTAGAAGCACAAAACTGACATGAGTGAAATGATGGAAACATTGGGAAGGATGAACAGGTGACATCAATTTTTCTTTCAGAGTCTCTAGTTAAAGAGAACATTTTGTTTTTTGCAGGGAACAGTTGACATGGCTGATGAGTCTGTGGTGGGTCTGAGAAGGTTGCATCGGCCATTGGGGAATACAGAATGACCAGGATCATCACCAAAAACTGATATAATTGCTATATATATTGGAAAAAGCTGAAAGGTTTAGACTTTCATGACGTCCTAGAGGTGGCCCTGGGATTAGCAACTCCTTGAAGGAGGGATTTGAAGAAGAATGTGAAGAAGATATCACTCACTGTTAGGACTGTCCAGTCCTCAGTAGAAAGAACCACAGTGCATTATCCTACACAACACAGCATCTCACAGAGAGTCCGTAAATCCAAATAAGTCAAGCAACCGTTAATCTCAAAATTTAAAAATATTTTTAAGCTTTTATTTATCCTAGTTGATAGGATTTTTTTAAAAAAATAAATAACTTAGGGTACTAACACACAGAAACTAGTCTAAGAGGTGAGCTGCACAAGAGGGTGGATGAATTATTATTAAAATTAAATCTTGCTGATGGTCCTGAATAAACACACATCCTCATCTCTGACCTCCAAAAAGCCTCCAGGGCAGCTGCATCACTGGAACTGGGACAGGATGCACAGCTCAGATACCAAAGTACCCGAGACTCCCACCCTACACAGGCAACCACAACAACCTCTATTGTCTTCATTCCAGCTCTAAGTATTTTATAGATTTAATCACTTTAACATCTCAAATGTCTTGATAACAGTTGGATCATCTAGAGCTCAGAAAACATGCTACAGTTTTCTTGAAAACATTGAGCACCTACCAAACCTAGGTGACTTACACATAATGGTAGAACTCAGGTGACTTAAAATGTTAGTTGGTAATTCATGGAAATACGTGCTGTTGAAAATAAAATTAGAGATATGCAGGTTTTTCTTCTAATTATATTCCTTCTTTTAGTCTGTTATATTTTACGTATTTTTTATATTGCTCACACAACAATGGATTTGCTGTTTCTGGAAAAACATGTAACTGCATCTTCTTTCAGCTAATGACAGCACACTAAGTTATCTTGTCATCTCATTTCAGACCACAAGAAAAAACACCCTACCACCAGTTTTTAATGTAAAGGTTAAGATGCATTTGCTCTCAAGCTCATTCTATTAAACTTTTTTCCCCTGATTAATGGTTAACTGGCAATAAGTTTGCACTTTTTTAGTGATATTTATTTCAGATTACAAGCATCATGCTGGGAAACACATATGTAATAAGGTTTATTTCTATTTTCATGCTATTCCTTGCCAAAAACGCACGGTGAAACCCATCTGTTGTATTTCCCATCTGAGGTTAGACAAGAAAAGGAGACTCTACATAGCACTCTGTCACTGCAAACAATATTGATTAAAACAGAGTTTGGAGATGGAATCCAAAGTGCTTACTCAGAGCAGGCATTCTGCCTCACTGATGCACACAGATGAAAATGTACATAAAATATGACACACACATGGAAGAAATAATCACCAGGGGAACGCAGCACTGGATTCTGAGATAAGGACCTAAGTAGAAGCTGAAGCATCAGAGAATTGTTTCTGTACATTTGCTCACACGTACCTTCAAACATGCAATTTATTTGTACCAATGCTTTTTTTCATTTGCGCCAGTTTAAAAAATGAAGTCTCTGTCTGAAAAACTGAGGAATACTTGGGAGCCCTTCTTTTGTGCCTTGCATAGAGGATGCAAGTGCTCTGATAGGCCAATGCACACTGCATTGTTTTTCACTTTCTCACAGAAAACAGACACTGTCCCTCTTTGCAGATGGCCAGCCTTCACAATGTTTTAACTGTACTCATTTCCTCATTCAAGACTCAAGAAATGTTCTTCCTTTTATCTGTCAAGTAAATTCAGGCAACACATAATTCAATGCTAATTTAGTGTGTGAAGGAGCATAAGTAATGAGGATGTTGGTAAAATCAGCTGAGATGATGCAAGTGGATTCTGATACAGGGAGGAAGAAAGGCCACCAAAATATCAGACATAAATGGAAACAAAAATATCTGATACACATCTTACTTTAAAGGGAACAGGGGTAGGCAGACACACAAGAACAGCTTTATGTTGACTACACAAGAAAAGTATTTCAGAATTGGAGACATTCTAGTATTTAGGAATGAATGGGCATATAAACCATAACTGAAACATGCAATTGTACCCCCCAGAGGAGACTGAGCTCCAAGGGATAATTAATGAACAAACTAATGGTAAAATCTACCATCACAACATACAAGGATTTAAATTAAAATATAAAGCAATTCAGCTTCAACACCAAATTCTGAAACGTCATTTGTACTGTGGATACAGAGATCAACAGGACTGTACAACTTCAGTAAAGACATAAACACACAACATATTTTTCTTTGCCCTCCTCTGAAAAGTAAACGTGCACACAGCTTTTAAGGAGTGTTGCATTCAGAGCTCCAGAAAGGGATGTCCTCAATAATAAAAATACAGCACAGTGCACAGCCTAAGATACATTTCAGCTTCTAAATGCTCTCTCATCAGGAATGAGTGACTTTTATTGTAAAGATACAGAAACATAGCCAACAGGGTAGCTTTCAAGAAAAACTGCTCTCTCATCTAAACCCCAGATCCAAGGAAGTTGATCTGAGTCCTTGTCAGGCTCAGATCCTTCCTACCACCTGAAGAACCTAAAGGAGGAATGTGATCCAAAGTAGAAGTTCCTTTACATTTGACTAGAAATGACAGAAACTTCCACATCACATCATCTCAAGTAAAACCTTAGACAATTTATAGATGACCTTTCTTCTTCCACTCATGATCTTGCTGGCTTAACTGTGGCTCATGACATTGCTGCAAAACTCAGGGACAGAACTCTCAATTCAGGCCAGAAATAAAAAGTTTATACAGCAAATCTCCACAGAATTTTCTGTAGATCAGAGTTAAAAGGTACTGTGCTCAAGGGTGCTCAGCTAGTGCCTCCTCACTGAAACAGCCACTGCCAAGGGTAGTGAAAACAGTAACGTGGTTATGGTAATACAGACATCAAACAGTATCTTGGCAAACCCCAAAATTTTGTATTAGTGTTATATTTCATCAACCTGAGAGATTACATTTCAATAAACCAGAAAATTACGCTCTGGCTGGGGATGAGGTTCCTTTAAGTAGGAATGTTTGTTTTAATTTATTTGACTCTCAAGTTTAACAAGAAGTTTCCTGTTATCACACAGATGTTTGAGGGAAGGCGAAAGCAAACAGTTTTACCAGCTTCATTCTATGCATCTTCACATCTCTCTGTAGCTCTATTACTTCTTGGACTGACATTAAAGGCTCCATCAGAAATGCCAAAGTTTGCCGGATATTTCTCCATTCTTCCCTCAACTTTAGCAGTGCAATAGAAAGATGCTGCTCTTCAAAAAAAAACCACAAGTCAACACAATACTGTATTTGCACAGCCTACAGACATCATGTAGAATTTACACATTTAGGGGTATAAAGAATGCTTGGCACAGACACAGAGTTGTAATTGAGACCATCCCCAGGACTAATAAACTGTTCTAGAAATGACACATCACCCCCTTTTATTTGTAGATGCCTGTTAGTTAATATCTCCTGGTTAATGTTTACATCCCTGCCCTTATTTTAGGGCAGATCCCCAGTTCAATGCAATTTCCTGGTAATTAATTTTTTTTTTCTGGAGATAAATCTTATCTTAATGAAACTGTACCTGCCTTATCTAGTACCCAAATCTCTGGCTGTGTGGAAAGATCACTTCCATAATGTACTGGATGCAGTCCAAACCTGAGAAATTACTTCTATGTACTCACTCTCAAACATGTTGGAAATCTTGGAGAAGTGTAGTAAAGTGGTTCTGGTAACTGTATTACTAAAGCAATAAAATCAACATAGTATTTTTACTATTTCTTTAGTAATAGGACTTGACAAATATAGAGCACTGTAACAGCAAACCAAAATCCACTTATATTTTTATTGCTCCTGCTTCAAAAACAAGAAATAAAAGATACCACTCTTTTATTAGACATAAGTTTCTTCATTTTCTTGTTGTAGAGTTTATATAACTGCTGTTGCTTCATGAGGCAATATTTAAATTAAAAAAAAAAAAAAAGCCCTGTACTAACAGAACCAGTTTGTTTTCAAGAACGTTTTGCATTACTGTGCACAGGCAGCAGAAATATATCTGTGGTTTCCATGTGAAAACTCCCGAGTATGAAGGAATCTGTCCTTTACGCATGATAAAATCTTGTGACACAGCAAAATATTGCTGCTGCAGTGTCCTCAAGGTACGCCCTTCGGAGAGTCCTGCGCTGCTCACTCACAACTGCTGCAATAATCCATTAAGTAAAAATCATTTACATGCACAAAAACAGCTCAGCTGCTGAATCATGAAGTAAGTATATAATAACTATGCGCTATAGCTTTTTAGCTTGATAATGCTATTATTTTTCTTTCACATTTGCTCTGTAAATATGTTTCAATTATTCCTTAATATAGACAGTTGCTTGAATAGGCAAATTATTAAACACTAAGTAACACTGTTCTATAATAGCTTGTTGGGGGTTTTATTAAACTATATATAGACTTTTCACCTTGCAATAAAACCAGTAATGAGTTAAGCCTCAGACAGATGAGTGTTATCATCCTTTCACACGTAAGGAAACAACTACAGGGAGAAACTGCTGCCACAAGGACTCTAAGCACAGCTGGCTACTCCTTGTTCTGATCTCCTGTACCTTTAATCACACACCACAACGCTTGTAGGGATCTGGTCACAGATATGTTATGTGAATCAATCCCATGTTGTGCATTACTGCAAGTACAGGGAGCTACTTTTTTTCTTAATATATCCTGCTTCTCTTTCTTTGAATACTTCAGCCATTCTGAGCTAGACCAAAAACACCCCTGAACAGTGATCTATCTCTAAAATTAATATTTTTTTACAAAACCTATCAAATGCATATTTGAAGTTATGAAAACCATTATTAATCACACTGCCAGGCCTAACAGGGAAGTATGAGAAATGCACTGCAGCAGGTGCCTGAGGTTGTAGACACTGAAGTGCTGGGTTATGGACCATGCACTACAGGTGGGCAGTGTAGCTCTGATTTCGGACTCTAATGATGAGGCATAAAGCCTCAAAGAACTGAAGGATTCCCCAAAGTTCTACTAACTTTGGGCAAGGAAGACAGAAGCCTTCCACAATTGAGGGTGCAAGAAAAGCTCGTTATGGGTTCCGACCAACGATCCATCTTGCTAAACAGTGGTAGTTTTTGTTCTGGTTTTTTTCCCCTGCTGCTAGACTCAGGAAAAGAACAGTGAGAAAAAGAAGACAAAAAAAGGGCAAGACTTGTATTTCAGAATCTCTCCCTGCCACCTGCAATTTGCCATTCAAGAGCTCTATCAACCAGAATTGTTTCAGCAAACCCAGTGGAGTTTCTTCCACGAACCTATTCACTCTTTCAACCTTTGTGAAACTTCAATAACCTAAATTATCCTGCAGTAAAGCTTCACAACTCACCTGATGTACGAAGAAATGCTTCCTACACCTACACACAGCAGTTCCACTCAGTGCCCACTGGTTATCGCTTTGAGAACGGAAACAGGTTTGCAAGGATAACAGAAGAGGGGTTTTGGACTCCTGTGCAAGAAGTAGGACATTGTTTTCAATCCTAGGGCTGAAGAGAACATTTTAAGTGCTACACTTTCATTAAAGTAGGTCAAAATCTTCTTCCTTATTCCCAGAAAGGGACTTGATGTTCTGACTATCAATAGTGTAGAGTGCAGTGCTGAGTCAGGTACTTTTCAAGCACAGCTCATCAAGACTTTTTCAAGGAGAAATGTCAGTGCTCCCCACTCCTGCTTGCCGGCTGGATCCACACACAGCCATGGAGAAGATCCCAAACTTCAGGCAAGTCCTGGACTGCTTCCTAAAGGCACCTGTGTTCAACTCTAACAGCTCTCGCCAACCTCCCAGGTCTTTACAGGATGCCACTCATAGCTTGGATACCTGAGGAAGGCACCTTCAAATCACATCAGCAGACCTAAAAAATCCTGAGTGCATAGCTCACTTCTGTTAAGAGTTCTCATCTTTACACCACCCCAGCTGTTTGAATTCTTGTTTCCCTCATTTGACTAGTGGAGGCCAGAACAGACAGCCCAACAGTGTCAATGCAGGCTGCAGCTACAAGACCAATAATCAATATGCTGTCAGCAATTTATGATTTAATAAGATACCATGGGCATTGCTGTGTCCCTGAAACATGAGGTTAGAATGGCTAATACCTCATTATGAAAGACAGTAGAAATTATGAAAATTAGAACTAGAAGAAAATAAAGTGGCCAGAGAAAATGAGAGCTGAGTTTCCTAACGACCTGATTCAGCTGACAGCTCACCATGCTTATGCTCAGTTGCTCCACAAAGGTTTTATGGTATTTTGCAGTGTTAGTAGAGGTATCATAATAAAACTTCTGTAAATGCATTTTTCCACATCATTTCTGTATTGACTAACACTGAATTCAGTGAATGACACCCTGGTTTATCATGCAATCTTTTATTCCACTTTATTTTCAACCAGACAAATGTTTTTAGAGAAGACACTGTCAAATTTGAAAACCATAAAACTGGGGAGGATTATAGCCAAGCTTCACAGAAACTGAGTTCTGAAAACATCCCGTCCAGCATACTCTAAATGTTTGTATCAAATTTCCTGCCATTTAAAAAACATGCTAATCTCAAGCATTAATGGAACATCTTCAAATGGTGAGTGCATCTTAAAATAACCTTACGAACTGCTGAAACCTCATGTCTAGATACATTTTTGTCTTAGCAGCAGCTATGCTGATTCTCTTCTTGCTGATAACATCATATGACCAATATTATTCTTGAATAAACCTAGAAAGAAAAAGCTTACCCTTACCTTCTGTAGAGTCCAAACAAAAAACCTTTCAGCAAGTAAAACTGAATCAAATCAGTGAGCTGAATATTAAAAGACATTTCCTTGTACTTGACTGGCAACTTGACTGTTGTTGTGGACAACATCTTCTACAATAAAATTAGCACCACAGGTCACAACAGACAATGCAGCAGGTGCAGCTTAACACTCAACTAATGCTTGAAGGTAACTGGTTCAAGGGCCTGGTACTTTAGGTGTCATAAAAGACAAAATATTGGCAACAGTGTCAGCATATCTTGTTTCTTGAATCATCATCAGGAGATGAATATTGCAGTGGGTTTTCTGAAATTAATTCCTTTTCCTTCCAGCTTATACTTTCTTACCAAATTAGTTTTTATTTTCTCAACCCATAATCCTTCAATGCTACTGAAAGGACAGAATGGAATCGAAATGTAACTGATTAAAAGGGAAATACATCATAAATAGAAACCACAAAAAAAGGCATTAATGCATCTGTCAATGGGGAGAACAATGTCATGTGGTTTTGGACACAAAATCATTAGGCATTACTGCCAATCTCCAACACAGATTATACTCCTAATGTCAAGGATATGATGATATCTTGAACGTGCTTCTATGTATAATTTTAGCTTTCCCTCCCTCCCCCTGCTCTGTCCTTCACAGCCAAGGAATGCTGCATAGAATCACTTCTCCAGAACTTTACAGTTTGCAGTACATTTACCTAAAATATGAGATTCTAGCAGTTCTGCCAAGCTAAACTCCTTTACATCAATTCAATCTTTCAGATAGTAAAGTAGTCCAGCTAAATTAAGTATAAATTTATGGACTTTCTACAAATCATGAAAACTCTGCTTCTACTATTTTATGAAGTCTTTATTTAAAAGACAATTTAAGGTTTATAAAAACACTGGCATCTGTAAACCTGGCAGCCTAAGTGAGGGTCTGTCCCATGCTTCAGCTACATTTGAAAACTTACCAAAAAATAAAAAAAGCCACTTATACTGCAGAAGGAAGCAGGGAGTATTCAGCAGCCTTTTAAATTAACTGCAACTAATAAATCAACCTCCTTTTATGCTGGATGTAATGTAGTTCAATTATAACACCAAATTAAAGGAAGATTTTCCGCAGAAAATATACCTCTATGCTCCTATGGAGAAATGCTGATAAGCCTTTAATTTCTGCACCTCGTGGCAATTCTGGCCTACAGAATTGTTGCAAACAGGCAAAGATTTCCAGGAACCAGAATTCCAGGAACCAGCCCAGCTTTGATAAGACAACAAGCTCTGCCACACTCAGGCATCAAGAGAAAACAAAAAGGAGAACAGATACAAACTGCATCCAGACCAAAGAACTGCACGAGGGCCACAAAAGACAGAATGGACACAAACATGAGGCAAACTAGAGGTCACAGCTACTCCAAGACCAAGGAGTCAGGTGCAGGAATACCCTAACTACCTGTTTAAACATACTTTTTAAATTAAATACCTCATTTTTGGATACAAAATATTTGATTACATTTTCGAGCGATTCGTATTGTGTATGTGTACTCACATACACTCAAAAGGAGTTTTAGAGATGCATGAAATTATTAAAAATAAGCACTCCAAAATTTAATAGTGTTCTCTTGTTTGTGCCAACTGGGCTCAATGAGCACAATTATTAGTACAAATCTTTCCTGTTAAATTGAATATTTATAATTGACTTGTTTAAAATGAGGCTACCTTTTTAAACTTCGAACTCCATCTTCCTATCAGAAAAACCTCTGTCAAATTTTATCAATGCAAAAGGATAAACCTGCCTGTAAGTTAAAGCAAGTTTAAGCTAAGTTACAAGTCTACCTTGTAAATAATTTCTTAAAAGTGCTTTTAAAACTGCATAAAATGCAAGGTTTTTTATCTAGAACAATCCAATAAAATTTATTCAGCAAAATAAATCCATTCAGGTTTCCAATGAAATGATTGTACCAGGAGGTACAAGTCAATCATCCCTCTGGAGCATTTCATGGCTCAGGAAAGATCACAGCGTCTATCCAACAAGCCTTGGCACCACCAGCGGAGTTGACATGAAAACCCCATTGGTATTTCTTTTAAAATGGAGGAACCCACGACTTCAAGGCAGGGCAGGAGCGTTTTCCATGAGTGATCCCTTAGTAAACTGTTAAACAATTTTAAACTATGTGGAAAACTATGATTTTAGGAACATACTTGCAGGTGCTTCCATTCATAAAAGACTAATGCAAATAAAATCAGAGTGAATGGAACAGAGTTGAACATCAAATTAAAGAAATAACATTTAAGGCTAATGAATTTCAGTGGAAATCCACTTGTGTATCACCAAGCGACAAAAAAAAAAAATCACAAAGAATAATTTAAGAAACATCAGAAAACCAGGAATGAAACAAAAATTATTTATTCCCTCATTAGAAAAGAAAAGCAGAAAAACAAAGAAAATGAGACTCAGAATTGCTGGGGAAAAGGCAGCTGAAGACCACATTTGACTGCAAGACCACACACTATCAGATGCACCCGTGCTGTCACCTTGGTACAGCAGTGCCTTTCAGAAGTTGCTTTGAAGTTTCTCTCACCAGCTCTTTCACGATACAGTCATGCTGTTGATTACTGTACTCACAAGGAACCTATAAAATTACCACTGATTTATGGTTTGCACAGATAAAAGGAAGCAACGGACTAAAAAATTCTTCATTGGATGTTTGCAGCTCTGGAATGAACTTCCTTTTACTTCCCTCTATCAACATCTTGGACAGGGGGCAAAACTCATCCAGCCATCTGACATTTTGAGAAATTTCACAGACTGAAACACAAAAATTAAACAGGAAAGGATTTTGTAAACTTTAAGATTATATTAACTAACATTTCAGAATTCTAGTGAAGGATTAGGTACCAAGGAAAGTTCAAACCAAGTTAGCATCCCTTTCAAAAACATCACAATTTCATTTTATTTAGATACAGCTAATAGATAAGGGAAGAAGGAAGAAAACATGGTCTGGAGGTACATTACACTGCTTTCAGAAACATTTTTTTTAGGGCAAGTTTCTTATGAGACGAGAGAGGAGGCATCAAGGACATGAATAGCCCAGTGATGGGGGCACTCACCTCAGAGAAGAAGCAGTCCATAGTTTTAAATCTCCTTCCAAAGCTTACATACACAGAAGTACTGGAAGCAGAGAAGCTTGAATTTCCTGAGTCATTACTGAGCTTAGTTACCCCTTTTTTTCCCCTGACACAATGAGTTGAGCTTGCATTACCCAGCACATAGACAGCAGTAAACAACACAGAAAGGGTAACAAACTTCAAAAAACTAATCAGCTTTGGATTGATGGTAACTTGGAACAGAAAGTTTCCCTGTTCCTGGGAAGACACCTTTACCTATCAAGGAGCCACTGTTAAGAGCATTGCTTTGAAAATTAACTTTAAGACTCCTTGGTCTAAGGAGCGAATGTGATTTGGGTCTGGTGATAGACATCACTTCCTTGGCCAAGGAGTAATGAGATGGCATTTCTTATTTCTGTCTGCAATATCTAAGCACCTTTCAGACAGATTTGCAAAGGAAGCCAGGCTCACCTAATTGTGTCTGTCCATCTACCCATGGGCCCTCTGTAATTAAGTCTTTACCTCACCCAGCAAATTTCAGCCAAAAGCTGCCAGTAGTCTCAAGGAGAATTAAGAAAAATGGCACCAGATGAGAAGGCAGACACAAATTAGAGGCTGTGCCCTGTGAAAGGCTCCAGTAGGACATCAGCAGTCATCCCTTCCACGACACCTGCCAGTCTCCAGACATAGCCTCGTCAGCACACAGGCATCTGTGAGAGGAGCTGGGACATGCACTGCACTCGAATTTCTGGAGTGAAGCACCTCTGTGCCTCCATCTCTCTGCAAAACAGGCTCCAGCTGACTCGTGCTGCCCGGGATCACAGGAGGCTTTTGGTCGCTCTGCGTCTGCCTCCAGAAGAGCTCACTCAGTTTGAGGATCCTGCCTTGTCATACACACAAAATGCACATGAAACTGCTCAAATATGCAAGAGGAAAGAAAATTAAGAAGGTCAGGACTTCGAGCAACCTGGTCTTGAAGTGGAAGGCGTCCCCGCCCATGGCAGAGGGGTTGGAATGAAATGATCATTAAGGTCCGTTCCAAGCCATTCTGGGATTCTCTGATCTTGAAAGTGTGGAGCATACTTGAATTTCATCCATGAAGTACAAAGGGATTTCAAGGTGCAAGAAATTTCAAGGTGCTGATGATTTTAGATGGGTTTTGAAGTACTGAGAAACCTGCCTTCCCCGTAACTCATAACTTTGGGTGTCTACATCCTTTTGCAGATCTGGACTGAAGCGTGTTGCTAGGCTGCCAACAACTGCCAGGCAACAAATCACAGCACACAGATTGAAGCCACACTTACAATGCAATATAATGAGCATGTTTTATTGTTAAGAAATCAATAATCTGCATTGCCATAATAAAATGTAAAATGTGATTATGTTTTTCCCAGGGGGTAGAAAAAATAAGAATAAAAAAACCTGTAAATCATTCTTATTGCCTTTCCAAAGTAAAACTTATACATTCATTCTTCAATCTGTTATAAAATCAAATTAATTTCCACTATTAATGAACAAAACCTCTCTCGTTGCACAACATGTAATTAAGAGTGATACTACTTCTTTCTGAGCTCCTTCTATTCATTGCCCTATCAAATTATTAAAACAAAGCAGTTACTATGGTAACTAATTCATTCTCTGCATTATTATATTGTTTCTAAACATCAGTGTCGACTCCTTCTGACTTACATGCCCTAAATTCCAGTTTGAAATTCAAAACTTCTATCTTGTTTGTCAGAAAAGCCCTTTACAATCTATGCATTCATGCAGATAAGGATAGCTAGAGCGCAGCTGCTTTTGTTTATTGCAAGAAAATGCAACTGTTGCTAAATTATTTGAGTGATAAATCGATGATGCCTGCATGGAAGTGCAGGGCAGCACTTGGGGAACAACCACGGGGGTCTGTGGAGCACTGCAGAAAGGGGCAAACATGACCATCTGCAGGTTAGCAAAACTAACAACCACCACCAAAAAGGACGGGCAGATGTTGTGGAAATTAAGTAACACCTGCCTAAGTGGTATTTGATACCCAGGAAAAAAACCACATGCCTGTGACTGATGCAATCTTCAAGACAGAAAGGAACAGCAGGGAACAAGGAATAGCGATAAAATTGTCTGGGAAAAAGTTTTCTTAGCACTTAATAAAACTATTTCTTCAAATGTGCACTCCTTGACAAAAAGAGGCATTTATCGTGTATTTAATTAAAACTTATAATTATTCTTGATTACCTATTAGCAGGAGTCATAGTCTAATTGTATTTGAGTGTCATTATCTAGCACACAAGGAAACTTCCTGAAAAATACAGGTAGGATCAAAAGAATAAAGTGTCTTTACTCTTCATCTTTTGCTCTCCTACTGCCATTGCCTGTAATTTTTGTTCTGTTTTTTTGCTGTGGCTCCAGTTAATTGGCAGAATGAAAGGTTTGAAAATTCAGTGCATGGGAGGATACTTTGAAAAATAAGCATCGGGGGAAAGAGAAACATGAATAATTTTTAACAGCTAATTTCTGGCTTTAAAAAAATCCCAAATACATCTGCTCAAAGTCACAAGCAATTTAAATGTAGTTCTCATAGGAAAGGGTGGAAGAAGGAACCTTTTTATTTAGGTACCTGAGCAGGGCCACAAACCACTGCAGAGTTCTGGATCTCCAGTGGTACCAAAGGGTGTGTTTTCACCTGCAACAAGTGCCAGGTATTTTCACAATTAGCAAAGCCTTGTGTTTTAAAGGGATTCCAAGAGTATTAAAACAGCCTGCTGCTATTTATATCCCAGAATATCTCCAACTCTTTTCTGTCACAGAAAAAGAAGATGCAGAGGCAGCTTTTGTTTTTCTAACCTGCTACCTGACTTCAGGAGAGATACATGATAAAATGCAGGTTTCTTAACTGCAAATGACCTGTCCATCAGACCACAATGACTTCTCCAATGAGGAGGGACATATTCTCTCCCTGGCAAAGCCTCCATGCAATTCCTCCTGTTTAAGGAGAGGCACCCTTCAAGTTCAGTATTGACCTCGTGGAACGAGGACACAAGAATGGAGCAGCAGAAGCCTCCAGCACTAAAAGACTGTCTCCACTTTTATTTTCTTGTTTCCACTTGCATAATCATGCTCCCATCCTGACTGCACTAAGGGAGGAAACAAAATAAAATCCTTTTTTGCATCTCAGTCTGCACTTCCCCGAGGATGGGAACTGCCTCTGTGAAAGCTGAACATGACTGCTTTAATTAGATGACTACGTAAATTTTTCAGTGTGTTTACCTAGACACTTAATCTTTGTACAGTTCAGTTTTCCAGAGCACAGTGTAAAGCAACATCAGAGCATCTTCCCTGACCCCAGGCAAGTACACATTACCATCAAGTACTTAAGACTTCTAAAGCTTTTAAAAATTTTACCAGGCACTCCTCTGCACTGTATAAAAGCTAAATATCTAGTCTGAAAATATTTTTATTAATAGAAGAATAGGAGGGATAAATTCCCTGGAGATCATTCAGGAATTAGAGGATGAGGTGTGGTTATGTACGGGATTCTGACTCAAATATCTGATCCTACAAATACAATTAATACAACCATGTAAAATCAGTGTCATGCTATATTACTTTCTGTATTTAATACTGTCTTTGACACTGACATTAAGGGAAACTATTTTGACTTTACCACAGTGTCAATATGCAACTTTCTGGATAGATCACAGATGAACATAGCTGTTGTAACCAAGCAGTGCATTTTATTTCAATATAGCAATCAAAATGTGACAACACAGATAAAATGCATGATGCTAGACACCACAAAATTGCTGTCTTTCCTTACAACATTCAAAACTTAAATGAGTGACATGAACATTTCAGCAAAACTTAAAAATCTCAGATTCTTTTCTCCATGGATTTTTTTCCCTTCCAGTTTTCTTACTGAAGTAATGCTTTTCATTAGTAGCTACTATTTAGTATCATTTAGAGCAAAATGGGTTTCTAAGCCAATTCTCTTTTCATACAACCTGCATTGTTACTGTAATACCTCTGCAACATTGCAGTACTTAAGTGGATGCAAATCCAAAGCCTGGCTAGATGAAGACTCAGATGCAGGTTATTGCAGGAAGCCAAAAGAAAGCTAAAAACCACTTTGCACTGCAAATACTGATATTAAGGAAAAAGCCAAAAACCAAACACAAGCCTGTGCATAAGCATTTCAACTATAATTCTAAGGAGATAAAGGATGTTTTTGCAGTAGGGTAAACATAACCCAAATATACAGATAATTTTCCTTTGGAAAGAGGCAAACAATCTTGTTGGGTTGAGATTCCTGGCAGCACCATTTATTATTTTATTATTTACAAGTCAACTTATCTAAGTTCTTAGAATACCCTCACCATTCTTTGAAGGCAACTTTTACCTCATTATCTGTATTACCACATGTTCAAAAATACTTTCAAAGTTTTTACAAGCAAAACACAGAAAAACAGTGTTGAATTAGTGTTAAAACATTCTTGTATGCAATACATGAAAGTGTGCATGTTTATGTCAAAACAACTTGTATCTGGATGTAAACTGGTTTACTTATAGAACATTCTTCTAGAGGTTATTCATAGAAAACTCTGCTTGCTTAAACACTTTCATTTGCTACACTTGAAAGGCTTCGTGGCTGCTCCTGCAGAAAGATTTTGGTAGCTTTTACTATCTGATTCCTAATTTAATTTACACTGGATTGCTATGGAGAAAAGGAATTTATTCCAGTTCAAATCCTTATGTATTTGCCAAAGGCACTTAAGGTCAGAAAATCACATTTTTGCAAAGGTTAATTGGTACTTTATAAAGGAGCTACTTCGACTTTGGAAACAAATGATAAAATATTAGGAATCTTTTAGCTCCCTCTGCTGCCCTAATCCTTCACTAAGCCGCCCTCTGAAGTCAAAGACACCAAGCAACGAGGCAGCCCATTAATCCCTTTTTAAGAAACATTTGGCATATTAAGTATGCCCAGTACTAAGATCAGTACGTAGGAAGAAAACTATATAAAGTACTATTTGATTTACTATTGCCTGTGCATTTTATTATTGCCTTTCTTTCCCCAGTATCTGTTGCAAGCGAGACAATGAAGAACGTGTTCAAATTTGGATGCCAGTAAAACTCTTATTCTCCAAAGAACTTGACATCTGCAATTCCCACTTACATAAGAAAGAGCTAAGGGCACTCACTGCCTGGAAACATTTATTCCTCCGTCCTCTTATTTACAGATCAACTCACACGGTACAGACCAACTTCAGTAAAAAAATCCTTTTAGAAATTCAGGGAAAGCCCAGACATTGCCAAAGTAGGCCATCTTCTTATTAATATGCAGAAAACTTAACTGCCTCATTCACAACTGCAAGGGGTCGAACCACAGTTTGCACAAACTAGATAGGATCCATCAATGGTCATGAAAAAACACTTGGCATTTGTCAATCCAGTACTTCCCACTTGTTAAGAAGCCAAGCTATTACACCCACAAGAAAAAGAAATCAGGAAAGTGAATGCATTTTTCTTTTAATTAAGTCACTCTTTATTACAAGATTTCTCTATCAATTTGGGAAGACAACCAAATTCAATTCATATCTGTTTTTTTCCCTGTGCATTCCTCCTGGAACTGTGAACACACTCCACATCAACTATGAACTGAAGATTCATCTTATTAAATCTCGAGCAGAAAAAAGAAGCTCTAAAAACACAGATGTTTCCTTATAGGGAAAGAAAGCCCAGGCAATATCCTTGAATAGAAACTATTAATTTATCATGCACTTTTACTGTCCTTCAAAGTGCATCACACTTGGGTATTTGCCAGTAATCAAACCTTCCCAAAGAAAGGCTGCCCTTCATAAAAGCAAAGATGACAGATTTTATCTGAAATTTCAGAAATTCATCCCATTAATATGCACTTTCTTCTCCAATTTATGATCCCAGCCAACTCTTCATTTCTTAGGTAATAAAGCATCACTGTTAAAATATCTAAAATACATTCCAAGTTTCTTCTGGGCACTTTTTAAAAAGATGAAGCAACATGCATATAAAGAATAACATCAATACTAGTGCTGCACAAAAAGGAAAATAAAAATGATTGTTTGAGCATTCTGAGTGCTAAGATGCTTTTTGCTTCATCAAAACCAGAAGGAAAAAAAACTCCCAACAACAACAAAAACATCTGTCTGGGGACAGACAGGGTCTTCACAGACTTGGACTTGGCACATGTTGCAGGCTTTGCTGTATAAATATCACATGAGGTGCTCTGGGAAGAAATTCCTGGTTTCAAGCAATTACCTAATCAGGAAAGTCACTCTCAATTTTCCAGTTCCATTTCCAGCATTGTGCTGTGCTTTAATCCCTAATACCTGTGCAAACAAGCAAGAAGAAATGAGAGAAGTCCCTTTCTTCCTCCACCAGTGTTCCCTAAAGCTTGGAAACCCACCAAAAGCAGAGTATAATAAATATATATAGTGCTCAGGCAGCCAAAGTAATGTATTTAAAAATAATTCACAGTGTCCACCAAGCCTGTTCACAGACAATTCAGACAATTCCCCTGCGTGCAGCCACCTTCCTTTCCTTCCTGCTTCATCTATTAGCATCCAGCAAATGCAACAGAGGTCAGACATCCCAAGGTAACTGCCAAGCAATGGTCAGTAAAACATACATGCATTTAATTAAGGATTTCTATAATATAAGCAAATAAACAGAATTGTTTACAGTTTGTCACAATATAAAGCACAATAATACCTTAATTAGAGATAACAACTTTTCAAAATGCCAAAAACATTTTGAATTTTTCAAATTACCCACAAAATGAACACATTTTATTTTTGCACTGTGACACTTCCAACTGTTCTGCCAAATGTATACTACTGTAATTATGCTTTGCAATCACCAGCATCACCGGAGAGGGGGACAAAGAACAATATAATCAGTAACTAATTAATCTTTCACATGTCTTGATACCATTTATCTCCAAGGGAAGAATCCTAAATGTTATTTTACAAATTGTGAAGTGAGTTTAATATTAGCATCTCAGAGTGCCTTGAATCATGTCCTTATGCCTAAGCATAATTCACAGTTACTGGTGGAAGTTAGAAAACAGAATTTAATACCTGGCTTTTTTAAGGGACAATCTTCAATTGCAGAACACTGAAAAATGCACAAAAAATATAATTGCAAACAGCTTTGGGATTAAAAGCAAATACTGAATATCACATTTAAGAAATCATCAAAGGGAATCCTAGGTACCTCAGAGACAAAAATCACTCAGCCACATTAAGCTACATTATGTTCAAGAATTCACGAAAAATACGTAGTTAGTGTAGTCAGCAAGTTATTGCAGCCTATTTTTAAGTGAACTTGCAATTGAAGTGCACCTTTAAAATATTCTCTTCTAAGGGAAAGTTCAAGAGAAGAAAGCAATGCACAAACTGATCAACAGAAAAGCTGACTAAGAAGATAAACCACCTCTAATAGCTCTACAGCTCGTTACATTCCCTGAGCTTTGTAAAACATATTTCTAAAATATCAAATATGTAGGTTGTGCTATGAAAAGCACATATATCAGAGAACGATTCGGCATGATTAATTTTTAAACCTGAACAGGACCATATGTAGGAAAAAAGCCATTATAAAACAAACCAACCACCCTAGTTTTTATCCCTTTTTACACTATTTGAAATCATCGGACAGGGAAATGTGTTCACAAGCCTCAAAGACCATTTAAACATATAGACACACAAGAGCAGAACACAGTTCCAACACTTGGGAGCCACACTGGGTTCCCACAGCTATAAAATTTCAAGCATGTTTCCATATTTGTTGTTTTACCCCCTCTCCTCCCGATCATCTTCTGCCGGGCCTTCCCACTGTATTTTCCCAACCTGGCTATCTGGTAAATGGGATTAAGGAATCAGAAGGTGGCTGAAAAACCCCTTTTTTCCTACATTACTTATCAAAATTAACTTCCTCCACTGCATGGCCACACAGAATTTACCATAGGATGGATGCAGTGAATTGTGCAGGGAAAAACAAGCCAGACAAAAGGCGCTGATTAAACAGCATCACTGGATGTGAGCACAAAGCCTGGGGGAAGCCACTGCTATTTCAGTCACAGCGGCTGCTGCTCTGTCACCTCTGTCCCTGGCAATGTTCCTTCCCACGTCATCACAGACTTCCTGCCTCTTAGGTTGTTCTGTTGCTCAATATAAAAAGTCCATAAGGAGGCTGAGATTGCACCGAGCTGCTCTAACTGGTGGCTGCCATCAAAAGGGACAGGTCTGTCATTCTTCTTCACAACTTGCTGATGCAGCTGACTAACACAGGCCAAAGGGAAAAAAAAGTTAATATTCTCCATATTTTATTGAAGAGTTGGATACAGAAACTCTAGGATGGGGAACTGAGGCTGGAAGCAGAGAAGAGGAGCATGCACACTCCCAGACCAGTTCTAGCTGATCCAGCTGCAGGGATGCACAGAAAGTGGGGCAGCCTTCCCAATTTCATCGTCCTCTGCAGCCAGTTCTCCATTTCTCTGAGCAGTGATCAGGCTCCAGTGAGCAGGTTCAACTGACCACTTGGCCAAGCAGTCTAGGTGGGACACAGTAACAGTTTGGACCGGGCAACCATGGGTGGGATTGGCCAGTTTTAGAAGACTGATGGGGAGATTAATCACCCAAACCAAATGTGGAGCTGCACCCTTTGACACTTTGATGAAATGCCCCTTTCTCTGGCTACGTTAGGCTAAACAGTCCCAGCAACCCCACTGAGATTTTCCAACTGCCCCTTCCATGCAACTGCTCTGTCAACTGAACAGTGACCTGGACTGAGGAATTTAGTTAAATGGAAAATATGACAACAAAAGGTTTTAGTACAAGTCAACTTCTCAGTGTAGCTCATGGTAGAGTCACACCCATATTGGCAGAAATAAAGCGGTAATAAATCACTGCCAGGGACTCCTCACACAACACAGCTGCTGGCAAAGGGACTCAAGACCAACATGTGGAGGAGGCAAAGGTTTCACCTCCAGTTCACATCATTAGACATGATGCAGGGACCACGTGCCTACCAGTCTGTACACTGTCTCCCATCATGTCAAAAAGAAATTAACTATTCCCTTGCCTTTTAGTGAGAACCTAACATTTTAATATAAAAATTCATTAAGTCCAGACCATTCATGTTTATTCTTAAAAAGAGTACAACTTATTCCTTGACCAGCTTTCATACCAGCTCTAAAAGCCCTTTTGGAGAGAATAGCAGCAATAGGCAATTCGTCTTTTGTGACCTAAGGTAAAACGACAGACCCAAATGATTACAACTCCTTTTGCTAGAATTCACACTATTTTTATTAATACTCATTTAACGTTTGGGGGTCTCCTGCAATTTTTGTTTCGTTTTCATCTGACTTTTTGCTTCCTTTCAAGGATAAGATACAAGCTGCTAAATCAATCTACACAAAGCAAGCCTCTAGAGAAAGACTGCTGAGAGCACTATGTGGTCATCTTGCCATTTTGCAATTGTTGTTTTATATAAACCCACAATCTTTTACAGTGTTTGGGTGGAATGTTGTAAAATGCTAAGATAAAAGCCAACTCAACTGTAGAAGAGGTCACAGGCTAGTTTCTTTCATTTGTCTAGATCTGCTTCAACCCAAAAACTAGCATTTGCACACATTCAATATTATCTCAACAGGAATTACAACTCAGTTAAAAATATACGGAATGACCAAAAGAAAAATATCAGAATTCCACAAAACTAACACAGTCAACATTAGAAATTGAAATGTCCAACCTTCAAATATGCGATCCAGACGTTGCCGCTTCACTTTGTGTTTGTCCATTAGAGACATAAAAGTGGAAGCTCAAAGAACGTCCCCACACAGCTTGGTAATGCTCTTGTCCCCCAGCCACCAGGCAGAAATGCTCAGTCTTTTAGAAGCTTATTTCCACCTGTGAACAGAAAGATAAACTTTAGAATACATCATTTTTTGCACCTTTGTCCAGATGATCCGGAGATTATCTGTATGCCATGTAAAGAATTTTAAAAACCCCACAAAGTTTTTAAAGCTTATTAGGTAAACTGGTATTTATTTCACAGCAAACTATCTTCTAAGCACAGAGATACCAAGCACACAGCACAACTCAGACCAACCAGTATGGAAATGTTGCTGCTGAACAATATGGAAATGAGCTGCTGTTCTCTGCCTTTTCACTGTCAAATACTTTTCTGCCCTTCCACTGAACAAACCATGAACTAATTCAGGCACCTGGGGCAGGCACAGATCCATATTCCTATAAATTGACAGAAACGTGTTCACCTGAGATGAAATTGGAAAGCCACAATTTTGCATCACAAAGCTCACAGTGAGAGAAAATACTCCTTTCACTCTTAACTTTCAGTCTCTTGATGATAACATAATCCAGAGTTTCAGCTTGGAAGTCGAAGGAAACCAAGTCAAGGGGCACAGACACAGGGAAACGCATCCCGGTGACAACAGAGAATGCCAACATCTCTATCAACCAAATGGCATTTGGAGCAGGTTTATGCATGACTAGGCAAAGCTCTTTGGCAGCAGATACAGCCAGGCACTTTTCAGATACCGTGGAGCTGGGCAAGGCAGCATAAGGGCATTGCAACAAGCAGGCTGCATTTTAAGCCAAACCACTGAGAAGCGGGAAGGGGGGATGGGGAGAGAGGAGGAAAAATCCCTCAATGAGAACCTAATCATGGCAGTAGAATGTAAAATGCACATGAGCAAGTGGACATGGTAAAACTATGGACACAGATGGTCTAAAAAGCAGAGCATTACTTCTATTCACCTTTCAATACCTAAGTAGACTTTTTGAGAAACAAACACAGAGCACACTGTAGCACAAGCACTGTGCACACTAAAATGAGCCAAATAATCCACCTCCCTGTTTCTTTTTATTCCTGCCCAGCAACTTTCAACATCAGTGGATAGGATTAAATGGCCTTACAAGTGACTGAATCTAGAAACCTAGAAATCTGCTTGTTTCTTTCCAGAGGCTGAACTGCACTAAAACCAAACAGAGGCACATTTCATTAACATATCATCAAGACTCATGAACTCCGAGTGAAATTATAAAGAAAAATATTTTGAGCATCAAGAACTGTGCATTTGCATTTAAACTAAGTAACTTTACCAGTACTGCCCTGCTCGGTGCATTTGGACTTTCAATAAAGTTACTTCTTGTGTCTATTATTTGTTGTTTGGTTTGGGTTTTTTTTAATTTAAAATGGAGTTAATGTGCAACATTTATCATGCTTTTAAGTCTTCATTCACCTCATCATCCTCTTCACTTCCCCTCCACACCTCTTAATCAAGATTCTTCTGCTGTTTTTCATAGTGTCTGATTTCAGCTGAATATAACATCCCATCATGAAGGGGAGAAGAAAAATTGATGAGGAATGCACAATCCCCCTTTTTTTTTTTTACTTTTTTAAAAAACAAAGACTGTTGCTATTTTAGAAATTCACTTTTACATTTCTCTACACTGGTATTCCTCCAAAATACAATGTTCATCAGTATTGAACGTGGCTGTGTTATAAGACTGCACAAGCATTACATCAAATCTAGAGTGCATTTTATAATCTTAAAAGCCAACTATGTAAGTATAGAACGACATGAACGCCAGCCTTGCCTTAAGCCAACACCCCAAACCTATGCACAGGATCAGCTTTAAACTAGTCTTTGACTTGGCTTATTATTTCTCTTTTATAATCTACTTCCTTCAATTATCACATAGAAAGATCTAAAGCATAAAGACCAAAGCAGAATATAATGAACATTTTAAACACCAGTCTTGGTTTAAATTTGTATAGCTTGTTTAATTTCCCAACTTGTAGAAACATACAGGCCTGCTGGCCTCCTTGAGCTGTTTTGTTTATTCATTCAGCAAAAGATTTTTCCACTGTAGTCACTCTGCATACAAAGCTGGATGACAGCTGTGAAGAACAGACCATCTGTAACTATTGACCTACCACTGAAAGTGTCACCAGATGTTTTCTATCTGCCTACAGTAGCTTCAAAGTGTACCATATAAATCAAGTAATTTTTTGCTTTCAACCATTGTTTTAACATTATTTTATTGATAGCAAATTGTCATAAATTAAAAAAAATTTTGAGCAAAAAATAAATTAACATGTTAACACCATTCTAAGTTGAACCCTCATACAGTTTTTTACACATCGTGTTCCAACAGAAAGAGCAGATGATGATATGGGAAGCGCTTCCCAGCAAAACAAAAGCCTTGTAATTGTGGAAGTGTTAGTTACCGCAATTGCTAAACCACAACATGAATAATTGTATTTGAGAAATTCACTTAAAATACAAGCTGATGATCTAAAACCCTGATCACCAAATACCAAATAGTATTTAAGACCAGACTTCTGTAGTTCAATATTTTAAGTGAGAATACAAGTGATTTAAGAATATATAGTGCTTATCATATATGTCAAGTAGTATTTACAAAGCCATCAATACCATCAATGCACAGAACCCTTTTGTGCAGTACACATTTAAGATCAAAATATACACTGTTGCGAACAATATTAGAGTTTTTCCTTCATTTAAGTAGATGATTCCAGTGTATTTTTAAAGATAATGTGTCTCTGGATATTGTTGGAGCATTTAGCTTTCTTAAGAAAGGAAAAGCTTTACTCTGAGACTTCAAGATAAAAGGAAAAGTGATTCTCCAACATATTTCCAGCAGAGAGAGCAAGTCCTACAGGCTAAAATAGAAACGATAACAAGTAAGTCAACTTTGAATTCAATTTTCAAAACAGATCATACTGGTAATGAATAAAGGATAAACATTAGCTGTGACTGGGAAGATTTGAAGGAAGGCCCATTCAAACCCCATGATTTCTCCAGAGAAAGAAGATGAAAAGGAAGCAAACTAAGAAATTAATTTTTTTAAGAGAGCAAAACAACGGGCTAATTATACACATCCTGTGTATGTGTGGGCTGTGACATATTCCACAAGATCAGGGAAGGATTCCCCTCAAACCCAAAATGTTGCAGCATGCAGCATTGGACCATTTCCTTTGCATCAGTCTAATGGGGGAGTTTGGCATGGACCAGACGGTTTCAACTAGATCTGAACAGAAAAACTGCATCCCCTCAGACTAGTTACCTCACTCTCAAAGACATCCAGAGTATAAAGTCTCCTGAGCACAGACTTTCACCCACAAACTGCAGAAGGTTGATTTCTACCTTTGCCCCACTGTCAGTTGCAGGCAGACATTTGTAGGCCACCCCAAATCACAAGATGAAGCATAAGAAATCCAAACCAAAATTAAATTCACGGAACAGATTGACAGGTCATTAGAGGATAAGGCCAAGAAGATCTGTGTTACCCTTGGGAATCTCAACCTTCACTTAAGTCAGCTATTTTAGCTTACACTCTTTTGTCTGAAACAACAGTGAATTATTCAAATATTTTTTCTTTCTACTAACAACTATCAAAAAGTATAATGTAAGGCTATCACAAGAAACACTTGTGACACAAGTAAGTTTGCTTTCCAAATTCCAGTGCCATCAGTTTTGATGATCAAAAATTAGAGAAATTTCCAAGACAAACCAGACCAACACTTTACTTCTCCTTCCTTCCCATCCAAACTAATAACATCTCTATTTTCCATCACGCCTTCAAGTGGCTGTTCTGCACAGCCCTGGAAGCAATAAGTAAATATAATCAAAGTGCTTTTCCTCATGTTAGAAATACTTTAGTTTTCCTAAATAATTCTACATTTTGTTTTGCAGTAACTGTTAGTTTCAGTTAGTAAACAGATCATTTAGTCCAACCCTCCTGTCATGGGCAGGGACAACTTCCACTAGACCAGGTTGCTCAAACCCCATCCAACATGGTCTTGAACACTTCCAATAAGGAAGTCTCCACACTTCTCTAGGCAATTGTTCCAGTGTCTCATCATCCTCACTATCTTTTTCATAAAAAGTCTTTATATTCAAGTCAACCATACCTCAATGCTATTACTAAGAAATGAAAATGTATCTAAATTTCAAAATATTTCTGTAGTACAAAACAAAGTATCTTGTGTTCGGCAGAAGAGAGGGTCTAATCATATTGATGAAGAGACAAAAGTAAAATGACATAAAAATGCTAAGAGAAGTTTTTATTTGAACATTATCTTAAGATGCATTTACTCAGTAAAGCAGTCAGCTTTCTGAGGCTATGGCAAGAAATGGGCTCTAACTGTGTGAAAAGGAAAAATAAAGTTTATGATATAAGAAAGAAACACTCTACTTTAAAAAGCTCTATAATTTGTAGCTGAACCTTTCTAATGTTAGCAGCAGCAGTATCAGTTCTGTATAAAACAAAAATTTTGGATCAGAGGGCTGGTGTTTCATAATGGAAGTTAGGTAATGCTTACATCTTGAACTTATACAGCTACTACACCTAAACACAGAAGATAACAAAGAGAAATAAATGATTTTTTTTTCTTTCTGTATTCTATTTTATAAAAGTATTATTTAACAGGACTTATCCATTGCTGTTTGAAAACTTTCCAATTAAAGATATGGAGGAACCTCAAACAGCAATAAAATGAGCAAAAGAGGACACAGACTTTTGTTTGGGTATTTCTTCAAAATGCAGCAGGGACTGCTACAACACTGGAACATCCTCTTTGGAAGTTCTGAAGGACAGCTTTTGTTCTTACATCCTTTGCTGAAGATCTAGTGACTTACACTGAAAACTTCTGCAGTATGAAACCATCACCTTACTATCACCGTGCTCAAAAATATTCCTGCAAAGATTTAAGCTACACTTAAAAATAAGTATGGCACATTGAGCAGAACAAAAAGAGATTAATTGCAGGAAGAAAAAGTATATGTCAGCCTTTTTGTGCAAAAATTGAAGTTATTCCATCTTGTCTTATGAAACCTAATACTGAATTAAGGAGGAAATATATAATTATATTTGCCTGTCAGACAATTTATCTTGCCATTAAGGATGGCTAAGCCACTTTGCCTTACCATTAGATGTCAGTACAGTCTAAGAGAAACTGTACAGGGAGATTCAAGATCAATAAATTAATCACAAAAAATGAAGCCATTACGAAATTAGACACCAAAACACATGTTAGCTACTCAGAAAAGGACTAAAACCCCAAACATTCTAATGACATTACCTAAATCTGAGGTGAATCTGTCTCAAAAAGATGGAGGACTGGAAAAAAATGCCTGAACAGCCAGTAAGCATGGTCCAAAGTATGAAATAGCTTGCTGAAAAACTCCCCCAGCCTGAAGACAGTATGACTGAGTAGAATACAACAAAGGCATATAAAATACACTCCATGTCTCTCAACGTCTGGGGAGCACACAGTGAAATAGCAAGCCAGAATATTAAAAACAACAGGAAGCTTTGTCATGGAGTATGTAATTAAATTGTAACATCTGGTGTCACAGGTATCCTGGATGCCAAAACCTTAAGTGGTTCTTACAAGGGATAAGACAAGTTTATGGAAAACACATCACTGGCCACTGATAATAACAGCCACAACACCAACCCAGGTCAGAAATCCATAAGCTGGTAAATGCCAAAGGCAGGGAAAATGTCAGCACATGCTTTGTTCTCACAGTCAGCAATGACTGCACTGTGTTCCACTGACCAAATGTTTGTTTGGTTCAGCATCCAGCATTTGCCAAGAAACGGGGGGCTGCATTAAAAGAGCAAGAGCAGAACAAACAGGATACTTCCTTCAAGCACAAGCCAGTGGCCACTTCTGGAGCCAGAAATGGGAGAGATGGAGCTGCAGCCCCTTCTGACACATGGGCACCCCCCACATTCTTAGGAAATGCAGATAAACCACAAAATGGACTGACCCAGCCATGCAGAAAGTGAGGTTCACAGCTCACAGGGATGCACATAACACATCCTAAGTGCAAAATAAAACTGAAGTAAGTTATTGCTTATTAGTACTGCTAACTAGTTAGTACTAACACACACTCAAAAGGTACTACTGGAATCATCATCTCTCCAATATAAAGCCTAAGAGACATCTAGAAAGTCATCATAATTGAAAAACTGCCAGTGCCATAGACTCCACCCTAGCACATGGAAAGCTCTTCCAGCAGTAGGTGTCCTTTATTCCTGACTGGTTTTCCTTGTCAGTTTGGATTAAACTTCCAGTGGTTGGATTTTTCTTGCAGCTTTGCCTGGCAGACAGAAGAACTCCCTCATGTTCTTTGCACAAGTACCTCTTAAGCATCACCCAGCCATCCCTTGGTCTACTTGCAGAAGAGACCAAGCTCCTTGATACTCTCCTAGGAAGTCATATTTCTGATCCTAAATTGTGCCAAACCTGTGCATCCTTAAATTCAAGAGCAAGTCACTAAAATACTGGTTAGTGAGTGCTAGAACAAGACAAAGCCTTGTAACTGCAGGAGCAGTTACATCAGTATCCAAAGCAGAAGAACCTTTACCACTCTCTGTCACAGTCCTTGAATACATTCAGGGACCGCATCTGAGATTAAAAGACTTTGCATTCACTTCAGCAGTTTTTTCATCACCAATGAAAAGCCAGTTCTTTTCAGGATGGGGTTTTCTGTCCCAGGAATACAGCCAACAGTCTCCCCTTCTGCATTTATGACCCAAAATTTGAATACAATTTCACAGAATCATCCAGGTTGGAAGAGAACTTCAGTATCATCAGCATTTTTTTTCTCTGTTTATCAGTGAAGGTGTTTTTTCCTGTTGATAAAAATGTTCTAAATGAGGCCAAGAACACTCCTTGTCAGCACACCACTAAAACCAAGGCTTATGGGCTTTTAACATATTGTCCACTATTTTTTAATACTGTGAATTCCCTTTTGGACTATTCTTTCTTTTTAATTACTTTAGCACCAAATAAAATGCCTTCCAAAATTTAGTGTAATAATTTGATAATCATAAGCCCTTATTTTTATGGCACAGGACTGTAAAACGGCCTTTTTGACAGGGAATGTGGTGAAAACAGCAGAAGAGGTTGTGGTAGTAATTCTATCATTACAAGCTTTTTATGAGGTATTTGTCTTCACCATAAGGGGTTTTTTCCCAGAGCTTTTTTTTTCCCCTTAGCAGCATTCTCTCTCAATTATACATCTGTCCACAAGCCAAAAATTACTCACTGCTGAAAATGAATTACTGCAGATGTGTATGACTACAGACAGATGGGAAGCATCTCTGCTACTTCAGATTTCTAGGTCACGAATAAAACTTCATTGAAGAACTCAAGCTATTAGAAAATTTATTAAAGGCTAGCCACCTAAGACACGCACATTTTTAAGTAAAATTGAACTGATTTCTTTAGTGTCAGAAAACACTTATTGAGCAATACTGCAGCTATGATTCTCATCAAACACTATCTCTAAAAAGTTCCATTTCAGGTATTCAGCACAAGCTTCTTCAGGAAGACCAGCATTGTAACGATCTTCAGTCTTAGTCATGAACAGATTTAAATGAAGGAAAATGAAGGAAAATGAAGAATCTGGTGTGGTCTAACATCATGAACCTGATTCACTCACATGTTGAAATCCTGGTTTTGCCTCTTACTCTCCTGAGGAATTGAATCTGATGGATTCATCTTTCACTTCAGCCACAGGCGCTTTGGTTTGTAAAGGAGCACAGATCCACAGCCCAGTGCACAAAGATCCTGTCACAACTACTGCTTTACAAAGTACTTTGGAACTTCCAAACAAAAACCATCCAGAAATGTCAAATAAGTCAGTTGCTAGATCAGTGTTAATCACTTTTGCATTTTTCAAAGTCTGAAAAGAAAGAAAATTACACTGAAAGAAGATCAATCTCCATTCAGGTTTTTTTGGAAGCCTTCCTCCTTTTTGGAGATTTGGATAGAAGAGACAGCAACTGTGTAAATGAATGAAACAATCTCAGGGACTTGGAGAGACAACAGCAGTGAAACTGAACTGCCTCTAATTCAAACCAGAAGATTATCATTATTTGAATCAGAAACTCAAATGAATAATATATATTTAATATTTTCATGCACCTGAGAAAGCGTAACAGGATGTAAAGTATTAGTCAGCGCTCATGACAATAAAAAAGCTAATGCCCTGGTTAATGAATTCTCTAAGAAAGGAAACAATTACTGGTGCATTTCATGCATCTCGGTTGCTAGAAAGGATTCAAACCACCAAGGAGAAAAGATTACTTTTAATCTTTTATTGATTTATTGATCCTTTTTTTTTTTGTCTCCAAGAAAGACACAAACTCACATCAAAATGCCAGGCACATTGACTGCATGCCTACTCCACATGTAAAACTGGTTCATCTGTCACAGATCTACTATTAGAAGTAGCCCTTGGATGTCCAGAAACCTGTCCTTCACAGCTTAAAACTCCCAGTTAAAAAAAATATGCTTGTGCAGTGGAAAATAACGAGTGCGGGAAAAAGAAAGTTCTAATCTGAAAGGAAATAAGAAATCACATCTAAAGACATTCAGGTTAGAAATTCAGTTATGGCTAATTAAGTTTAGACAAAGAACCGTGGGGCTGGTGTTTTTTTCTCTGCACCAAAAAGCCTCATGTTGGACACTATGAGTCCAAAGGAAGCCTCTGAGCTCATGAGAGGCTTGGAGCCCCTCTGCTACAGAAACAGGCTGGGAGAGCTGGGGGTCTCCTGCCTGGAGAAGAGAAGGCTCCAGGGAGACCTTGGAGCACCTTCTGGTGACTAAAGGGGCTTCAAGAAATCTGGAGAAGGACTTTTGACAAGGCCATGGAGTGACAGGACAAGAGGGAATGGCTTCAAACTGACAGAGGGCAGGGTTAGATTTGATATAGGGAAGAAATTCTTTACTGTGAGTGTGGTGAGACACTGGAATAAGAGAAGCTGTAGATGCCCCATCCCGGGAAATGTCCAAGGCCAGGCTGGACAGGGCTTGGAACAACCTGGGACAGTGGAAGGCATCCCTGCCCATGGCCAGGGGTAGAACAGGGTTATCTTTAAGGTCCATCCCAACTCAAAGCATTTTATGATTCTATAGATTGTGTGCATCCTTGCTGCTGTAAGAAAGAACATCAAGTACTGGGAAAACATTTTTGAGATTGAATACTTTACTTTCCACTCAAAAAATAAACTGAGTAATATTTAAATGTTATGATTGTGCATTATTTTTTCAATATTACTTTTACACCTACAAAATATTTTAGTGAAATAACTTTCTACAGATAAGGCAAATACAATTCTTGGTCACATTTTTCATTTGCCCATATTACTGTCCAGTGGCAGCAACATACCAACACAGCAGGATCAGTATCAGTAACACCACAAACCTTGGAATACATTTTTTTTTTCCCCATAGAAAGCTAACATCCCATCTTTTCAGCATGTCAAGATGTACAGTACTGCAGCACTAGATTGGATACACCTGACATCCTCCACGTAAGGTATCTCTAAGCCAAGTAGGTATAAACTAATTTTGTGTTAGAGTACTCATTACAGATTTTAAGAAAGGAAGTTTAACTGTTTCATCCATTAACTACTACATATATAATTTTTGCTCAGTTACTAGAAGAAGAAAGAAAAAAGCAAGAAGGAAAAAACTAATCATTTTGCATAATTAGACTTCCAGAGACTGTTTCCAGTTATGTTCTGGTTGAAAAAAGAAAATACCAAGGATAAAGCTTTGCTACTATAGCTCCTACTCTTCAGACTATAGCAATTCATTCCAGTCAGAATAAAAGATACATGGTCTGGGTTTTTATCTATTGCTTGCTCAGGTGTCTGGGTAAAACTAAATTTTTCAGTAGTATCTAAATTAAAAATGTATTTTTAAAAAAAGTGTACATTGCCATATATAAATTACATGTATTTGGGTTTGTTTTGTTGTTTTTTTTTTTAATACACTACAAATGTTGGACCATTTCTTTCTCCCACTTTAATGAGAAGACAATTTCTATCACCTAAACATGCTAAAATGGTAAAGATCAAGTGGATTTACTCTGCATGTTCCATAAATCGATATTTAAAATATTATAAATTATGGAATTTATACACAATCATTGATAACATTTTAGCAATAGCATTTCTACATTTCTTTGACATTTCTGAAATGTAGTTCTACGGATATTCAGTACATAAATCCACTGAAAGTTTGTGGAGTCAAAATCATAGGTTTCTTTATAAGCAGGTATAACTACATCAAAAAGGATTTTTCCAGTGTACCACTAGATATTGTAAAAATGTCTTTCCTCCTTGCTAAGCAAAAAAAAAGGGCAATAAAAGACAAGAGACCAAACAAGTGACAAGTTTCATTAACGCCCTTTATGTTTTAATTTAAGCCATCTTTGTCAAGCTTTGCACCTTTATCCACTGTCCCATCAGCCACAGAATAGTCTGGTTTGGAAGGGAACTTTAAAGACCATTTAGCCCCTCCATGATGGTCAGGGACACCTCAGATTACACAGGGTCACTCAAAGCCTCATCCAACACTTCCAGTGATGGAGCATCCCTGGATGCACAACCACATCAAGATGTTGCATTTTATAGATCCAAACCAGTTTGCAAGTGCTACAAATTGTTGCTATAAAAACCCCAACTATTAAAATATCTGTTTGTCAAAGCAGAAGAAACTACTGAATTCTACAAAAATACCTACAAGTTTAATTCCCAGTTTATTTCCTACTGTGGCTCCCTCACCCTTGGACTCCTGGAAACAGCTATCCAGCCTCAAAGGCTTCACTGACCATCTTCCCACAATCAACTTTCATACTCGGCTAGAGAAATTGTTTAATTAGCAAGTCTTTCCCCCACACTTTGGTGTCAATCTCCATCTCCTGACATGACATTTCATTAAGAAATTTCCAGCCAACTACACTCCCATCTCAGTCACAGTAATACAGTGCACTTTCACACCTTGCTAAATTCTATACACAATCTTCGTTGCAATTACAGGGATTGCTTATGTAGAAGATTAATGTTAGTGGCTGGGATATTGAATCCTTTAACACGATTGAATGTGGGGAAACAAAGAATTAAAAGTACAATTAGTCTCATGCATCTGAAACTGGCTGGCAATTGGGTTTGGTATGATATAGCATTTTGCAACCACACTATTCACTTTCCAAACTGATTGTGTTTTGTCTATATTCATCATTTAAACTCCTCCACTCATTCTTTCATTCAGTGGAAAGGCAGAGGAGAGAATTATAATCCCTGCAGGCTGCTTAGCTGAAGGTCTGCAAAATTTGCTTTCAGATACAGTTTTTGAAGTAGATTTCCCTCTCTTCTGTTCACATAGTTCTGAGATGTCTCTTTCTAGAGAAAGGACGTTAAAAACCTGGGATCTATGTTCTTCATCTCTGCATTCAGAAGTTATCTTTAAGAGCTCTCAAACATCACAGAGCAGCGGCTTGCTCAGCTTTTGAAACCCACTTTGATGCAAAATTGCTTGGTCTTTCTGGTGAAGCAATTCTGAAGTTTGCAGAGCAGGACAAACAGGAACTGAAATCATTAGACAGGTGTGAGAAATCTCAGGAAGCTTCTCCATGCCCGTGTCAGAATGCAAGATCCCTACCTTATATACACCAATAACCTGGCAGTGCAAGCCAGTTCAAATGCATGAAACTTTTGTTTCAGTCCAGAATGGTTTTAGTGCAACTACATTCATCACAGCATCTCAATATCTTTCTGAGCTACAACTGATGTAACTATAAATTACCACAGTTTATACTCTCTCTCATGTCTGGGAAGAGAACTCTCTGTGCAGCTAGATATTTTTAGTTCCCTTATTTGAACATATATGTGGTTTGTATCTGTTACAGAAGAAAGATCAAGCAAATGCACTTGGCAGCTGGTCTGGAAAGTGATAAGACCATAATAGTCTTTAATGGAAATTAATTTCAGTCCTACACTACACTAGGAAATAGAATTTCCAGCCCATATTAACTTGAAGGTGAGCTCTTCTTGATTATTTAGAATGCCTCTGTTAATGAAGAAGGCAGCCTTAATCAAGAACTTTTAAACTGATGTAAGTTCATAACATCTTGAAAATAAGGTCAAAGTTGTGAATAGAAATATTCCTCCAAGATCTAAGTAAAGACTTCAAAATTTTGTAAAAAGACTGGAAGTTAGACATGGACAAAGTAGTTTGCATGCCATCTAGAATTGTGTTCCTTAATTTTGGAAGAAAGCTGGACGTGTGAGACAAGAGAAGTATCATTGCACATTTGTGCAACACCCAAGCCACCACTTCACATCCTTAAACCTCTTAACCCCTTATCAGGCAGATGACTATAAATGAAGAGTTACTCCTTGTGGAACTCTCCCTAGAGGAGATGTGGTGGTGTCAGACCGTGCCAGTATATACTGAATATGCTTCTTTAAGAAACCCTTGAACCATCTGACCGTATTGATCTCCTGTCAGAGAGAAGAATGACATTTCTTGCCTATGAGAATGTCACACTGTCACCAAGAACAAGAGGAGACATCCACTCACCACCCATCAGTGAGTCCCTCAGCAGCGGCCTGTGCTGCTCTCCAAGGCACACTCTGCCACAGTGTTGACTTTTAAAAAGGTCTAGATAAAAATTTACATAAAGTAGATCCCATTGATTTCTGGTATACTATGAACTCTTCCAGTAATGTCAAATAAATTATATTTGGCTAGAATCAGAGCACCTGGAGAAAAACAGAGTTTTGCAGTCAAGCAACCAGGAGGAAAAACAGAAGTCTCCCAGGCAAACCTCACTGTGCTGCTTTTAATTATCAGCAGTCCAAGTTGTTCATAACTCTTCCACTGGTCAACTCCTTCAAAAGTACCACTCAAACGGTGTTCATCAGAAGATCTGCAGGAATCACTGTACAAAATTGCTGCTCTTGGAATCTGCTTTCACAGCTCAGAAACCTTAGTATTTCATGTTTTCCTTCCTTTTGGAGCATCACAATGCCTGCTGTCCTATCTCCTTTGCACTATTGCTCCCTCACCTACTCCTCAAGATGACTTCTGACCTCTGCGTGGTATTGCTTATTCCCCCTTGATCCTTCATAGGCGTTAGCTACACTGTGAGGAAAGGAAAGCTCCTAAGCCCAGCAGCCTGCCTGGATTATCCCCTCAGTTACATAAGAACAGAGTGAAACCTGGGCTCTCCTTTGAATTTGGGAGCCTGTGTGGCAGGGAATCAACTACCTCATATCCTTTCCATCCATAGCATTAGCATCTCCACCAAAATACTTGGAACTGTTTCAAAGCTTAATATTAGACCCTGGATAGCCAGCTGATATTGTCCTGTCTTCAGAAAACAAAGGAGACAAAACCAAAAACTCCACTTTTCTAAACACAAATTCAAAACAAATTTCAGAAGAGACAATCCTGGTGTTCTTTATAAAACAAATACTAGGAGATGCTTGTTTTACTAAGAAACAAAATATTTTCCTCCACGGTCTGAAGAGAGGTTGTAGCAACTTTACTAAACCATATCTGGAGTATGGTTAGAACTGCAGCAATGCCAAAAAAATCCTGTTAGAGATGCTCTGACTCTAAAAGTAAGCAAGTAGGCAACAAAAAAAAGTCCTTGGTGGGCTTTCAAAAAAAAAAAAATCCTAAATCAAGTAGACTTAAAGAAAAAACAAACAGTGGTCTACAACATGACTACAGAATTTTCATATGTAGAGAACTAAGAATGAAAACTACAACTTAAGTGCTCTAATTATAAACACCAGAACTTTTGTGTTTCAATTTATCGTACATAAATGAATTTCAAACCAGGTCAAACATAATAATTATGGAATCTGCATATGAAGAAAAAAACATGAGAACCAGGGCCCAAATAATACTCATCTTGCTTTGGTTGCTGGTATTATTTCTTCAGAACTAGTTCAAAGACTGCCTCCAGAATATAAAGACCCCGCAACCTTTTCTTGAATGTTTGAATAACAGCTCTCCCTACACATAATTAGATTTGAAAACATAAAAGTATTTTGCTTGAATAAATAACATCAGAAGTTCAAGACTCTAAGATGAGTATATTTGCCATTATATCAAAAGCAAATAAAAAATTGTTCCCTGAAAAATCAAGTCTTAAAATAGACCAAAGTACAACATGTGCCTCTGCTTTATCTGAGTGTTGCATATCTGGACTGAGATTGTTAGCTTCTCTGTGTCAAGATCTAGATGAAAATTATCTGCATAAAGGGAGTAAAATGTCAAATTCTGAATATCTGACAATTCTACAACAGATGGCCTTAAATATTAGTGATTCAGTTGTTGCTGGCATTGGGTCAGTTCCTTACTTGTTAATTAAGGACCTGAATTTTGAACTATTATTTTGCTATTAAATGCCCATCGGGCAAAAAAAAAATTAGAAAATGCATGACTAAAGATTTTTAGAAAGCTTGTTCTCAGTTTGTGCAAGAATTTCCATTCTGGCTGATCAATAAAATTCCAGGTTGGGAAAAACCTCTACTCCCAGTTGTTTAATAAGACCCAGATCTTGCTTTTATTAAATACTGGCAGTATGCAGGTGCAGACGTGATCAACCCTATCCATTTCACCCCACAGGAGGATGTATTTTATAGTTTAAGATGCTCAGATAGCAAATGTTCAGCCTCTTCTTCCAGAAGGCACAGTCTGGCTTTGGAAAGCAAGTCACAGGAGGGGTGACAGGAGGCTTTGCTCTGCAAAGGAATATCCAGAGTCAGTCCTCCTCCACCACAAACGGGAGCTTGCCAGGAGTTCACTCATCAGTGGTATCACAAAGCTGAATTTGTCCTTCTCCTTCAGACAGGACCTGTCTCTGCCTGTGTGTCACAGCTGAATCTCCCTATCTCCCTATGTCTCTCCTATCTCTTCCCTCTTGCAGCTGAAAACAGAACATTTAATCTTCTCTAACTTTCAAGTCCACCACAAATTGCCCCAATAAGCTCAGGGCAGTTTTAGCACCCTGAGAAATGTCCCTGTCACACTCGCCC
Organism: Chamaea fasciata; assembly: GCF_029207755.1. NCBI lineage: Eukaryota > Metazoa > Chordata > Aves > Passeriformes > Sylviidae > Chamaea > Chamaea fasciata. The sequence goes on along the minus strand of NW_027094091.1, from coordinate 6,659,158 downwards.
TCATCCTGCCTTGGGAATGGTGCCAGCAAGGAGGAGGAGGAGTGCCACGGTGCCATGCCACTTCTTAAATCGGCAACACACAAACAGATTCTGAAACTGGATTCAACTGAAGAAAAGTGAGATGCCTGAAGGAGATAAAACTCAATAGTGCTCATTAAGTTCAAGATCATCCTAAATTATATCCAAGTTATGCTCTAACTGAGGAAAACCAAATAGCAAGAAATAGCCACACAACAACAATGGCAACAATCGCTCCCTGATATTTTCTTTCCATTGGCATGTCCTCTGTGTGGAAATCCATTCCCTCAAATCACTTCCTCTAAGCCAATCTACATTCACATTGGTGATGAGACCCTTGCCAGCAGTTACCACTGGGAGCAATTCCTCAAAGAACTCGAAACTAAAGCTGCTTCCCTCCTGAAGCATCAATTTGTTATTTGATGCTTTGGAATCTATATGCAAGAGCACATAAGGGTTGGCAATTATACAGTTGGGTATTTATAAACTCTGAGAATATTACCATATGTTAGAAAGCAAAAACGATATACCACTAAATAAACTTTCCCTTTCCATTAGATGCACATTCCCTGAAAAAAATACAATTAGGCAGTAATCAGCCTTGACAATACATATTTAAATGTAAGATAAAATTACTTTTTTTAATAGAAAGAAATTAAATTTTGCATGAGTATGTGATTTTCAAGTATTTCGATGCGATGATAGATTTAATAGTAGCCAGAAGATGCATTTGAAGGAAATTGAAATATTAAGCTTAGAGATCTAACTTTTATAATTTCTTTACTTTACAACTACCCAAACACTGCTCTGAAATACCATGGAACACTGATTTGCTTTTAAATAGTAGCAATATCTTTAACTTCAGTATAAGGCACACATAGCAACTTCAGACCTTTTAAACTAAGCCTTGACAGGTATTTCACTTCATTTATAAGTTACACTTACAAAAATGTTTTATTTAAAAGGACAGTAAGTACAACAATCACCTTTTAAGAATGCACCCATTTTGAAAGAAATCCTTCTTGACACATTTCATTTTGGCTTCCATCCATGTAGAAGCAGTTATCTAACGTTTAACATAAGCTGTGGACGTACTTGGGGAAGTTACATTGGTCAGACTTGGCAGTGGATAAAATTGCTGTTTCTTTGATTTTTGTTTGATGTTAGATGGCCATTTCTAACTGGCTCTGCTTGCCTCAGAGGGCACAGCTGGAGAAGTGCACAGCACAAACACAACCGGCTCAGAAAGAGCAAAGCATCTGCCACTGTTCCCAAAGTGAATCACTTGACCCATTCTAATTCTTAATTCTCTATTGCTTATTAAAAGTAGCAAATTTGACAACACTGAAAAAAAAACAAAAAAACAAAAAAACACAGAAAATTAAGAATCACAAAAGCATCCTATAAGCCTGAGAACAAATGGCTGCCTATGGATCAAGTGAGCAAATTTTGATCACAGGGGGTGGGATATTTTTTACTGCAGATCCCAAGGACTAAAAGAACAATTCCATAAATTAATAATAGTAAGTCCATAAAGGTTGAATTGATACTGACATCTTGGATATTATTACAGTAAATGACAGATTAATGGACAAAGGCACGAGATCCCAAAAGTCATCCTAGATATTTAATTACTAGGAAGTAACCAATATTCATATTAATTAGCACAGCTAAAAATCCCATTGAGCAGTAAATGATTTCAAAGGAAATTTCGGCTATAACAATTACAAGTTAAGTAGTAACTTAGGCCAATGCCAGCACAGAATAAATGATTTAATGATCCCCATAGAAAGTTTTATTTTACTGAGATCAATATCTGACCCCTATTATACACTAAAAGCCATGCCTAAAACCAATTATAAGAACTATGGTTGGTACTCTCAATTACAAAGAAATTTCCTTCTCAATTGTCATTCCGTCAAAATTAAATACATAATATAGAACTCAATGCATCTTTCTGGCATCTCAAGAACAATAGGAGCTATTGAAATTTAAACATTTTATTTAAAAAAACCCTGCAAATCTTCAGTACTCAACTTCCTGGATTATAGAAAAAAACCAAGCATTTTGCACCAATATGTATTTCTAAATGCAACATATTGTTATAATTTCTAAGTGAATCATGGAATGGGTTTGAAAAGGACCCTAAAGACCATTTCATTCCAACCCTCGACCATGGGCATAGAGAGGTTCCACCAGACCAGGTTGCTCAGGACCCTTTCCAACCTGGCCTTGAACATTTCCAGGGATGAGGCATCCACAGCTTCTCTGGGCAACCTGTGGCAGTGCCTCACCACCCTGACCGTACAGGATTTCTTCCTAATACCCAATCTAAATTTCCCTGCTATCAGTTTTAAACCCATTACTCCTTGTTCTATCACTACAGTTCCTGATGAATGAACATCAAGAGCAAGACTGATTTATCACTGCACAGGAAAACTTTAAAAAAAAAAAAGTTTTGAACTTCGGATTTTAAATTATTGAAAGCATATTTTAAAAATATAATCCCTTTCAAACTTGACTTTCATCAAATGCAACAAGTACCCCATGTAAAATAAAGGGGTTTGTGATGAAGTGAACCTTTTTAAACTAAAGGTGTACATTGAGTCTCTACCATTATGAAACAAATGAAAAATTTTTTCACTTATAGAGTGGTCAAGAGCTGGAACAGACTGCCTAGGGAAGAAATGGAATCACCATCCCTGGAAGTATTCAGGAGACATGTGGCTGTGACACCTGGGAACATTAATGGTGAACACAGCTGTGCTGGGTTAAGGGTTAGACTCAATGATCTTAGAGGTCTTTTACAACCTTAATGATTCTACAATTTTTAGAGGTAAAACTTTTTATACTTATAAAATATATATATCCTCTATAAATCCTATTCAGCAATAAAACACTTGCATTCCAATTTTGCACTCTGTCTTTTCTCAGATCACATCTTGCTTGTGCAAAAATTCTGTTTGTGAATGATAGCAGGCAGCAACAAGGATAATTCTCACATATCAGTCAAACATCACATAAAAAGGCAGTTAAACTGACAAAACAGGACCTGAATGATGGAATACTCAATTAAAAATCAACTAATGGAAATAAGATTCTTGACTAACTTGACTTCCCTTATGTTTGTCATGGTCTAAAAGCAGGCTGTTATTGTGTTAGTCTAAAATAATCTAGTTTTGTATTTATTTTATGTACGTACATAACAGTCTAAATCTTCAAATATCTTCATAAAAAGCTTCCTACTGTGCTAATGCAATAGGCACTTTAAAGAAACTTACTGGCTATTTAGATCCAGAGTAATTCTAATTTTGATGTTAGACCAGTTGACTCATACATTCGTTCAAACATATTCATGTTTCTAGAGTTATACCTGCTACTCATGAGAGACAGGACAGAAAAAAAAAAAAAAACAACTTAAAAACAAAAGCAAATAACAAATACCTGCTTTTCAAGTCCATATTCAATTTGCACTACGTACACTATTGTTTTCCTTCAGTGAGCAATTCCCTTAAAAGCTTAATTTTTTTAACCAAGTTTGTTTTAAGGAAAAGAAATATAGCTTCCAGAAATTATTTGAGGAACAACTATTAATCTCTTTAGTACTGGAAAGTGTAGTTATAAACTAGACATTAACCTGAAAATACGCTGGACAATCATTACGGAAATAAGTGAGGAGCTAAGGTAGCACATCCCTTAATAGAAAGATGTAAATAATGAATACAGAATTAATGGAAAAGTTCTCAAGTTCCATTGCAAAATTGAAATTTAAACCAAAGGCAAACTTATAATGAATTTTGGGAAAAGACTTTCCTACAGCAAGATCATTAATTGCTTTCAAGTTTTTTAAATAGACAAAAGAATAAAGCCTCCATATAAAATATAACTGTAAAAATCCTATGTTATCAAAAGAAATGTACAGCAATTCATCTAGACAGTTCTCACTCTAATGCCACTTCATGATTACTAAGGTTAAAAATGGGATCATGAAATGAAGAAGATTAATTTCTCAGAAGTTTTTACAGCTGAAAGTGGACACTAAAGATTAACTACAAAGACAAGAAATCTAGGCTCTACAAGGACAAGAAAATTAGACCATCTGTATTACATCAAGTATTACTTTATGCATTATTCTTGGCTTTTCATCAAACTCTGACCCTTATAAACATCTTTTTTTGTTTAAAGCTTTAAAGACTACAGCTGTCCTTATTACTGGTTCTGGAAATCACTGCTCAAAACCTTTAAAATGGAACATATCTGAAAAGACTGAGCAAAACTGATATTTACCCAAAAAAAAGCTTATAACTAAAGTAAACCTTCAACATTCTGAAGATGAAAATAGAAAGAACAAATAATCAGTATAAACACAACTAGCTTAAGAAAACTTCAGGAAGAAACTATGAAATATGGAAAAATGATTTAAAGATTATACCCTGGGTATTAGTGAATATTGAAATATAAGGCACAGAAGGTTTTTCTCCTCTGAAAATAAAAAGAATGCATGGATTTAAATATGTATCCTGGATTTAAATTTATCGTACCTGCTGCTTACTCTGAAAGTTAAATTAAAATGAACCATTCGCAATTCCAATATAACTTGGAATAACCAGCTATAAAATTACAGTAAGAAAACGTTGGCATTCATTTAATTCATCTGTTCCAACCCTTTTATTGAAGTAGTAGAACAAAGTCATACAAATGTCTATGTTCTACAAACAGCAATAAAAGAATACACTGTATAGATTCTAAATAAGCACATGTATCAGAAAGCAGAAAGGATTTTCTATAGCTACAAACTCGTAGCCTCCTGTCCTCCACACATTTTACGTTTTAATTTTCCAATATATAATGACAAACATACAAGAGAGCATCTCTCATGGTTTTAAGACCTAAAATAAGCTTGGCAATCAATTTCTATCTGGAGCGATCTTACTGCAGTCCTTACAATAAAAATTATAGCAAACAGAATCAGAAGCAGAGCAGCTTTATTGCTCTGAGGCTGCACCTGAAATAACCAGGGAGGAAATGTAAGAATTAATAAGCAGATTAATAAGGCAAAATGGCTCAAAACCTCGCTCTGTGACACATTGCTATCATTCCACAAAAGAGAACCAAGTTTTTAGCTATTAAACCATTGCCCATCTGTTGCTACAGGTAGACCCAAAGGTCCGCTGACCCACCAGAGGCTGCAGGACTCCAGCGCACAGCCCAGAATAATGTAATTTTATACAACCGCAGCTGGCTTAGGCAATGTCTAAAACTACACCCTCAGCACTCTGGCAGCTACAGGGGAAACTCAGGAAAGCCATCCAAGCAATTTGCTTTTATGTCGTAAAATAACCTATGGAGTTTTGTATACCCAAAGTGAACTCTTACTTTCAGGTCCGATCAGTCTTCCCAAGAGGCACGGAACACTTCTGGAATTCTTCATTTTTGACGTTTATGTGATCTTCAGATCTCAAGTACATTTATACAGCTCCAAATACAATCTAACCAAAGTTCCTTAGGCTACTCCTCTGGGAATGTTCCAATGAAATTCGGAAGTCTACTGTCATAGAATCACAGAAGATTTGCATTTTAAAATCGTCTCATTACAACCCTTCGGCCGTGGGCAGGGACACCTTCCACTACACCAGGTTGTTCAGGGCTCCATCCAAGCTGGCCTTGAACACTTCCAGGGATGGGGCATCCACAGCTTCTCTGGGCAGCCTGTGCCAGGGCCGCCCCCTCTCTGGGTGAAGAACCTTTTTAATATCCAACCTAAACCTTTCCTGACACAACTTCAACTTCAGGCCATTTCCCCTCCGCATCTGCCATCTCAATACACGTGCCTGTGCACTCGCATCACATTCCTGGCAAGAGGTTAAGAAAAAGGTAAGATCTGCAGTTTCCAGACCCTCAGCACAGACCTATAAGGCCTGGTGTTATATTCATAGCAAACAACAGTTTTAACATCAATACTCCAGTAGTATGATGTCTTGAAAAATTTGTGTAACGGCTTCTGCCAACCCACTGCCAAAAATTTAATGTAGCTGAACATCAGCAGCCTCAAAATGAAGGAGCAAATATGGAGAGGTCACTGGGCAAACCACAAAGTCTTCCAGAAACATCACAAGGACTTATTTTCTTGAAGCTCAAAATTCTAATACAAAAGATCAGGTATTCCCACCTTTGGGACAAACAAACAAACAAAAAAAAAACAACCAGAAAACACACCACCCTAAACACATAAAGCTCAAATTACTTGCAGTACACTACTTCCAGTCTTCAGGACTAAAATCTACATAAAACCTCTCCAAATCTCAGAGGAAAAACAGCTTTACTCGTTTATGAAAAATCACGATTCAGAGGACCTCCCATCCTTTTTTCTACCAGCAGTGAGGCAGAATTGCACTCCAGAAATGTTCAGTAGAGTGGATTTTCAGGTGATCTCACATTTATTACACAAGCTTAAAGCAGAGCGCCATACCTAACAAAATGAGATTCAAGTGATTCTGCCTGTATGCTTCAGATTCAGAATAATTTACAGTCAATTTACTTTCCAACTGTTCTAAAGTTTTTTGTCTGAAGAAGAAATCAGAGGGGAAAAAGGACTCAAAAAAGACATGAGTACAGGCACCACAGGACTCCCTGGTTTCACACCATCCAGCAAAAAGAGCTCTGAAGAATGTGACAGCCAGTCCTCTCATCTCTGATTCCTTGATGTCTCCTCCCAAAGCACTTACTTCAGTTTCAAGTAACAAGATGAAGATGATACCTTTTTCCCAGTCCTTGAGTCTGACACTAAAGTCCTTCAGTAGGCTAATACAAATCAAAATAAAATCAGTCCCTTTGTAAAGACCTAAGACCTCAAATATATAATAAAAATAAACATTATATCAGTATCTACTAGCATTGATTTAAGCTTATTTGACCTGAGCAAAGTCAAATATTAAGTTTTTACTTCTTTGCTTTAAATGCTTCTACATAAGAGCAAAGACATTTTATTTATATAGTTATCCCTGGAGAGAGAGTTCAAGTTGTTTTTTTAAACATGGTGAAACACTGAGCTTCAGATGCCTACATTAGATGCAATAAAAACCCTTACAGAAGAATTTATGTTCAAATATTAGTGTGATAATACTCATACTGTCAACAAGGGAAACTGAATCTGCAAGGCATGAAAAACTTTGGAGGTCACCAGTTGAAAAATCTCAGTTTGATTATTCTGTAGTGATTAGAACTTTGCTTCTCCACAGCATAAATTGTCTCAGTGTACAAAAAGAAAAAAAAAAGAGAGAAAAGCAGTAAAAAAGGGCCCTTACAGTTTGATATTGATTCTCTTAGAGTTGCTCCAAAGGACAGTGTTTCTTCTTGAAGACAAAATATAGACTGTCTTCTTTTCTAGTGACAGCCATACTAACTCAGCTGTCTTCTATTGAAAAACATGTCAGACTTGTGCCTGCTAGAACAAGGCTTTTTCCCCCAGAAAAGACCTCAGAAATGTATTTATAATATTTTCAGTGATTTTTTTTCCTCCCTTTCAGAAAAAATGGTTAGCCACATTTCATTTTTACCTTTTGTTAGATCTTCCTTCCCCTCGATCCTGTTCTCAGCTACAAACAATTGAAAGCATCACTTGTAACTGTGAAACACTAAAATGGGATTTTCTTCATTACTTCCCATTATAAAGTACAGTATAGCAGCACTGAATAGTGCTCACAACTGCACTGCACTCCAAAAATGCCTGCAGTACTACTTCCTTTATGTCAAAGTAAACTGCACCTCTACATTAGCAGATGTTTTTCTTAGTTTAAAAAAAAAAAAACAAACAAACAAAAAAACCACCAGCTACCACAGTTACTGATTCAAGCATTTCTAGCACATTTATTGTGTCCTCTTTTTCCATATATAATTTATATTTGGTGTGTACTGCAAGAAAACAAGACATTGCAGGGCTATTCTCAAATAGCAAAGGCCTTTAAAAGTAATGTTTAACTTCTGTGACTTTTTCAATCAAGTCCAATTAAATCACTTGGTAAGAATGGATTACTCCCAGGAGGGAATGCTGCACATATTAAGTCATTACACTTTTCAGGGAAACTGATAGATTCCTGTATTTAGAAAATTTATAGAACAGTGCAGTTGGTAAAAACTGATTATAGCTGTGCATCATTGATAAAAAGTTCAACGGATTAATAGCACCTATTTCATATAAACACAATTTTCCATGGATGAGCAAAAAAAGTTTCAATTCTGGAGACATGTAGCTGTGTATATGCACCTTATAAGCTACTACCAGTCTTAAGTAAAAAGTAATTTAATCCACATATTTCTGTTCTAGGCATCAATTCCTTAAGTGTTTATTAGAATCATTCCAAGTACTTTTCTCTCTCATAGTTGGAACACACTAAATCGTTAAATTCAAAAGAAAAAAAATTACCAAAGGTGTTTTCAGACACCCTTTGCATCCAGAAATTCCAGCCAAGATGACTTTAGAGTTGTTCTTATTGTACCACCCGGAGACATGAAAGACCTGTTAAGTCATCTTAATAGAGAACTTGTCCCTGGGGTGTCTTCTGCAAGTGATACATTTCATTGACTCTGATAGTAAAAGGGTCATAAGCAGAAGCAACAAATATGCATTGTAGCACTGAATGTACATTCTGGATTTATAAGAGAAAATTGAAAGCATTGCAGCACCAAAACCTAATACACCATTAAATACAGCATAAAACACAATAAATACCTCTATACCTTACTTTTATTATATATTTTACGAATATTTTAAGCCACAGTACATTAAGCTATTTTACACCCAGCATGGGGCTCTGCAGGTGATACATGAGAGCTCCATCTTATTTCTCCTCCTCAGAATGTTCTTATTTATATTTCACATGCAGTTTGTCACAACTTAATTTAAATAGCTGTTAAATAACTGTTAATCTGGTCCTAAACCCATTATATGCTTTTATATCACATTCAAGAAGTACAGTACTTAGAACATCTAAGTTGTTTTTCTGCATACATACCTAAAAATACACAGACTTTAAGACAGCAGCCAGTAAATATCATTGGAACGTATTATAGCAAAGTGTAATAACGTTTGTAGAAAGCACGAGATTCAATGTTCAGTACAAAAAGCAAAGACTGATGTTGAGAAATGTTTCTTTTTTGTAAGTTGATAGGATAAACACACCCCTGGAACATTCCGTCCATGGAAGGAGACTAAAAAAAAAAAAAATAATGCCAAATTAGTTGTTCAATGCTGACAGAGAGAATGGGACTTTGCCCAAAAAAACCTCACGTGCATTAGAAAAATTCCATCAAAAAACAAGCTTAGTTCTACATCCTCTTTGTGAAGAATGCACCTCAATCTAAATGGAGACAAACTCTCTCCACTGAAGGCACTCTCACACAATGATGGACAAATGTAGTCACCTTTAAATGCAACTCTGGAAACACAGTATGAAAGGCTACCAAGAAGTCAAAGGGCAAATCCTCCAAATATCTGTTGGTCTGAAAGCTCTTGAAAGTAAATGAAGTAAAAAAAAAAAAGTAAACGAGTCCCATGAACAAGAACTTTGATGTATATTCAAACACTGACTTTTCCCATATTCAATAGCTGACAAAAGGCTCGGGATTCACAAATGTAATTTCTAACAACAAAGAAACAAGAAAACCAAGCAAAATCAGATCATACAAACTAGAAAAAAAGGAAGAACAGCCCCCACTCAAGCTGCCCCTAGACTGTTGCATCTTTGGGAGCTTTTTTTAACTTGTCTTCTCAGAGATATTAGATTGTGTCATGACCAAGTGGTACAGCTTTATTGAGTTTAAAATAGCAGACAAAGATTAATGCCGTACAGCAGCCTTTATGAACTTACCTGCAATGTAAGGGCTGGAACTGGAAATTCAAGAGACAAACGTAACCACAAGGATGCCCATGCATCAACTGCTGCATCCAGGTTTTCACACGAACATTTTTTGTTTGGTTCGGGGTTTTTTAATATTATATATGCTTTTAACTGAACTGTAATATTTAGTATAGTTCAAAGTACTGGACTTACTCAATTTTGTTTATTTCATTTTTCTCAGCTCATTCTGAAGCACAATACCAGCCATTTCTAGACCCATGACTTGTAAAAGCTTTAGATCTTCGCCTGTGATGAAGCATTTTGCTGATGGCATTTATACAGGACAGGTACAACAGACAAGTTGCGCAGCCAAAAAAAGCAGAGGCTTTTAAAAAATATTCAAAATCAATAAACTTTTAAGACTTTGACTCACTGACACCTCACCTTTTGTCTTGTAAGACAGAAAAAAGGTCACCAAAATAAGATGAATCATGCAAATGCCCCCAAAAGTAAGTGCCTGCCTATCTATCATGCATCAAAAGAAATCTTCCCTGTAAATATGAGGAAAATACCATCCTGATGAATTCTGATAGCTACATTTTATGCTTCAAAAGCATTCATAAACTATTCAAAAAACCCTCATGTGGGAAAATGTAGCTGTTTTTCAGAACATTAATACTAGGTTCCTATATATCTAAGTCAATTGATTTGATTCTTTACCAGCTACATAGATAAACACAAAAATAAACTATTTTGTGAACATTCTGCAGTTCCTCTGAGAGCAGCTGTTACTGTAAACATGTTTCGCTAGAGGCAAACTCTGTTCTTTCTCTTTTCATGTAATTCTTGCCTTCCTCTAATTTTCAAGGTTGCTTTAGTGGGAATAAAACAATAGGCAGCCAAGCCAGATAGCACTGTAGTTTAAGTTTTACAAAAATGTTTCCCCACACAGTAATACATATTTTATACACGCAAATCTTCCAGCTCCTGAGAACGCAAAGTTTGAGTCAATTCTCGGGTTTGTTGCTGGATTCTTTTTTCAGGGAAAGCTTTTACAAACCATCACAAACTGCACCACTACAGTACTGAAGCTACTGAATACTAACATGTAGTTTTCTGCATGAGAATTTTGAATTACTGTATGAATTCTGCTTCAGTTACAGTTTAGTTTATATAAATATTTTATTATCAAAACAAAGAAGTTCTAGTTGATTTTTCTAAATTGCCCTAGAAAATCAAGTAAAAAATATAAGTTCCCCTTATACTGAAGGGGAACTGGTGCAAGAAGGAATTTAATATGGCAGAGATCTTACATACACACACTGATTATTTCAGCATTTCCTAAGACTGGATGTGGCACTCAGTACCATGGTTTAGTTGAGGTGTTAGGACATGGGTTGGACTCCATGATCTTAAAGGTCTCTTCCAATTTAGTGATTCTGTGTTATGAAATCATCTCACACAGAAGCACAAAAACAGATGAAGGAGAAGGTATTTATGCACCACAAACATGGATTTACCACAGACACATCATGCTTGGCCAGCCCAAATGCAAAAGACCTCAGGAAGGACAAAGCCCCACATCTCACAGCAGCTTCAGCCGTGAGACCCCTTCACCAAGGGGTCACACAGGTTGTAAACTGGCTGCCCAAAGAGATTAAATCAGTGCCTTGGCTGGTGGCACATAATAAGCCAAGCAGTTATTAATGTTTGAAATCCTTTTCAGCAAACCAGAGGAAGAAATAGAATACATGTACAGCAAATCCAGTACAGTATCAAGCTTGCAAAGGGGAGGATTGATATAATATAGAGATTCAGCTCAAAGGAAGCTTGATAGATTGGGGGGCTGGGCCAGCAGAAGTAGAAAATTGCACACCTGGACCAGAGAGACCCCACACCTGAGTACAGATTGGGAACAGACTGCAGCCCTGCTGGAAAGGTCCTGAAAGAGTCAGCTTGGAGAAAAAACTATCACAGAGCCAAACTTATCTCAGCAGCAGAGAGAACAACAGAGCTCAAAAGCAAAGTTGCAGCTTGGGAGGCTCACACTGATCTCAGACCTTCTCCTCAGGGCACAGGCAGTGCAGCAATGGTATAAATTGTCCAAAGAGATGATAGAAGCTGTACCCTGGAGATCTCCAAAATGAGGCAGACAAAGTCAGAGGTGGCACAACCTTGTGCCATCAAGAGCTCTGCTCCGATGGGGAGGCTGGACAAGATATTCTGCAGGAGTCCCTTAAACCCTACAGGTTTGTGACTGTAATCCACAAAAACCCTTTACAAAAATTCTTCCATATCATAAGACATTTTCCCTCAGCAAGGTTCTCTGTATTAGCCAAGAGAAGTCTATTTTCACATGTAATTTATCTAGAGTAAGAGATTTTCTCATGCAAGTAAAATCAACCTCAGCTAAAACTAAACTTGTTAACTATTTCAAGGTTAACTATTACAAGCCTCCAGGTTTCAGCTGTTAAGTAACTGCTCTAACTAATCCAAACCAATATTGCTGTTGGGTGAAAGGAATGTCTGTGATAGCTGCTACGCCCAAGCAAAAAAAAAGGAGCTGCAAATTTTCCTCATCCTTCCCTAAAGCTTCTGTCTGTGAGAAATGTTCAGCATTAACTGAAAGGCTGACCTTAGACTAATAGATTTATTGGCTTGTGGCACAGCAAAATATCTCAGTCTCCTGAGGACAAACCTTGGCTGCAGGGTTGGGTTTTTTGGGGTTTTTTTTTAACTTTAGCTGAACATTAGTATGTATCTGTCCGGTAGGAAAGACAAAATTAAGTCTTGGTCACAGTAGACATCATCAACATCGCATTTGTGACACTGGAGCCAATTTTAGGCTCAAGCTTCTTCAGGTGCTCACATTCAAGCAAGGTCTAAACAATGCTTTTCCGAGGTTCGCAATTCTATGTAACTAAAAATCTAGTCCCAGATAGAACAGACACTTCCATTATTTCATTGGTATTTTCTGATCTGAAAATATCCTCCCTTCTCACAGCCTCTGCCACACCGCCATCAAGTTGGCTTAGCTTTTGAATATTTCGCCCCTTTTTGCCCCAACTTCTCCACTACACTGAACACAAATTATACAGTCTGCACTCTGAAGACTTCTGTAAAACTTCCCAATGACAACTACTGCCTCTCACTCAACAGAAACAAATTAACTTATGTTTTCCCAAACCTATGAAGCCAGACTCCACCAAAACACCTGTGGCATTTTCAAGCAAGCACCCCTGAGCCTTCTGCTGTGAGATGCCTCCCTCACACTTGAGACAAGTTTCCATACAAACATTAGCAAATCCATTTAGCTACAGTGGTTTATAACTTCATACCACTTCAAACAAACTCTGGAGCACCTCAAATTCCCAAGTAGGCACTCTCAGAGATCAACTATTAAAGCAGATGCTCCACAAGAAAAAAGATAGAGAAAGATTTAGCACCATCCACATATTCTTTACAGCATCCCAAAATGCTTTACTTTATCTGAAGGATTAAAATCCACACCTCTCACCTACCAAAAGTGTTTAGGGCAAAGCAAGTCTAGAACAGGCTGTCTTCCACCCATCCGGTTACATCTGAGGCACAGCACAAGGGATAATTCAAAGCTGAAAGGGGTGGGACACAACGTACAAGAGACTGTTCTGTAAGAAAAAAAGACACCCAGCTGAGGCAGACACCTCAGGTCCGGTTATCTGCTTTTGAATTCATTTCAACATTTAACGGAAAGCACTCAAGAGATTAAAAAAAAAAAGCAAATTTGTCAGTTCAGCTTCCAAAGAAGGTTATTCAAGATGATTATACAGCTAAAGGTGAGGAGGCAGTGTTCATTTCCCAGCTTCACGGCACACAAACAATAACTGAAAAGCCAGCATTCCTACTGCCTTATTCTCAGGCTACAGAAATATTTCTCAGAAAAGTATCCCACTAAGCCAGTAAACAAATACATGTTGCCACCTGCTAGAAATGAGAAACAACTGTTCACAGCACACTGTTCAGAGAGCAGTGCAAATCTGCTTGTGCCATGTGTAGAAGCTGTAAACTACTTGTCTAACTTGGCAAAGAGAATATTAGAGAAACTTTACAAGTCTCTGCACTTGTTTATGATGAGACATTAATTTATATCATTCCTGATGAGATCCATGCGAATACTTCTGATCTATAAATAAGACTCCCTGTTGAACTACATGAAGCTAATTCAAAACAAGACATTCTTTTGCTGGAATGTGAGCAGCTGTGCAAAAAAATAATTGGGATTGCTAGTCAAGGACTTCTATTTCAAAGTATTCCCCATGTAAACATGTTTTTTGTTGTTCTACTCTACAATTGGTTATTGTATTTCTATTTACAGTATGATATTGTAACTCTTCAATGTCATTAAAGAGTTGAAGGCAGAGAACCTTTCTTCTCTTTGGAGGGGAGCCCACCAATGCTCCAGCCTCTCACAAATTATCTGTGTTATCACAGCCAGGATCAGAGCACAAAGCAATAGAGTTTAAATTCGCAGAATACAATTATAGAATAATCATCATATGACTGTAAAGAGCTTGAAAAAACAAACTCTTAAATGTGCCCAATAGTGACCCTTGAAGCAGTTCCTAGTATTTTTCTTACATCAGGTCTTTGGATGTACTTTATACCTAGCTTATAATCTCACTACAACTTTTATTCCATTCCTGAAACTCAGCCATTTGTTATGCCTGAATTGCTGTATCAGTCTATCTGTTATGTTTTCCAGCAACATAAATCTCTTACTTTGTCAAGTCTCAAACATGAATTACAATTTCTACGGTGAATAAAGTAAAAATTAAATTTAAACACTCTGCATGATCAAACATCCTCCCACTGTCAAGATATGTGAGCTCTGAAAACACAGATTTGTCTTCAGAAGACTTTAGAAAAAACAGCATTGAGAATGAGCATTTGCTTTCCATGGCTGTAATCCTCTCTTTATTACAATGTCCCTTGGTAGTCTCCGGTTACCATAGAAAGTCAAGAGCTGAAATTAATTTTTCTTTAAACTTATTGTTTGCAACAGGAAATGTGTTTAGTTAATTCTAAGTAGGAAGTTACAACTATTATTGAAAGACTTCCAGTTGGTCAAAAATATTCTAAGCAGTTCAGCCCCCAAAAAAGCAGTTTAGGGTCACTTTTCAAAGCAGCAGCTGGATTGGTTCCTGAAAACTACTTGTCCAGAGAATATTCAGAGGCTGGCAAAACATCTGGTTAGCAGTGATAGCTCTGATTGTCTCTGACTTTCGAATTACTGGAAACCCAAGGCCTGACACTTGCACACCAGCCAGGTCAAAGGATGAACATCCCAGGCATCTTTCAGCAGGGGCTAAAAGAATGAGAGTGAGCACAAAATTTGATTGTGGTTTTGCTCTCTCTCCTACTTAGTGTCACAGTTTTGTCATCAACTACAAAATCCTGTAAAAACTTCTTAAACTGATTTTTGGTAAGCAACCAAGAGATACTTCCCAGATAATGAAACTTCTAGTTAAAATCACTTTACCGCTGGTTATAGCAGAAATATTTACTTATATTAATTCTAGTTTTATATTGGTTAGTTCTTGGAAAACTCTCATATTAAGCAGCTGTAGATTAGGGAAATAAGGAAATATGGTGTTTAAAGACTCAATAAACACTTAAGATTCAACCAAAGAACCAGCTGTATTTTCTGTAACTTACATTAAAATCAGTGCTAACTTACTGACTAGTAAAAAGCATGGTTAGTACATGCATCCCAAATTCTCTTTTCAAGTCTTGTTTTTAGTGTCTTATCAATTACATTTTAGTGCACAGGAAATTTAATTGACACAATTAAATCAGATTAAATTAACATGATTAAGGGTGCAAAATCAGGCATGTCAAAGTTAGGAAACACTAAAATTAGAAAGTAACATGCTCTGCATTTTTCTAAATAGGAAGAAACCTTATGAGAGAAATCCCACTTTATTCCTCAAGAATTTGTTTATTGTACACTATTCAAATCCTGCTCCTAAAAAGGAAAATCCTAATGTACTTTTCTGTGGTACTTTCAAGTGTAATACCTGAATACTCATACATGCATTTATTTTCATAGAATATGTATTGTGAAGAAAGCATCTTTTGCAGTCTCCAAAATAATGAAACTAAGGATACAAGAGGGTTAAGTTCAGAGGTATTAAATGATTCAAACAGGCAATAGAGGATTGTTAGACCTTCACTTGTCAAAGGGCACGACTCATACAGTCAAATATTCAAGCTCTGTCTTAACGTACATCACACCATTCCAAAGGTATGCTCAGTCACAGGTGCTAACAGAAGGTAATAGTCAAGTGTCTCCCTTCAATTCTCCCAGACAAGAGATTTCATTCTTCACTTGGACAGCTTGGTGTTTGACCATGCAGCAAGTCAATATATCCCCAAGAACAAAAATAATACTAAGATAACCGCAAAATTACTGACTTCTGCTGACTTAGTCAGCTAAACTAGTTTGGCAAGCAGGAGATTTGATGCAAAGGAAGAAAAGTGACAGCTTAAGGAGGGGGAGCAGGATTATCCCCTCTTGGAGGCAATTGTTTGTTGGATCAGGTTACACGTCCTGCCCAGCTGAATGGCTCAAGAATAGACTGCCAAAGCTGGCCACTACCCCAGAAAAAAAAACCCCAAAAAACAGCCATCACAAACCTTTCTAGCAGTGCAAGAACAGAAGAAACATCTGTCTCGTTTCCCTAGAAAACAGCTTTTCTGATTTTAACTGATACTTACTTACTGTAACTATACTTAGGATACACTGCTGCATCCTAAGGAACAGATCTATCCAGGGAAAGTACCCACTTCCTGAAAGCCATGCACACTCCTGGTTCTGCAACACAAGGTAAAAGAGCTCATAAGCAGTGACTTCTCTTACCATAGTTTTGCACTGACCCATCTACAAACCAGAGTGCTGGGCTGCCACAAACAGGCTGCACAGGAATTGACACAAACAAGAAATGACACCTCCAGCACACTGAATCAAGCAGAAACCCTGTTGACAACAGAATATATAGATAAATAATAAAAGATTTCATCATAGTGAACAGCATACCCATTTACCACATTCTGAGGGCATTACTCTGGAAACCTCATAACTTATTTTAGTATGCACTAGGCATTCATCGAGCCCTCCAGCACCCTTTTTTAAATGGAAGGAATAAAAATTCTGTCACACGGAACATTACTGATAGCGAAAAGTTTCATATTTGCCATAGTAGCTCTGCCACATGGGCAGTGACAATGATGGACAGAGTACAAAACAAACAGATATAAATTGTCTCTGGGCAACAAGACCAGGCCTTAGGGCTTCACTCCATAAATACTCCCAGCTATGCTGATGCAACTGCTCACAGGAATGCACAGTGCAACACAATGCTGAAATGTTTGCGGTTTTTTAATCAAAGAGAAAACAAACAATCAAACTAAAGACCACAAAAATCCCAACCACCTTTTAAGCACAGCTGTCGTCATTGAAAGTAAAGTTTATACAGCTAAAAGAAATTAGACTTCAATAAAGGATAAGGGAGAAGGGAACATCAAACTGTATTTTCACATATGACACATCAGAACCAATGTTTCATTTGTCCTGCCACCATGTGTCTCATTTCCCCTGGTCTCAATTCAGCACGTGATCTTCTCGTTGGGAATGGGAAGGGTTAAAGATCTGAATAATTCAATAATCCAATTATTTTCATTTTCAACACCTCTTTTCTTATTTTGACAGCAATGTCATTTTAATGGACTACAGGTTCATAGCCAGAACCTCTTTAACTGACTTTTTAGGGTTTCTATTTGAATACAGTGATTATTTTCAGATTTTGATGAAAATACTTGGGGCAAATACCAACAAACTAATAACTAGATAAAATTCCAAGTGCAATCTTCCCAAATTTCCAACAAGCATTGGAAAGCATGAATAACTGTCCTCTTTTTTCAAATGTTCCTCAGTTGGAGATACACTTCATTCTTCTTACCCTTTTCTGAGATGGAGATAAACCTTCTCCATGGAATTCCTGAAAATATTGTAGAGATTTTTAATACTACATGCAATTTCATTTTAATGCCAATTTTTAAGTTGCCTTTATTTTTCATCTTTCCTTTATTTTTCTATTTGCAACATCCCACACTAGTATAAAATTAACACTTGGCTAATATATTTGATGGATTTGTTAGTCACAAACTGCATGTTCCAACAATATTAAAATGACATTAATGAGAAAATTGCAAAGCTTTTTAAATCAAATTGAGCCTCTTTCATTTACTTGTTTTAATAGCAAAATTCTTGACTGAGCTATATTACAAACAAAAGATGTTTGTTTGAAATACTGGAAAGAATTCTATTCTGCTGTTTCCATCTCTTTGTTCTACCTTTGGTGTTGCAAATCAGATCAGCTCCTATGCTCATGCCTGGCAATCAATAAACAGTATTCAAGTCTGTATAATTTTTGGCAGTTTGTTGTCGTTTTACTGGCTGTAATCAAAATAACAAGCAATCAAATAGTAACTTAAGTATTGCAAATAAAATAAATTGTGAAACAGACAACTTGTTAGCCAGCTTTTACAGAACTAAACACCCAGGTGCTTTTCATCTACTCTAGGTATTTCCAGAAAGCAGCAAGTGCACTGCAAATTTCACAGGCTGGTTTATTTAACTTCTCCATCCTGGTTGTGCTGAGCTGACTAACCAGCTCTCTCACAAGCTTCCAGTTAAAGATCAAAAGATAGGAGATTATACAATTCTATTTCTTATTTTCAAATACCTGAAGTTTATTTCTTTAATTCCTTTTTAGCAAACAATGTGTAATCCTCATACATAAGTGTCACCATTATAAATATTTCAAAGTGAGAGAAAAGTTCAAGACAAATTAAAGCATTACGTTAGTTTCCTCCTTTCTCCTCATCTTTAAAAACAACTAATTCTTAAGGGTTCCTAGTATCAAATACTTACACATTGCAAACACTTAAAACTACAAAACGGTTCTAGTATTTAAAATACTTCTAATTTACTCAGAAACCCACAAAAATATATTTATTAAAATGTATTTTCATACTTGAATTTAAAGCAATCGGGAATTAGACAAATTTTAACTGCAGAAAGGAAAACTCAATAAACTTTGCTGAGAATCAGCATACTTGGC
Source organism: Chamaea fasciata (assembly GCF_029207755.1). NCBI lineage: Eukaryota > Metazoa > Chordata > Aves > Passeriformes > Sylviidae > Chamaea > Chamaea fasciata. Next base: position 6,640,143 of record NW_027094091.1, on the reverse strand, counting down.
CCTGCAATTTTCCTGTACCAATGCACACACTGAGAATGAAAAACAAGGAATGTTAATTTATGAGTAATGCTAGTAACACAATGAGATACTCCTTCTTTTAAATTACAATATGCGAGCACATTTACAAAACAGCCTGCAAATTCCTTTCTGACTTCTCTAGAATAAAAGTAAAACCATACAAGCTATAATTAAAGATTTAGGTACTATATAGATATTCTTTGTTAATTTTTAGGATACTAGAGAGGTTCAGCTGCAGGATAAAAAGTAACAGAAAAAGCAAAGTGAACAACAGAGCAATACCCTCTACCTGTGGTGTTAAAGTTAATATCAATTCTTTGTACAGAGGATATTTTCAGAAATCATTCTGATAGTCAAACATGACTTTTTGTGAGTCAAAATACTTCAAAAGTAGCACGAGAAGTTCTGCATAGATAGATAGATATTGTGTTATTTACATGTCTTATTTTATCATTATTTTAATAAATATCACAAATTTACTTCTACAGCACAGAGCCATTTTCTGTAAGAGGCCTGAAAGAAACGTAAAAACTGGTATAGAGGGCTCAATAAGAACTCCATTTTCAAGCAACAGGACCACTCAAGGCAATCTAGAGAATACTAGGACACGCTCACCCTCAATAAAATACAAGATTAAGAGCCCAGATTCACTCCTGAACTTGACCAGACTTTTCCAGCAAGAAAAACCCACATGATTCTAGAGGACGATACCAGATATTCTACTAACTTATTTTTATACTTTCTGGGCTAAGTGGTTCCACCTGTTTCAATATCCAGAAGCATACTTTCTTCTATAGACATTTGAAAGTAAGAAGGGAGGGAAAGAGAGAAGCTTTTCTAATCTCTGTGGGCATAAATCAGGTTTAATTTAGGAACAAGCAAACAAACTGCAGTCCTTGCTAGACTAACATGGCACATTCCAACAGCCTTGCTCTTGATTTCAGAACCACATGAAGCACTGCCATGTTTCCATGGGCTGGTTCAGCAGCACAAAGCAGACAGCTCTTAAATCATCCAAAAGGAAGTTTCAAGAAGTTTCAAGAATTTGATGCTGAGAAAGAGGCAGACAAAAAGAACCAGGTTTGAAAGTATAAAAAAAATATTCCAGTCTTATGGTAAAGCTCAAGAATTTATCTGTCAATCAGCCACTGAAAACAGTCTGGGAAATAGTCTTCTTAAATCTTTGGATTAATGAACAGTTCAAATTGCACAGTCTAACAACATTTAAGTATTTCCACATCAGAAGTTAGATTTTTTTTTTTCTTAAAATAGCAAGGGAATGCAGATCCATGCAGACACTACTAAAACAAATCAGCAGTAAAAGAATAAAAAATTAAGGTCCTTTGAGCACAAATTTGCAGTAGATAAAACCTTAAATGAAAAAATACAGTCACTAGTGGATGTGTGCTCTAATTAAAAATTCATTTGACCAATTTCATCACACTATTTCTCCAGGTGGAACTCTCAAGATCCAGATTAATTAAATCTCACTAAACACTATGGCCATGAGAATAAAAGACAAGACACTGTTTCTCCAGCATAACTTTGAATTGTCTGGGCAGACATATGAGATAACAAAAACAAAAAAACCAACCCCTCCATCAGCCCTAAAATTGTAGACAGACTTGCCCTTAAGGACAAACACATAAATCCATAAATCTAATCATCAAATTTCTGGGCACAGGTTTCAGGTGGAACAGTAAATACACCATTCTCCTCGAGAGGTTCATTAGGTTCATTCATTTGATGTGACTAAGCCTATGCTGGGAGGACATTAAGGTTTTTCTCATTAAATCTCTCATCTTTGGAGGGATGGGAGGGGTAGAAGGGGAGTCTCCAGAAGTGCACTCCATGAAGGGGTGCAAACAATGAGACAAAAACATGGGAGCCTGACCCATGCAGACCAATTACCACCCACCTGTCCTGGAAATTCAGCATCTAAATCAGTGCCTGGGCGGAAGGAGAAGGTCTGCAAACGCTGATCTTTCACTGCCCAAGCAGCAATTGCACAATAACACCACAGTCAGCCAAACAGCTCTGGAGATCAAGAAGAAAATTCTTTAAAAACTCTGCTTTCTGAGAAAACAATTCATGTTGAAGTATGGACCATAATGAACTCCCAAATGCTTCAGCAATATAGTCATGAATAAACCCATGAGAGCTGAATAAGCATTTACACAAACACACTCAGTTCATAAAACACCAGGCCACACCAGAATTTAAAAAAAAAAAAAAATAAAACCACAGGATGAAAACGTTCCAGAGCTGCATCTCATATCTTTAAACCCAAACTGCAAAATAGGGAAAGCTGGCATGCTCTGAAGAGAGATTTTTTGAAAAGGAATGAAAACCAAAACACAGATCGCAGCAACTCATTGACTGGTCCCCAACAACTGCCTACAAGTGTCCTTGCACACACTAGGAAGTATTAAAGAACACTTTAATTAAATGGACAGATTGAATCTTTAACTGATAGCTCATAGCAGTCATAGCTTCACACTGGAAATCGGTTAAATATGGTAGTCATTGCCAACAGCTGACTACCCCAGAATGCATATGCCATAAAAACAAATAAAACATACTGACAGAGTTATATCCCTTCCTTAAAAAGCACAATAAAAAAGAAAAAAAAAGTGAGAGGTACTGGAACTTCTCATAGTTGTACTGTTCTATTCTTAGGTTCACAGAAAAAGTAACTGGAAGAGAGAGCTCAAGAGGTCACCTGGCCTGCTCCTTTCCCAAGCCCAGATCATCTTCCCTCAATCCACACAGAGTTGTCTAAACAGGAGATTAACGTCTCAGGTAACAGAGACTGTGGAGAATTTCCAGACAGAGGACCCCAGAGCTTCTGGACCATTATGCTTAAAAATAAAAATAAAAAAAAAACCTCTGCTAGTTGGACAGTAATAAAGTTCAACCTGCCTGACTCTCTCTTGCTTTGATCCAAGTTCAGTATTTCTTCTACTCTCCCACCATGTCTCTACAAATACTTCTTGCACACCTAAAAGCAGTTACATTGCCCTTTAGTAACCTTCTCTTCAGATTAAACTTTAATTAGTTATTTTATTCCTCATTCCAAGTTGGGTTTTCCAAGACTTCAGTCTACTTGACAATTTAATACAATTTAAAAATCAATATAATTTAGTAGAATTTTGTATCTTGCAATGAAATCTGGCATAAAATGAAGTACTGTGAAAAAAAAACTTGAAAGAATTCTAGAACAGCCTCACATCAAACAAGCATTTTAAAAGGCTGAATGTGAGAAATTAAAGGGTTTCTTTGGTCTCAATATTTTAGCCAACCTCAGTATCACTACAGGTGAAGTAATACACCACAATTTTATCAGCGACTTTCACTGATAAAATCATGAGCAAACTGACAAACCATATGCTTTTTCTCACATGGGTATCACACTGGCATGTATCTTCTTACTGGATTGCTTGCCTTCCCTTTTCCTACAGTACTCATACTGATGGAAAACAAATACTTATGAACAGTTTTGTCATCACCTCTACTGCTCCAGGAGCACAATACATAACTAGTGTGCAACTCACACATCGCCCTCACTGGCTGTATCAGTTTATGTCACTTCACAGAAAGGCATTTCTATAATTACAGATTCATTTCTGTCTCAATATTAAACATGCTATATTACAAAAACACCTGACCCAAATAAAAGCTGAAAGCAGCTGTTGTTTTTCCAAGATTATTCTTCCAGCAATCCATCACAGAGAAATAGAAAAAGTCACAAAGCTTCTTTAGAGGAAAAGCGAAATTTAATTTTTTTTAGATTATTTCCAAACTTTAGGTCTTCAACATTGAAAATCCAATCTCTAAATAGCATTATTGCCTGTTATAGCTCAGAAAAGGACTTTATGTCAGACAGACTTTTATTAAAAACAACTTGTCTTAAGACCTTTGTTGATTTCTCACCAATATTCAGCCTTATATTTTCAGACACTAACAGACAATTTCAGAACCCAACGTACACAAAGAACCAGACTTAAGGAACAAAAAATCTAGTACACAAACCAGAAAGAAATACAAAGGAATCCTAAAGGCATTATCTTCATATTGCCCTGGAAACCTCTTGGCCATACCACGACTTACACCACCTTTCTGTATCACCAAGATTATCCCCTAGTGATTCCAATGAAAGTGGAAGGCAGAAACAACGTTCAGCTTTAAGAGGAACAAGGCATTACGGTACCAGTGATTTGTTTTAATACCCAACAGATGTTAACAAGGTTTTATATAGCTTGGCAGGGTTTTGCTGTGCTGTAAACCTGACCAAGACACAAGACAGAGGTGCTGGTTATTGCCTTACCTTTCAGGTCTACGTCATCTTTGTAGCTCATCGACCATAATCCAAATCCATTAAAGCCACATTAAACTATCAGAAAGCTACAAACACCGGATAAATGTGACTATCACCTTAACCTATGACTTGATCAGCATCAGATACAACAATAGTCTTATACGACAAATTGAATCTAGACCAATAAAAGTTTCTGTGTCATCTTTAAATCACACATTTTCTTTCTGCTGTCTTGAAGTATGGAGATCTATAACTCATAAAAGCAGCAACCACTTCACCCAGGAGACACAAGCCCTGAGATATCAGAGTCTTGTTTTAACACAAATTTCTGGAACACCTGAGGGTTTATTTGATTTTTTTTTTCAGTGACCAAAGAAGAATCTAAGCATTTCCAGCATCAATTCCTCACCAAAAAAACACACTTCCCCCATAGAAGTCCACCTCTGCCTAAAGTGCATGCTCACAACCAACCATCTTCCTAAAAATTATCTGGAATTAGAACTAAATGTAACAGCTGTTTAAATGTTATAAAATCAAATGTGAGCCTTATCCCCCAAAACCAGGTAGAGGAGGGAACAAATTCTCTTTCTCCTGAGTTCATTCAAACGCTCAGAAGAAAGTTGCTTAATAATTTGAATATCACAGCATAATTCTTAACCTGAACCTCAAGGACGCACAAGCCCACAATGAAGGTTCCACACTTTGAAACACAGAACTGAGAAAACACTCCTCTTTTGCTTTTTGTGCTTTCACATATGAAGTATATTACAGAGCTAACAAAGATACTAATGTTCAGTCTTCTTATCACGTGACCCCACAAATCCTCCCCAATCTGAAATGAAGAATATTAAAAAAAAGTCTGGGTCAACATCAATTTTTTTAAACACCTAATTGTGACACTCCTGTTGTAACATCTCATATTACATGTCTGTGTCTAAAATGCTTTATGACGTTATTGATCTTATAACAAATGCATCTCCAAACAGCCTACATCAGGAAGTCTTTCTGTGTTCAGAAAAACAGTGCCCTGTGACATAAAATACCTTGAGTTTGGAAAGCAAAAATAAGCAAATACAAATGATTAGTAATTTATTTCAAATCTTGCAATAGCAAATCCCCAGTCAAAAAGAACAGTAAAATGGAATCATGCCTACTTTGACAAACAGCAGCCACAAAAATAAGACGGCAAGTTCACTCCCTCTTGCACTGTAATCTAAGTGACTCTGTCATATCCTCCGAGGTAAGAGATTTACAAGGTTTCAAAGAACTATCATTAATAAGGGAAAAGCAACGCAAAGCATGAATAGGGGAGGCATCTCACTGGAGAGGATGTGGGTTGCACCAACTCTTGCCATTTGAATGCATGATTTTATTTCCAGGCTCAGTGAATTTTCTGCTCTGCTTGAATAGGTATTAGGTCTTGGCAAACAATCCATCCCCACGCCACATGGAAAGGAGATAAAGACTGTAAATTTTACAGTTTAATCACCAAGTGCTGTTGGTGAAAAGATCCCAGATATTTTCTCTAGAAAAGAGGACAGATCATATATAGATCATCAGGTGACTACAGAACTTGCTGTAGGACACTTTTTGCTCTGAAGGAGAAGAAAAACCCATTGCAGCTTCCACTTTGAGCAGGATACAGAGACATCGATGAGTCTGAGCCTTCTTTCTCATCAGTAGCACAAAAAGAATGGTAGATTTTTTTGAGACCACCATCTATTATCACCTTACCTGCAGCCTCTTAGTCCCTCAGAGCCCACAAAAGCCTTTCACTACAACCAGCTCAGCACATCACTGCAATGCTACTGTTTGTTCAAGTGTCACCACCATTCATCAGCACCACAGGTCAGGCTTGCAGAGAACTTTTTGTTGACTCTCACAGTTTTTTAACTACTGCTTGTGAATCCATCTTGTGTTTCCTGTTTCATGCTCTGACAGATTCCTCAGGATACGCTTTTTTCCCCCCCTATACTGACACAGTGTCCAATAGAAAACTGGTCTATAACTTGGTTTAGTAAGGCACTGTAACCAGGCTGGGTAGACTAATCTCCCACACATTTCTGAAAACAGAAAACTTTCAAGACCCTTTTTTTTGGTTTGTACCAGGATCTCTGAAAACTCAAACAATGGAAGCTTTTGGCTTGTCAGTTCAAACTTCAGATTCTTGTTGGATCTGGGTTTTGCAATTGGCAACATGACGAATTCTTTTCCCACACAAGAACTGCAGCAGGAATTCCCCCTGATGTTTGTTGAGCAGAACCTTCCCAATTACCGGAGAGTCAGTGTTGAAGAGGGAAACCTCCATCACAGAGTGTGCTTTGGGACATGCCACTGCCAATTGCCGTGCATGTTTGTCTTGGACAATGCAAAATACTTTGGGCTGAATGTCATGTTCTTTATTTTGGTAGCATAACTAAACCGTGACAGGATGTTTGTTTATTCTGCTGACAAGCTGCACCCATAAAGCTTAAGAGATGCACTCCATTTGACAAGAAAATACTGCTGGAAACCACCTTCTTTGATACATCACTGTTTTGTTAAAACCCCATATAGACTCATTTTGTATAGACACCAGTTCCATTACTCATAATGGTTTTATGAAAGGACTATATTCTTCCTCAGAGAATCAGCACACACATAATAAAAGACAAATTCTTTGTTACTGCATAGTGATAGCTAATGTGCCAGTCTTTTATTTCTTTTAAAATTTGAACTGAATTTAATTTTAATTTAATCTCGAGTTAACTGTCCTATCCAGAGGTATGTATCAATGCTGAAAAACTAAAAAAATGTAATGCTGAATTGCAATCTACTGCCTTATCCTATTTTTTATGAGACTCATTTTTACTGTTAGTCTTGACATCAGTGTGAACACCAATTTGAAAAAATACTGAATCACACTGCAAACTGTGTAAAACTTTCATGGCACTGAAACCAATACACAGGATTATTTTAATAAGTAGCTAGGCATAACACTATTTCTAAATTAAAATTTTACCGCAGTCCCAAGCTGATAAAATATGTAACATTTTTGCTATCAAAGTGCAGCAAGTCAAAGCTAAAACTCCACAAATACCTCTTAAAAATCACATTAAAATTATCCGATCCTTTTAATACCTAGTGTTTACATCACACCTTTCATTTCAAGGCTCTAAAACACATGCAAAGACTGATAATAACCAAAAAAAAAAGCTAATTTAAGAGAAAAACACTGGATAGGTTCCTTACTGTAGGCAAACTTCTCAGGATGATGGGGCAAATTAATATCCACACTGCATATTTTTAGCCATTTTGCAGTTAATAGGCTTCTTCAGATGTTTTTACTGCATAGTCAATGGTTACTATTTGCAACAATAGTGACTGTCATTTTTAATTAGCATTGGGTAACAGCCTACTAACATAAAAGACCTTCTATAGTTATAATAAATAACCATGGGCTCATAAAAAGCCCTCAGAGCAGCTTCAGGTATACACTGGTTTCCTGGACTGCAACACACACAAGGAGTAATTTTTTCCAGAACTATTCAAACTTGGTCATTGCAAACTACGACCAATTTGATAGCAAATTTAGGAAACAAGACTGAAACTACCGTGAACATACTCTTAGAAATTACTGCCTGCACCCCTAAAAAAAGCCCATTGGGAACCTTAGTGATAAGAAAGATCATAGAAACATTCAGTATCCTGAGCAGGAAGAGACCCACAAAGATCCTCAAAGTGCAACTACTGGATGGTAAATGGTAATGTGTTTTAGTAACTACAATTTAAAGCCAAATGATGAAATTAAGACAACACCTTTGAGGATACAAGGTCATCCCAATCTGAAATAACAGTTGAGACTCTACACAAAAGCCCTCACTTTTTATAACACAAAGCTATTAAATGTATCACGAAGGAGAGGTACTCTAACTTTAAGGAAGAGTTGGAAAATCGACACCAAGTATGTAAAAAGTTACTGTTCCAGGTGCAGATCACTTCTTATCGAACACTAATTTCCAATAATGACGTTGTCAGAATTCCCTGTAAATAGCATTATGGAAATGGCTGTCAAGCAGAGAAGTGGCTTCCCAGAAATGACTCCAGTCCAGCTGAGGATTTTGCTCCCAAAACATACATCAGAAATGCATAGCATGAAGCCCTGCACATTTCAGCCTTACCTTCCAATTGTCAGAATGTCATCATCTCTTCTCAAAACACTAGAAAATATTTTGTACTCTATGTCCTTTGATATAATTTGAGGTACTCCAGCTGACAATACTCTGACTCATCAATATTATGCAGACGGAAATTGCCCACAAAATCAAAGCACCGGGATAGAAAAGAGCTGGCAAAGAGTTGTTTATTGAGGCAGAAGCAATCATAAACATGCTGAGGAACTTCCCAGACTGTACTCATAATTCTCATTAGAACATGCTGCCCATATGTTAGGAGAAGGGTCAGTTTGGCATTTTATCCTGTAGACCTCTACAGAAAACACCCACTTACATCTTCAGGCTTGCTAATAGATTGTCCCTCTCTCCCAGGAGGGATCTGAACAACCACAGTCTACAAACCTACTCAAGACCAGACTGCTGTGCCTCTCCTTACCCAATTCTGACATTGCTCCATCTAAAAACACATCTGAAGGAACAGAAAATCTTACTGGCATTTCCAAGGAAGCTGTGACTAGGAAGCAGAGAAATTGTCAATGAGCTCTAAATCAGAGAAAGAAAATTATGTATATGCATTTAGGATGCATTACTGCAAGACAAAACACTATCAGTCAACTAAAACACTGAAACAAACAACACAGAACAGAGGTAAAGATGTAGTCTGATACAGAACAAAATCAAAGGCAAGCATACAAAACTTAGAATGACATTGAATACTGCTGGAAATATCTGCCATACTTATCTGTGCATCTACTAACTTCAGTGTGCAATGCTAATTAGAAACTTGAAACTATTCCTTCAACTTGTGCACTTTACTGCTAATGTCTTGTGCTCTCGAGGTTTATACTGCTGCCCCCAGTCACAGCAGGAACAGGCAATTCTTTCTGTACAAGCTTTTAACATTTCCACAGGTTAAGTTCTCTCATAGTTAGGTGGGCAGAGATGCTCAAATTAAAAGCATTGTGACATAAATTTAATTAAGTCTTATTCAAATTAAGTATCAATAAGGTGCAGAAACCTTGGCACAGCCAGAATTCAAGTGTGTTGATTTTGATCTAGTCTTGTAAGGATCAGAAAAGTTCCATTTTTAATTGCTCCAACAGGGATGAACATACCTTGTTTTGACATCTTCACCAGCCTAACAACATAGGGCTGAAAGTAATACACTCTATCCTCGATAGATTATTTTATCTGCTTAACTTTTATGGCCCATTGACTCTACCACCCACAATCTTTACCTTCTTCAAGCTGACTTCCCAGGAGGCAAAAATCTGCAAAATCCATTTCCCATCCCGCAGTCATAGAGTAAAATGGGAAATGGCAATTGTTCCTCTAGAGAACCCTTCCCAGATACTTTGACCTTAAAAGTAAACAGGATCTTTTCTGTCATTTCTGTGCCAACATTTGAGGAAACACATCAACCTGTGCACAACAATTTAAATGTAACACATCTCTTTGCCTGCTTCTCACAGTCTGAACTGCACTGGTCACCTCTCAACTCACACTGAACGATACAATGGACTTTTTTTTGTATCTATTTGTACTAGAGGGTCTGAGGAATGATATAGTAACTGCATTAGATCAAATTCACATCACTTATATGAAAAAGTCAGAATGACTATCACTCCCTAATACCACTCCCTCACTGCAGAGATGAAGGATGAAAGAAGAGGATCTTAGAAGTCGTTATTTAAAGAATATATTATTCTAAGTATTTTTAAGTATAGCATTTTTTTATCTCTACTTGTCTGTCATAGTGCAGCGTAAACAAATCACCAGAAAAGATAAACATACATTTTACAGTTTAAAAGAAGATATGAGAACATGTCACACCATACCCTTTCTGGAGGCATATCAGTAAGCAAAGCAGGGAATTTATGAAAGACCTACAAAAAAATGGCACAGAAAAGCTTTCAAACCATCATTATTTCCTTGCAAAACACCGAGAATATATTTCAGTTCACACAGGCATTACCAGATCACAACATTATCCTTGGTTAACTTTCCTCTACAAAACTCAAGCACAGATATATAAGAAAAGTAGAGAAATACCTCAAGAACACAGGATAAGTTAGAATGATTTCCACAGAAACACCACCTGATCTTTACTGTTCTAAAGGGAAACTGTCATGTAGTTGCTGCTCTAAGATTTACCAAGATAACAAATGGCATAATTTACAAGACAAAGCATACACTCAGTTTCTCAAAGCTACAAGAATCCTTCTCCATACACATACACTTCTTACTGAGAAATATAAACAGAAGCTGTTTGGATACAAAAGCTTTTATTTATTCTATTTTTTATGTGCTAAGACATATTCCAGGCACTGTGTACTCAGAAAATACCATTGTATAAACAAATTTTACAAACTAAGCCATATTGTCTTGTTCTCCAGATGAAGAAAAATATTCCTTTCAAACGGAATACTGTTGGAAAATCTGGTTTTTAATATTAGAGTTCTTTTTAGAATAAAACCTTCTCCTTTAAACAGAAAAATAAAAGCATATTCTAAAAAGTGCTGGGGCTATTTCAATTATATCAAAAAAACCCACCCAGAACCCCAAACCACAGCAAGTGATCATTTGCAGTAACAAAACACTGACTCGGCTGTCCACAAAGATAATGATACAAGTAGATAACTGAAGCAGAGTCACACGTGAAGGAAACTATGAAAACTTAAGGCGCAATTTGTATTTTAAACTATGATTTCCTAAATTTTGTCATCAAGTTTTATATGCAAATGCTCTTCTCTGGCAATTGACTAAATTGATCAGATTTGGCAAGCCACAAATGATAAGCCTTATTGTGACCTGTGATGAATAACTTGTACAGGCTGACAGTCTACTTGAATTCTTTGTATACTGTCTCAATTTTCAGCATTAAACTACCCCCACATACTCTATACTGCACCTGAAACCAATTTACACAACTTCATACAATGTGCAAATACGAGCAAGAATCATCTCTCAAATACCTGAGATCACTTCAGACTTCACATCCCGCTGGAGAATTTCCATGAGAGTTCTCAAAAGGAACAAGGCAAATACTGCAACGTTTAGTGCTGCAAACCCTTATTCACTTCAGCAGACCCAGTGGCTTCAGGGGAATTACTCAGCTCTTTGAGGGTGAGCACAAACACAACCATTTGCACAGGACTTCTCAGTCTTGCAATCTACAGATTTACTTGGGAAGGCCAGAGGTTCTCCAATACCAGTGTAAAAAGACTCACTGGGGAAATGGAGCTGGTTGGGGTTTTATTCCAGCATCCTAAGATGTTGCTAAAACTACACTTCTGGCTGGATCCCAACAGAACACCTGAACAACTCCATAAAGGCCCATCTTGTGTTCAAGATTTAAACCAGACATGTAGAATGTGTCAATACTCACTCTCAAGGCACTAACCAGCCAGCTGATATTCAGCTACCCCAAAAAATGCCCACATGAGTCACAAGTGTCTGAAAAAGCCTCATCAGCACTAACTCTGAATTTTTTTTCTGGAACAAATCGCTAGTATTTTAATTCTTTTTAATGTTTTAGGAGTTTTGATGCGAATATGTCAGTATCCACCATGTGTGCTTCTGTAACACAAAATGTTGCTTGTCTCAAAATTTCATCAATAGATATCAAAGGAATTACCATTACACCTGTTTTGTAGACAGAAAACAGAAAAAGAAGGGTGAATTGACCTGCCCTAATCCAATACCAAAGAAAGAAAAACATTATTTCTTCCATTTTCACTATTGCTATCCATTAGGTTATACAGCATCCTGTGCCTGAAATATCAGGTAGGTTGCTCTTATATATTATACATCCTAATAAAGGAGGATAAAACAATTTCAAAGCACACTGAAAAGGAAATTAATTGTTACGCATCAATAGCTATATCTGAGTTTTGCTCTAGATATGGAAGCTTTCTGCTTCAATCTAAAATAACAATCTCTATATAAATAAAAATTTTCCTCTGAAATAATAATCCATTATTAATGCAATAACAATGTACTATTCCATAAATGTCAACTCCAACATGAAGAAAAAAGCAAAATATTGTCCACTGATAGCAGCAATTCAAATCTTTTTCCTCCTCTTCCTCCTTATTAGCACAGAATACAATTAGTGAACTTTTCATACCCTTGAAGAAATGACAATCTACAAAGAAAAATCAGTAAAATGTTTTGATCATTCCTACTGTGCAAACAACTTGTAACAAGTGTTGGGTCTATTTTTTATGATTTGGTCTGAAGTCCAGAAGCATACATTCCATTCATGGGTTTAACCTGCAGTGTTGCACAGTGATAGTGAACCCAGCCTCCTGAACAGGCACCTGATAACACCATCTTAGAGCAGCTGATAAGGGAAACTGTGGGATTATGACCCACAAAAAGCTCCAAGTGTTTCCTAGCAAATCCACAAACACCTTAAAACTCGTAACACCATGTGTCTAGGCTATGCTCAACTACCAGTTCCCCTGCAAACTTCTCATAAAACAAGTGTTTTACAACCTCAGTGGGGGCAGGGAGGAGGGGAAACCCAAAACTTTACAGTATTTTATCAAAGGTGTGTCTAATACATTGCCAAAACCCCAATACACCTTAGAATCTATTACTAGAAAGCTGAACGCACCTCATGTCCCCCAGATGTCTCTGCACTCTCATAGTAAATGTACTTTTCACTATTACAGGGAAATGATCCCTCTGTGCTGGAAATTCAACCTGACCTCTCCCCTTTCTGTTTCCTAAGCTTTCAAATCGCTAATCACTAATTAGCATCTCTGGTGGCTCTCTCAGAACACCAGAGTTTTATGTGCAAGCATGACAATCCTTCCCATACCCCTTGGAGCTGATCAGCATAATCTGAAGTTCTTCCCCGAGAAGCTGAGGATAACACTGAAGCCTCTCAACTCAAGGAAAATCAGAAACGTGGTCCAAGTCTCTCTGGCTGCAGTCCAAACTCCCCCAATATTTACCAGCTAGAACACTAAGCTCTGATTTTATTTCCTACTTCCTATGACCACCATTTTTGAAGTTTAAAAAAATCCTAAACAGATATCATACACATGGCTTAAAAATAGGAATGCGAAGCAATCCAGATAAATCAATATTGCTTCATTCTGCAAAAACCTAAAATTCATTCATTCAGAATAGCAGATTTTACCTGGTTTTGTGCTGTCACTTGGTAATGTGAAAATCTATGCTGGGTTCTGCTTTTGTTTTGTTGGAGTAGGAGGATTATTTTAATATGGAGAGGATTGATTTTGTTCCTCTATGCATGAGCTGCTGTTGATATTCCCAACCAGAAAGACTCCTTTCTAGAATTATCATCAGTATATATTACAAGAGAGTGTTTACTTCCACCCTGCCTCTCTTTTAAAAGCCTCCACAGTGTTAATTCCCAGAGCAAGGCTACAGGTCTCCTACTCAAAATTTCTCTTTAGATTTTCTAATCCTTTTCTCCTTAATCTCCATTATACAAAAAGAAATCCACATATGCATGGTCTGTGGGAAGCTAAGTAACTTTACCTCTCACCATAGTTACCACATCTGATTTAACCACTGGCTCCGGACATTGAATCATTGTCCTTTAAGATTTCAGATTTTATTTGCGTATGCCTCGATACATTCATCAAGCATAAAAATTATACAACTAGACTGATTTTAGTATAATTAGTAGACAATTACATTTCAATTTATGTGACTGTAAGACAACATACCATCCACCTCTGCTCTTTCTGCACTGTGTGTGCTGCTGTTTCCCAGCAAAATGTTTAAATGTGTTACTATGACCAGTATTGACAACGTTTTCTGTCTAATCCAGGGCTTTGAATGATTCCGAAACAATGTTACATTCAGATTTTCATTAGTGTGCTCAACTATTCTATTAGACTTTTTTGTTTCTCATGGTAACCAATTTTATTTGACTTAAGGGAAGCTGTTCAAATATTTAAAGGCACTCCGAGATGGCAGGAGTTTATCGAGGAGCATACATGTTGTGTCACAGATATTCCTTTCCTTGCTCTTTTGGATTCCCCCTCCCTTTCCGACCCCCCTTCAAAAACAGTAGCAAACAAATGAGAATCTCGACTTGCCACACTGCACCGGGAACGTGCTCACTTCATCTCTTTATGTAAATATGCAAGTTACAATGGGCACATTTCGAAACCACAAGCTCGGTAGGTAAAACAGATGCTTCTTACGTTCCTTCATTTGCACTGGATCCCTGTGCCAGAATCACCAGGCGCAACGCAAGAACTAAAGTATAAACATCTGCAACACCTCTCTGTTTTGTTAACATTCTTTCACACGTTTTCTTGCTAACTCCGAAAAGGCTCGACGGTGTAAAAGAAAAATAAAAAAAAAAAAAAGAGAGAGAGAGAGAGAAAAAAAAAAAACCCAAAGCCAACAACAAACAGTGAAATTGGAAACATCTGCGAGATAGCTACGGAAAACGGAATGAAACACGAATAAACAAAAACATGGCGAAAGTGGCCTGGGGTTGTTACACTGTCAGATCATTTTCCCGAGCCCAGCATCAAGGCTTTTGTTACAACCAAAGCGGTCATTTGCATGGAGAACCAACAGGGTTTCCTCTCCTTCGGCGTCTCCGCGGCCGTAACACACACACACACACACACACACACACACACACACAGAGTGGCCGTCTCCGCGCACGGCGAGCCCGCAGCCGCCCCCGGCACACAAACACCGCGGCCGAACGCGCACACGGCCCCGCCGCGGAGCCCCCGCGCCCCGCACACGCCGCACTCCGCCGCCCAGACGCGATTTAGGGATACAAAAAAATACCAGACGAACCTTTGGAGCGCTGCCCCAGCCGGAGTTCTCTCTCCCTCTCTCCCTTCTGCTCTGGCTGTTGCTGACAAGATCAGGCTGAGATTAACAAGTCCATGCTACTCTGCCAACCTCGCTCCTCCGGCGGCTGCACACACGCCGGGGGCTCGCAATCATACCAAACTTTCGGAAAGTTAAAAATGGAATGGATTGAAGGAATGTAAAGCACAATGGCAGGGAAGCAGAAAACACTGCCTGGACAATTATTGCAGCAGCACGCAGGGCACTGCTCTGTAGTCAAGGCTGTGTCAGCACTTTCTTTCTAAACCCCCCATTTTCAGGGGGCTGCAACTCAGAAAGGAAAAAAAAAAAAAAAAAACAAACAAAAAAACAGAAAAATGCTTATGGCCAAAAATATTGCAGGTAAACCCCCTTTCCTTTGCATTTTAAATCACCCATTTAGACCGTTCAGAAAGTTACAGGAGCCTGTGCACTCCGTCAGGCAGTCCCACATGCCTTTTTTATGCAAATACAAGTCTTTTTTTTTTTTTAAATGAGGTTTCACAAGAGTTTGACCTACATTGTGAATGCCCCCCCCCCATTCTTTTAATAGAAGCAATATAAAAAATACCTTAACATCGAAACCTGGTTTGCATAAACATGGGATAATTTCTAAGTAGGTTCTACATACACATTGGCTGAAAGGTACCAGATTGGTACCAGAGATAGGAAAATGGTCCCAGAGACGACTCAGCACAGCCTCTACTGAGGTCTCAACCCCAATTCATTATGGTAACTTGGTAACCCAAACTGCTGAGGGCATCTGCATTTTCGCCGGATAAGGAAAGGGTCCTTATAATCATGTTAAAATAAGGAAGAAAAGCGTTTGATCTGTATTTACTGCTTTACAACTACACTCTAAACTGTGGCACATCAGGGCAATCGCTGCTGCTGTTGTTAATAGCCGGGTTTCGGTTGTTGGGGGTTTTTTTTCGTTTGTTTGTTGGAGTTTTACTCTTGGCAATTTCCTCTCAGATACAGAAATAAAACTTCACCAGCCTTTTTACACAAGCCAGATACACTAAGACGCTTTTCAGCTACATTTAAAGTTACGATAACAAAATGAAGAAAAAAAGCCTCCAAACCATGAACTATACAGTCATATTACTACTTTCTTTTAAAGTAAATATACACCTTTATTGTAAAGACTGTGCAGCAGCCTAAGCCTGCTAGGCAAGAAAACCAAAGCCTAGGTCTTGACTCATTTGGAATAGCCAAGACAACAGGCAGTTCATCTAATCCTTACAAGACTCAAGTCCATCAAAACTTTTCCATCAAAAGGCTTCCCTCTGGTCTCTGTGAATTTCTGACGCCACAGGACTCTTGCATACAGTAGGATTTAAAATCAGTTGCATCCATTGCAATGGGGCCAGCCATTAAAAATTCTTGATTGCTGTGAACAACTCAGTAAAGCAACTTCCCTAGTAGTTTTCCCCTTCAACTGTCTCATTCCCATTATCTTCTAAAAAGTCCTAACATTTGAGGAATATATAATATCCATACAATAGACAGTGGTTGGAACTGGATGATTTTTAAGGTCCCTTGCAATCCAAACCATTCTATGATTCCATGTTAGTATCCAATATTAGCACAGGTATCCAATATTAGTACAGTTCATCTCACATTTCTGCCTTGCAAGAATAGCTGCCTGGCATGTCTTGAAGACAAGCTGATTTCTGTCAGTGCTGTGCACCGCAGTTAAAAAATACCAAAATTTCTCCCGTTAATCAGAAGAAAAAATTAACACAGATTAAAGGTAAAGTCCTAAATATTTCTCAAAAACCATAACTCACCAAAAGAGTGAAGGATTCTGCTTCTCCATTATCATGGAGAATACATTCTAATGGACAATACCACCACACCCACCTCAGAGGAAGAGAACTCTACTGAACAGTGAAGGCAACCTGTGCTCCTTCCCACCTGAACCAGCACAGGGCTTCACATTCCTGCATTAGGCCAGTCTGGTCTGCAAATACAAGAAATGATGGTGACATACTGCCACCTGGCACTGGGGTTATAATGGCCATGGGGAGGAAAGAGAAGCAAGTGTGGTAAAAATCTCAATCCACAGCAGTTTTTTCTCCAGCATATGAAAGCAAAGCACTGTGGTTTCTGCTCTGCTCCACCAAATAACACACAGAGGGTTTATGTTCTTGAAAGACAGATAATTTGCATGCAATGTTTAATGGCAGACAGATGTTTTCTCTGATCATTAATCTGGAGCAAAGCAGAAGGCTACTGGAAACAAATGAGTAAAGTTCTTCTAAACGTTTAGAGTATTCTGTGCACACTGCTTAAGTTAAACTAATTGCTAATTCACATTAACAAGACACTGAACGAGGACAAACATTAAAACATTATGTTTCAACTGGACAATACCAAGAAATACAAAATGGAAGCTGATCTTTCATCATCCTTTTATGACACCAGGGGACAAGGAAAAAAAAAAAAAGAAGATACAGTATAAAACTTCTTAGTAGATCCAACTTCATACATCCTATTGAAGAATAAAGTGGTAGGATTTATAAGAACTCTAAAAGCAAAGGTATATAGGGAATTAAACTAAATTTAATTAAATTAAGACTCGGCTTTATAACTTTGTATGGTAGGTTAAGCAGAAGACATATATTAACCTAATATTAAAGAGAAAAGTACAACCTTTCTGTATTAAGAACCATACCCAGGAATAACAATAGCAATTTTGTTTCATTTAGCAGGAAACTACAGATTTTAACAACTTCAAAAGATCGTTAGCTTAGTTCTCATCCCCACATTTGCCACGCCAACATTTACACTATAAATCAACAGCTGCAGCCTGAAGCTGAAAACATGCCAGAAATATGCATAGGTTGTATCAATATTTGCACATGGAGCCTTGAACATAAATTAGTTGACACTCAACACTTCAAGCTTCCTCCCTGAAGTTGCAATATTTAAAGGTTAAAGATTAGACATGCTCCCTCTTGTGTTAAACTAAGAATACACGAATACATGCTGTTTTCTCTGACATGATGGTTGCTTGGCCATCTGTTTCATTAAGCAACCCCTTTAGGTCTGGCTACTAATGTCTGACAAAGCTTCACCAATAACTCTCCAGTTTAAAGACCGATACAGTCTCAGCACATAACCTGTATCCACAGGGCATCTGTGTTTCATTAAATTAGCTATCAGAAAGGACCATTAAGGGATTACATATAAACAAATCCTGTTGTAAATAAGCATCTTGGACAAATACATACATGACTTGATCAATTACATCGCAAGTCACACTTCTTCAGTCCCTATAAGCATCAGAGAGCCAGGTTCAGGCTGCTCAGTACCATTAATTATGGGGAATACTGAAGAGCAAATTTCCTTCTAAATATTAGCTTACAGGATATTTAAGACAGACAGGAAGAACAGGAATATTTTACAATGCCACATAATTATGTTTGTAAATACAGCAACAATTGAGCAAAGTTTTCAATCCTCCACCCAAGCAGCTCAGGGTGAACCATACCCTGCACAGAACCTTAATGGAGTCAAAATCCCCCTTATAAGAATTCTCTTGCAGGATCTGGTCCCAAGATCATGTCTAGACATGAATGCTAATCCCAGGTGTAACTAACACAGAAGTTTTTACTAATACACTTCTCAAACAAAGGCTTTGCACCTGGTGTGGGCTTGGTAGATTACGTTTAGGCATACTTTTGCTGGCTATGGTCAGCACAAGGCTGAATGCTAGAGCAGCTGTGAGTAAATATCAGTAAGTGGTTCAGGGTCAAGAGCTGAACAGAATCTAACACTCAACTACATGACTTCCCACATTCCCTTTTATTTACCTCCATCCCTTTGTGGTGGACAGATACTTTCAGTGCAATGAGGTCTACGCACATCAGAAAGAATGGCACCAAATATTCTAAGAAACATACGCTTGCTCTTTCAAACCATAAAGGTTAAATATGTTCGCTCCTCCTGGAAGTATTGGTGTTTATTTTCCCACAGTCTTATGCAGACCAGTAAAAACATAACCACAATGTTCAGAGAGCAAAAACCATCATGGTTGTTGACAGACACAGGCTTTGGGGTCTCTTTAAAGCCCCAAACTCCAGCAGCACACTGCTTGAAGCACATTTGCTGCCAGTGCATCAAGAAACTAAACTTTTGACGCCGACTTCAGCAACAGAATGAAGTTTGTATTTACTGCACGTACAGGTCCTATGGGCACATTTCCCTTCTGCTGCAAACTTGGTGTGATGAAGGTCTGTCCCAGCGCCCCGTGTCGCGCCCCGAGGTGCTCAGGTCACAGCGAGGAGCCGAACATCGAGACACTGCCCTCTACGCAGCACCCAGAAAGCAGCTTTTATATTAGGACTGACACTCCAAGAGTGGTTTTATTCACTCGCACACAAAAGTAGGAACTCTGCAGGACCACGTCCTTTTTTTTTTTTTCCTTTTTTTTTTTTTTAAATGGAAACACTCACATACGTCCGTCAAAAGAATTACTGCTCGCTTAAACTGGTGCTTGTCACCTTACAGGGACCGGCCAGAGGTCAGTGGGTCACGCAAAGCCTCTGAGTGCAGCCATGGAGATCCACAGCTCGCCGGGGATCCCGCCGGGAGCCGCGCACCCGGCATCGGCCACAGCCGCCCGAACTCCGCACCTGTAGCGCCCGGCGGCACCGGGCGGTGCCGGGGATCGCAGCTCCGCTCCCCGGCGTGGCAGCGGGGGCAGCGGGACCCATGAATGGACCACAAGAGACCCGGCGGCCGAACGCAGCCACCCTCCCCCTCCCCACCCCGTCCCCCGCGGTGCGGGCGGGACCGGCCCGGCTGCGGCGGGAGCTGCGCCCGCCGCACGCCTCCGCTCACCGGGGAAACTCGGCGCCGGCCCGGGGAGCCGAGGGCAGGGGGCTGCCGCCGTCTCCGCTATTTAAACCTCTTCCCGCCGTCTCCGCCTCACTGGCTCCCACTCGCTCCCTCCGCCCCGCGGAACTCACGGGGGGCGGCCCCGCCCCTCCCGATGTACACACAGCCACACGCCGCCCGCCGCCCCGCCCGCTCGCCCCAGATGCGCAGCCCATTGGTTCAGCAGTCTGCCCGTCAATCTGAGAGGCTACAACATTGGCTGGCGGCGATGTTTATCACAGCGCGCCCCGCCCCGCGCCCCGCCCCTCCCCTTCCCGGACACCTCTGGGGTGTTAAAACGGCCGTTTGAAGTCACCAGCAAAATTTACTTTTAGGCTCCGCCCACTGGGCCCCAGAACATGTTCTGATTGGGCGATAGGAAATCGCTCTCTGCCGCCACTGGATGGCTGGGTGTCCATAACCCCCCCAAATCCCGCCTATCTCGATGCCGTAATCCCATTTGATTTGTCCGCGCATCCACATGGCCCCGCCCATTCCCACACCGCTGCCCATTCAGGCGCGGCTCCCCGAGCTCTGGGGCGGTGCCAACACTCACGGCAGGGGAACGTGAGGAAGGGAGCTGCTCATTGGCCGGCGCGCCGTCGCTCTCCCCCCGTCACCGCCCCCGCGGAGCGTACCAAGCCGCGGCGTCCCGGGGTGGCGGGGGGGGCGCGCGGCGTTGGTTCGGCCCGTGTCCATGAGGGCCGGGGCGGGGCGCGCGCCGTTTCCCGGCATGCCGCGCGCGCCGTAGGTAGCTCCCGCCGGGACGCGCTGGGAAGGAGGGCGGGAGGGAAAGGAGGGAGGGGGGAGGCCGGTGCCCGATCCAAGATGGCGGTGCAGGAATCAGCCGCCCAGCTCTCAATGACTCTGAAGGTGCAGGAGTACCCCACTCTCAAGGTGGGTGCCGGGCCGCCCCCGGCGCGGGGGGAGCGCGTTAACGCCCTCAGCGTCCCGCCCGAGCAGCGCTGAGCGGGAGTCCCTTCTCCCCCACGTTCTCCCCGCCTCGGGAGCCCCGGGGCTGTGGGATGGAGGTTGGGAACGATTCCTATCGCGTAGTTCCCGCCTGTCCCCGTTTTTCCTCTGCTTGACGTCTCGGCTGGTGCCGCTCCGCTGCTGCTCTTCCCATCCCCCTCCGCGGAGGGAGAGGGACGTGCCTGGAATATGCGGCTCTTCCCTGGTGTCTCCGTGCCCTGAGGGGACGGGGGAGGCCCCCGGGCCACTCTGAGGACACAAAAAGAGCTGGAAAGGAGCTGGGAGAGAAGTGAGGTCCTTGTGGTCGCGGGGCGGTGTGAGGGGGGAGCGGGCTCGGACGGAGCCGGGCTGCGGCAGAGGGGTTGGGGCGTGTGAGGGGAGCGTACTCCCTCAGGAGCACCGAGGACTGCCTGAAGTGTTCATCCCAGATGATTATCTGGATCTACGTGGCGTTGTTAGGAGACGTGTTAAAGGGGAGGGAGTGGAGGTGGCAGTATAATATGGTTCCCTGCCTGCTTGGTCCCCCGAAGATGGAGATGAGCTTGAAATACAAAAAGGGACAGACGTACTGGAGGGCTGTGGAGGCGAAGCAAAATAGAGTTTGGTAAAAGCTGTTCCTTCAGATACTGCGTCTGCCTGCCGGATGGAGGTCTCCCAATGCTGTATGAGTGGTCTTGGGCTTTAAGCAGGTGTTGTGAGGCAGGTGAAGGACTCAGCGATGACCTTAACGCTCAGTGCCTCCGAAAACTGTTGAACTGCGAGGATGATGCTCATAGGAATCAACGGGAACCTTTGTTTGAAGTCTCGTGTTGTATATACAGGAGATCTACCACATAGATAGCAGCAAGCGTGGAAGGGACCTGGGAGAAGGATCTCTCTTGCGAAATGCTTATTTAAATATCTCTCGTGTCAGCGTGTCCACATTTCGCTGTCTGTAGAAGATGTTTTTGCAAAGTCAACTTTGTTGTGCTGAGATCATGCTGTGCCTTCACACGCCGAGCATTGTGTGCTCTTTGCAGTGTTGGTTCTGCAGGCTCTCTGGCCATGTTCTTCTTGTGCATGTCCTCCTCCACGAGCTCCGTTCTGCTGAGGTCCTTAGAAGCAGAAGGACAAAGTGTTAATTCCCATTTTACATGTGAAGGCTCCTTTGTGTCACTCAGAAGTACTTTGAACCTGACAGCATCAGGCTTGAATTTTAAAATAGCTGTAAAGAACTCTCTAGCAGTTTCCATAGCCAGAACAATGTGAAGGCGTTTAATGTTAAGAACATCATTTAAAGACTGCATTTTAGGTGTATTCCAGTTGTTACCACAGCTTTGGTTGCTACATTGCTGAAAAATTACTGCAGTGAAGATCAGTGAGTTTTTTGTTTTGGTGCTTACGACTTAAGATGAATTGTCAAGGTGCCAGCCATTTAAAAGGTAGAGGATATTTTGGACTAATTCTTTTATTTCCACAAGCATTCTTTTCCCCTAAAATATCTCAACAAAAATATACGTAACAGAATGGAATGTTGTTTGTAAAGTTAGCAAGCTAAATAGTAAGTGAGTGAGACACCCTTGCACTGAAACTCTTCATTTCCAAGCAAAGGTGATGTTTATTGACTTTTCCCAGCAGCCGTTCAACTTCTGGGTTGTTCCTGCAATCTTTAACAACATTTTTCATTGTTTAAAAAAAACCTGCCAGAACAGTGTCTGCTCAAATCTTTTGAATGTGTCTTCTGAAATGTTCTTAGCTGTGAGTCATATATCAAAACATTTTCGTGGTGGAGGTGAAAAAGCAGCACAGAGAAATGAACACTAGGGTTAAAGTCTACTAAAGTAAGTTGATATGGAATCTCATTTTGCTCTTTAGGACTCAGATACCTAAAGGTTTCTGTGGGACTGAGACTCTGAATTTTTATTTCCAGTTTATTCAAATGCTGTGTAAAATGAACATGCATCACTTTTTTTAATTTATTTTGTTCACCAACACAGTAGCTCAGCTAGTTCTCTTAGAGCTCTGGACACTGGTGATTTTCCCTTATGTGAGTAAAATATAAAAGATTGCAGACTTGTATTTATATCCTTCCTGTTTCCTCCCTCTAGCTTCCTCATGCCAGCATCACTAGATAATAGTTGTGTAATAGTTCTACATTTACAGTGTGTTCCACGGAGCGCTTTTCATGTGAGAGAGTGCTTCAAACTGCAGAGGGAAATCCCTGTTCCATAGCTAAATTGTGGTTGCTGCTGGAGTGGAAATACTTCAGCTGTTCTTCAGCAGTTCAGCTCAGGGGAAGTAAATAGAGTTCTTCAGCTGAATCTAGAGAAGCTCTTTAAGTGTGCAAAATAATTCTTGAATATTCCCCTCCCGTCCCCTCCAGTCCCTTCTCAAGGACAAGAAGGTTGTCAGCTATTCTTCCACCAAACTGCTGTGGAATCTTTTTTAATCCTACTGATGGGGAATTCTGCTGGTCTCAGATGAGAGCATGTAAGATGAAAGCTGACAATTTGAAATTGAATGAATACAGACATTGTTATCATAGTTCTTTGCTGAAAATAATAAACAAGTGATGACAGGAAGCTGGATAATTCATCCATATCTTTAGTAGAAGTACAAGTAATTATTAAACTGATAGCAAGCTCTATAGGTTAAGACCCCAGAAGTGGAAGATGGAAGACCCAAAAGCAGGAATGATCACTTTGGAAAATATTCTGGTCTGTTTGTTGGCAAACAGTTTTGGGTTAGCTGGTCTGCTACTGCTTTAAAAAAAAAAGTTCATCAACAGGAGAGTTGTAGAAGCACAGGATATGTCAGTGTCTTCTCAGAGCTACTGTTTGGTTTCTTTTGTTGGCATCTCTGTCAGGGAAAATACTGGCAGCAGGTTTTATAAGACACTAATTTCTCCTGGAAATGCAGTTGTTGGATTGTTACAGGGAAACGTAGGAGACTGGGATTATGTGAAGTGCATATTGTTTCTGTCCTGTGTCCACAGAATACCTGAGGTTAGGAAGGACCTCTGCAGACAATCTAGTCCAGTATCCTGCCCTCCAAGCAGAGTCAGCTGGAGCAGGTTGCTCAGCACCATGGCCAGACTAGTCTCAGTTATCTCTCAAGATGGAAACTCCAGTGTCCCTTGGTAAACTTGTTCCAGTGTTTGACTGCTCTTGGGATACTAAAAGAGAATAATCTTTTGTTGACAAGAAATGTTCTGTATTCCAGTTTGTGTCCATTGTTGTACTTTTATGGGGCACTGCTGAGGGGAGTGTAGCTCCATATTCTTTGTTGTCTCCATGGGGTATTCGTACACCTTGTAAGGTTCCCCCTGCGCCTCTTCTGGGCTGAACAATGCCAGCTCTCTCAGCTCTTCTTCCCATGTCGCATTCTCCAGTCTGTTAGTGATCTCTGTCACCTTCTCTTCACTCATTGCAGTGTGTCCATGTTTCCGTTGTACTGGAGAGCCAAAACTGGACACGGCATTTTGGATGGGTCTAAGTTCTAATTAGAGTAGAGGGGAGGGATCACCTTCCTTGACCTCCTGGCAGTGTTTTTCCTGACACAGCCTGGGGTGCTGTTGGTGGCCTTTGCTGCAGGGGCACACTGCTGTCATAGGCACCTTGTCCAGCAGGACCCCAGGCTCCGTTCTACAAAGCTGCTTCCCAGGTTGTTGGTCTCCAGCACATCCTGGCACAAATGGTTGTTTTTTCTCAAGTGTAAGACTTTGTTTCCCTTTGTTGAATTTTATGAGTTTCTTGTTTGCCCATTTCTCCAGCCTGGTGACATCCGTAGGAATGGCACCACAACCACCTGGCATATTAACAGCTGTTTCAAATCCCAGTTTTGTGCCCTCTGTAGACTGGGGAGGTGCACTCTGACCTATCAATCCAGGTCACTAATGGAGATGCCAAACAGTTCAGATCAGCTTTTTTACCCGGTGAGGCAGAAGAAGTGCAAAGTTAATTTTTTGCATAACTGGTTGCAATGCTTTATTTTTTTCCCATGTTTATAAGCTTTATTCTAAGCTGCTTTTGAAACAAATTTTAAGAGTCAAGAGTACTTTTGTCAAAACTTTGAACAGGTAGCAGCAAAAGTTATTCAGTGAAAGTGGTTCAAGCAGAACTTAAGACAGAAGTAACAACTTGTAATACTTAGTTCACTGTCTGTACATCAATGTAAAAAAATAAGTATTGTGATAGAATCATGGGATGGTTTGAGTTGGAAGGGACATTAAAGATCATCTTGTTCCAACCTTCCTGCCAGGGTCAGGGACACCTTCCACTAGACCAAGTTGCTCAAAGGCGTATCCAGCCTGGCCTTGACACTCCCAGGGAGGAGGTATCTGCAGCTTTCTGGGCAGCCTGTTCCAGTGTTTTGCCATCCTCACAATAAAAAAATTTCTTCCTCCTATCTAATCTAAACCTGCCCTTTTTTAGTTTCAGGCCGTTCCCCCTTGTCCTGTCACTACCTGCTGTTGTAAAACGTCCCATTCCAGCTCTCTTGTAGGCCTCTTTTTAGACAATCTAAGTGCTTTTCAGACAGAAGGTTGGTAAAATAAGCTAAGCCTGGATGTTGGTAACAGCTCTGCACTAACTCATCATGAGCACTTATCTCATACTCAATCCATCTTCAACCTGGGTGCTCTGACTCACTGAGCGCGGTGAATGTCCATGCCGAGCGTTCCTGTGCTGCTGAATAATGCACTTCCTGTTTTGACACATCCTGTGTGTACCTGTGTGTGTGTCAGCAAACAAGTGTGACATCTTTTGTGCTGCTGTTGTTTTCCTGCACTAGGCTCTGCTCTAAAAACCACTCTTTTAAGAAAAAGCTAACCCTGCGGGACTTTGTAAGAAGTTTGACTTCCTAAAGTAGCAGAAGAAATTGGCTCCTGTTGGTCTCTTTTCCACCCCTGAGTGTTCACTATAAAATACATTTTAAAGTGATTAATGAAGGAAGAAGACACAGTGAAAGGCAGTGCAGTCATGACCTAGAGCTGTTGTTTGGTTATCAGTACCCCATTGTGCCTGTAGGGAAATACTTGAAGAACGGTATTCTCAAACATCTTTCAGAAGATTTCCTGTTATTATCTTCAAAGTGAACACTTACCTGGTGTTGCAATTCCTAGTTGCACCATACTTGGTTTGTAGTGTTTTCACAGGACGGTGGCCTGTGATCTTGTGAGTTTGGTTTGTGTATGTTTTCTGGTGGAGAAATAATATGCTTGTATGGTAGCTAGCACATTGGGATTTTAAACGTTGACATAAAACAAGATTTGACTCTTGGCATGGTGAGTGTTTCTCAAGACCTGGGAAATGAGTAATGCTGGGCTTCACACATTTCCTAGGAAATAGGAAAATGCTTTACTTGGTGTGCTCCCTAAGCATCTTCCCATTGTCTTTCAAGTTAGTAGTTCCTGTATAATCAGCATAGGAGTGTGCCTTTTGAGCTCACAGATTTCGGGAAGCACTGTTGTGGCAGATGGGTATTTGCTGTAACGGCACACTGGCAGCATCCATCAGTCCTTGTGAAGTCAGAAAGCTGTGCCTGCATTGTAGACTTGGCCTCCCACAACTTACAGCCTGAAGATACACTATGTGGGAAGTATTTGCTAACCCAGAATGTGAAATATGCCAAAGCAACTGATTACTTAAAATACGTGTTATTTGACTTAAATAAAGCAGTTTTTAAAGATATTTTAATTTTGACAGCCAGTAATTTAACCACTTCACAACTTCTTTTGATTTACCTCAGCTTTTTTGAAGAGCTCTGTGGATTAACTTGGCTTGTAAACTAGTGAAAATGAAAGTAAAACAGATGATACATTGAGTAGAACTTTGATCATTCATATATTCTGACATAGGTTTGCTGATTTGAATCGATAATGCTTAATTGTCTTACAAGAAATGCTGTCACTTTGGCTGGAATAGGTTCTTTGGGTCCAATCTGGTTGGAAATGGGATCTCTTGCCAGTATCATGGTGTCTGGACTGTGCAAACGCACAGAAGGACAATGACCTCTTTCATTTAAAGAGGTAAAGAGGTGGTGCTGTGGTTAAAATGAACAAATATTTGGAGAAGAAAGAAGGATCAAAACAAATGGAGGGACTTGCTTAGGACACAAACCTGCTGAGTGACCTCAGCTTTGCAACTCAGCTGCTTCTATGGCCAGGGGGCAATGCTTAGATTCTTGTTAGTGCTCCAGTATTCCTACTGAAAAAAGAAAAGCAGACATTTCTTTTGAGGTGTAAGTCCAGGTGGCAGCCATAAACAAGTGCGTTGGAAAAGACTGATCTCTGATGTCCTCAGGGTGGTTCTGGACAGGGCTCTTAAAGTGGCTGTCAACCTCCTTATATAAGGATGCAAGACAGTTTTCTATAACAGGAAAATGGCTTTGTAAATCACTTAATTTTCTTGCAGGAAGCCTTGTTCCAAAGTTCATAATGTATTTAGAAATAAGTTACTTGCAGTTGGTGTAACAGGATAATATTTTGAAGGAGGGTGATTGCTACTTGTGTAGCAGATGGAGAGTCCAAGAATTTTTGCTGCTCGTTCTCTCCTGTATTGAAGTTGCAGCTTTGAATAATAGAATGATGATTTCTTTTGAGACACAGCTGCTCTAGAATACACAGTACTGTCTTCCTGAGTTGTAAAACTGACTTGTTTGTAACTAAGGCTTTACTCTTCCAAAACATTGAAACTGTTTTTAAAAATAACTATTTTTTAATAATCCAAATTACCTCCAACTGCTTTTAGGCTTATGAAATTACTGTGTTTGCATCTATATCTTCAAGATTTTATTTTAATGCTTTTACCTAATTAACCTAAATCTAGACATTATTCTTAGCCATCCATTCCTGAAATATACTACTACTCTTTTAACTTTTTTTTCCTTTTCTGATTTTGCCTAGAACAAACTATTACTATTTTAAGGAATTGATAAGAGCTACTCATCAGAAGAGTTCACTGAAGAGGTGGTGATATCATTTATGTTTTGGATAAGTCCAGTGACCAATAATGCTGATGACTCTGGTCTGAAGGAATCCAAGAATTGTTGAGGAAAAAATGAACTATATAAAAATACAGAATTTCAGTAATTCTGCATGGAAGTGCTTAATTGTTTCTTCTTTGAGGGAAAAATTTCAGTAGTTGCCTCATTTTTCTATGGCATCATATATGATAGATGTCCCCTACTTTTCTGTTTTTTTGAGGCAAAGTGAGCGTGGTGATCTAATTTAGTCTCAAGAAAACAGCTGAGTGCATGAAGATGTTTCTTGTGGGGTTTAGTTTTTTCTCTTGACACTGTTTGTTGAAACTCTTCAGGAGATGCCTAATTTTTCTTACATGTTCCTCTATTTCCTGTTCTTCTTGCCTAAAGTAGTGCTAAGTTGTCTTTGCTTCTACTTTTTTGAAAGGCAATTCCATCACTGCACCTCTCTGTTTCCCCTAGCTGCCTCGCCAGGCTTAATTTCATGTAGGGGCATTTGAAAGAACCTTATTTATATCTCAAAGTCTTCAACTGAATTGTCTTGGAGACCTGTAGATTCATACAAATCTCTGGTGCTTTTCAGGTGTTGTAAGCTAACACAGTTGAGGAGAGGAAGCGCACCATTTTTGTGACCCTTGAAAGGAGAGCATAGTTCTGTAATGGTTCCCCCCACGTAATCTGGTAGGACTCTTTTTATTTTATATTTCTTGAAACACTTTTTTTTTTTTCCTTCCCCCTAATTTTGTGACTTCATGTACTTGATAAGGTTTTAAAAAATCCGTTTCTGATTCCCTCTTGCTCGTGACGGAGTTAATTTGAAAACATACACAATGAAGGTTATGGGGTTTTTTTTAAAATCACATTTTAGTGGGAAGGCGTTACTTTCAGCCAAGATACTTTAACACTGAGGAAGGAAGATGCACACAGAGATCTGTCAAGTCAGGATATATAGTTAAAAGTTCCCTCTATAGGAACTGGTACCAGTTTGACCCAATTCACTACTTTCTATCAAATACAGAAGGAAAATAGATGTTCTTCACAGAATTGCAAACCTATGTAAAAGATGTTTGTTTCTGTTGTCTGTGAAAACCAGTATTTAGTAAATAAACCTTTGAAAAATCCTGTTAACAGGAGTCTGGAGAATAGTTAAAGGTCTTACATATACAACCAAATATTTTTTCCTTCAATTTCTTCCTTCAACTGACTTTTTTAAAGTCTCACTTTTACTCTGTAATTCCCCACAACCAAATGATAGCTACACAAACTGGTTTTTACTTCTTTCTGCTGCATCTGAACTAGTTTCATATATGCAGTTACTGTGGGCTAGAAACTTTTTGATTTATGTTGTGGTCTGAAAGTGATTGTTTTACTTCTCATTTTTATTTGGAGTTCCTTAGATTTTACTCTATATAAGTAAAGAAAGAATTTGACCAATGTTGTAGTATGTGACCAGATCAGTGTGAGATCTGGTGTGCTGAAGGTCTGCTGTAAGGCTAAAGATTTGGAGAATAGAGGCTTATATTTTCTTTCAAAACTTCAGTCATGCAATAAATGTGTAGTTCAGTCTTTTGGTATTGCTGTGTACCAGTCAGGAAAATTAGTGGGCAGCATCAAGATGGTATTTGGAATTTTGCACAGTTGTCATTAGACTTTGCCCTAACATCCTACACCTCCAGAGGAGCAGAAATGCAGCATGTAACACTTGTCATTAAAACCCTTTTTGTCCTGGGAGAAATCCCTTTCTCCTGTGTTCAGTCCTCCTCTTAATTCTCTGATAAATGCTGAAGTAGTCTGAGGATTTTGATGGATAGCTGTGGAAGAAAGACAATGTAGAAGACTGTTTCCCTGCTTCTGCTATGTTAAGTAAAATTTTAGTGAGGTTCTTAATATATGTAATTGATTTTCCCCTTCCAACCGATGGCTTATTGATGCAGAAATAGTATCCCAGCTAATCAAATATGGAATAATGTATATCAGTTAATGTGACTTTTAAAGAAGTGCATGCCATTTAAAGATATTGGAGTTGTTTTT
Source organism: Chamaea fasciata (assembly GCF_029207755.1). Lineage (NCBI taxonomy): Eukaryota > Metazoa > Chordata > Aves > Passeriformes > Sylviidae > Chamaea > Chamaea fasciata. The sequence goes on along the minus strand of NW_027094091.1, from coordinate 6,609,960 downwards.
AAGAAACTGAAGGAGGCAGTGAGGTGGATTTGCTTGATAGTTTATTCATATTACTGGATGTTTTTTAGAGATAAGCCTTACCAGGAACTCTTGCAAGACAGACTGAAGTCCTTATGTGGATAAGGAGCTGGACAAGATAAAAAACAAACATCAAGATTTAGTAACCAGCCTCTGTGCTGGAGGAAGATTGGTGTTAGGATTCTGGTGGCATCCTGGTGATATTCAGCTGTTTGAACAGCCTGGGAGAAAGAGTAAGTGCTGAGATGAAGCAGTTTCCTTATGATACCAAGATAATTGGGGTATTGCAAATATAGCCCAAGTGTGAACCATTAGAGGAGAGCAGTGAGAGACTGAATGGGTGCTAAAATAGATTCAGTATAGACAAGTGCAGTATGATACAGCTTTTAGGTATGGTGGAAAGAAAATTAATCCTAGTCTTATATATATAATAACTGAGTTGGAAATGATCATCATTGGTCAGTGGGATCTGAGGGCTAATAGTAAATTTTTCTGTGGTCAGGTTAATGTCAACAAATACAGGACAGAAGTGTTGGGAAAGGGAATAATGGAGAAACTCAATATGCAGCAGTTAAAATCCATGGTTTCTTGTTCTCTCAAGTGGTATGAGTTACTCTTATTTTCTCCCTTCTCACATCCTGTAAAAGGGTGTAGTAGGACTGGAAAATGTCTATAGGAGGACAAGAATGATTAGAGAGATGGAATGTTTGTCTTCAAGGCATGGTTTAGAAAGAGTCTCTTCAATCTCAAGATACGTGAGAAGTATGTTGGAGAAAGAGAGGGTTCCCTTTTTTGCTTCCAAAACAAGAACAAAAGGGTTTCATCTTAGCTGAAAACTCAAAAACAGAGTATTTCTTCACATAGCTGTGAGCCTGTGAAATGTCTCACAACAGGATGTTGCAGTGCTAAAACTCAGGTCAACAGCAACCAGCAGTTCACGAGTGAGAAACACCCTGTGGCGTTTCTACTATTAAACTCCCATCTCTGGCTCAAGAAGTCCAAAGAGACTGTTTGGGATTGGTAACTTTGTTCTTGCCTTTTTTCAAGTGCCATCCTCTTTCTGGTTATCATCAGAGAAAAAATAGTGACAGAAAAGGCAGTTGGTCTTATCTGGTATGGTCATTCAGATCTTTGTATGGAAATGTATTTGATGTCTAAGTTAACAAAGATTAATTCATTAAATTAAAGTAGGAAAGTACTTCTGCAGACTGTTCAATTCAGGCTACTTCTTAAACCTTGGCTAACTTCAAAAGCTAATCTGAGTTGCTCGGAGTCCTGCCAAGTTCTGAAAGTTCTTGAGGGTGGAGATTCCGTCACCTTTCTGGGCTACTGTTCCAGTGCTTACCAAGTCTTCTGATTGAAATATTTTTATGTCCAGCTGGAATTTTCTTTAGTGACAGTTGTCAACTCTGCCTCCTTCCTTTTTGCACTGTAACTCCGGAAAGTCTGGCAGGCTCTTATCTGTGACCTTCACCTTTCGGTGGTAGAAAGCTTCTATCAGATTGTGCTGCTTCCAGCTCCCTGTAGCCTTCCGTTCTACAATGGAAACAAGCCTGCCCCTCTCAGCTTCTCTTGGATTTTTTTTTTTTATCCTCCAACCAGCTCACTGTTGTGGTGGCAGCCTTCTGGACTGTCTCCAGTTTGTCAGCATCTCTTTTTTAGTGGGTGGGGGGAGTGACCTGAAAACCAGACTCAGTATTCCAGATGAGTGTGCATAAATGCTGAGCATACACAATCACTCCTCTCAACCCACTGCCTTTAGCCTTGCTAATGCAGCCTGGGATGGGGTTATCCATTACCTGCTGTCCATCAGGACCTCTGCATCATTTCTTGCAGTGATGGGCCTAGCCAGTTATTCCACAGCCAGTGCTGAAGGCTGGGATGGTTTTGTGCCAGATACTGGGCCCTGGTCTTTTACCTTGATTATCTTTCATAAAGTACTTGGTGTATTTCTCCAGCTTGTCATTTTTTCTGAATGGCAACTCCAACACCCATTTATATTTATGAAGCACTCTCCCAGTTTGTCTCCTGTGAGCTTTCTGACCGTGTGCTCCATAGTGCAGATGGTTGAAGATGTCATATATGTTGGGGCTGATAACATTCCTGGGGAGTCAAGCAGTACTTGTAATTGGCCACCAGGAAGCTTTGGAACCACTGACCATTATTCTTAGAGCCTGACTATGCAGTCAATCCCTCACCCATGTTGTGTTCAGCCATTGAGTCCATGTCTCCCCTGTTTGGCCACAAGTGAGACCATGTCAAAAACCTCACTACTGTTGGCATGAAAGGTTGCCAGCGTGCTCCTGCCATTCAGAGATCATTGAAAGCAAACAGTGTTGTCAAGCTTGATTTGCTTATGGCAGTTCTGGGCTGGTTGTTCCTGGTCACCTTTACAAGTTCGGAAATGGTTTCCTTGTTTTTTTCTTTTTTCTGTAACTTTCACAAGAACTGAGATGAGGCAGACCAGCCTGTAATTTTTGTGATCTTCCAGGTTCTTTTTTTGGAGTAGGGGCACAGAACTTGCCATTTTCAGTCAGGGAAAACTTCTCTTGTTCACCATGACATTCCAGCAATGGTAACAGGTTTGCTGTGTCATCCAAGACCTCTCTCCTTTCCTCCCTTCTGCTCCTATGTACCTGTGTGAATGCTCCCTTGGTAGCTTTGTCAGTCATCTCTCGAGGCCTGTGTATCCTCAGCTTGCTTTGGACTTCTTACATGAGTGAATAGTACCTTTCTCCCCAGGCTCAGTTGCTCATGCATCGTCAGGAAGGCTTAGGAAACTTCACCAGTAAAGACAAAGAAGGCATTTAGAAGTGAGACTTTGTTGTCCTTTGCAGCTAGGTCACAAACTCAATTGTGTAGATGCATTTTATCTTCCTTAAGCTGCTTGTATCTATAAGGCCCTGGTAATAGCAATTCCTTATTTGAAGTCTAGTTGAATGTGATGTTGTCTGTGATGGTAACAAGTGCTGGATTTCTAGCTGTGACTCAGAAGGCTTTTGTGGCTGGACAACTACAACACTTCTGCAAAGAGGACCTCTCCACAGTCCATGTTTTTTGTCATGTTGTATTCTATCCCAAGCAGAGAGCCTTTCAGCTGTCTCTGTATTCAATTTATTTGCAAACCCCAGGTGCTCAGTGAGTGGCTGTGTCTGTTGCAGAAGCTGCCAGTGTGCAACAGGCTAAGACTTCACCACATGCTCGAAATGCCATTAAACTGCTTAATAAAATTCAAGGTGCTACAATGAGCATAAGTTCAGTCTGGTTGTCTGACTTCCAACAAAATAAATGCCTTACAGGTAGCAAAGCTTTTTAAGCTTTGATCACTGTAATTAGTGAACTTCTCTGAGGGGAAAATGGTCTGCATTCTCCTCTCCCTTTTGATATTGTTAAAGGCTATAGATGGTATGTTCTCATCACATGTTTTCTAAGGGTGCTTTTCTGTGAGTCTGTAGAGATAAGCGAGAGCTGAGGTGGGAGTGTGCTCAGCAGCTGTTTGTATATATTCAATTTATGGGGAGATTACAAAATGTGCACACATAGATACATTCGGGAAACCTTAAGAAAAGAAAAATTAATCTCAGTTAAATCTTGATAATGAGTGTAAAAGCAATATGCATTGCAGGATGCTGTGTAAAGGATTAGGTGGTTTAGAATCATAGAATGGTTTACTTTGAAGGGAGCTTAGAGATAATTTAATTCCAGCCTCCTTTCTGTGTCCATTAGACTGGGTTGCTGAGAGCCCCATCCAGCCTAGTCTTGGACACTTCCAGGGATAGGTCATTCATAGCTTTCTGGATAACTGTGTCAGGGCCTTACCACCCTCACAGTGGGGAATTTCTTCCTCATATCTAATCTAACCCTGCCTCTGCCATTTTGAAGCCATTCCCCCTTGTCCTGTCACTCCATGGCCTTGTGAAAAGTCCCTCCTCTAGCCCTCTTACAGCCTGTTAGGTACTGGAAGGTGCCATAACGTCTTCCCACTGCCTTCTGTTCTCCACGGAGGAGAACCCCAGCTGTCTCAGGCTGTCTCCACAGCAGAGGGGCTCCAGCCCTCTGATCACTTTTGTGGCCTCCTCTGGTCTTGCTCCAGCAGGTTCAGATCCGTCTTGTGTTTGGAGGCCCCAGAGCTGGGTGCAACATTGCAGGTGGGGCTTCACAAGAGCTGAGTAGAGGGCCCAGATTGCCTCCCTTGACCAGCTGCTCACGCTTGGCTTGATCCAGCCCTGTGTGCAGTTGGCTTAATATTATTTATATTTCTTTAAATATTTATTTGCAGGCTGATAATTAACACTTGAGAAGCGTATGCAGTTTGAAAAGCATCCGATTACAGTATATGCAAGCATTTAATACTAGCTGGGGTTTTTTTCTCCTTTTTATGTGTTTTCAAAAAACTCAAGAAAATGGAATCAATTAGTAAGTGAATGGCTTATTGAAAAATTTATTTTTATGAAAATATATTTGAATTCACTATGCTTCAGGGTATTTCAAGTTACATTTGATATGGCTTATGAAAAGAAAGATTGCCTACAGTTGTCCAGTTCGAATAGCTTTAGCCACTTCATGATTTGAGAACTCTGCCTTGCGTTGGTACTTTATTTGCATTCATGGCAGGAAGAGGACTGTGTTTGGGCTGAAGGCCAGGTAGTAAACTTCACAGTTGAGTTCCTAAGTGCACACTTAAAAACTCCCCTGAAATCCTTAGCTCTGTAGTTTTCTACTCCCTGCTCTCAACCAAACAACCAACGTGTTGCTCTCATGGCAGTCTTTTCTCTTCTTCCAGTTCAAGCTTGTACACCCAGAGCAATCCTCTTCTAAGTCTTGACTCCACAGCTGGAGGTTGTTGGAGCATGTTCTGGGACAACACACCAGTTTTTTCGCTTTCTAAAAACAGTGAAGCAGCTCCTGAAATGAAGGAAGTATTTGGATCAGGTTAATCAGTTGTCTCTGCCTTTGTTAGTGTACAGCACCTGGAAACAGTCATGCTACAGTTGCAGAAGCCTCCAGCCAAACAGACTTTGCTTCACATCACAGCAAAATTTTGATCTTGGAAAAACTTGTGTTACTGTAATTTTACCCCTTGTGTAGGTTGTTCTAACTTCAGTCAAATTCCTTTTCACTAGGTTTAAGTTTGACCTGGTTTAGTACATGCTTAGGTTCAATAATGTGTCTGCAGCTGTGGAAGCTGATGAACAAAAGGAGCAGAACCTATTTAGTACCCCTGGATTTAAATGTGCTGCCCACTAATATTTTACAGCTCTCTTTTGTATCCTCTTGTATGTTCACAGTATGAGCCAACTGGGTGTGGTTTTTCAAGCTCTAACGAGTAGGACAAGTTGGTATTGTGCTTGTACAGAACACATTCTGGACAGTACTTGCTGCTTTATTTCAAATTTTCTAGTGGCTGATTTATTCTTTTTTCCTTAAGGTAATGCTTCCCTAGGCTGAGTTCTGTAGGTCACTCTTGTCTCTGAATAATGACTGTGTAATCTAGGTTTGGTCATAGAATGGTACTGGCAGGAAAGATTCCAAGTCTCTAATAGGTTTATGGCACTTAATGAGATGTAAATCTTGCATCTGTCTCTTGGTCTGCAAAGTTTGGTGTTCACAGTGTTTTAACGATGGTACCTGAAAATCAAAGTGAACTATAATTAAACATTTTTAGAATTGTATTGTCCCGAACACTTCTTATATGTTCTCCTTCCATTAACTTTCATTATTGGTGCAAAAAAGTGATCCTACTGGTACAGTGCCTGTAACTTTTGGAGGGTTCTGCAGTAAAGCAAGCCAGTGCTGGGGAGTGGCTCCTTTGGCACTTTGGAGCTGTAGGAGTAATAAAAGAGCAGAGGATCAAGATGCAAATTCAAGATAAAATGCTGCTTTGTGAGGAATGTAGCAGTTGCACTTCTAAATTTTGGCATTCATAGACTCTGTCCCTGTAAAGTAACTGTAAAAGCTGTACCTGGATATGATTCACAAATACTTGCATGGAAACTGCTGGCTCTATAATAAGAAACAACTGCCTGTGCAAATTGCGAAAATCTCTGGTAAAGTGTATTTACTGTCAGCTTCAGTTATGCAAATAATTTCATTGTACCTTTAATTTCCCTTGTTATGACACACTAAATTATGTTTCTCAATATGTTTACTTTTATTTACTTTGAGAGTATATAGTGGAAACATTTCAACTTATAGTCTCTTCCACACAAGACATTCAGATTGTTTTTACGGTAGGGGAAAAAAAACATAAGAGAAGATTCAAAAACCTATTGCACCTAGACACATTCTAAAAGATATATAGTGATACCAGCTGAAGTTGAAAGTTCAATTGTTCTAAATGTCATATGAACACAAACGGTGCCAGAAGTCTGCATGCTGAAGAGACAGAGCACAGGAAATGGGTGCTGTTACTGCTCTTGAGTGCAGATAAGGAACTAGGGAAAAGGGAGATTAAACACAGACTTTTTTTTTCAACTGACTAGATCTGTGTCCAGCTGACTGCTCAAAATTTGACAAAAGCACTTCCTGTACTAAAAAAGATGCCTCAAATTAATAGTAGCTTATGAAAGTCTTTATTGATGCAGATTTTCAGTGTGGCATGGAAAGCTGATTAGCAAAGTACTTGCAGAAATATTTTTTGGTGAACAGAAAAATGTTGTGGGGGAAAAAGAAGGGAAGAAGTTGTCTTAATGCTGTCTGGCATCAGGTCTTAGAGTTGGAAATAGGTTTCCATGTTCAAAAACATGAGATGTCAAAATAATGGCTTCCTAGAACATCCATTTTATCTGTGGGTCTCTAAAATATTTCAATTTTTTTGTGGAAATGGAGAAAAGAAATCAGGGTTGGAATTGGAAGATTGTTATGTAGGCAATTCAGTAGGTGTTGAAGCCTATAATTTGTCGTGGTTTATGTGGTTTGAGTTTTGGATGGGTGTGCTGCTGGCATTTTAGGGCAAAATGTATAAGGAAATATTTTGGCTTGATGCTCCCTGTGGTAGAGTCTTGTCCTGTCATTTGTTTAGGTCTTAGTTTGAGATACCGAGAACCATTAAACAGATCATTTCAGCCCTTTCATATCTTATCAGGATTATCCTTGTGTTTTATTACTACTACAAATGCAAAGTCTTGGAAAGCAAATGCTTTGGCTCATTTTCCTTCGTCTGAACCAAACTGTTCCCTAATAGGGAATTGTAGTGGTTCTGTAGGAACCTCTTTGCTAATGGAGCCCAGAAGGGCTGTGGCCCCTGGGGATACTTCCTTGCATGCAGATAATTAGAATGAGGAAAACGGAGACCTTGATGTAATTGACTAGAAGTTATATGCTTGAAAGATTTGTAATCAAACATATACGTGATATGTACCAAACAGAGCACTGATTTGTGTTTCCTGTTTTACCTTTAACATGGATAATCTGATTGCTAGCTAAATTATGCCTTTGATTAATGAAAAAGCAATCAAGACTATCATAACTACCTGAAAGAACTTCTCATGGACTTGTTAAAGATTAAAGATATGGCTGAATTAAGTGTATAGCACTGGAATGTTTTTAAGAATTTCTGTTCCTGTGAAGTAATAGAACTTCCTGTCTAAATTGCTTGTGCTGTCACTCTAGTGGAAGCAGCTTAACATTTCCTGCAAGCTTTCCCCAAATCATTCCCCAGCCTGTAGACTGCTCCCATCTATGTGTCCCTAATGGCCATCAGTAGCAGTTTTGATTCAACTGTTCCACAAATGTGTGGGACAAGTAGGACAGGAGACCTCCAAGACCGGCAGATCTCTTAACTCAGGAATGGGGCTTTAGAGGAAATTAACCACTTTAACTCAGGAATGGAGCATTAGAGGAAATTAACCACTTTACTCATACATTGTAGGCTTTTATCACTAGAAAATTTACTTGGGGTTTCTCTTGGCATTCCTCATAGTCCTTGGGGAAGTAATACTAAAAAGCAGTCTTTCATGGGTAGAGGTGTGTAGGAGACTTGTTGGATTTCCTGAATAACTGTTGGTGTACTACGTATAATTTTTTCAGTAGCCAATATGCATTATACATGCTTTTTCTCAAAGGTAACTCTCTCATTTTTAATGAATTCATGAAGGGAAGAAATGTAAAATTAGAAAGTTATGTTCTGAAGGGTGATCTCTTAGTTTAATTAGTTGCTTTCCTTTTCTAGGTACGAATTAGTCTTCACTTTCTGTAGTCACTGGACTGTTTCTATCAGTGCTTCCTATGGCCAAAGCACAACCTGGTATCAGACAAGAAACTGCAGCATTTTTCCTGGTATTTTTTTGTGATCTTTGAAGTGTGAGCTCCTTGCTGAGAGAACTTAAATAAGGGTTTTAGTATGGGAACTCCAGTTCAATCAATGACCTCTCGTCCCCTGGTACCAAGGTGTTCTTTGGGCCGCATCAGATGAAATCATCAGTCTTTCTAAGCTCCAGAGGATCTGACTTTTTAAATACAGAAATTCTAATGGCTTGGTGTTTCTCTTTCAGGTGCCATATGAAACTCTGAACAAACGATTTCGAGCTGCCCAGAAGAACATTGACCGGGAGACCAGCCACGTGACCATGGTGGTGGCGGAGCTGGAGAAGACACTGAGCAGTTGTCCCGCTGTGGACTCCGTTGTCAGTCTCCTGGATGGAGTGGTGGAAAAGCTCAGTGTTCTGAAACGCAAGGTCAGGGCTTTTCCACCTTCATTGCAATGCCGTTGGCTTTGATTTTCTTTTCAACCTAGCAGGCATTGCTGGCTCTCAAAGGCCTTGGAATGCACCGTGAAACCTTGCTTCACTGTGCTTAAGACACATGATTTGGTGGTCCTTGTCTAAGTATAACAAACTCCTGTTGAGAGGTAAAATTAATATATATTTGGTGTCCTCAAAAGGACTTTCTTTACTAACAGAAAAGAAATAGTAGCAAAATTAATTGATTTATGTCAATTCCCACTTGTCTAATGGAAAGGTTTGTGCAGTAATTGATAATTGATCACTGGAACAGCAAAACAGGTAGAAGATAAAAATGTGAAACCCCCAGTGCAGGAATAGTTGCATGCAGTGTTGAGACTTCACTGCAGAAGAAATTGCAAGTTGTCCTGGATTGTTACTTGAATTTTTTTTTATAAACACTCAACTTGCAATTTGAAAGATTCCTAGGGAATATTAAGAGCTTTTTAAACAAAATTTGGCAGGATAACTTGCTTCTAGCTGTTAAGCTTCAACAAAATACAACCAGCCTTTCATGCCTTTACCACATCTTTCTTAGCAAAAAGATGTATATGTTCTCAGAAAAAGAAGTATAAGCCATACTTATTTTGGATGGGAATATTACTCATCCCTAGAGTCATCAGAACACTTACTTGAAACAAGTCTTGCAGAAAAATGAAAATAGCTCTGTCGCCTGACTTGAGAGCAGTGCTTCTCCAAAAATAAATAGATGAAACATAGTAGCAGAGTCATTTCATTAAAACTTAAATGAAATAACCAACAGAAATAAATCTTGAGACAGTACTGTGTGAAGCATCAAAATACCTTGGAGATTTGCAACATGAAAATAACTCTGTCATGTGTGTTGATTTGGGGTTTTCTGCTTGAACAAGTTAGCTAGGTGTTGAAAAGCTGTTCTGCAAAAGACTTCATAAATTAATTGCTCTTTTCATCCTCGGATTGTGAGACTTGACGAGGTCTTAAAGAATATGTTTTCTTGACTTCTCCATTACATATAGAAAAATAGGAGCTATTGCTGAAAGAGGTTTTGGATGTTGCTTGTAGGTGTGTAGTAATGATGTGGAGGAGTAAAAGTTATTTACTTGTTAAAGCTTTGCTGACTGTGGGGGTGTGTCTGAAGGCATTGCTGAATGTTTTGGGTGCAAAGCTCCATTTTAGTTTAATTGCTCATTTGTTTTTGACTGCCTGAAAGACTCTGGGGAATCTTATAGCTGCTCAGAAAGAAAAAAAAGGCCAAAAATAATTGTTTAACAGTAAGAGTCCTCTGTAATACAAAGGTCTTGTTTCTGCTCCAAACCCTCAACTCCCAACTGTCTTCTCTATAATCTCTGCCCCAAGCAAAATTACTGGGTTTTTGTAGAGCCTTTGGACCCATGTGGGATCTCTGTTACCTCCTGTGTTTAGACAAGGATCTCATGGACTGCTGAGACGGCTACAATAGAATTACATGGTTCCTTTATTTAACACCTTACTCACTCTTGAAAGAGAGCTTTTAAATACAGCAGGTTCCTTGGGTTCTGAAAACGATCTTGGGGAAGCTTAGGCCTTTGTGTTTTCCCTTTTGTGTCCTGTTTAATATGCTTGTTTCCTCAAGTTCTATTAACATCCAGCAGGGCAAGTCCAGATAGACTTGCTTCAGAGAGTTTTAAAAAACGGTCTGTGGCCTTCCTGGACATACTAGAAGGATCGAAAAAAACAGCAAGAGCTGTATATGTCCAGATAAAAAGCCATATTGGAAGAGCCCTTTGGAAGGAGAAAGGATCTAACCTTTTTGCCTGGCTGCCTCCAGTTCTTAGTTGTATTCAGAATATTTCTCAAGGTTGCCTTCACACCTGGTAATACTGCAGACATCTAAAAAGTGAATGTGTGTTTTGTCTTGAGTTAGTGTTTGCTTGCTGAAAAGGAAGAAATCCAGTTTATAACTCAAACAAAATACTTGTCTCCAAACTGTATGTTATAAAATAAAGCTAAAGTCAGCAGCCAAACTCAGACTTCAGTATAAATAACTTATGCTACAGATGTTTACATGAATGTTATGAAGAGACTCTTGTATAGCGACGAGTGTTTTAGATGCTGCAATTTGGTATCAAGAGCTAGATCAGTGAGGCTTAACTGGAGGGCGGGGGGGAAATAAGCTTGGTCGGCTTTCCTTACAGGTTTTCTCTATTTCACTTTGCTTTTCAAATACTGATCCTTCCAGAAGAAGTCTGTAAATAGGCAGCCATGGTAAATACAATTAGAACCAACCTGTGCTTCCAGAGCTGGAGCTGTACCATGTATGATACTATAGTCTGAGTTCTGGAGAGGTGGCTGTGTCAGCATGGAGTGCAGGGTGGGCTGCCAAAAGCCTGCCAGGTTCTGCCTGTGCCTTCCAGCTGCCAGAGCTGTGCAGTCGTTGAAACACAAGCCCGCAAGTTCCAAGTCACCACAGGGCAGCCTAACTTGAAATTGCATCACTAGTGATCTGTTGCAGATGGGAAAGGTGGTAACCATCCTCTCCTGGTTTGTCTTCACCTTAGCAGGCACATAAAGGTTCTTCCACTTCCTGGAGTTCTGTAGCCTGACATGGCCCAGAGTTGTCACATGCTGTGCACTGAGTCAGCCAGCTTGGAATGATGACTTTAAGGTTGAAGGAAAGCAACTATGAGCGGAGTGTTTTCATTTTAATTAAAAAAAAATATTGTGGCAATACTTTGGGGTAGTGGTGTGTGTTATTTGCTGGGTATGCCAATATGTTGGTTTAAAATCATCAATCTAGTTCCTCTGGACAAATGTGTTTTCCTAAGTAAAGCTGCTGAACAAGGGATGCGTGTTTCCACAGTAGCAGAGTTATATAAAATAGTACCAGTTAACAAAACTGATGATTTTGAAAAACTGCTTTTAGATCCTTGAATTACAGCTGCCGAGAGGCCAACCATTTGTATAACTTCCATCATTGCATGACTGATTAAAATGGCTTCAGTGTATTAGAAGTAATGTGGGTTTACTCTGCATCACTCCTCAGTAGAACTAATCCAGCAGGACAGCTGCTGGAGGAAGAAGCCATGCATAGGTTAGAGGTGGAAATTTTGCTTTTCAACTCATTGGATCAGATGACTGCAAATCTTCAGAAAGCTCTTTGCAGGCTATTAAAACAGTTCCATAGTTGATACATTTCTGGTTTTGGATGAACTGCAAATTAAGCAGAAAAATGTATCTATTCATAATGTCAAATATATCAAAACTTACTTCTGTGCAAGAACATCTCAGAACTGGACCAGCCATGCAGAAACTTAGGCACTGCCATAGGAAATATTTCTGAACAAAAGAAACGCTAGTGGGAGTAGCTATATGACATATAAAGAATGCTTACAAACAATTATTGTGTTTTGCTTTTAAAAGGAGATTGAAAATATGTAGCTGTAGCTCTTACCGTTAGTTTTTACTTTTCAGGCTGTGGAGTCAATCCAGGCCGAAGATGAAAGCGCAAAGCTCTGCAAACGCAGGATTGAACATCTGAAGGAGCACAGCAGTGACCAGCCAGCTCCGGCCAACATGTGGAAGAAGAAGCGCATGGATCGTATGATGGTGGAACATCTCCTGCGCTGTGGCTACTACAACACAGCTGTCAAACTAGCCAGGCAAAGTGGCATTGAGGTGGGTGCCAATGTGGATTAACTTGCTAACAAAATGGTGGTAAAGAGGAAGTTGGAAACTGAGAACGAGCTGCTTTAGCCTTGTAGCAGATATTTTTATGTATTGGTGTGACTTCCTTGCTGATGTTTATCTGTTCATCTTTCTAGGCTTGAGTTTGTTCTCCTTGGCATAAATTGTGTTTTAATGTTTTAAAATAAGTCAAAATTGAAGGCATAATTTTTAGTCACAAATTAAATGCTTTTAGATAACACCTTTCTCTTTTAAAACTCAGATTAATTCTCAGATGTCATACGTTTCTTGTTAGAGGCCTTTGGGCTGCTGATTAAGCAGGTGGTGGAGCTTCCCATCTGTCTAGCCCCACTCAGCTGATATGTGTAGGTGACCAGACTGAGCAGAACTGCATTTGCTGATTGCAGGAACAACTGTTCTATTGTATCATCCTACTGTTTATTGCGCTGAAAGGAAGACTGGCTTTTACTTGGGAAAAGAAATTTTGATACAATTTGGGTTTTTTAGTAGCCATTATATCTTGCATGGTCTTAAGAATGTTTTGCTTGTTTCCTTGTTTCACCATCTTGTAATTGTTGCTTTCTTTTCACTGGTTAGCCCGTTGATTTTTCTTGGGCTCACAGTGGGTTATGTAGTGTTTGGAGTTTGTGTACTTTGGTGTAGCTTCTTTATGCAGTCCAGTGAGTCCTGATTGTGGTCCTCTGACAGCCACAAGGACATTAGAACTGATTTTTTAAGGATTTGGTGTTTGTCTAGAGAAATCATGTTTTGCAGATTTTAGGTAGCCTTTGCTATTTGATCCTGAGTGATCCTTGAATCTCCTTTTGATGTTCCTGATTCCAGAAGGCATGCAACTCTTCTAGTTAAAATCTTACTCTTATAAAGATGCTGAAAGTTGGATTCTCTTGCATGACTTCTATACTTTGCCTTTCTTAGGTGGAATAATTGAACACATCTCTCTCATTTTGTTGGGGAAAAAGATATTTTTTTTGCTGATGTCAAATTAGAGCATATGTACTTGTTCTTTGTTGTGTAACAGGGACCTGTTTGACATGTGTCTCTTATTCCTTGGCTGCTTTACTGGTCTAATCCTGTTCAGCCAGCAGCAATTTCAGTAAATGCCAAATAGGAAATAGCATGTAGAAGCTGAATAGAAGTGAGAGGGGAAGTGGGTTACAAAGTATTAATAGGAAATAGTCCTGAAAAAATCAACTGAAGAGGCTGTTGTGCCTCACTAGAGATGCAGCCCATGCATGTGAGTCAAAAATACCCAAGGCAATTACACTGGGATAACTGCAGCTTGACTGGTCAGCAGCTCTCCCACTTGTGGTAAATGTTTCCCTCTGTTTTGAGCAGGAGCTCATCTCTGCTGAATCATCATGTTACTGTACCTACTGGGTCTGCTGAAAAAGCACTATGGAAATATTTTCACTTCATAGCAAGCTCTCTTATGCCTGGTTAAATAATGCTCAGCTTTGGTTTGGACATGAGCGTGGAAGTCTGTCATGACATACTGCAAGACGCTGTGGTAAAAGCATCATACTTAAAGCTTTTCATTCTGTTTGTTGAATAGAAAATTTTGTGTTTAAAAGGGAGTTTTAAGTAAGATTATTTACCTTCTGCCTGCAAGCCTGACTCTTAATTTGCATGACACCAGAGTAACTCGAGTAAAACAGAACAAAGTTGCTTATCGAATGCACTGAGGCCATTTTTCTTCTAGTTCACCCAAATTATGCATTTTAGTCAGCATTATAGTTTGTTTTGGCTTAATGAAGATAAGGCTTCCCTCAGTTTCTCTGCTTTGCACTTTCTTACTGCATGGCAACCCTCTTTCTGAACAGCTTTTACAGTGTATGATACTGAAACTTGTTTGTAACACAGAATTTGTGGTTTTGCTGGTTTAATACGACAGCAGCTTTGTTTCTTTTTGTTCCTTTCTTGCTAAAGGATGTGAACTTTGAAATGTTCTCTAATGCTTACAATGCAACTTTGGTGTTGAGATTACCAAATACCACGTTATTCTCTCATGCCAAGTAATCTTTGTTTACTGTGGTCTCACCTGGCAGTTTGATTAATATCCCCACCACCAGTCTTATCGTGATTTTGTTACCACTGGGTAAACATTATACCCTAAGTACAAACGTGAAGAAAGGTGCTGTTATTGTTCAGTTTGTCCAGCAGCCAGAGGTGATGCTGGTGGACAAGTTCAGCATGGCCCAGCAATGTACTCTTGTGGCAAAGACAATTCAACAGCACTCTGGGTTGCACTGGGATGAGCAGCAGCAGCACCGAGGATGTGATCCAGCCTCTCTGCTCTACTCTGGTCGGACCCATCTGGAGTGCTGTACCCAGTTCTGGGCTCCCCAGCAGACACAAGGACTTGTGGAGTCTCCCTGTACTTGGAGATGCTCAGAACCAGACTGGAATGGGAAAGATCCCCAGTGACCTGTTAGCGGTGACCCTGCTTTGAGCAGGGAGACCACACAAGCCCCAGAGGTCTGAACCTCAACCATTCTGTGATTCTGTTCCTCCGATTGCCGAGGTGCCCTGTGCTGCTCTTTGCAAAGGCTGAAGGAAGCAGCTCTTTCCAGTTCACTTGTGGCTTGGGGATCCCAGGTTAAACACTTTCCAGTAGTTGTTAGACCAGTCTTGGGAGCAAGTCTCAGCCTGCCTGATATAAGTTTCTTGTGTGGCTCCTGAATATGAAGAGACTTGCAGAGCTGCCAAGGTGTTTCATGGGTGAAGCAGGTCAGAAATGATTCTGCTTCAGTGACCAAAGGGAAACCATTAAATCATCCCCATGTTTGAGCAAACTGTCTGCTGTGTACTACTGGCAAAGATTGACTGTATGACCATTGTGTCCAATTGTAATAGTTTTTGATGGTCTGTGACAAATTTTAGGCTATTTTCTAAACTAATTACCTCCATAGGAATGATAGGCTATGAAATGTTGTAATACAAGGTAAGTGCTTAAAACCCATGGGTATAAACTAGGAAGCAAACAGAATGGAAAGCAGTGCTGGATGTGAAAAATTATAGGGAAATTTTTAAATATTAGAGTTATGAACTAGCTCAGGTAAGGAATAATTTTGGGCATAAGGCGTTTATACAGCATGAAGTTATGGCACTATAAGAAATAAATTCCAAACATTAAATATTTGTTATATGTCTTTAAAGGAAAGTAATGCTGCTTGGGAAAGTAAACCAGAATGAGTAAGATTAAAATAAGAGTTGACAGTCAAAGACAGAAGTGTTTGTGCCAAAGTAAATACAGGGCAGAGGGGATTCTAATGTGGAATTTTTCTCTTGATGTCTTCTGGCTCCTTAATGATGTGAAAAACAGTTTTGGTTGAAGATACAAACTAGATGTTAAGGGTTTTTTTGTTGCATACGAATAAAACTCATCAGTATAGGCTAAATAGAATAAATAGGATCAAAATAAGATCATTATTACAACCTTGTAATGCCACACCAATATAAAAATGCCTATTTTCATCTGCAGATTCATATTTTCAGCTAGCTGGCAAGGTTGTCTGTTAACTTCAACTTTGTTATTTCATGTTCTGCTACACTGCTATCTCATTTCTGTGCCATTAATTGATATGCAAATCTAGTTTAGGAAGAGTGGTGTTCCAATAGGAAGTTGGTTTCTGTTTGTAGATAAATTTTATAATTAGGCTATGTATGTGGTGCTTAGTCTACTGTTTCTGGAGGTGGTGGGGTTTAAAATTTTATTTGTTTTTCCAGCCCTTTCCTTAGTAGGCTAGGAAGAAAAAATAAACATGTAAAATGTCCTTACATTCTTTGCTTAATTATGTATTGATGTAGTGATTTTTTGCCTGTAGGATTGAAAACAAACCCAGATTCTGAAGCTTCCAGTCTCCCTTATCATATGCTATAAATCCTCTTTCCATCTTTGCTTAGCTTATTTTAGTAAAAGAATGTATGTCCTTGCCTTAATGCTCATGCTGTACCAAAGCTGCATGAGTGGCAATGCTTTTTCTGTGAAGAAGAACATAAATTCAATCTAATTTTTAGTGTGTTGGGACAGGGAGCAAATTATTTAAAAATCTGTAATTCACTGAAGAACAGAAAAGCTACTGCACCCCTGGGCAGGGTGGGCAGTGACACTGTAATGTGTGCAGTTAAATGGTTGACCTGAAAAAACTCTTAAATAGCTTAAAACTGGTTAATTTGACCTTAAATCAGGGATTATGTATATCAATTAAAGTTCTAATCTTCTTAGATCAGTAATTAAGTACGTGCATCATCCTTCCAAGATGCATGACTAGTCCTTTGCGTTCATACCAGTGTGTTTTTTGCTTTTGAGAATTGGGGGGGGGGGGGGGGGGGGGGGAACTAAGTATTCCATAGACTTCAGAAGTTTTGTCTAGACATACGACCATTGTCAACATTGATCAGATTAGAAGGGCTTCTTGACACTTCAAGTATTGACAATTGACACAGTCCCAAAAAGATAACAATTTTCTTGATGTGGGAGTTCAGGTCTCCAGTTATGGTCAATGTTTTCCTTCCTGAGCAGAACTTTCTACATCTGTGGTAATGGTTATTTACAGGAGAATATCAAAACGGGACAGATACTGAAAAGCCATTCTAAAAATATTTAATTGTCTTTCAAAGTAGTAAATACATTTATTAAAATAAACAAACCTGCAACAAATTCGAGTGTGTTCCACTCTCTTAATTTTTTTACAGAAAGCTGCGAAATCTTATTTGATGTCCTGTGGTATAAGAGAAACCTGAATTCCTAAAGTCAAGCTTCATGGCTTTTGACCAAGTATCTGATCTCTTCTTTCTCCTATTCTGTATCGATGTTCCTTTTTTCAGCCCTGAAGTTAAATGTTCTTTCCTTGCTTTATGAAACTGTTCCTCAGCACTGTGATATGGATCCTTCAGCTGACACCTCAGTAGAATACTGCTGAAGGATTTCTCTCTGCTACAGGGCAAAATCTTCCTGAAGCTGCTATTTTTGAAGTAATCCATTCCCTGAATAACTGTTTCTTCTTGATGACTCTCCCAGAAGATGGGAGATGGAAAATAACCTGCACATTTGAGCATCACAAAAAGGAGCAGTATTAAGTCTTAGCTCAAAAAGTTAAAAGCTGAATAAACACATCTTTTAACAATTATACAAAGGTACCTTTAGAAATCCTCCTTGTTAAGATGCATAGTCCAAGAATGGCTTGTAGGCAAACACACACATATGTAATAAAGTAATTAATCAAAACACATTTATATTCATAACAATTCAATTTCAAATAGGTAAATAATATTCATCATACGACTTGAATGTATTATTTACTTCACTGTCATGCAGAAATAGCCAAGCTGACTTTCCAGACGCAGGCTGAATGGTAAAAGGTGTCTTTTGCCAGGGGCTATTCATGTCCCTCTCCTCTGACTTGCTGTTCCCACACTAGAGAGGTTACATGAAAACTATGTATGAAGGAGCTCTTAAACTGGCATAGCTGATTTAGGGGTGCCAGGATTTTAGCTTTTGCTGCTTGGAGTTACCCTGCAGTACCAGGCTACAGAGAGCTGCTCAGAAACTCCTTTAGATGTGTTTTGGCTGTACCTAGCGTAGGCATGGCAACTTTGAGTAGATTGGTATAATGAATGTCTGGGTGTGTTCATCTGAATTTCAAAGTGCTGCAATTCCTGCACAGCCTTACATCTGCAGTTTGTCTCAAGCATCTTGAGGAATTAGAATTATGTAAATGTGAAATAGTCAAGATCGAAGCAGAATAACAAACTTCCTCATTACAAATCATTTGACACTTCAAAAGCCAACAACATGAATTGTGCTGTGATGTTGAACATCTTGTTTTTTGCAGTCCATTTAGACAAAGTGGGTTACCTGTAGTGTATCATAACTGAGCCAATTTATTACAAAATACTTACTCTGGGAGGCTGGTGATGCAAGAAAAATGCTTGAATTGAAATTTTGTCTAAATGGGGAATGGTGTTATCACCTGGAGATTACCCAGGAGTAGAGGAGGTTTGGGTTCAGTTATCCTTCTTACTGTCCGTTCTTCCTGCCACACATTCCTTCAAAGTGTAAATCTTAACTCACATTTAACACTTACTTCTACTACTCCATTAGATGATAGGATAATGTTTTGTCAGAGAATGTGTGTAGCTGCCGAGACAGACTGATCCTGCATTGGACAAAAGCTGCAGGGCTTGTGCTCCACTAGCAAAGGATTAGGGGCCTGGCCTCTGCTGGAAGAGGCTATGACGGAAAACAAGGCACTTTTTTTCTGCTCAATGATGCATCTTAAGCTCTAGAGGCTTTGTCACATTACTGTAGTGTAGTCATTTATTACTGTACTTAGTGTGATATAATATGCTGATGGGTAAAGGTGCAGCCATTTGCTGGGCTACAAAAATTGCTGAGGCAGGAGCAGAGGATGCATCGGGAAAACAGATTGCTAAAAACCAAGCTCAGTGCTTGCTCCAACTCCGAGGCTCTTCCAAGCTGCTTATGTCCTTGAGCAAAAGGAGGTGGAAGAAACACTTGTTTTTGCTTGGCCCTGGAGCAGCCAGCACCAGAATATGTATAGTTTTGTGAGCACACTTTAGAAAGCTGTTTGAAAAACTGGATGGAGAGAGAGGGTGACTGGAAAATATTATGGATGGGTGCTTTTGGTAGGTGTCAGAGCAGAGGTCAAATACTAAGAAGTTTTGTAATCTAGTCAGAAAAATTGAAGTTGGACACAAGTTTAGAACATTAATTAATCACTAGAACTAATTAACAAAAGTACCAGTATCCTCTAATGTTATACAAAGACCATGGTCTTCTGGCAGACACCGAGTGTAAGATACTGGGATCCTTCAAAAATAACCAGACAGTACAAAAAGGTCTGTGCTATGCTCTGGGTATGCAAGATGCTCTCATGTGAAAGCTTCACTGTATGCCATGGGTACTGTGTTTACCTTGTAGACAAAAACATTTCTGGCTCTTCTGTTGATGAATCTGTGGTTTGGCTGTCTGGTTTTGCATTTTTCCCCAATAACTAGCTCCACAGCTGGCTTTGAGTAGGGCATTCTGTCAGTTACTCCATTTAGTTTCTCTCTAATCCTGTTAATGGGTGTAGCATTATAACACTTAATAGTAGCTTAATGAACTTCAGACAATGTTATTTCATGAGCAGAGAGTGAGGAGGCCCCTTACTGTTAATTTGTGCCCCACTTTAACAGGTCTTCAGTAACTGTGGTGTTGCTGTATTTTCGCCATCCATACCATTATTTTCTTAATTTGTGTCTCCCTTCAATGTCAGTGCAGTTCATACATACCCTGTGTTGGCTTTGGAGAAACTGTTACTCCAGCCGCCTTTTATTCCTGCACTTGTATAGGGTCAGAGGACTTGGATTGTGGTCCCAATTCCTGTTACTGCCATCACAACCTCCTGCACTGTCCCCCTCTTAACCTGCACCTCATTTTTTCCCTCCTGCACATGTTTTCAAGTAGGCAGTGTGACTGTGGTGTTTCTTAGGCTTCCTGCTCCTGCCAAGTGCTGCCTCTTTCACCATTTCCCCACTGTGGAAATACACTGACCTCTTCTTTCCCAGCTGCTCCTGTCTTACCTTGTAACTCCTTGTGTTTGCCTTCTCCCCAAGTTGTGTAACAATCACAGCCTGAGATGGTGCCTGCTTTTGCCGCATGTTCATCACAGGGGAAATTTTAACAAATGCATATATTAATGTAGACGACTAAATTGACCTCTTTGTTTGTAACTGTTCATTACCGCATTTCTATTTCACTTCCACAGACTTAAATGATACTGAAAGTTGTGTTGCAAGTGGAGAGCATGTGAGAAGTCATTAAAAGCTTAACACAGCTTTCTCTGAAGTTGTTTGAGTGATCCAAGTGTTTATTGTATTTCATATACAAGTAGTTTACCATGCTGCTGAATGCTGAAGTGCATCAGCAAAGGCTTTTTTATGAGGGTAGTGCTCTTATGCATGTAATGTGTATAGGTAGATAGATAGTCAATCTTATTAAAGCTGTTATTGGTACATACTCTTGGCAATGAGCCACTGATAGCTTGAGGCATACTGGCCTATTTTCAATTTCATATTGATGCTAGTAAGCAATTAAAAATAAACAATCGGCGTTTTTGAAAAATATACAAACAGTATCTTATGATATTACAAATTGCTTATTTTATACAACAAATAACTTATTTTATGAGAGCTGTTTTTTTCCACTGAGGAAACTTTCTTTTCTATAAAATGCTGCCTTTTCTCACTGAATCAAATCTTTGATTTTATCTTGTTCAAGCCTAACATTTCTTTTTTGATTAATTAATCTTGTTTTGAGAATAGCTTATGGGAGATTTGAAAATAACAAGCACTGGCTGTTCTAGTACTTATTTCTGGTTGGTTTTGAGCCCCGTTAAGGATTCACATTTCTAATGTGAAATATTCTGGGGGTTATATTAATGCATAAATGTTCATATGAACTATGAGGGATTTTATCACACATTCCTTCTAGTATCTTTCTAGACTTGTGACTGGACATCTCATAAAGTAAAAATACTTCAGCTCTTGTGCATATTGGAGACCAGTGGAGAGGAATGACTTGACCTGACTGCTCCAGATTTTAAAATGTTATATAAAAATCCTCATGTGAACACAATATGAATTTCTGTAGTTCCTTTGCTACAGCAGAAAAGATGTTTTAGTTCTAAGTCATTTGACATAAGATCTAATGCAAAGTTGATGGTTTTGTTGCATCTGGTGCTGAAAGTTCTGAGCAGTTTTCTTGGTGAATATAGAGCCACACATGTAGATCTCTGGGTTTTTTTCCAGTTCACTGCTGAATTCTCTTAATTGTGCACAATCTAAAGTTACAGCCTTTGTTTGGCTTTAAATTCAGTTTAAATTCACATTCTGATATATATATGCCAGTTTGGTTCACAACTTCGTAATAGATGTAGCTGTGCTTAATTTTAAATTCATGTGAAGCTTATATATCTGCCAGTTAAACCAAATTACCCTGCTGCCTTTATACATACCTTCTCATTATTTCACAGCTCTTATTCTTCACAGCCTTTACTGTATTTTTGTGAATCACTTCTTCTTTTCTGTAATGCAACCACAGCAATTCATTAAGTTCTGGGCCCATTTTCGTTGTTCTCGTAGTTCTGGTGTGTTCAGACCAGTGTTCATTTTTGCTGCAGTCTTTCCCTGCAGTGAGGGCAGGCGCTGGAGTCCCCCGAGAACAAGGCACTGCTAAGGAGAGCACCCTGGCCAGGAGTGAGAGTTCTGCCCTGAGAGCTCAGCCCATCAGCTCGTGCTCACCAGAGAGTGCAGCAGCTGTTCAGAGCAGGGGATGTGCATAAACATGCTTGGGATGTTCTTACTAAGAACCCGTCTGAGCAAATGAGATCCAGCTTTTATGTTGGCCAGGAGTGTGTATCTAGTCATCATCATCATAAAGGCATCCTCATTCTTCATAGTGTTTTATACCTAATAATTGGAGTTCTGTGCAGAATCATAGGGTTGGTAACCTCCCTCCCTGGAGGCACTTGCAGCTTAAAAAGGAGCAGTGATATTTTAAAAGCTATATATATGTAAATCAGGCAGAGCACAGGGTGATGGATAGCTGTATTCTTGTTTGAATAAGTATCTCTGCTTTCACTAAAGTGTCTTCAGCCTTCATGTGCAGTTTTCTCTAATAATAAATGTCTTTCTCTGGAGTTTTCACTGTTGTAATGGAATTAAATAGTTCTTTTATGATAAAGTTCATCCAATGTTGAGATAGTTACCCTTCTAAAACCTGGTTAGTGACTTTTGTATGGAAGGGAAAGTTAGTTCACTTTAGTCCAATACCTGTTTTTTAAAGCAGAAATTATAAAATCCAGATGGTACTCCCTGGTGGTACTGTGCTCCCCCCTTGAGTGTTTGGATAATTGTTGCAAATACTTAATGGAGCAAGTTCTCCTCCTTGAGACACTTGAGACTATTTTTCAGTACAGTTGTAGAATTAAATGAAAGTTTCATGTAAATCAGTCTTCCTGCCCAACCTCAGGTATTCTGTATTTGTAATCAAGTGATTTAGCAAAGTTATGACAATGCACAGGAGGCTAGAAAGTCTGTGCTAAATTATGGTTTGATCCCAGTACTGGAATAATCTGTGTGCAGGGTAAGGTTCTCCTCAGTTCTGCAGTACTGACAGGAAAGTATTGCAACCCCTATTCCAGTGTGAAAGCTGAAAGTGTGAAATGAAGGGAGACACCAGTGTTGTAAGGAGGGCAATTAAAGAGTTTAGAATTCCTTTTTAGTTATATACAAGTCAGAAAATGTTTGCCATGGTGCTGAATACTGTGTCATTTCAAGGGGGAGTGTGTGGCAACAGATTTCTTGCTTCTGCTTTTTCTGCACCTGCAAAATCAAGTGGCAGTATTTCTCTAAAATTGTGTATTTACATTTACTCAATTTTATATGTAAATTATATAAGAGATGCTCTTTGTAGCACCCTGTGAAATCTTAATCCTGTTTTGGGAGCTGAGAAAGACAATGTTTCTCTATGGTCTGCAGCCTGTACAACTCTGAATGGCAGAATACTTTCAGAAAGCTATTCCGGATTGGGGTCTTAACTGGGATTTTTTTGACTGGAACATGAAAAACTTCTTACAAATGCTAAACTGGTTCCTGTCCATCCAAGATGAGGCAGACAGCTTGTACTCCTGACTGGCCTGGGTAGAAGGGCTGTGCTAGTTTTGATAAATCCTCTGATACTCTTTTCTTCGGTTTCCTTAGTCCTAGCTAAGGAAGAAGCACCAAGAACAGGCACCACCAGAAAAGATAGGAAAGTATGATTGGATTAAAAAAAACCTGTGTGGCTTGTGGGGTTTTTAAAGGTTTATTGCCTAATTGTATCTTAGTATTTTTGTGGTGATCAGTCTGCATGATTAAGACTTGTAACTACTTCTAGTCAAAGGCAAAAGCTATTCCTGTCTCTACAAAAGGATTTCTTAATGCCTTTTTTATAATGTTCCTTAACTTTCTATCAAGTCAACAGAGAAGAAAATCCTATTTATTGGTGCAATTTAAATGTAATTGTTGGTTCTGAAGGAAACTCTTTTAATTTAAAATGTTCTCCTCTGTTTTCTGGATACATACTGTCTATTTAATAGAGAAGGCTGCCAAGCTTTGACTTCTTTTGGCAACCACGACTCTAATTAGCATTTTTGTTAAATAGAACCTTTTTCATTTTAAATTTTCAAAAGCAATGTAGAAATTCTTTTTTTATTTAAGATTTTTGTCTGCCTCAGCAGCAATTGCAGTCTTTTTGCTCATAGTAGAGGGGTGCTATACCAACACCTGATCGATAAATGCAGATAGCTGGGATTCTCTCACCAGCTCATGGGCTTATAACAAATGCTGCCCTTATGCTTCTTTAATTTTATTTTTTTTTTGTAATGAAGCTTCAACCATAACAAATGAGATTAAACCAGTGATTTGTTTCTGCTTAGCAGATCCAGTCCTTTTTCTGATGTAAAAGCAAATGCTTTTGTTTTAATTTGGTGTAAAAGCAAATGCTGTTCATTAAGAGGGCACATAGCTCCAGTAAGCTTGAGGAGATATATGGAGATGTTATTGTTTGTAACTTAAATGGAATTGTCTTTCCACTCAGCAGCTGTATGGAATGCAAGCAGGATAATTATTATGACTGCATTATGTGTCAAGCTACTTACACAGATGAGTTAATGGGCAAGAGGTTTTTATATGGCCACCTTATCATGCACTGGGGAGTAATGAACTTTTCTTCCACTTGAGCCTATCATCAGGAAAACTTCAGAGCAGCAAAAAGATTATTCTCATGTTCTTGTAGGAATACTTTAAAAATACTGTTGTGGAACAGGTTGGCATTCTTTCAGTCCATTTGCCAACACACTGATAAAGTAGATTAATTTTTTTTTAACCCTAAGGGTATGGGAAGAGTCCACTAAAGTCCAATCTCAATGTTGTCCTGTAAACTTGTAGCTGTCTGAATTCTGAGCTCAGTCTAACTTACCTGGATTTGATACCAGTAGAGCTGTGGGAGGCCCTTTATTCTTTTGAAGGTAAATGGTTTTGTTGCTATGATCATACAACCTGTAAAATAAATGTTAATATTTTGGTTTTAAAATTCAAGTAATGAGAGAGAGATTTAGTAAAAGCTGCAAGTTCTGCTGCACTCTAGAAATACATGTGTCTTGTTGAAATTTCTGTAAATAACCATTCTGATAACCCTAACATAATTTAGTCCACTTTCCCAATAGTATTAGACTTCCTATATGAGGAAGTTTTCCTTTTATAAGGACAAACTGGGTAATGAAATGCAAGATGTTTATGTGATATAGCTGATGCTAGTTCTGGTTTTCAGCTTTGTCTCATGGAAGATAGAACTTCTAAGATTAAGTATATTCAGCTATTCTGACAGCTGAAAATGCCATCTGTTTCTGAGAGTGGTTTTGTTCACAACACCTATAATAATATTTGTGATATTAAGCATGTCAACAGTATAAAAATCTGCAAGATTCTAGGTGTGATTTTTAATAGTTTTCTCTCTTTTTTTTTTTTTGTTCTGTTATATAACTAGACTCAGAGAACTGTTGTTACTATCAGAACATTCCAGTCCATGGAAATATCTTGTAATGTCTTTTTGCAAAGTACAGTTCTAAAATCCAAAGGTCTTGAGAACGAAGTCTTTTGTATCTCTGTATTCCAACTAAGTTGAAGAATTTCTGTGTAAAGTATGAGTAGAATTTAACAAGACCTTCCTTTCTTTTTTGTTTTTTGAAGGACTTGGTAAATATTGAGATGTTTTTGACTGCTAAGGAAGTGGAAGAGTCATTGGAAAGACAAGAGACTATGACTTGCTTGGCTTGGTGTCATGACAACAAATCCAGACTCAGAAAAATGAAGGTACGAAAATGTAACAAGTTCACATTTTGCTTAAACTATTTTCTAAACTACTTGGATGCTGGATGTGGTCAATATGTTTTAAATTACAGGTCTTGAAAAAGGTCTCATATAAAAGTAAGGACAGTAAGTATAAAAATGTTCTTAAAAGGCATAGGTAGTTGGAGCTAAAGAGGCTCAGAAAGGTCAGATCTGGAAGTGAGTGATAGGTCATCTTCTGGATTCAGTGTTGACTCAACAAATCATGCTCAAATAAAATACAGTACTCAGTTGGGTTTAGTGTAATTTGTAAACAAATAAATGCAGAAATATGTAGTGTCTTGATGCATGTAAAATTATATTTATAACTCTGCATCCTGGTGAGACTATAACTCAGTTTATATGTGAGGGTGTCTTAAGAACAAGATTCATTGGTAATCTCTGCCCTCGGGTTTAAAATTTCTGAGAGAAATTTCATGCAGATTTTAGTCTTAGTAATTTTAACTGTTGAATATACGAAGACAAAACTTTAGGGTAAAGAACTAACTTGCTGTGAGAAGATACAAAATCAAAAGCTGGAATCTAATCAAGTAATAAAGACAAAAAGTCTTCCTCAAGCCATTGAGTGCCATGAGCAGGACATGCTGTGTACTTGTTGCTATGCAGTCCATTTAAATTTCCTTGCCTCTTCAATTATGCATTTCAAAACATGCTGTAATCTTTTATAGGGCTTGCAGAAATCTGTTTTTAACTGATATTAACTGAAATCCCTGCCTCCCTCAAAGATGTTTTGTCTTGTATTTTTTAAACTAAGCGCTTTCTTTAACCAAAAATGTTTGAGTGCACTTAACAATAAGCAAAGAGTGACATTCTCTGTCACTCAGGGGTGCCAAACTGAGAGCGAGCCGAAGATGGGATGCAAAAGTAAATCTGCCAGTGATTACGCTAGAGAAAATGATGATCTTGTTATGGAAACCATTAAAGGAAAACCAGAATTGGTATGTAAACCACGTTGCATAATTTTACTGATAAAAAAATCCCCCTTGTGTAATCTTAAAATATTAACTAATACAAGAAATAAAATCTGAACATCTTACTTTTTCATCACCAATTTTCAACCAGCAGTAAATAAGGAAAAATCTTCCCTATCCTCTATTTGAAAAATGAACTACAACAAAAATCTGTTTCTGCAAGCCCTACACTTTCTTCTTTTTTGTTTCTTTTTTAATCAAACAAAAAACAAAGCTAAGGCTGTGAGAGATCAGAGTTGGAAGAAGAGAAATTACTATGCTTCTTTTTGAAACACAAACATTTCTGCTTCTAGTTGCTTTAGTTGCTTAGCTACTCTTCGACATTAATGTTCTAAAATCCCAGCCACCACCTACCTGAATGCAAGCCTTATTTAAAATCTAAACTCTTTGGTGGCCTGGGAAAGCAGTCACATCATCTTTACAGATGTGAGCGATCTGAAATCTTGTTAAGAGCTGCTGTGGGGTTGTTTGAAGCTACACAGAGTTGGAATGTGCATAATCTGATTGTCTAGAACTCTCTGCTTATAGTTACACTGGTCTTCAGAACCCCTGGAGCCATTGGCTTGCACCTTACTTGAAAATTCATTTGTTTGACGTACTTGAAAATTCATTTGTTTGGCATGTGAGTTTTGCTGTTGAAATGTCTTAGCAAAATAGGAAGCCCTGGGATTTAGTATTATTTACAATTAAAAAGCTTGATCAGATTTTTAGTAGAAACAAGCTTATTTAAAATTCTAGATGAGGGGTTTGTGTAGATTTGGATAACAAGGTATTTTAAAATAGTCCTATTGAAAATCTCAAGAGGGAAAACTTCTATTTTCTGCTAAATCTGGGCTTAATTTCAGAAAAATGCATAGTTGGAGAATATCTTTTTTGTTCCTTAAACTAGTAAGTTTTAACAAATGAAAGAATGCATCATTTTTATGTTCAAATGGCTCATGTTTTAAATCTTAAATAAGCAGTTGTTGCAATGTGTGCGTTAGTCACCCCAGGCAGCTAACTGTTAGAAATTCAGAATTGCTCAAATTCCTACTGAAGTCACTGAGGAATTTTGATATGACTATGCTGATGACAATAAACAAAAGGCAACTATTCATTAGAAACATGGGGAAAGAAAAAACACTCAGCAAGTGGAGCAGAGGAACACAGGGAATAGAGTTCTTTACATGATTCAGAGCACTTTGAGTTTTCATTATTTTCGTAAGGTAATCAAAGAGTTGACTGTGTCCCTATAAAGAAGCATAGTGATTTGTTCTTTTATGGGGGGGAGAATCTTTTTAATTCCACATATTCAAAGTTTTTTTATAGATTGTGTGAACTGGTGATGGAATTTGATTTAAAGGGACACTGTCAACTTCGTTAGGCTTCAAATTTTACCTTTTTCCGTAAACAGGTAAATGCTACTTGGTTTTCTTGTTTGAGACTTGTTTCCAGCATGGCTTTTAGATGTTTGACAAGAAGAGTGGGATAGAAGCTTGAAGAAAGGGAGGGAGGGTATTGCAGCAACTTAAACTTTGTGCTGTTTTTTGTTAATATTGGGGTTTTTCAGAAAACTTTCAAAGGCTTGTTTCTTCCTTGCAGTCTTCTGGGTTGACCTGTCTAAATTATCACATAGCCCAAAACTACTGATGAGTCTACTACTTTAAACTGTAAGAGAATACAAAGAAATCACCTATTACTCTCATTTGTGTCTCAGGTAACAAGGCTTTCACTCATTAGGAAAAAGTTCATCCCTGCCGAAGTTTTAAAGGAGGCAAGAGGAGGAGGATTTTGTTTGCTTTTATGGAATTCTGTGCTGATCTTGTCTGTAGAGTCAGCATTTCAACTTTTTTTGCATGAATGCCTAAAAGCAAGCAAACCAGGTTGCATGTTATTAACACTTTCTTTTTTGTTGTGCACACGTAGTCGTTAACAAACCGTGCGGTGCAGCTTTGGCACCATCTAAGACCCTGTCTTGTCTTTAATCTCAGAGCTGTCTGGAGTTCAGCCTAAGGATTCAGGAGTTCATTGAACTCATTCGACAGAACAAGAGACTGGATGCTGTGAGGTATGAAATTAGGATGCTTTCCAAACAGTTTTCTTAACAAGATGGTATTATGCTTCATTAGAAACATGTGACTATTGTTGCAACACCCAGAAGCCCTGTAAAGCCTTGAAGGGTCTTTCACCTGGTGCTGTCATCAGTCTTTGAATTTAAGCTGGGCTTGGATTTTTTTTTAAAGGCAAAGTGTCATTCCACAGATGCACCTCCTTAAAGAATTGATGTTACCTACCCCTGAAACTGTGTCTTCTTATTCTTCAAAATCAAGGTTTAGAAAATCAACCTGTTTGAAAAATTAAATGGATTTTCTGGTGGCATACAGTGTACTACATAAATATATATTCACCCTTAACTAATTTTCAAGAGGTATGGCCAGCTTCTTATGGCAATTCATTAATGTTTTAATCACCAGAAATACTAAAATGTTAATGAAACCTTCCTCTTTAACATTTAAATTTTGACTGAATTCTCTTCTGCTTTGCTATTTTCATTAAACTTTTTGTTCTGCAAGCTACCTGCAAGGCCATGTTCACCCTCTGCATTGATGCCTAATTTAGAGTTCTATATGGTTGTGGGTGGGAGAGGGCTGAGCTGTGTTAGGTTTTCCTCACTCCGTTCCTCTGGCTCCAAATGAAGAAACCAACTCGGTATCCATTTTTACCTGTTCTGAAGAAGTTCAGTGGGGACTACAGAGAGAAAGGAACAATGCCCAGTGGGGTTGTGAATCAGTAACAGAAGTGCAGTCACACCTCAGCACTGCCTGACTTCAACCACAAGAGAGTTTTTCTGACAATACTTTTCATGCCAGCACATGAAGCAATTTATACATCTGAGTTAATGGTTCTGATTTAAGGTGGAATAATTTTCCAGGATAACACAGGAAACTAGTCCTGCTGAATGAATTTTGATACTGGGACAAAGAAATGCATTGATAATTTGATAAGCAGTGACCTTGCCAGCACCAAAGTACAGTGCAGGTGGCAGAGCTACTGAAGCTTACATGTGCACAGGGGAGGGAGAACTCTCAGCAGGTTGCTTTGTAAGAATATTTAAACCTAGAGAGAGGTGAGAAGTTCATGGCCCAACCTGAAGTTTTGCTGGTACATCCTGATGAGAACACTGTTGCCATGTAATATTTCTTTGTTAAGGAAGTTGCAAGTTCTTCTGCCTTTAAACCCAAACTAGGTGCTTCAGAAACTGAAACTTGTACTTGTGGCAGAGCTGATTTTTTGGTCAGAGCAGCACAGAGGTGCAGAAAACCATCATAAAGTATGCACAGACTGAAAACATCCTAGCATATTCCCAAATCTAGATGGAGAAGCTCTCCTGCAGGGCAAAGTTTTAGGGGTTAGTTTCAGGTTTTATTTCTAATTTCATTCAGATGCATGGCTTGCTTTGAGCTAATATCATTCCTGCTTTGCCCTACTTGCACTTAAATCATCTTTGCTCTTGTCCCAGCCAATGCAAATGTGCAATCTGATAAACTCCAGCTAATTTTAATGTCAATAATTAAAACCTAACATAATTAAAAACAGAACCTACAAGCTAGCATTTAGATATGTGCACTTACCCTTTGATAGAATTATCAAATCCTAAGGAATTGTCAAGTACTTAAGAAAAGGGTGAAAGAGACTCAACTCCATTATCTGTCCTCTGAAGCCCATGGTGCTCTGTATACCAAATGAATACTGTGCCTTCAGCTTTATTCTCAGTTTGTTTCTTTGCCAAGTGTGCAGTCATGCATCTTAACAATGAGTAGTCCATGCTCTAAAAACTGTTTTCTTTGAGCTACAGCTTCCTTATGTAGCTTGAAAACCAGAGGGCAGGCACAGAGCTGGAATAAGGAAATAGGCTGAGAACTGGGACAAAGCAGATAAGGTTCTTCTGTATTTTATTGTTACTGGATATGTCTTTCCTTCTCATCCCTTTTCCACATCTGAAGTGGCAAAATTTGCAGGCTGTCACCCCTCAAGAGGACACAGCATGCTTTGTGTGAAGTAACCTTTCTAATGTTTAGAACTTAGAGCTCCTGTCTATATGGCAATCAAGGCATCCATATTGAGCATTGTTGGGGTGAAGTGTGTCTATTCCATATACCTGATGAAATTGAGAGTTGACATACATTTTATACTTGGCAATTATAAGTAGCCAGTCATGGCAGTGCTGCTTTCACTTCCTAACCACTTGTAAAAGGAAAAGGAGCTGTGGAAGTCTTTCTATATCTTAATTGACTCCCTTTTAGCAGGATGAGTTTTGATTATTTTGTACATTCAGACTTCAACATCTCAATACTTCCTTTCAAAAATGTGGCTTAAAAACTGTAAGTTTTTACCACTGCATTCTACTTTGTTTCAAAATAAATAAGTAATGAATAAGGGAATACATTTTGGGGAGGTGTGGCATAAATTTCATTGCTTCTAGCAAATCCTTGCAACTTGTGGTTTTATTAGCTTGCTTTTTTTAAGTGCCTGCTACAGAATTCTTTCAGTATTGTGTCTCTGGTGCAATAAATAGGTCAGGCATCCATTAGAAAGCAGAGAAAGAGGCTGTTTACCAAGGAGTTTCCTGTATGAGTGGAACTGGGGGAACTGACATTTTGTTGAAACGCAGCTGGTGTTTAAATAAGTTTGAAAGCTTTTGCTGCCTGCTGAGAACCTCTGAAGTGACATTGCTTTTACATTAAAATTGATGTGAACTTTAAAATTATCCATCTTATTAAATAAGTGTTTGAATTTGTGTGGCTTTTTAGAATGAGTACAAACAGACTTTCCCCTAAGGTACCTTATCAGAGTAGCCTTGAAAGTGCAAGTTTCAGGAATGCAAAAAACTGTTCTTGAATACAAAGAGTAAATCTCTTAACCTTAAATATAACACAAAGTTTTTTGCCTAGTATCATTAGCCTTTAACTCTGTGTCTCTAGGGGCTTTTTTTGTCAAATTTGTACTTACTAAAGTAACAATGAATGACTGATTACACCAATTTCACTTTAGGAGCTCTCACTAATTTCATTCTGGGAAATTTGACGGCATTTTGATATTTTGCTCTTATGCAATGCCAGAGATACACAAAGTTCTCGTCTAAAAGCTTAACAAAGCATCATGTGCACTTCTTGTTCTGGAGATACAAAGGACAAAAAGGAGTAAATAATAGCTGATGATGGGCAAAGTTAGGAGAAAATGGCTACAAGTCTACCATTTTAGTCAACTTCCTTCCTACAAGGATGAATGAACATTTTATTTTTTTTGGTTGGGTATAAAAATAATAAATCTTTTGAGCACTTTGAGTATAAATTCTCCTGGTTGCCGTAAGGGTCTGAGACAAAGGCATTCAGACATTGGCCAAAAAACTGAGTAGAAACAAGTCTTTTCTTGATAACATCTTATATTGCCACTGCCCAGTAAGGATGTTCATTTTTATATTCAGGCATATGTAGATATATAAGCTGGACATTGCAAATGTGAATCCTTTTGTAACAATTTAATGTACCCTTAGTGAACTGTAGGTCTTCAAGTTTTTGTAAATATTTGTCAAGTACAGTATGTCAGCTCTACCTGTGTGGGCTGGAGGGACACACAGATTATGGACTTTGTCCTTGCAGAGTTTACAGAATCATTCTGGGATTTGAAAAACAAAATTTTCTGCCTATTACTTAGATCTGTCACAGGAAATTAGTGGCTTCAGGGTTGGTCTATTGTCAGGACATAAAAAATATTTTCTTGAAGAGTTTAGCCCCCTGCCTTAGCTATAGAGACTTGTATGTGCTAATGGTGGTAAAAACTTTGCAATTAAGCACTGCAATATTCAGAGACCTCCAGGAGCATAACAACACTTGCACAGAGATGGAAATAGCTAAATGACAAGGAGAAAGGGATGAATAGCATTAGGAGGGCAAATAAAGTGTTGTTCACTTGTATTCCCAAGTAATTTACAGTAATGTGTGTTCTTCCCAATCTAAAAAAGACTTGAGTGCTATGAATTAATGAACTTGCTTCACCTTTGAAAGAAATCTTGAAAGATATCCATTTTAATTTCTCAGTGGATGAAGTTCAGCCATAGCATGCAGACCTTGTGGGAAACCTTCCTTTATTTTTTTTAAGAACTCAGGGGAGAGGGAAAGTCAGGAGATAAAGACTAACTAGCACAAGGTCACTTTGGAAAACCTAAGTCATTCTGGCTGAACCCAAACCAGCCACCAAGTCTCAGAGTGTTCAGTACTTTGCAAGTGATGGAAGGCTGATGGCCTGGCAGGGAGGAGAACCTCAGCACTAACCAGGCTGCTGCAAACTGAAGCATCAACTTCTGTTTTACCATCACAGAACACAACTGCACTCTAATCAGTTCTTTAGAGAAGAATTTTCCCCCTCTTTTCTCTCATGCATGCACAGATAGTTATTTATCTCAGCTGGTAGATCTGAGTTTTTTTGTTTGCCTGATCTTTGTTTTCAAAAGCTCTTCATTTCATCTGCAGCTCTCCACCCTTACTTTAGCTTTCTTCCAGTGTTTCCAGGCTATCTCTTCTCTCAGGCCAGGGGGTTTGTGCTTCTGCCCTCATAACAGTAATTACCTGAGGAACAATGTTTACATTCCCAAATTGCTCACCCAGCATAGGAAATTGGGTGGAAACATTCTGTCCTACATAACTTCCATTGCTTCCTGGCTTGGGTGGGAGAGGAAGTGGGAGTACTGAAACACTGCTAAAGAGACTTTCTCATGGTATTGATGACCTCAGTGTAGTAGTCAAATTCTGAATTGGAAAAAAAAAAAGGCAAAACAAACTTGCCTAGTTTTCTTATTCAAGCCACGAAATGGGCATTTTGAAAATACTGTCTATTCCTAAAAGTAATTTAGGAATTAATAAATGACTCTTCTAAAATTAAAAAAGAGTGAACTCTTAGTAGAGGACTTGAGAGATGACTTGGTATCTTCCCTGTAATACAAACTGCTCAGAAGTCACAGTGTAGGGAAAATTTTCCAACACTAAGGTAATGCCAAAAGTTCAGTGTAATCCTGGTTCCATACCCAGCCTGCTGTGCTACATCTGTGCACCACTGAAAACAGGAGCTTTTAGCAGAAATGCTGAACTAATCATCCAGTTTAAAGGCTGAAGGGTCTTCTGCAGTCTTGCACTCCAACTTGAGAATTACTGATCTTGGGAAGACTAGACTGGGGAAACTTTCATATAGGGTTTTTGAAGTAGTTGAATATCCTCATAATCTGGTAATAATTTTGTGGTTTCTTACTATTTCCTGAAAAATATTCAAGTCTGTATTTTTGATTTAAATATGTTTCTGGTAGTTCTGTCACTTCTTTCAAATATCCAAGCTTTCAGCCATGCAGGTATGCCTTAAATCTGAATGTGTTAAAGTAGAAAAAGTTATACTAAAGTTCTAATTATTTTTTTTTATTTTCCTGGCAAAGAAAAGTGCTCTTTACAAGGTGTTTTCTATTACATCGCCCTGCAATTTCTTGCAGTCTGAACAGAAAGTGATATTGTTTTCTAGCCTATACCCCTGCCCCCAAAAAATCATTTATTCAAAATAAACATTGCCCCAGATGTCAGTATAAGCAAAGCAGATATTTGAACACTCTTGATGTGTAAATGGTCTGGAACAGCTGATTTTCAGACTACCTTTATCTCACTGGCAAGTGGATGCCAGAAGAGTGTCATACACTGAGCTTCCATGAGCAGAGACATTTCTTCTAATAATCATGATTGTTTTAGTTCTAGATGAGTCAAGACTTCACACTGCAGTAAAAAGATTCTGGTTTCTAAGAAATTACAGTGTAAAAATGCTAATTCTTAGTCATTCTTGCATTCCCATTTGCAGGATGTGTTTTTTCGAGTTCTTTGAATGTACATAGAGCACTCCTGGAGTTCATGTATTGAGAGCAGAATCTAGAGGTTTTCTCTGAAATCTTCCATAATTAAGTCAATTTACTTGATTTGGAAACCAGGCGGTCTAATAAATTATCAATTCTCTATTTCAGACATGCAAGAAAGCACTTCAGTCAGGCTGAGGGAAGCCAGCTGGATGAGGTTCGACAGGTGATGGGAATGTTGGCCTTTCCTTCAGACACTCATATCTCTCCCTATAAGGTAACACTGAAATTCAGTGCTACAGTACAATATTAAAACAGATGCTTCAGTTCTTTTTTCAGCACAGGAAACTGCATTGATAATATCAAAATAAATGGGTTTTTTAAACTTTTACTTCCTAAATTCCACCTTTGTAAGAGTTCTTAATTTTAGTAACCAGTCCTTGTACATTAATCCAGAAGAGTATTTGTATTGTATTTGTATTATATAAAGTATTTGTATTGTTTCGGTTGGACTGTAATAGTAACATGAATTCACACTGAGCTAGGCTTGCCATAAACTCAGCATTAGAGAGCTGTGGGACTGGAAGCACAATAATTAAATATACAGCAAGAGGCAGAAGATAGGGAAGTACAAAAGGGAAAAAAAAAAGAGTCTTGTTCAACATACAAAACTGTGGCTTTAATACACCAGCAGCTGTTCTTAATTCTACTTCTCACATTACTTCTCACTGTGTTGCAGTGGTTGGGATGAAGAAAGGAAGAATGATTTGAATGATGTGAAAGCAGTATTTTTGTTCCTCAAAATAAGTTTTCATTTATTTGGATGATGCAAATCAATGTAGGTATTAGTAGTAATATCTACATCTAAATTTAAAGTCAGCAAAATTCATAGGTAGTTACTGTTTCTACAGACTGAGTTCTGTGGTCATGAGCTAATTCACCTCTTTTTAACTTCATTTTGGAGGCAGAAGATAGAGAAGAGAGTTGAGTTGTCAAAGTAAGACAAGAATTCCATGAAATGCCAAGCCAATATGTGACAGTGCCAGTATCAACACGTTTTCTAAACATGATGATGAAATCATGGTTTAACAAAAAAAGCACACAAAAAGAACCCTGACGTGAACAACCCACAGAATCAATATGAATTTCTTTGCTCATCTCAGTCGTAGAAGGATGCTGGTATTTTACATGCTAGATTTGATCTAAATTATGAGTATAAATGATAGATGTGTTAGAAGACTGTGGGTGTAAGATAGAGCTTATCATTATTTTAGTAGTTAGAAAGAAAGAGGCAGAAAATAAAAATCCCGTATTTTATTCTAAGGGCTGGTTTGGATGGAGTGTTTCAATGAGGGAGAGCAAGGTGGAAAAGCTAGGAGTGTTTCACATACAACCATACAATGAAAACAAATTCCCTGATGTTTCTGAATATGACTTAAAACATTGTAGTTTATGGAAGTTAAGTTTTGAATTCTCTTAATAATTACCTAGTTCAACACAACCACAGTGTTTGGTTTGGAGTTACCTTTAACATCTTGACTATGAGTTCTGTGCATAAATGGCTTCCTAAAATGCCTTTAAGTAAATTCTTTTTAAATATTTGACAAAGTTTGTGAGATCCTATCTCTAACCAACTGATTTTTATTAATCCAAGGAAAGAAGCATCTTCTATAACCGATGAATAGAACTTTCCAGCTTTTCCTTTCAGGACTTAAAGGAAAATGTTTACTATTGTGGCAAAACAAGCTATTTTCTTTTGATATCCCTTGAACACTCCTATGTCACTAGACACTTTCACTAGATCAGATTTCTTGGAGCCCAAGAAACCTGGCCTTGAACAGTAGAATCACTGAATTGTTAAGGCTGGAAAAGGTTTCTTGAGATCATCCAGGCCAACCATCAAACCAGAACCATCACTGAACCCTGTCCCCATCTGCCCTAAAAACTAATATTGTTTCCTAAGTAGTCCAGCATTCTAGGAAACTAAATGGAAGGAGTAACCTCACCAGGATTTACAGACCTTGATTAGAACATTTGGGAGATTATGGAGTTTGAATATTGCTCCAGCTATTTTAAATAATAATTGATTTAATAAAATAGTGTTAAAAGGTACTTCTTAAACACTATGCACTGGGGTGTCCGCTTCTGTTTTGTGATGGATTTGCTTGAGTGAGTTTTGTGCAATTTGCCACTCCCAGGCTTTTGCCCCCTGGAACAATTAGATTGAAAGCAACTTACAGTTGTGTTGTTTTTTAACAGGATCTCTTGGACCCTGCTCGATGGAGAATGCTGATCCAACAGTTCAGATATGATAACTACAGACTACATCAGCTGGGAAACAATTCTGTTTTTACTATAACACTCCAGGCAGGCCTTTCAGCTATAAAAACACCGTATCCTTTAATGCAGATATTACTGGGAGTGAAAGAAAGCCTTTTGGGGGATTATTATTGGCTTATGGATGCTTTTCAGAGAGCTCAAATAAGAAATGTTGACACTTAAATATTTTTGAGTTGTTCAAATAGGGTATAAATTGGTCACTATTAAATTAAGGGGAGATTATAATAAATAGCATTATGGTTAAAAAAAAATGCATGCCTGAACAAATTTTTAAGGTAAAATGCAACATTGTGTTTGGTTTGGCTGTCTCTTCATGTCTGAAATTAGTGAATATGCCTGCAAGGGTTAATGAGCTGGGTCACAATTACTGGTTTTTAAGCACATAAACACAAATTTACCTGCCAGGTTTTATGTGAATATTCAAAAATAGCTGCATCTTCTGAAACTTCGTTGGTTTTGCTGCACACTGTGTTGTGCTGGAGAAGGGCTGGTGCTGCTGGAGTACTGCACCTTAGAAACTTTACCTGTGCAGGCTACCAGACACTGTAGACTTTAGACTTGACTTTATGTTCCTGTGCATTCTGTCACCTGGGCTCTGTTGGCCCACCTGAGGATCTTTTAATTCTAAGGTTTCCCATACAATGGGATGGTAATTGTGGTTTCATTGTGGCGATTGTTCCCTAACTTGCTGTTAACAGACAGTGTTATAAAGAGGATGGGAGCTCAAAAAACCCCGACTGCCCTGTGTGTAGCAAATCCCTGAACAAGCTGGCTCAGCCCCTGCCGATGGCACATTGTGCCAACTCCCGACTAGTCTGCAAGATTTCGGGGGATGTAATGAACGAAAATAATCCTCCTATGATGTTACCAAATGGATATGTCTATGGATACAATGTAAGTGTTGCAGTCAATGACTTGCTGAAGGCTAAAATAGCAGCGGTTAGAAAAACTTGCTAGATCAAAATAAGAGTTAATAAACTCAGTCAGAAGCTAGAAAAATATTTCTTGCAGTAATGTTTTTTTTTAAGGACTGTATATTTAGCTGCTTAAATTGGTCTTAATGAAGACATATTAATGGTCACATACCTAACTATGTGAATTTATAACACGAGATCAAATGACATTGGAAATCTTTCCCTCCAGAGAGCAATAATGTAGAATAAGTAACTTCTGGGGGCAAAGATGTTTTGACCTCAGACCACAACATTTTTTTTAAATTACAAGTTCATTTCCTAAACAGTTCAATAATGCTTTGAATTACTGTTGTGAAGATTATCTTTTGGTTTCACTCTTTTGCAGTCTCTGCTTTCTATTCGTCAAGATGACAAAGTAATTTGCCCAAGAACCAAAGAAGTCTTCAACTTCTCACAAGCTGAGAAAGTCTACATCATGTAGGTCTGTAAAACACACGATGAAGTGCCGCTGGAATTCTGACACAGTGTATCTTGGCAGACCCTGTAAAGGGGGGGGCCTTAATGTGTGGCAAAGAAGCAAAACCTGCCACCTTGGGGAGCAGACCTGTCGGTGGCATTATTGTTTCTTGCGACCAAAGATCAATGAGCAACAATAAACACTCTTGAAAGGAAAAAAAAAAAAAAAAAAGAAAAAAAAAAAAGAAAAAAAAAAAAAGAAAAAAAAAGAAGAGAGGAATTATGACTTAAGTTTGTACTTGAATAAAAAACGCAAAAACAAATTTTGATTGTTAAGGTTTTGTAACATAAGGTCAAAAATTGGACTCTTCTCAAAAGTACTTTCATCTTCTAAAGGATAGCTTTCTTTAAAGATGGACACTTGCACTGGGGGAAAAGTTACAACAGATTTGAAATGAAATCCATTTTTCTTCCCTCTTTTTCACAATTGTCCAAAACCCTTTTGTTATCAAAGATATCAGTACTACCAACGTGTTCTCCTTTAAGCTCCTCTTTGCCTTCTTTATGATCCTCCGGTGAAGTAATCCTGAACATGAATGATGTAACTTATTTCCATGGGAAGATATTTTTGATGTCTTTGACACAAGGTGGCTTCTCTGGAGGATCAAACAGGGACTGGTTTGAAGGAGTATGAAGTCTTTTTCCAAACCCAAATATTTTAAGGAGGTTACATAAGTATCAAGAAGAACTGAGAACATTTCAGGCAAAATCCAATGCTTGTTTAAATGTTCCTTTTCCAGTCTACCATAGTGTTAAAGTCCTTCTAAAGTTATTAGTTATGTGCATAGGGTTCAATATGAAATCATTAGTGCTACTGCCTTATTTCTTGCTTTGAGAATGTACTCACATGACAATGAGCTGGTATTCTTAAGTGTTGGGCGAAGTTTCTGAAGATGCCTTGCAGGATGATTACATAATTTTAGGGTCTAAATAGTATTCATTACTGAAACTAATAGTTCAATTTTAACAACTGCAGAACACATCCTTATGACTTTTCAAAAGAATTAAACCATTGTAGGTTAAACAAAACCATATTGTAGAGGTTTGTATTTAGCGCTTATTTTTGCATGTTGATGTTGATTAGCTAATAAAAGATTGTAAATGTAAGACATGTTAATAAAAATTGTTTTCCATTTCTTGATTATATAAAATTAGAAAGCTGTTTTGTGTTTACATGTAAAAAGAATTAAGAATTTAAGAGTGACCTCTCTTAAAAGAAGTGTAATTTCCAAGTGGTGGTTTTCAGTGTTCTGCAAGATTTAAAAGAAAAAGAAGAAAACTAACAACACAAACACATACTGAAAACCAAACCAAAAAAACCCCAAAATGCCCCAGCAAACCAAAAAAAAAAAAAAAAAAAGCCACACAGCAACCATAAATGTCATTCTTCAGACCTTTTCAGTCAAATAAGTATTTTTGGTTTAAACTTTTCGTATATGAACAGTATAGTCCAGGAGTTTTTCTGTCTCTTCCTCGAAGACTGCCTCATGTCCCAGAGCCCTCCTGTTAATAAAATGTTGTGGGCGATGTTAGGTGTGGGTTTTTCATGCTTTAAAGAATGCTAGCAAAGCACAGACAAAGGACCACAACTTCTTTTCATGTTCAACACTTAAAGGTCACAGATATTGCTAAACTGCTGGTACTAGGCACTGTGAAAGTGTAAATACATGGGATTTCCAGGGAGGTGTGTCTGAAAAGGTTTTATTTTCAGTAGGCATCAATTATTGATGCTTCAGAACAGGTGTGTCTGGACTACTGCAGTGCTGCCAGCTTGGCACGGGCTGGTGCTCCTGCCCTCGCTGCTGGAAGGGAAGGGTCCATTCTCTGAGCATTTTCTGAGATGGCAGATTTGATGATTCCTTAGAATAACTGCAATGTACCAAGAGTAGGTGGAGGCAGATACTGAGAGAATTTACATTAGTAACTGGGGTAATTTGCCTTCAGTCATGCAGTAACTTCTCTCTTCCTTTCTCATGGGGGCAAGAGTTGGAGCACCCTCAGCTCAGAGGAGGGGAGGATGTAACCCTGAGGAGCAGTGTTACACAAACCCATGTGGAACAGCACCTCTATTTCTTTGGGGCACTGTTTACAGCATCGTTGCAGAAGGGCCAGCATAGCTTTGAGCATGGCAGCCTCACTTTTCCCTACTTTGCAGAAATTGATAAAAGGCCAAAGCAGGAAAGAAGCAGTAGATCTCTGTTGGACCTGAGGGAATGTGTGGTAAATGCACAGCAATTGTAGGGCATGGAAATTGTTGTTTTTGCTTCTCTTAAATACCAGTTAGAGCTGTGGTTTCCTGAGACCAGCCTTTTTTGATTTCTGTGACCTGAGCAAAGTGGTGGAGAAACCTACACTCTCCAAAAAAACCTAGTTTGGGATGGGAGGAGAACAGCTGTCCTACAAGGAGGGCCTCTGTTTATGAGAGGTGTGATTCCAGAGGGCCAGGTGCCAACATGAGGACTCAGTCCCTGATGGTGTATTACAAGGGAGTGTTCCAGAAGGAGCGTAGGGGAGCTTCAGCTGTTTGTTAGCTCTGACTGCTCACTTAGGAAATCTGCAGTCACACAGCCCATTCTGACTGCAGCGAGGCCTGTGTGCCACAGGCAGCTGTAGCCTCCTGGCTGGCCCTTCTGAACTGCTGGGCTGCTCTCAGGCTTGCTCTGCCAGCGCTTTGGAAGCCTCCAGCTGTATGAGGGTCAGCAGTGGTGGCAGGCACAGGCTGCTTTGGTGCAGCTTGGTGCTCTGCTTTGCATTCCCTGGCTGCATTCCCAGCCTTGAGATTCCAATCCAACAGAGATGTTGGTTCACAGCTCATCTCACAGGTGGCCCCAGACATCACACCAAGAGCAGCAGGTGACTCAGAGTAAGTATAAAGTTATTTGAAATAGTAGAAGCTCTCTAATAAAGCAAAGACTTTCCTCTCGAGATCTGGCTGAGTTGAAAATTAACAGTATCCTTCACTGTGATGTTTTTTCAGTCTTTCCAGGCAACTTGAGGCTCTGGATTTTGGTTGCAGTGTTCCTGTTTGAAAGCAACAGTTTGTCCCCATTGTGAATCAGGACAGGTTTCTCTGATTTCCACAGTTACACCAAGGATGAGAATTGCCTTAACCTTTCCTTCTATTTGTTGTGGTCCAAAGCCCTACTCTAAATGCTAAAGATTTTCCAGTATTGTGAAAAGAGAGATACTTTGTGAAGAGAGGTAACTCTTCACAGTGCCCTGGGGGTTTTTGTACCTGTTTCAACTTCCATTCTCTTCCAGGATGAGAAGGGTTCAGGATGCTGAGGTCACATTTTGTAGGTAGGAAATAGCAAAGCTGATATCAAACTCAGGCAAAACATTTTCCTGCAAGCTTTAAAGACTGATGAACTGGTAAGGGTTTGGGTTGTTTTGGTTGTTTTTTTTTTTTTTAATATAACCATGGCCTTTCCTACTCTCTAATAAAATTACTCCTTGGAGGAAAAAAAACCAGACAAACAAAAAAATCATCTTATTTGGGACAGGAAGAATGAGAAAATTACAGCTGGAAATCTGCCAAAAAGAACCTTTTGAACATGTGTAATGGACCACTATTCAGAAAAAAAAAAAAATGAATACTCTGACTTGCTTTTTTTTCAGCCTCAGGGAGGCTGAGCAGAATGTTTTGGGAAACACACTAAACACTTTAACTGAGAGTGCTTTGAGACCCACACTGTGATAATGTGCACTGTGTGTCCTGTTGGACGTTAGAGGTCACTTGATACAACAAAATGAGTATTTAAAACTTTTCCATCCTGCTTTTTCATGTTCCATAATGAGGTATTCTGAACACCAAATAAAGTCCAGCCATGATCCACGTGATAGTTGGTTGAGTCTGATATTCATCTCATCCTTGAAAAGATAAACTATTTTCCAGTAGTCTCCTCTAGTCACTGAATCTGTTCCTTGTTTGATGATGAGGGGGGTCAGATATTCACCAGGATTTCCCTGCCATTATGCTTTTCCAAAGATTTGGTGTCTGGTTGGTTCTGCAACATGCATCAGCCACACTGAAAGGCAGCATTTTTCTTCATTCAGTCATTTATTTTAAAGACATGGCCCTGTTAGCTAAGCTCTGAGAAGTTTTCAGCCGCTCAATTTTCTCTTTGTTTTAGAAGGAGATATAGGATAGGCAGAGCAGGACAGCAGATTTTTTTCTCTCTTCACTAACACATCCCCTTCGAGCCAGGCAGGTTCTGTATGTAGAAGTATCTCTGGCACAGTCAGGGGAAAAAAAAATCTGCAATCAAGGCCCGAGAGAGGGAGCAAGAAGTTAGAGTTCAGTTACTGTTTGATGTGAGGGATGAAGATTTTTTGGCACAGCAGCTGCAGAGCCAACACAAAGTAGTTCCACCTTACAGCTGGCTTTTGTGAGAAGTGTGAGAACTAGGCATTGAACAAAAAATCCTAGGATGTCCTAAGAGATGTAGTCCTGATCTCAGTTTGAACTGAAGCTCTCAAACTACATTGGAGTTCTTAATACCTAAAATTAGTCCTCACTGCTAGCTGGCAACAAGTTGATTTCACTGAGGAGCTCACAGTTGTGAATTGGGTATTTTTGACTACACCATAAAATCCTGCTATTTGATCATGTTACAATTATCAGAGATCTGTATCCTAAACCAGAGGAAATCAGCCGTAGGATAAGTAGCACCACAAGAAGAACAATAGGAAATAGCAGAACAACAAGAAACAGAAAGGGCTGCTGAACAAGAAAAGCTGTTTGGTTTGACTAATTAAAAATGAGATCAAGCCTCAGTGTAGAGCTAAGAAATGTTATCAGCCAGTTACCTTTCAAAAAGATTAAAATAACTGAAGCTTTAAAAGTGAAAGAAGAAAAAATTAACATGGAAGTACTGTGTGATAGAGATCCAGACTTCGTTACAAAACTGCACCCAGCACCTTGCTGCTTGCTCTTAATAAAGATGGGAATGTGCGACATCGGTGGGCGGCATGGAAAGGGAGATGCACTGAGGAAACCAGAAATAACTTAGCAAACATGGAAGCGAAAAAAATTGTGCCTGTTATAGAAACCAAGTGATCAGTCTCCTGGGATTGTTAATTGTTCAGCTCTAAAAGAAAGAAGCTGCTCTAGTATCCAGTCTGAGAATCGTACCACATCAAACCAGAACAGTTCGGTTGGAAGCGACCTTGCAGATCATCTCATTCCAACCCCCTACCGTGGGCAGGGACACCTTCCACTGTCCCAGGTTGCTCCAAGCCCCATCCAACCTGGCCTTGGACACTGCCAGGGATGGGGCAGCCACGGCTTCTCTGAGCACCCTGTGCCGGGGCCTCCCCACCCTCACAGTAGAGTATTTCTTCCCTATATCCAATCTAACCCTGCCCTCTGCCGGTTTGAAGCCACTGCCCCTTGTCACGTCACTTCTTGTCCTTGTCAAAAGTCTCTCTCCAGCTTCTTTGTAACCCCTTTAGATTCTAGAAGGTGCTGGAAGGTCTCCCCAAAGTCTTCTGCAAGCTAAACACCCCAGCTGTCTCAGGCTATCTCCACAACAGAGGGGCTCCAGCCCTCTGATCACTTTTGTGGCCTCTGGACTTGCAGGTTCAGATCCTTCTGATGTTGGGGCTGCAGAGGGGTCTGGTGCTGCTGTGCTGGATGCTGGAGCACAGTCCTGCGTGTTCGGGTCATATCTCTTACACTGCAGCTGGAGCAGAGAAATCACTGAGATGTTCAGGTTCCCAAACTAAAATGGAAAACTAAAGCTGGTCAAGTGGGGGATAACATCTGTACCTACTCCTTTCACACTATTTCCTATCCCTTAAGATTAAATTTTATGTTGTGCATTTAAGGAAATAGTTGTACCTACTCCACAGAGCAGAGGAGCAAATTTTCCCAGGGAGATCATCTGTATTCCCAGCCAGGAATTCTTCCTGACAGCCAGAAGGAAGAATGAGTAGAAAAAGATTATAAGGTCTATTCACCTCAGAACAAAAAGATCTTTAACTAACTTAAATATTTTGTTCCCCACCCATGGAGATTAAGCAAGATCATATAGACAAATTCCCCAAATGGAAATAAACAGATAATAAACCAACAGACAATTTCCTTTTCTTTCTTTGCAAAGCACAGCAAGACAAATTGCTCAGAAGAGCCAGGAGCAGAGCTGTGGGAAGTTCTTCAGGGTGCCTGTGCATGCCCCTTACGGAGATGTCTCCTCTTTCAAGTAGCAGCTTTAGGGACACAAACCAGAGAAATATTTTATTAAATACTGGAGGGGTCAGGGGGAAATCGATCTCAGAAAAGCTCAAGTTGCTCTGGATCCAGTCACTAAGGAAAGTCTTGTATTAATTCCTGCCAGGAAGGCCATCATCCTGGCATCGTGCTGTAATGCCCGGCTAACATCCCCACTGGAACCAGCTCTGTGCCCTGCTGGCAGAAGTGCTCTGGGACAGCAGAAACCCAACAGGCAGGGTTTGAACCCCGGGCTGCTTGTTGCTGGCCCCCCTCCTTTTGAGGTGGCTCCTCGGTGGAAGCTGTTTTGATCAGTGGTGTGGGGGAAGAGCCTCTTTCTCCGCGAGGATCGTGACACGATTTTCTATTTTA
This sequence comes from Chamaea fasciata, assembly GCF_029207755.1. Classification (NCBI taxonomy): domain Eukaryota; kingdom Metazoa; phylum Chordata; class Aves; order Passeriformes; family Sylviidae; genus Chamaea; species Chamaea fasciata. The sequence goes on along the minus strand of NW_027094091.1, from coordinate 6,565,417 downwards.
AACTGTGCATGCTCCAGTCACTGTCTCATTGTCCTGCTTCTCTGTGCACAGGAGCTCATGAAATTATTTGTTCCTATTTGTGGCCATAAGGAATATCAGTTTGCAGGGCTGACTTCCACCATAGGAAATGGAGAAGAATTCAGGCTGGGTGGTGGGGGATGCACCAGGACAGCATCTCCATGGACGGCTGCTGGAGCAAGAGAAGCAGCAGCAGCATCTTGTGCTGTGTGTGCCAGCTGCAGCCCCTGAGCAGAATGGGGAGGTCTGCTATGGAGGGGAGGAGAAGAACCCCCAGCTCTGACCAACTGAGTCCAGTGTCACATTCCTATCTCAGGAATATTGCAGCCCCTGGCTCTTTCCTGGAGTCAGCATGAGGCTTGAGCCAAACAGGCTGGGAGTCTGTATATGGATCTTGCCCTCAGGGCATTTGCAACTTGCCCATCCTCTGGGTAGAGAAGGTGCCTGGAGCAGCTGCGCTGCCAACTTTTGTGTGTGGGAGCTGAGACACGGCCAGCTCCAGCAGGAACAACCTTGGAATGGGACAAATACCATTGAGCGAGTGATCCTATCTTGTTAGATGGTCAGACACGGAAGAACAGATGAGATCTGATGTTGCTGATGCCAATCTGCTGGCTTTTCTTTTCCAGCAGCACTTTGCAAATGTTGATCTCAGATATACATAGCCTATAATGATTCGGGCTTTGTGGCATCTGTTTTCTTTGAATGTCACTGTCACATCCATTGCAAGCTATCTGACTTCAGTTGTGCAATATCCTACTTCAAAAAACAGTGAATAAACAGGGTGCTGGTGTTATAGGACACCTAATGATTCAGTTTAACTACCAGATATGGAGAAAAGCCCAGAGGCTACGGCTGAATTGCTGTTTTGCTCTTTCAGTGAATAACAGACCTTCTTTGACACACCTAATTTTTATAATAATTGGAAAGAATGCCACCTGCCCTGTTAGGAGAGAAATGATCCAACCCTTGGCCAAAACGTACTCCCTGTGTCTCTGGAACCTTCTTCTGAGGAGGTGAAATTAAGAATTCCTCACTGAAGTAAGATTAGCAGCTGCCACTTCCAGAAATACCTCCCTTGTTCTAAACCAATTAGCAAAGGATAATGACTGGTTTCTTTGCCCTGGGAAACCATAAATAACATCACCTGTGATCTCTGCGTTTGAGGGTGTGAGATGCTGGAGTAAATTTTTATCTGAATAAAGTGTTTCGCTTAATTCTTTCCCTCCACATCTTATATCTCCAGGAACACCATGAAAAGAAATCAGAGTGCTGGTGCCAGTCTTGTCTTGGCTAAAGAAGGCAAGAATCTTTGGGCCAGTAAACGTAACACTGAAACTTTGGGTGGCTATTTTAAAAATATTATTTCAAACTAACATCTCAAGGTATATGTGAAAATCATGCTCAGGTGAAAAGATCTGTGTTAAAACATGATGTCACATAGAACAAGTTTCTGGAATGTTCTAAAACTTTGTGCAAATCCCATTAGATACACCAGAATGGAGCATCTGTTAAAATACCATAGATTAAAAATGCCACCTCACAGCTTCATCTGCTCCAAGTAGTTAGAGGGGCTGCTCCCACTATTAGAGGAACCTTCCTATCACCCTTCTCTGTCCTTAAGTAATTGAGTCTTGGTATTTGGGACATTCTCAAAAACTTCCCATAGTCACTTTCAAATCAAGGATGCTTCAAACAGACACAATATCCTTTTTCTTCCACCCTATTTGCAAAACACTCTCCCTCTGTGCTGTCCCCTTTCCAGGATCCACTGACAACTCCACAGCACGAGTAGCCAGGGTCCTGCTGTAACAGTTACTGTCTGAGTCACCAGGATTTTCATGTCCTGCCATTTCTGTTCTGTGTAAAAAGTCTTCTCTGTAATGTAATGCCTTCCAAAAGAGCCAGTGGCAACAGATCTCCAGTGTCCTGATTTTGGATGTTACGTCTCAAAACTATTTACAATCCAGGGCTGTTTGGTTCAAGCACATCTGTCAGAAAAACATCATCATGACACACAGAATCTGTTTCCTCACTGGTAAAATATGTGCCTGGTTTCCAGTTTGAATTCATCTTTTGTTTCTTGTGTTTTTCACTGCTATACTCAGAACAATTTAATGTGATATTTTTCCCAGAAGGTATTTTATTTTATGAACAAGTTACCCCACAATAATCGATAATGATTTAAATCTTTACTAGTAGGCATTATAGCAACTATTTCTTTTCTGCTCTTTGTTCTTGTGCCTTTCCTATATGTCACAGAATTTTTAAAGAACTTTATAAAATGCATATTATTTTAGTATTTGCTGTGCTGTTTACACATTTTACAGAGCTTAAAATGCTTAGTGCTTTTTGTTATTGCTCTGAAACTGTTTAACCCTGCTGTTCCCACAGTGTGATTCCATATAATAGAGACATATTTGAAATTTGCTGATGGTTCTGAAATAGCAAGAACTGCTGCTTTTCTATGCAGCAAATGCAGAATATGGATTGAAGTTAAAATAGTCCTGTGCAGTTCAAGATCTGTGATACTTTTGAAGAGACAATGCAGTGTATTTATGCATCAGATAAATTTTGTTCCATAGGGTTTCTACCGCATTATTTAAAACAGAGTCCAAGCAGTAATAGGAGCATTTGGAGATGGGACAAACCACACTGATTGCAGATAGTTTGGATTCCTTGTTTGTAGTAAGTCAAGTTACAGTGTGTTTGACACATGTAAGGGAACATCTCAGGACTTCTGTCATTTCCCCTGGAACCACTTTAACCAATCTGTGGTTCTGGTGCCCAGGGCAGTGTTTTGGCAGTTCTGATGTGATTTCAGTTCACCAGCACTGGCCTTTCAAGAGAGAGTCACTTCTCTGAGAGGAACAGGTTTTAACATTATAATAATAAGGGAAAATATTTTTTTCAGCTGCTTTTTGGTGCAATCAAGCTTTTTTCCTTGATTTCTTAACAAGCTCAAATACTTTCCATATTGATTTTTTTAAAACTGGCTTGAGTTTGGGGAGGAAGGGGTCTTTTTGTTGGAGCTTTTTGAGCGGTTGAGGTTGGTTTTATTTGGTTTAGGTGGGTGTGTGTGTTTAGAAAAAAGGCAGTGTACCACTTCAGACTTTTAATATTTCTGTATTTTTCTGTTTCTATATTTTGGTTTACCCCATTCATTTCCCTCTACAAGCACAGTCATTCTTGGAAAATGCAGAAGTCACAAACCTTCAGTGCCTTCTCAGACGCATGTGTTATCTTTTAAACTGTCATTAAAATTCATTTCTATGATGTGATACTCAGGAATGCTTTGTTCAAACAAAATCTCTTCTTTGCCTATTTTATGGCAAGACTGTTTAAAGGTTCAGATCTGTTTCAAAATTTATTCCTGGCTTGGAAACAGTGTGGCTTTGCACAGGGATGAAAGATGCAACAGAATATGGGGAAAAGGGTTGTGAGTGGGGTTCTTAACAGACATTATATACATATGTATGTATATGTGTGTGTGTATGTATATACAGATAAATATAACGTGCCATATTTAAGTATCTGTCACATGTGGCCTTGACAATGGTGGCTGAATGGCTGGACTTGATGATCCTGGGGATCCTTTCCAACATAAATGATTCCATGACTTTCCCAGGTGACCCCTAAGGTTTTGGACCTGGCACATCCACCCCATTGCCAAAAGCTGCTGCTACAAAGCCTGTAAGCTCAAATCCTACAGTTTAAAAACAAAATAAAATCTCCCGCGATTTGTAGCTGGCGCTGAAAACATCGAGCAGGGTTTCCAAGGCGAGGCTTTTCCCCAGGAAGAGCGGTGCCAGCCCCAGCCTTTCCCGGCTGGACGGGCTACAGGTGTTCCTGCATTGCCACCTGCTGGGGGCTGCGCCCAGGGCAGCCCGGCGGGGACACGGGGACACCGGGAACACCCCGCAGCCCCTCCTGCAGGAGCTCCGTCTCCAGTGATCCCCCCGCCTGTGGCTTTACACCGGCAGAAATGCCCCGGGCTGCTCCGGGAGGGGGAAATAAAAAGAGTTTATGGTGTGTGTAATTCACTAGGCACACTTGTGGTGAAGAATGAAAGTTCAGAGCCTTATAATGTCATTTTTTTTACTCTTATCTGCAAATAAACCCATCTTAAAAGTACATTATGCTTCTGTATAAATTTCATTTTTATTCTGATTTGAAAATGTACTTATCTGAAAAGTAGATTTCTCCTAGCCCTATAAGCTTAATTAATATTATATTATAGCTGTAGGGATTTTTTTAGGTTTTGTTAGTTCGAGTAGTTTTGGGGGTTTTTTTATTAAATAAATAAAACACTTTCTAAATAGATGCAGAACTTTTTCCCTCAGCAGTCAGAAGGCCGTGTCCCTCCGGCTGTGCCTCTCGTGGCCATGCAGGAATGCAGTGACAAAGGCAATGACAGAGTATTTTCTGTGATTTCAACTGAGCAGAGGCTCTCACAGTCACCCAGCTCAGACCAGCACTGGCAGCGCAGTTTCCTCTACTATCCCTACATATACACCATTTGTAACTACTGACTCCCAGTTTTGTTTACATTTCAAAAACAATAAACCCCCACACTTCACTAGAATACAGGCTCCATGACTGGAGCAGAACTGGATGTCAAGGACATCGAGAGAATTTTTTGTACAGTTTACCGAGTAATATTCACTACAAATACTTTCTTTTTCAGTATTTGATATAATTTTACCGCTATGACTTGTACAAAGAGGAAAAGCAGGAACGATTCATTTAAGAGGCCTTTTAGGACTCAGGTGAGAGGAGCTGAAAGACAGAACAGGGGTGGCTGCATGAGTTACACCGCTGAGGGCACCCTGTAGGAGGTGCTGCTGCCCAAGGAATGGGATCATATGTGTTGGCTGTCCCTACGTCTCATTCCAAGTTGTACTGAGGTTCAATTGCCTAAAAAATGGTGAAACATTTAGGAATCCTAGTAGGGTTGGTCAATGGAACTGTCGTGACACACTTGCTGCAGAAACTGAGAGCACGCAAAGGGGTCCAAATACATGAAATATGAATAAATATTTTCCCGTTCTGCTTCAACTTAGGTATTGATCCACAGAAGTGCAACATACCTCCTTAAAAGCATAAATAAATAGCTACAGACACTTCACAAGACTTGCTACCTCCTGCTTTTCAAGACACTTTCTTCTTCCTTTTAGTTACTTTAACATTTCCTTCCCTCTCAAACTATGGTCTTTGCACTCTATTTTTGTCCCAACTACCTCGTAATCTCCTCAAACCAGGGACTTTCTTCCTGCCTGCTAAAGCCAACCTGTATAAATAATCTCTTCATACAGACAAGGCAATCTTTTATCATGACAATAAAAGAAATTCCCTGGAAAAGCTGATTTTGATCCATGAGGCTTTCTTGCTCACTGCAAATAAAAGATGATGGAAGTGCCGAACAGGCCTGAAGGCTGAGAGCGTTTGGGCACTGTCCTGGTGCTGAGGGGGTGCAGTGGGTTTAGATGGATGGCTGAGGACGCTGGATTGCAGTGTCACTGTGGGTCCAAGCTGCCTGGTGCATGAACAGGACGGAGGAATCTGCAATGGAAAACCCCAGAGCAGAGCACACAGTGCTTGTGCAGTGGCGTGTGAAGGCTGCAAGATATGCACAGACCCGGCGTCTGAAACGGTGACATCAGGAATGGACTTCACTGCCCTTTAACTGGAGGCACCACTGCAGCTTTTAGCAGCTTCAGAGCAATTCTCTCCTTTCTGCATCCCTGGCAAATAAAAAAGAAAAAAAGGAATTAATTTGGGTTTCTGAGCCACAGCTCCATGCAGTCTCTCATTTGGAGAAACCAGCTGGAGGGACTGCAGCTCTACTACAGTCTCAGGCTTTCCAAGGATGGGACAGCTCAGACATCCATCAGGCAGAAGGAGCTTCTAAACAGTACCATTAGTGAGTCAATGTGACACCAAACCAGTCTCTTCAGGTTGTCTAAGAAATTTCTGCTAACAGCAAGTGTTTGAAAGCAGTATTTACACGCACAGGAAAGTGACATTTTTGTCTTTGTATGATTGAGCATCAGAGGGTCTTCATGCAGAATTTGGGCTGGATTTCCCCTTTTGGTAGCCTTGGGGGTGCTCTTTTCCTCTGCAGTCTCCTTTTCTACATGTTAGCAACCTTCAAGCTGCTCCTTTTCTGCACCATCTGATCCAAGCCCTGCCTTAAAGGCTGGTATCCCCCTGATCCCCAAAGACACCCCTGTGCAGTGCAGTGGGGTGTGCCTTGGTCTTTTCTGGGTGCATTTGTGTAGAAATGTTAACTCCTGGTGTGGATATATATTGTCTAACACAGAAAAATGCTCATTAAGCTCCACTTTGGGTCTGCACAGATATCCCAGTGAAGAAACAAACAATTTACCCTCATTGATACTAATCAAGTGTGTCCACATCGGTGTTCAGGATTTGCTGTAAGATCATTTATTTAAATTATTCTAGACATGAATACATGTCTAGAATGTAGGAAGGTGCACCTTCTATGTGTAGGAAGGTGCTCCTTGACTTGTGATGGTTCTCCTACAGCTATTGCTGATCCATCCAACTCACAAGTGGACATTAAATTAGTGGTCTAGGCCACACAGACCAGGTTCATCCATCTCGTCCTAGGACACAATTACAAAATGTTACAATCGGCTGAAGAGTTGTCACAGTCACTATTTCACATAGTTAGAGAGGGTCACCAAGTACCTTTGGCCTTGCATTATTGAGGGTTTAATGAAGAGGCTATTTCCCCTTTGAGAACATCTGTGTAAATAAAGTCTTTATCCCTTACAAGGTAGTTCCGAGCTTTGAAATATCTGTCACCCTTTTGCTCAACTCAAACTGCTGGTTCAGCACCTGTTCAGCTCACATAGGAGGTAATTTTCTTTACAACCCAATTGGCACAAACTCTGTGACAATTTAATATAAGTGTTTATCATGTTTCTGTATCTTCAGACCTGAAACAAAAGTTATTTTAACTCCAAATTATTTGTAGGGAAGCCTAAGTTCCATTTTGGCAGGGAAAGAAATCCTCCTTTTTAATTTTTGTGTCATTAAGTTGAATACAGCTGTCTTAATAGTTATGGGGGTTTCTTTTTGACTGACATTCTCCTTTATTGCAAAGCTGGAAAACAACCCTTGGCAAAGAAACATCTAGTAAAATGGTGCAACTGTCTCCTACTGAGATGCTTCTTTTACAAAAAAAACTAAACCAGATAATTTAGTATTGCACAAAGTCTGAAATAATCCTTCCTAGGGCCATCAGTTTAACCTTTTAAATCTGTGATGGAACAAAGGGTCCTTCCTTAATGCAAGAACACCCAGACCCAAATCATTGTCAGTGGACAAAATTCTGGAGCTTTTCTTTGCCTGTGTGTTTGGCCAAAGGTACTGGACCAACAGAATATGGCCTCTGGGTGGACCAACTGGTCCTGTCTGGAGATCCCTTCCTGTAGGAGAACATTCCCATTGCAAACGCCTCCTGCCAACAATGACAGTGCTGGGTATCTGGAGAGGTGCTGGACAGGACAGTGTTTCTGGAAGAGTCTGTGCTCTGGCAAGGTGTCACTCACTTTGGAGCACTCACGAAGTGTCACCACGTTGCTCCTGCTGATGTCTCAGTACAGATGTAAGAAATGCAACTCCTTGATTCAACAATCCACATAACACGAAGCTACAGATCCAGGCTTTGCTGAAGCCAGGTGTAAACAAAAAAGAAGACCATTGAACTCGGAGGCTCTGAAGTGATATCAGCTGGTGTACAGCTCTGCCTCTGCACTCCACAGTGCTCTGTATTCCCCTCCATGGAACAGCCCAGACCAGCTGGGGAAAATCAGTGCAGGTACAGAGGTTTGTGACTTCTGCAGCTGAATGAATTTTTCAGTGTTCAGGCTCTCTTCAGCCTTTTATCAGGCTGGTCCAGATGAAAAGAATATGGAAACGATTGAATGGTGGATACTTGCCATGTTCATTAAAAAGTAGCAGGGAAAGGAGACTCAGAGACTTAAGCCAACACAATTTTATGTAATTGTCTTTGATTTTAATAAATAAATAAATAGCCTGGCTCTCACTGGGATTTGCCTAAGGGACTAGCATGAATGAGTTAGACAACTCAGCACTCATTCATTCATTCATCAACGGATTCTTTGCAAAACCATATGGCTCCTATCAGGGATTTCTTTAAATATTATGCAAAAGTATGAAATCAGAGCCTTTGTAGATGGTAAGTGTGTTGCTTGAGGCTCATTTTGAAATTCCATTTCCAGATAGCACAGCAATGCTCCTGTTGCAAGTCATACCCTAACAGAAAGCAGTTGTTCTGGCACTTTCAATCATATGAAGAAAAGAAATAGATATAAACAGTGAAATAGTAAACTGATCTAAACTTTAAAGATGAGCTCTGCCGCTCTGCATGACTTTCACGTGGAAATGCACTGTGCTTGATGGAAGGCAATGCAGAAAGGATAAACATTATTAAAAAGTAGGATGTCATTGGTTTCATGCAGTGTCAGAAATAGCAGAGCCACTGCAAAATGCATGTATTCATTTACTGCAGTAAATCCGGTCGATGATGTGAGTCCATTTCTAGTGAAAATTGTTCATTGCCATCTTTCTCGATCACAGGAGCCAGCAGACACAGCTGCAACACCAATCCACATAAACTGCTTCCAACAAGCGCATAACTGTGGATTAATGGAAATATCTGTCAATTAGCTGACAACATCTTCGAACGGGAACAGATATTTTAGACGTCTTCCTTCTTCAGGATGTTCAAAGTGGGCACCTGCAGCACCTTTATTCCCAGTGGTTGAGCAGCACTTTCAGAGATGGGGATCCCTGGCGAGTCTAGGGCAGTCTCACCGTGTCCCATAATGGCACCAGACCCTTGGGGCAGCGCACGGGGACACTCTGGTGGCGGTGCAGCGGCGTCCAGGGTTGGGCCCCTCATGCCAAGAAGGTCCCCGAGGTGCTGGAGCGTGTCCAGAGATGGGGACAGAGCTGGGGAAGGGGCTGGAGCACAGCTGCTGTGAGGAGCAGCTGAGGGGGCCGGGGGCTCAGCCTGGAGGAGAGGAGGCTCAGGGGGCGCTTCTGGCTCGCTACAATTCCCTGTCAGGAGGCGCTGGCCAGGAGGGGATCGGGCTCTGCTCCCACAGCAGCGACAGGACGACAGGACAGTTTCAAGGCGCGTCAGGGGAGGTTTAGGTTGGACATTAGGAGGCATTTCTTCACAGAGGGGGTGATTGGACCTTGGAACGGGCTGCCCAGGGAGGTGGCGGAGTCACCGTCCCTGGAGGTGTTTAAGGAAAGACTGGAGTGGTGGTGTTGGGTTGGTGTCGATGATCTCGGAGGTGTAATTGATTCTATGATAAGCAGGGCCGCTCTGTGCCGGCTGCTCGCCCCTCCGGGCTGGCTCAGCCCTGCGGACAACGAGGGGTTAACCATCTCCTCACACAAAGCCGGGACGCGGCTCCTTTAAGGCTTCCCCCGCCCTTCTCCAGCCGCGCTTCCGGGTGCGGCACGTCACGTGGGCGGCGCCGTGCGGAAGCGGCGGGGGGGGGCGGTGGTAGGTGCCGGGAGGGGGGGGAGGAAGGTACCACCCGCCGCGGGGCGGGGGGAGCAGCACCCCAAAGGGGCGGGGCCCCCACAGGGGCGCGGTCTCCAGTGAGGGGCGTGACCTCAGCGCTCGATGGGCGGGGGCCCGTGTGGGCGTGGCTCCCTGAAGTGCGCGTGCAATTGTGGGGCGTGCCCCGCCCTGAGGGCGGGGCCTATGTAAGAGGCGGGGTTTCCTCAGGGGCGGGGCTCCGCCGAGGGCCAGAAGATGGCGCCGCCCAGTCGCGGCCGGGCCCGTCGCCCCTGGAGGTTCCCGGCTGGGGTTTCCCCGGCTTGAGAGACCTTCGGGGCGGTTGTCCCGGCAGCTCCGGTGCCTCGGTTCCGGCGGAGATGGACCAGCGCCTGGCTGAGCTGGTGGAGGAGCTCACCACCTCGGGGGAGCCGCGCCTGGAGCCTGGCAGGATGAAGGAGCTGAAGAAGATCTGCAAGTACGGCCGGAGGGAGGGACAGAACCGGGCCCCGCTCGTTGTCCCCAGGCCGGCAGTCCCGGGCAGAGCCGTCCCGAACGCTGTTCCTGGGGCCTGCTCTGGGGACTGGGTGCTGCCGTCACAGAAGCTGCTTCGTTAAAATGTTAAATAAATTGCTTCCCCAAACTTACGTTTTTATGTGATGAGCCTCGTTTTAAATATTTCTCCCTCCTTTTTCTTCGTTTTCTCCGTGCTCAGGTCGTCGGAGGAGCACATCAGCCTCGCCTACCACCTGCTGGTGACGCGGCTGCAGGAGGAGCACGCCGAGATGCGCTTCTCCGCCTTCCAGGTGGTGCAGGAGCTGTTCGCCAGGTCCCACCAGTTCAGGACGCTGCTCATCGCCAACTTCCAGGAGTTCCTGGAGCTCACGGTGGGGATAGACCACGAGCAGCCGCTTCCCCCGCCCAAGGAGGTGGCGCAGAAGCTGCGGAAAGCAGCCATCAGGGCAGTGCAAGACTGGCACGAGAAATACGGGGAGGCCTACAAGCAGCTTTCCCTGGGGTATCACTTCCTAAAGCAGAACAAGAAGGTACTCTGCGCTTTTACCCCTCTCTGTGGTAGTAGGTGATGATCACCAGGAGATGTTCAAAGCAAGGAAACCGATAAATGTAAAAAAAAAAAAAAGCTGTAGGAGACTTCCTGTTGATCATGGTTTTTGGAAAACAAGCCCCAGGCTTTCTGTTCATCTTGCAGTACTGTCGGTTTTAGAAACCCCAGTCTCGTACTCACAGCTGTGCTCTGCCTTTTTCAGGGTACAGGTTTTGCTCACCAGCTGGCTTTCACCCACTGATTCCTGACTGGAGCCCCAAGGTTTATCCCTTTTGGAAAGGGCAATAATGGTCATGCCTTGGGCTGAGGAGAAACAGCTGTTAACTCCCTGTATGCCAGTTTAAACTAGCCTGATTTCTGTACTGAGCTGCCCAGTTCTGGGTCCCCTTTGCTGTACGACTCTGCAAGTGTACATGGCTGCCACTCTCAGCTGCAGTGTTACTGTGCCAGAAAAAAGGTTTTATGAAAGAGAAATTCCTTGTAAACCTTAGCTTTTAGATGTCACTTCAAGTTACTGTGGTTGGAACATTCTACTGCTTTAGTCTGTCTTCTGAGGTCCAACAGTGAAATTTGGAACACTGTTCTAGCAGTCATACTACCTACAATGATAATAACAGGCTTTCAGTACTGATTTTCTTAGTCTTCAGAAAGACAGATTCAGATTCCTAACAGTAGATAAGAAACCATTGTGATACATGATATATTTCTCTTCTGGTTCCATAGTAAGCTAATGGTGTTCCCTACTGAATGGTGCTGTGCTGGTTTTTTATACAGATTTTGGCATCTGCTCATAAAAGATTATTATTTTTGAATTATCCTTTTTTATCTTGTATAAGAAAGGAAGAAAACTAAATGACAGTGACAAGGAGAAGTGCAAGTCTGAGGCAAGGGGGTTTTAACATGTAATGCAGTTCCACCCAGTTGAACACAAGTGACCAACAGCTGTGCTGAAGTTTGGCAGGTGTGTCTGTGCTCTTGTGGGCAGTGGCTGCTCCCCAGTAACAACTGGGGGATCCCTTTTCAGCTGTTGATACAGGCTGTTCTGTTTTCTGGAGCAGCTGGATTTGAGTTCCTCTACAAACATTAATATCCACTGAAGTAGTCTCAGGTAGTTTGGTAACTCTTGTGTTTAAAGAATTTATATGAGCCAGCTGGCTTTTTGCCAGCTTAATTCTTGAAGTGTGAGAAGCAACCAAAAGTTTTGAGGAGGCATTTGCTACATGTTTCTAGTAAAATCAATCAGCTATTGAGTTTTACTGGTTTGGCACAGTAGTATGGGGCAATTTGAGTGGAGTGTTAGCTCTGTGTGTGGTTCCTGGTTGGGTTTTGGTTGGCTTTTTCATAATGATCAACAAAATCACTTCATCAACAGTCCGAAGATGATAGCTGCTGCTCTTTCAGGGAGTAAAGCTAGACAGCTCACCAGACTTTTAATGTTAGTAGGTCAGGAGTAGTAATTACCAAGCAGGTGCCTCTGTAAGTGTTTGACTTTAAGAGCAAATAATGGTTCAGCATACCTGAAAGTAATTGTTTTCAAACTCTTGTCTCAAAGTTAAGAAGAAAGGAAAAAAAAAAATCACACATTTCCAAATGTTTGTATATTTGGGCACATGACTCATATTGTAGTATCCTTGTATCTGAGGAATGCATGGATGGAATTACAGAACAAGATTTCAAGCAGATCCACACAGAGTATAGTCCTGCTGTGTTCCAGTATTTTCACAGAAGTTGCAGGAATTGTCCCAGCCTGCTGCTTAGCATCCTTTCAGTCGAGCAGTTTTTTGCTCCTCATACATCTAGTTCCACAGTTGCAGACCAGCAATAAAAAACTTCATGGTCCTTTTGGTACCGAGAATGGGAAAGAATGGGCAAGTGACTCCACTGTAGGTGCTCTGGCATGAGGCAGAAGTTGTGCTTTGGGAAGCTGGAGCTGTGTCTGGTTTTTTATGCAGTCCAGTCTGACTGCCAGCAATTGATGGCTGTAGTTCCTGGGTTCTGTATCTTTCTTCTGCTTTTGTGGGCAGCGTTGCTCTATGGGTGGACCTGTTTCTTCCAGTTGTGTATGGGGAACTATGCAAACCTGTAAGAAAGTCTGATCCTGAAAACCAAGAAAGCTCACTCCACGTGATGCAATAGGTTGTGAAACCAAATCTTTTCCAGTGACAGTTTGGCAAACTACCCCCTACCGCCATTCTGCCTGCCCACTCCCTGCTAAAAGAACCCAGCTTGGTGAGCATGGTATTTCCTAAACTGCTGGAGACCCTGCATGCCAGTTTCTCAGACAGCTGTTAGATAAGAACATTTGTGTGACTCCAAAACTTTGCTGTAGGTTGTCGAGAGCCACTACTGGATGTTGCCATGCTTGATCATCTAGCAGTGGCAAGAATGACAAACCTTCAGTGAGTGTTTGTGATGGAGAAATTGCACCAGAGAGTCTGTGGGCTGCAGAATCAGCAAAGTGGAGGCTTGCTCAGCACTCAGCATTGTCTGTCTAGCAGTTCATAAAAGTTATGTGGTAGCAATCAAAGGAATTTCTGTGCTTTTTAATAGGGTTTCCGTGTACATTAATGCAATCAAGCCTCCCTTCTTTAAAACAGGAGTGATTTTTTTTGCGTTTTCAATCCTTTCTAAGACCAAACTAAAAAAAAAACAAACCCAAAATATTGTGAATATTTTAAGAAACAGCATTTTGAGTTGTTCAGATTAATGTTTATAATTCAGCCGTAAGGAAGTGAGACTGAATGTTTTTTCCCTCAATATCAAAATCCAACAACGTAATCGTAAAATCACAAATTTGGTCTTTCTTTGTAAATTTGAAGGCCTTCTCTTTTACTTTCCTTTCTTACAAAGTTCTTTTGTAAGTTATATGTATATACTGGTTGTTATTGTGCTTACAAATCTTCCTAAATTTCCTGGTAGACCTGGTGTGATGTTTTCATGGAATCGTAGTATCTACCCTGCATAGTCTCTTCCTGCTCATTCTCCCTAACTCCTTGTCTCCAGTGCTGTGGCAGAAGTCTCCCAAAGCCCAGTTTGTTCCTGCCTTCTGGATGTGAAAATCTAAGGGGTTTGTTTTTCTACCTTATGATTTTCTTTTGAGAGCCATTGATTCTCAACAGTTCTTTATTAATAGGAGTAAAAACTCTATTCACAATTGCTGTAGTTACTGATTCAAGGGAGAGAAGAGATAAAAGGAAATGCTGCTGAGCTTCTGGCTGATTGCTGATGTTACAGGATTTTTCACCACAGATAAGGATCTTAGGAAATGGATTTTCTATATATTTCTTACAGGGAATGTTACACTTTTTTCTTAATTTCCTCCTTAGGTGGATTTTCAGGATGTGCATGCCAGAACCGTGGCTGAAAGGAGGAGAGAAGAGGAGAAGCAAAAACGACTGGAGAATATTTACAAAGAAAAAGTCAAAAGAACTGAAAAAGAAATGGAAGGTTGGTTGCTTTGGTTCTTTCAATACATTTCTGGTTTGGTTTTTTTGTTTGTTTTAAAACAACGTTTTTTAAGCTTATATAAAATAAATTCTGAGAGTATAGCTATCCAGATAATAGCTGACCACAGAAAGCAGGAATACTGCATTTGTAGGAGCTCAACCCTCCCTCTCTCTCACCTAAAGAATGTCAGGGGAAAGAAGTGACTGTTGTGTGAGTCCATTAGGAAGAGATGGGAAAGAATGAAAATGTTACCAGGCAAAGATCTGGTCTCTAATTCAGTAAAGTGTGAGTGCATCACCTCAGGTAAACGAATCATGAGATTTAGTTTTTTGAGCTAGTGACCTAATTTCTGTTAGGCACAGACTTCCCACTGCCTTGCTGGCTGATGGCATTACTTACATTACTTATATATACAGTCATTGTATTCCAGAAATGCAGGCAATGGTCTGCACAGGAATCCTGGATGCAGTGTGGGATAACTGTGAAAAGTGTCACAGTGCAGCTAGAAAACATAACAGGGGCCTGAGTCTCTGAGGAATATGTGCATAGCAGACACATTTCTGTCACCCCAAAGAGCAACAGGGATAGTAAATGTATTATGCTGCAGTTATAAAGGGTTATTTAATTAAATTACTTTGGTGTATGTAATGCTTGCAATTCTGCCTGCATTTATTTTGCATGCTGGAAATGTTTTCATGCACAAGAGTGGAATTTTAAAAAGATTTAACTTTCTTAAAATAGTTTGTATCAGTAGCATCTCTTTGAGCATTAACATACGTTCATGGCTATTCCTACACACAGCTATAAAATTCATGATTATAAAATGAATACCCACCAACATCATTAAGAATATCTCATTGAACCTTCTTTTCCTTCAAATTCTATGAAGCACTTGAGTCATCTTTACATACTGAAATTTTTTGAGAGGATAAGGAAAGGAGGAGCTCTGATTCTACATGACTGGCTCAGGAAATTCTAGATTTCCTGCATAGGTGTTGTCACTTTTATGAGGACAGTTTCTGCAGAAGAGGAAGGTCTGTATGACTCAGTCATCGCTGCATAAATGGATTCCCCATTTGACAGTCATATTTGTTTTGTACCTCTGTGTCTGCTCTGCAGGCATTAATGTTTTACTGTATCTAACAATTTTATAAAACAATTGTGTCTTGATAGAAATGTCCCAGGAGATTGCTGATACACTGACAGAGATGGAAAACTGTTTCCAGCTTTTGATGCCAGATCCTTTCAATTTTGGGGTGAACGACATTGACCTGGAACTCCGCAAACCCACGTCTGCTAATGAGGCCACACCTGCATCCTCCTTGTCTTCCCGGGTGGAAGTTAACCCATCCTATTTGGGGTGCATGGATGATGAACAGCCATGCTGCAGCAAGGACATTCCTCCTGTTTCTCAGTGTGTTACAAGTGATAGAAGCAAAGAGGGAGATGAGAAGCCGGAGCAAAAAGAGCTGGATGGAGACACGTGCTCGGACATTCAGTACAGTGGCCCTGCTCTCGATGATGATGATTACCACACTTTTGTTAGGAACCATGGGCTTATTTCACATAAATATACTCTAGACCTTGAAGTCTCCACAGGTACCTGCAAAAGCTTTTGACATATAGCTGGAGGCAGCCTTTCTCTGAAGTGTTTTGTGCTTGTGGTTTTCTGTTACTTAAATGCTGGGGTTACTCAACACTATTTTGCTTTGAGATTCCTGGACACCACTTTGATTTTTTTAAACTTATTTTTTATTTTTCTCTAGTAACTGTTCTTAGTTTTGGGTGTCCTTGTGTGTGATTAGCAGATTTTGTTAATTACTTTCTAAGGCTGAACTTCTGTAGTAGTTGTTGCAAGCCCATTTTAGCACTTCATAGTATCTATAATGAATCTCTTGTGTTTAAAAAAATCTGTTTATTGAATACAGTTTTCTTTCTCTTTGTAATCCACCTCTTTCTCTCTTTAGCTGGGGAATAAGCTGCTAGTTTAAAAATCTTTAAACTGAGTGTTTCTGAAACTTTTTTCATGCAAGGAAGTAAGTAGTTTTGCTAGCAAGTGATTACACCTTTTTTTGTATAACTTTGGTAGTGTGAATTACCTGTAGAGAAATCAGGATGGTTTGTGTTTTGGAAGTCTCTTACAATTTCTGTCCTAAGGGAATTCCATGTAGAGACAGTAAGGGTGATATCTGCTTCTCCGTTTGCTGACAACAGTGAGTGAAAAGTATAATTTTTACTTGGATAATGGCACACTTGGCTGCTTTGGCAACCAGGTCCCTGTTACTACCAGGGTAGGGATTATTTTGGATTGAATATTAAGTGGTACAATAAGGCCCAGTTCATTTGACCTTGGGACAAGATGTAATGTAAATAGCAGAACTGTACTTCTCTGTGGTTTATTTGGGGATTCCATAGTAATGATGGAATGCTGGACTGAACACTTTTCCTATTTTCCTCAGATTTTTTGAATGTGTGGATAGTAATAGAATAATTAATACCAAACAGAGAAGCATTCTGATGTTTGTAACTTTCCCTGAAGTGATCAAATGTCTTAGAAAGAATAATTTGCCTTCTTTAGCTCCTGTAGTGAAGACACCATAAATGTACTCTAAGTAACTCTTTTCCCCTGTTTTGAGCAGATATAAAAGTGCAAGAGAATGAAGATAATACTGCCATCATCAACAGTGTCATGGATGCTCACAAACTTCTCAGAAATAAGTTCTGGCCGTCTGTGCAGTCCTGGATTCAGGTGGGATAAAGAAATAATTATTTTTTCTTCATTATTTAATAAAAAGATGGTGAAACAAGGACTGAGATACATTAAAGCTTGAGGGAGAGTGAGCCAAATGGAAATAAAGATTGTAGAAGCAAACAATTAGAGAAGATTTCCATTTCAGTACGGGTGGACTAAAGGAGACTGCAGAAGCTATGTAGCTTGTCTGATAGCTCTCAGCCATGAGTGTGGTACCTCTAGGCAATTCTTTGTTTTTTTGGGTTTTGTTTTGTTCTGGGTTTTTTTGGGGGGTTTTTTTGTTTGTTTTGTTTTGTTTTGTTTTTTTTAAGATAGGTAAAACTTGGTTTCTTTGCAAAGTCTTGAAGTAAAACGCAGCTTATTTTTGTTAGACATCTCTCTGTCGGGTTAGCAGTGTATCATGGAGCCTCCTGTGTGGAATTTTGCCAACTGAAGGTCACTCTCAGAAGATGTTTGTAATAGCTATTCAATCTTTGGCTTCACTATTAGGTTTTATAGTCTAGATAGAAAAAGAATTGGCTTCACTAATTGTCACTTGTAAAACAAAGGAATTTTTGACATCGTTGTTTCATTATGAAGGAAAACTGGTAATTTTTTTTTTTTGCTGAGACTTCTAGAAGAGAATAAGAATGTTGTTTCCTTGGTTTGCAGCTTCTTACCAGAGCAGGAATCAATGATGATCGGCTAAGATGTGCCATTGAAGTCAAGAATAAATTGGAGACTGCTATGAAGAAATACAAGGAAATGAATATTTCCTTTAAAGCAAGAAAAAGAAAAGTGGTGAGTTTCTTAAAATTCTCTTTTACTAGAGAGGACCATTAGTAAAGCTTTGCTTGTATGCAGAAAAATGCTCTTTCTCTTAAGCCCTAACCTGGGAAACTTTTCAACACAAGTTTTATTGTAAAGTACACTAATTCAGCAGATTATAGCTTCCCTCAAGGAGCTGTAAACACTTGTATAATATTTCAGGGGCCTGATTAATAGACCAGAACTTTTTAAAACATCCCTGTTGTTTAGGATAGAGAAGCAGGTAAGTGTATATTTTATTTGCTTTTAGTTGCTTTATGTGTAACACTGTTAAGTCCTCAGCTTCTTTTGTGCATATTTCTCAGTAGACGCTGTGCTGCTCATGTTTTTTCACAGCTTGCTAAACTCTGGGAGTCTCTCAGTTCAGGAAAGTAGTTTCTCTGCTTTGTAGCATTTACTCCGTACTAAGCATGTAATGTGATTAGGGTTATCATAGGAAAATTTGGAGCATCAAACTATTTCACAGAGATTAACTACCTGTGGCAGTTCTTCTGAACTAGGTAGACTTTGTGAATAAACAGAGGCTGAAATATCAAATACACTATTCAGATCCAAAAAGTAGCCTGTGGCCAGTTTATGTAGATAAACAGCAGAGCTGCATGATACTGATTTCTGTTGGCTGTATGAAATGAAATAACTGTGTGGCTTGACATGAAAATAAGTGCTGTGGGTCAGAGTCCAAACTAGAATCTGGTTTGGAT
The DNA here is from genome assembly GCF_029207755.1 of Chamaea fasciata. Lineage (NCBI taxonomy): Eukaryota > Metazoa > Chordata > Aves > Passeriformes > Sylviidae > Chamaea > Chamaea fasciata. The sequence goes on along the minus strand of NW_027094091.1, from coordinate 6,547,058 downwards.
TTACTGGATTGTAAGAATTTGATCTGGACTTGAGCTAAATCGTGTAGCCTCATTTAGCCGTGACTGAGTGTTGTAGACTTTGCCTTCATTGTACAAATGAAGCTAAATCAAGATTAATCTGGTTCATCATCTTAACACCTCCTGATGTGCCACACCAGTCAAAAATGCCAACTCTGAATGAAAAGTACTGAAAGACTATCTTGTCAGAGTCTTTTGTCTCCAGTGAAATATGTGTGCTACCTTTATGCAACCAGCTATGAAGGAATCCAGACATCTGCTGTCATTTCTGCCATTTGCTTGACAGGACTTCATTCGCTGCACCTCTGCATGGAATATTGGTTGCTATATTTCTTGTAAGATATAAAAGACATTCCAGCCTTGATTTTCGTGTATGTGTGTGAATGTGTACATGTGTGTGTTAAGAATGATAATTGTTATCACTTAGGAAAGTGACCAATGCTATCTGTGTGCTTATGTAACATGTTTAGAACTAATACCTATATTAATTTGAAAGCTAATAAAATCCATTGCTAAAAGGCCAAAAGGTAGGAAGCACGTTGTGCTCACAATACTTTCAAAATGAAGCAATGCAGGCTGAGTTAATTTAAAAAAACAATATATAAATATTCCTAGGTTTTCTCTCCAGTGGGAAATACCCAAAAATAGTGTTAGTGCTGAGTTATTTTAAATTTATAATCTGAACGCAGAGAGCTTTGTACAGCAGAAGGGAACTGCATAAATTATATTTTATTCATGTGTCAGATGACTTTATTGAAACATAAAAACATGGCAAATTGGGAGTCTGGTAGAACAAAATAAACAGAATCTCTAAGGCCATGATTATTGAAGCCCCATCTGTCAAATATTTACATGTCAGCATGTGAAGTACTGCACACATCTCCTCTTTAATTGAGCATTGCTGCCTGTGTTAGGTATTGGGGCTTTGTCCAGGTATCCTTGTGTCCTTGGAGCTGTAGCTCTTGCCGTGCCAAAGTTTTGGTGTCTTCTGAATCTCTAAAGCCAAGAGAGGAAGTAGTGACAGCCTGTCTGTCCTTCAAAGCCCTGGCTCCCAGCCACCCTGTCCTGCCAAAGCTTTACCGATGTGATTTGTTGGCACACGGGACCAGCGAGTGCTGGACTGCTGATGTGTGGAGACGAGCACACCTGGGAGTGAGGGGAGTGTTCAGCAAGCAGAGAGGGAGAGTGGGAATCGAGTGGCCGAGTGCAGAGGGTCCCATGTAAATTGATCCCATGTACGTGGTCTGTGCCATCTCTGTGTTTGGTTGGGATGGCAGTTCTGGTGATGCACTCTGAAGCAGCTGTGTCCTTAACTGGAGAGTGTAAAGGTGAATTGTTTGTGTACTTGCGCATTCCAACTGTCATTATGATCCTGCACCACAGCAAGCCATTCTTTCAGGGAGAGAGTGGATTTATTTAATTAGCAAATATCAAACAGTGATGGGGACTTGGCAACTTGGCTGGGGACTTGGGCTTGCTCATTCTCCTGGAACTTTTCGCATTTTCTTCATGCTCAGTCTCCTGCTTCTGTGGTCACTGATTTCCCCCCTTTTCATCTGTTCTATTCTGTGCTTTGTTTCTATTCTGTCTGGGAACAGAGGGAGTAAAGGCTTTACCCATCCTCAAACTGAGATCATGAAAGTTGATAAAGGGAAGGGTTTAGTGAGAGACAATGAAACTGGAGATTTATTACTGTGAACTCTACTATAACTCTCAGTCCCACAGAGATTTAAGTTGCCACTTTAAAGAGGGAAGGTCCTGGGGTGCCTTACCATTGCCATGTGTCATTGCTGCTCTTTTTTAGCTGGTCAGTTACACATGGATGTGGCTGAAATGCAAGTAATTGTATATATCTGGAGTAATTCTTGATGCTGCAGTTTAATATGGATATACCAGCAGTGTAGTTTCACATAAATTACGTTGAGAGCGAGAAATTGATAGTTACCTGGCCTGATTCCACAGAGGAAATATTTGCTTGGTTCATAAGGTGTGTGCTTTTGGCAATCCTTATTATTACATCCATGCTTTCCATTGTTTCTCATTTAATTTTCCATATCACAGAGCCCAAGCCTCCAAGGCGGGACCCTTTGGCAATCAGAGCCTGTTACACAATTAGCACAAGTTACTTTCTCTGAAGTTCTTTTTTACTTTTATCTTTACTGAAAAATGGAAAAGTCATACTGCTTTGCAAACCACAGGAGAACTTTCTGGAGGTTTAGGGAACTTCCCTTATACAAAGTTGCTTGAAGGAAGGCACAGAACTTTATACAGTGTGGCACTTTGACTTAAAATGGTTTATAGTGACATGAGCTATAACCACTTCTTTCTTTTCTCCTCCATGAAAGTGAAGAACACAAACCATCAAGAGAGTCTTAATTACAAGGAGGGCCATCATTTCTGGGTGACACTTACACCCTGCCAGCATTAGTAGCCTGTGTTTTGTGCTTGCCTCTCAGGAGCTGTGGGAGGAGAGGGAAAGGAAAAACAAAGGTTATCCTTTGTCTGTCTAGAAACAAATCCCTTGCAGCAGATCTTATAATTATTAGTACATCCCAGTTTCCCAGTCCACACATTGCCCATTCCCACTGCTGTGCCCCCAGCAGATGAGAAGTCAACGCATTTCTTATGAGCTGTTACTTTTTCAAATGGGTGGAGGATGGACGAAAAAAATTGCAGACTACCTGTACTGCTCAAAGGCAAATGAGTTTTTGTGTGCTTACACAGGTTACGTTCGCTGTAGTTAAATCCTCTTTGGAGTGTCAGTCAGGTTTCTGACAGGAAGTGCATTTTGAGGATATAAACATTTTGAGGCTTTTGAAATTCATCTTTCTGTGAATCTGGGTTTTGGCTGAATCCAGGTGAAGAGGGTGGGAGCTGTAAAAAGGCTTTTATTTCACGGTACCGAGATGCTTGGGCATGGCCCTTTCTTCTCCGAGTGCCTGCTCTGGATAATTGCAGTGCCCAGTAGAGGGAGTGCAAACTGCACGCTTTGTATTTTTCTCTGTGCCACCTTGTTTCAGAGCCAGCCATCTGCTCAGTCTGTGTTTTCAGGTAACAGCAGCATACCAGAGAACACTTCACGTTATTTCGTGACTCTATGAATTATTGTAAAAGTAAAACTATAATTATTGGCGTAGATTGGTGTTTAAATAGACTCTACTCTTTCCAGACTTTTGATTCTTTTGCAGAAATAACTTGTGATCAAATTGTTCTTAAAAATACTTTTTTTGCTGGTTAGAAATAGATTTGTTTCTCAATGTTGACTTCCTTTTCTTATAATACTAGATTTTAATTTTTTTCTTGTTTAATGTATGATTTGCTGCTAAATAGATGCAAATGATCTTGCAGTTTTAGAGAGGACTAGTATGTACTGTATTTTAAATCATGCACGCTACCTTTCACTTACATCCTTGCAATAAAGAATCATCCATTAGGAATACTTGGAATTCTGACACTGTTAATAGAAATGTAGCTCGTTAGCTGGATTTTGTACACTCAAAGTATGCTTATGTCGTATGTAATTACCTTGGGAAGCCGTGGTAGGTTTAGTACTCAGACTGGCTAAAACTTGGGCAGACAGAATCCAGGAGGAAAGACGATGTGAGAAACATCCCATTCATGTGTCTGTCAGCAGGGGAATCAATTAACAGACCTGTTACACTTTGAATTTTAAATTTCAAATTACATTAACAACCAGGCATATATAGTTTTTCATTAACTGTATTCATTACTTTTTGTTTCACCTTTCCTTATCTTCTGTCAAATCTAAGCATGCGCTTGGATCTTGATTTATTCGTGTACTTAATTTTATCCATGTGAAACATCTGGTTGAACTTGATAATGCCATTAATAATTAGATTTGGAGGAGCCTGTCCTTGTGTTGTCCAGAATCTGCTACTCAAACCTCACTATAATACAAGTCAGATTTTTTCAGAAAGAGTAATGTCAAAAAATTGTTACAAATTTTCAATTTAAATATTTGCTGTTAACTATTTAGTCCCAAAATACATTAAAAGGTTAAAAATTGAGTATGTTATAAATTAAGCCAAGAGTTCTGCCAATTACTTGGTTACAAGACTTGCTGATTTTTTTTCCTCAGGTTTTCAACTATCAGTTTGGCATTTTGGCAATTCTAATGAGTTATTTCTACCTGTTCATTTTGTAGCTTTGTAACCAGCTCTTTTCAAGTCTGTCTTTCTGTTAAGTTAGTGCTTGCTTTAGAAGAGAAAAAAGCTGCACTTGAATTTTAGATTTCTTCTTCTGCTTCTGTAGCCATAGAGAATCCAGTCCCGCTGACAGCTTTCTGTAACAGCTTCCTGTACTCACATCCTTACAGTATTTTCCTCTTGTTCATTTTAGAGAAGTTGTTTCTGGGGGTTAGGTAATTGTCCTTGGTGATCCTTCACAGTCCCTGAAACCACATTTCCTAAAACATGCTCAGACCATGCAGCAAGAGAGACACCTTTGTAGAGAAGTCTTTTCCCCAGGTGTTGCTTTTTAACAAAAACCCCAACTCTTAACAAAAGTTACCCTTGGAAAACTGGAAGCATTCCATTTTAAGATTTAAATGGTAACTTGATGTTGATTGTTACTAAGTTATCAAATATTCCTGTATTTCTCTATAGAAAACAATGTCAGCATTACACCTAAAGATGTTCTTTACCAGATTTTATACATTGTTAGCATGTAATGTGGTTGGAATAAATAATAAAATATATTAATATTTATATGGTCAGATTGGTAGCCCAGGCAACATTTAAATAAATTTACTACCTTTTGTCTAGGTAATATTTATAAAAAAAGCCAGGTGAACCATAACTGTAGAAGTAAACACAGAATATTAAGTAGGTCATACAGATACTTAATGCTCCCTCTTCCCTCCTCCCTATTTTAATTGGTGTTATTTTTATTGTCATGTTTATCATGTTATTATTATTTCTGTTAAACATTTCTTCTTCTGCTGTGAAGTTATTAAAAATATCTTGTTATGCAGATCTGGCCATGAATACTTCGGGTTGTCGCTGTGACGACCTCTGATCCCCATCTGATTCGCAGGTCGCACAATGCAATTTGGAGCTCTTCTAATAGAGTATAAAATAAAGTAGGATGTCTCCATCATCAAGTTAACCCTTATGTTAAGTATTTAAGTTTTTCAGGCCGAAGGGTCATCCTCCTTGATTCATCTATGAATACTGAGCAGCATGTGCTCTGTAAGTAGGAGATATAAATTTGCTTCCTGCTTTTTATCCATCCTACCTTACGAGGGGAAATAGTATATTGAAGTGAATTTTTTTTGTGAGGTTCACGGAGGTACATTGCTAAATAGGTATTTACAAAACTGGAAAAGGAAGAAAATTTTTAGACTTGGAACATATAATAATGCATTTAAATTTAGCTGATGAGCAATATGAAATAAACATATTCGCGTCTAAGGTATCTTTGTACCTGAAATCCACAATCAGAAATATATGTAAAGTTATGTGTATCTTACATAGAATAATTTGTTTACCTGTCTGTAATAAATTAGGTTTATTTAATTGAGATGTATATTTGCCTATTATTGTTAGGCTTGGAAACCTTCACTAGTTTAACTAAAACTGCTACATTTCCCCTGAATGTGATACTTACTTTATGAAAAATGTGGATTGTGCAAGAGAACTTGGCCTTTTTGCTGTACCTACTTAAAGGATTAAGATGATTTATACAACCACATACTGTTGATTTTGGTGGATGGTAGGAGCTCAAGTAGTGAAGTATGAAAATACATCTGAGGGCACATCTTGAGTGGTTATTGCTAAAGAAATACTAAACTTGCCTTGCAATATCTTCCTGAGGTAATAATTTTGTCCAATGTGCCAGTTTTCTAGACTGCCTTTTTTTGCTGTCTTCTGAAAGCATCCTGTGAAGGCACACACTGATCCACTGGGTCTGTTGGACGTAGCATCTTTTTCTGAAAGGATTCATGCCCATGCAGAGTCTTTTGAACTGGTTTTTGAGCTTGCCCCTCCAGGCCTGAGAGAATCCTCACAGACCCTTGCTTTAGGGAAAAACTGGTTCATCAGGTATTTGTTATATTGCTAAAGCAGTTTGGAGCAAAGAGTGCTCATTCTCCGGTGTACTTTGGCTAAGTCTTGGGCTGGAACCCTTTAAGCATTTTTACTAACTCCTGGAAATTAGGAAATCATGTGAAAAGTGCATTCCTAAATAAAAGTCAGCCTGGCCAAGATGCTTATGTGCTGTTGAGCAACTACACATGGAATGAATGGTGATACTTTTACGGGTGAACATAAAATGTGCTTTGCCTGGACCACATATCTAATTTGCAGTCATCGGGGTTTGAATTTATGTTCATCTCACAAAGTGAAGGGGAGGGAGGGTGTGTGGGAGGATCTTATAAATACAGCTCTGTTAGGAGTTTGTGTTTTCCTTGTGTTGCACATGAGAAAACTCAAGCATGGTTCTAAAATCTGTCCAAATGCCAACATTTATTTCCATGTCACTGTGTTGGATGATATAAAAGAATGGAAAAGGAGGAACACGTCTTTACATTAAAGATACACTGTTTGACTATTCAGTTTCTATTACTGGCACTGAAGATTTTTACCCCACTGTTTTCTTACATAGAACATATCCAAATTTCATTTAACATGACTGAAGTATGTTTTGTGTTGCAGTTGAATAAAAAATTCATGTGCTTAAGGTTGCCCCTCTAACTAGGTTCTACAGCAATAAATAATCTGGTACCCTAACCAAAATCTTCTAGAAAAATATTTAGTTGGCTTTGAGTAGATGCACATGAGATATTGGCATGGTGGAATAATTTGCAAGATCTTTCAGTGAGGGTATTAGCATATAAATAGCAGATGCAATGACGACCATCACAGCTGAGTACATTTAATTTTTAGTTTATAAGATAGAATGGGTTTTTAAATGCATAGCCATCAAGCCTGCTGAAAGACAAATGAAGTTTAGAGTTCACTTGTCTGAGGATGCCTTACATCATTTTTTTTTTAGAAAAGGGAAACAGGCACGCATAAAACTGAACAAAAGTGATTTCTTGGGTGAAAAGTAATTGAGATTGCAAACCAAGTTAATTAGACCATGCAAAATTTATTTAATGGTCCCAGCTGTAGTTTGCAAGTGGTGTTTTAGTGAGTAGATATGACTTCTTCGTGTGCTATCTTTTCTCTTCCTTCTTATTCTACAATAATTAGCAGTGGCTGTACATCTAGTCCTATAAACCGTTTGCATTGTATATTTCAGTCATTTTACTGCTTGCTTTAATTATGATTGCAGAGACTCAGGTTTTTAAATCCTCTTAACAGAATATAGCAGTCAATTTGTATAAAAGTGAGAAAAGGATCAAGGGCTTTTCTCCACATCTTTCCAAGTGTTGTGTGGTGTGTGGAGGCTTTTTTCACATTTATTACTGGTTGGGATGGATGAACAAGGTCTTTAACTGCGGCTCTGGTTGCACTGAGCTACACTAACAGATGGAAGCTGTTGGAGCATTGACTGCAAAGTAAAAGAAACAATTGCATTTCTACTGGCATCTAGTGTTTTTTCCAGGTTTTTTTGATAATGCAGAGTAATGAGGAAACATCTGTTTCTTCAAGTTTTTTTAATGAGTTAGAGAGGAAATGGTTTGATTGCACTTGTCTAGTTGGAATAGTCAGCACTATTTTAAGTTTTTAGTGAAAAATCAGGAGAATTGTGAAGATGTTCCAACTGATTACAGTGAAAATCATGCATGTATGTTTTCTGTCTGTTTTTAAACCATATTCTCATATGTAAGTAAGTCCAGCTCAAGAATCTGAAAAATGCCTAGCTAAATCCCATTTCTTCTCACAGGAATATAGATATCTAGTCAGTGAGAAACAACCAACACATACTTTTACAAACGCATCATTCTATGACTTTGGTAAATAAATACAAAATTAAATATCAGCATTTTAGAGCAGATTAACGGGCTAAAAATTCACTTCCCTATGGAACTTGAAGAGCAGTGATGGTGCAAGCAGCCTCTGATTCTGGGGATCTGGTCTCCCTTCAGGTGGACCATTCTCTAGTGACAGAGGGGGGGGTCGTTCACCCTCCATCTCTGATAAGACTGTGAGAGTGAGTTTCCTCAAATCACCTGATAATTAGAATGGATTTGAAACCAGGAGCTTTTTTCTCACATTCTTTGACAGGTGATTGAGAAATAAGCAGTTGTGTGACTACCTATCTTCAAGGTATTTAATCTTGTACACTACAAGAAAAGCTTTACATTGTGGTATTTATCACTTGCTCTTATACTTCCCTTCAGACATGGCACACTAGAAATTTCATATTGCTTGTTTTTATCTTAATCTCCTTTTCCATGGTTGCAAGTACCCTAACCCCTCATTCCTAAAAGGATTATAATTTACTTAATCGGCCACTTAAAACTATTGTCTGAAATACTTATTTCTTCTGATTTAATGGTGGGTTGTTTATTTTAATTTTTTAAATTGACTGAAAAAGTTTGCCTGTAGTGGAAGCATAGATAGGAGGTGGTTAAGCTTTCCTGCTACATCTGTAGAAGTTGATTTTGGAGCTGTCTTCATGCTTGAAAAGTGGAACTTTTAAAAACACAAGACATACTTTTCTAACTACTAATATTGCTCATGAGCCCTCTCACTTTCTCTAGCAAGGAAATGGAACAAACCAACATAAATGGGATGATTCTGATAAAGTACCACTGGAATGAAGTAAATTGAGACTTAACTACCTGCTATTACTGTGCGACTTCTTGAATTTCCAACAGTGACAACTTTAATATTTTAAAATAAAAAGATAACTTATTTATCTTGTTGAGGATTTTATCAAGATAAAGACTTTATGCCTGTTTGAAGAGAAAAGAGGCTTAATTCCTGATAGTTGGCTAAGCAGTTAATTTTTTTTACAGGAAGTCTAAATTTAATAGAAGACCCTAGGGAAATTCAAGGGTGTGAACAATACGCATAATATTTTATGAAAATGACCCTCATATTTAAAATCTGGCATTATATGTTATGCATTGTAGCACCAAGTCCACATCTACCTTTTAGAAAATTAAAACACATAAATTCTGTTTAGTGTTTGATATGTGCTGCACTAGCTGAAAGCCATAATGCCCCTAAAACCTTGGGTTGCTTTTCACCTTTCATAAATTCCTGGGTAGATTCTATACAAAAAATAATTTTCAGCTCCGTGGCTCATTGTTATTCAAACTTGATTGATTGTCGTCATTTACTCAGTGAGGAAGTTAAGTGCTCCTGTCATTTCTGAAGAGTATAATTGGGACGTTTCACAGGTCAGCGGTAGTGACAGGTTTCCCTTTTGATTAGTGTTAGACTGATAACAAAAATTACAGTTTCCTATGATTAATGTTTTCTATAGTACTCGAATGCACAGTTCATGGATTGTACCTAAACAAAGTGGATTTGCATCTGATTATGCCTTTTCTCTGTCAGGCTTTTCACGTGCTTTGAAGTTTTAGATCAGGCAGGTAATACAGCAAAGTTGCTTCCAGTGCAGTTTTCAAGTGGAGGATTCAGTGAAGTCCACTGAATTTTAGTATATTACCATACAGAGAGATATGTGCCTCGAGTGATATGAACAAATTAGGTGAAATTTCAATTAAAGATAGTACTCTGCTTTCCCTCTAGTCCTCTCAGATATGACATGCAAGGAAGTACTGGTATTATATCCCTTCTATTTTAGGTATAATCTGGCAGTTTAACTGATGAAGCTGGACTGAGTTTTTTCCTCTTGCTGATTTGACACTATTTCTCTGTTCCTTAAACCTGTTGCTGTTTATTTGTTTACAGACTGAGTAAAAAACTAAAGAAATACACTGAATTTACTTTCCCTGTTTTATGATGTGAAAGTTTGTCAGTTTGTACATTAGGGCACAAAGTTGTAGACTAAGATGATCTATGACAAGTTTTATCTTGGTGAAATCTTTTTTTAGTAGCTAGGTAAGAAATGGAACCTAAGTATGAGAATTATGATAATGTCCTGTTTGTAGCTGGAGAAGTACTGAAGGTTATTTTCCAGTGGTTACTTCCAAATTTAAATTGTCCCTAATAGATGAAAAGCAAATGACAACACCTGCAGAATTTCAAAACCAAAATACAAACCAACTAACTTCTCTTCAATCTCTAGCCTTCTTCAGATGTGCAGTGGAAAACATGATTTATTTTTTCTTTCTAAGGGCCATTAGGAATGTCTTCTAAGAGTTGTAGTTTTCAGGCAGATGTTCTGCTTGCAAATCTAGTGGCATTGGGAGTTTGTGGTTAGTGGTGGAATATTTGATTCTTTCTTTGATTAGAACTCTATTTTGGTTTCTGCTGAGGAGGTCAGGCTCAGTGTGCATCTGTCTTGGCTCGGCCAGGTATGGCCTGAATTGCTGCTTTCCTTTAGATCAGGAAAAATTATTGCACTGGGAAACATAAAGTAAACCAAAGGTGCAGGATCCACCAGCAGAGCCTTGGCAGCTTTGGGATAATTGGGAGGAATAATAGGGATAGTTGAGCTGACACTGCATTGGGGTCCTTACCTGTCTCTGGCAGCAGGGTGCTCTCAAACATGATTGCCCTGAGACTTTATTTTAAAATGAAGACTAATTAGGTGTTCCCGAGTAAGAATGCAATAGTAAATCAGGTCTTGTCATCAGGACAGTAAATCTGGTTTCTTTCTCTTCTTTTTCACCAGAACTGCAGCTTTCTTAGATGAAAGTAACTTTTGAAACAAAGGGAAGAATCTTACTTTTAACTTGTACCACTCGTTCATTATGTGTTAATGTGTATATCTGTATTAACATCAATTAACGTTCTTTGTAAGAAATGAATACAGCTACAATTAATTGTGGCCAAAAAGAAATACTGATTTTTTAAAAAATAATTACTTATTTTAATTTTTTAAACTACATTTAATAATCCAAGATTAGCTGCTAGATTTTTGGCTTCAGAGTATATGTATGATTTAAAGGAACTCAGCTGTGACACAAGATTAGAGTAGTGAATTGGATTGGGAAAATTCTGCTGCAGTCAAAACCTGAAATATCCTCTGGTGCTTCTAACAATGAGTAGTTGGCATGAATATTAACAGAAGCCACATGCACTAATAGAAGTAGAGAACACAGCTGAAAATAGTGAAAATTATGTTGTTCCTTATCATTGCTTTGGGTTGCTGCAATGAAGTGGAGGAAGTGATAGCCTGTGCTCAGGTTGGATTTCGTGGATACCTCTTACTATTTCCTTGTAAAAGCACATGGCAAACATACAATAAAGTGAAATAAATGTTCTTGGGAATGAGGTGGCTCTGAACATGGGCAAAGGAAATAAACCTTGCAGACTCCATCGTTGTTGCCTTTTTAGGGTAGTTGACATTTGCTTTTTTGAAGGTCTGATAGTACAGGCCATATCTGATGACACAGATTCTTTTAACTTATGTGCAATTTAGAAATAAAAATCATTTTCAGCTATGGAACAAGCTTAGAAAAAGTATAGATTTGATGGCACATATACAGCAGTTGCTAGCTAAAATTGTACATAGGCAGCCACTTATGTGGATGAATTACACTGGTTAGTTGAAACTCCATTTGTTGTTTTTTCACCTAGTCATAGATCCTCAATTTCAGACTGCCAGACAGACCAAGTGCCCATTTAAGAAAATCCTGTTTCGTTGATCTTAACCAGAGTAGTGTGTGCTGTCTGGTGATATAAATGGTTGGGGATGTACCAAATCAGTTAGGAAATAAAATATCAAATAATTCTTAGTGCTGTTGTGCAGAAACACACTGAACCACTGTAGAATGCAGATCTGAATATTCTTATTTGGGTCACTATTAGCTTCCCCACTATTAGCTTCCCCTTCTGTTTGCCTGCTCTGGCTTTGAGCTCTTAAACAATTTGTGATACCATTTAACATGCCACAGATTATTTGGGTGCTGCTAAATGAGTAAAGTCATCCAAAATGAGAAGAGGTAAGACTGTAATTTGTTCATTAAGTCAAAATCTTGATGTTATTTTAAGATTTTTTGGTCTTATTTTATAGCTTCACACTTTCTCAGACTTCACCAACTACATGTGTTCTGATGGATAAAAGGGGCTTTAAAGAAGCCCTTAGGATAGAGTATGGCTTTAGAGATAAAATGTTAAGCAGATAAAATGTTAAGGCCTAATCTTAGATAAAGATTAAATACATATTTAGGGAAATACTTTTGACATAGAGAAGTCTCAGTAGGGCTATCAGGATGTCTGCAAAATATTTTCAATGTGAGGGGAAATGAAAAATAGTCTTCACATTAATATAAAGAGAAAATAACCCCAACAAAAATATCTCTGTAGATGAAAGCCTCGGATGATGATGACGACGACGATGAGGATGAAGATGAATTTGTGGAGGTCCCTGAGAAGGAAGGTTATGAGCCCCACATTCCAGACCACCTGCGTAAGGAATATGGTGAGTTTGCCCAGCTGTGACAGGCTTTATCCCTGCATGTTACTGCTGCACTAAGGTAAATAAACAGCCATTCTGAAGTAATAAAGTGATCAGCGGTGTGGGTAATCTCTGCCTGCTCTGAGGAAGTCATTACATGGACACCGGAGCACTGATTGGCTCTGGATAAATAAATACTTCTAGGAGCAAGAGCAACTGAGATGAGCAGCTTATTTCATTCCATCATCTTCCATGGGAGTTCAGAGCCAGGAGCAGCACTCTGTGTTGCTTGTAAGTGTGCAGAACACATGCTGGGAGTGAAGGGATTGCAAAGTAAAGTTGGCAATGAGCCTGAATATTACAAATACTGGTGCCAGTCTGGTGAGCTGGGATAAGGTGCTGTTCCGTCACCTGCAGCTGGAAATGCACAGCCACTTCCTCCCATAGAATGGCCAACTTAGAGCTCTGCAGGGTGGCTCTTTTTGTTTAGGTATTGCTGTCAGAAGATGTTAAATGCAGCTCAGCCTTCAAGTGCAGAATTACAGCCACAAAGCACATACCAGATGACAAACTATAATTTTGCATTCTTATTAAAAGTAGGTAATTTTTAAATGAAGTCATACTTACTATGTGTTCTTGTGAAATTGAGAGTGGTGTTACTGAGGAAAGTTCATCTTAATTCAACTTCAGTGCATTGCTTCTTGTCCTTTGTACCTCTTGCTTAGTAAGTCTGTGTGTTTTACCTCTCTTAACTCCATGTATTTGAGGACTCCCAAGATTTCAGTACATTGTAAAGAAAGGTCGCTGCCATCAAAAAGCTGTAAATTAAAAACATGTAAGAAGTGTCTTGCTCCTATGAGTATTTGTGTAAGACTGGTGCTGTGCTGTGGCTTTTTCAGTCCTGTTGATGCTTATTTTTCCCATTTCTTCAGTTCACCTTATAAAAGTCAGGCTGCAGCTACCACCTGGAACTTGTTTTCCATGTCTTTAGCATCAGCCTAAGTAATCCTAACATGCAAAAGTTCTGTTTATACTTGCCAGCTTCCACTGGAACTGAAATGAATTCACCTCTTCCCTTTTATTCCATCTTCCTCATGGACACACATTTTTTAAAAATAAAGTGTCTTACCACCCTTTGTATCACACTAACACAACACTTGGCTGCTATATGAATTCCTTCTTATAGGAAAGGATAAAAGAAGCCTGCTGTCTACTCAGGGATATTTTAAAAATCTATATAAAATGAATTAAGAAATTCCCAATTTGTATTTAAACTATTGCTGATAGGAAAATGCATTATGGTGAAGAAGTCAACCAATCAGAAAACAAAACCTCTCTCTCATTTTGTATACCTCTGATTATGTAGGAGCTAATGGTCCCACTTGGCTGTTCTTTATCTGATGTGTTTTTTAAAAATAACATTTTGAAAGAAATTAAGCCTTTCTGATGCTTCTGAAGACATTCAGCTTTACTTACTGCCATTTAAAGCTATTGTGTAAGTTCCCAGTTTAGGAAATGGTCTGACAATAACTCAGAATTGCTGAAAATCACAGCTTAGAAAATGAAAGTCTGTGTGAGTGGAATGTTCTAGCTGGACCATTAAACCTTCCATGAAAAATCAAATCCCAGTGTTACATGGAAGATGTGAATGGTTAAAAGCTTTTTTCCTTTTTGTTGTTACTTTTCCTGAACAAGCCAGATTGACTTGCTACAGTAAACCGGAAAACAAAGCTGTAAAACATAACTGTGGAAATGGATTGAAACGTGACATGTAAATTATTGATTTAAATGTCACTTTATTCCCTTTCACTTCTCTCACAAAAATGTACCCTACCAACAAGGTAAATTTTGTGGTTCTCCTTAGAGCTGAAAAATTTACTAAAAATGAAAATTTATTTAGATGGAATAGAAAGTTCTATGCGTAAGTATATAGGCACATGCAGTTGTATTATCTGTGTGTATGTGCTTTATAACTACAATCTCAAAATTGGTGATGATATTAAATGCAGAAGTTGAATTGAGCATGGGTGCAGTTTGGGTGGAGGCAGAATTGAACAAGTCAATTTGAATCTTGATGTATAAAATGAAATGTAAATTTGTTAAAAGAATTTAGGTGATTAGATAATTGAAGTGTGAAGATATAACCCATTAGAGGTGTCATGCCAAATTAGCATTACCAGAATTTTAATGACCTCCCATTTGTATAATCCTTATTTACACTTTCATCTGATGTCTGCAGCCTGACAAGAGGCCAGCCCTCCTATGGGACCACACGGTCATTTTAAATACAGTGTGGTGCTAAGGAGGAATATTCAGCTGAAAAAGAAACAGCACTGAAAATAATTTTCATATGGTTGCTCACATCTCGCCACTGGGCACTGATGTTGCTGATACCGCCTGCCCTTGTATGGTTGGTATTGCTGAGCCCTGGAAAATGGAGCCATTATTCATTTAAAGGAAAACTTTAGGGAGAAATAAAATCTTGTTTCCACTGGAGAATTTCCACATTCTAGCCTTTGCTGGTCAGCTGTTGGTTCCATTGGCATAAAGCCTTAGGGTGAATGAAGTAAGGGATGGAACTGTGCAGCCCCTGACATTGTTCTTGTCCCATAGAATTGAATTTTTGGCTGATACCAAAGGATGAGATATTTCTTCCTGCCCTTGGTGATCTTGGCCTGGCTTGCAGCTGAGCTCTGAACCACATGGGAAGTGTTTTGTTTTGAAGGATGTACTTTTCCACGTGAAAATGGAACAATTCTCAGCTCTAGTTCGAAGCACCCTCTTCAGTTGGTAGTTCTTGTCTGTGTCTTAATGCAAGCACTAATTACCCATGTAAAAATACTTTGAGGACAGGGGAGTGCTATTGCTGTTTTACAGGAGGTGACATGAGGAAACAGTCTGACGTGGGACTATTAGTGTGGAAGCAGTCTGTTGGTTATCAAATTTCATCTTTATCCAAAATTACATTGGAAATGACTGTGCAGTCACAAACCATTATTTCTACTCTGGTTACTAAGATTATTTCTCTTGTGTTTGAGCTTAAGATGAGTGTTTTTATGTCTCTGATAGCTACTTTACTGGTTCACATTGCATCTTGGAGCCTGCTTCAGATTCCGTTCATATGGAAATCAAAACTACAGTTCTAAAATCCCAAGGGTTAGTTCTGTCCATTTCTGAAATTCTTCCCTCTTTTCCTCACAGTGTGATGTGCTTTTTTTGGGTTAGATGTCCCCAGACTACCTTTCCTAATCTGATGGTATCTCAGTCATATTTTTTCTGTGTGTTAAGTAGCTGCTGTTGAATCCTTAAACAGATGCACATGTGCTGGCTAGATGGAAATTAAAAGTTATACCTAAGTGTTTTCCTTCCTTACTGCAGTGATTTCTCAGTTTGTCTGGGTTTGATTTATCGGGAACTTCTGAGGGAATTCTCCTTGCATGTGAAGGATGTGGAGAAACAGCTCAGTGGAGACCACAGCAGAAACAAACCTGCAAAGTGCATGAAGCACTGTTGTCAGGGGCTGAATTTGAGACTTAGAATTACACTAAGCTAAATAAGGCTTTCACCTGACTTCTCTAAGGGGTAAAAGCATATTGCCACGTTGTATTGGTGTGTTTTGATGTACCTGTATATGCATAAATACAAGTCCTATATGGAATTACAGAATCATCATTAAGATTGGAAAAGATCTCTAAAATCATCAAGTCCAACCTTTGAGTACCACCATGGCCACTAAGCCACAGAGTTGCCACATCTGCTCATTTTGTTGATACTTCCAGGTATGGTGAGCCCAGCACTTCCCCAGGGAGCCTTCTCCAATGTTTAACTGCTCTTTTCATTGAAGAAATATTTCCTAATATCCAACCTGAACCTCCTTTAGCACAGCTTGAACCTACAGAGACCTAGCTACACTTAGGACAATAAATGAGTAAAACTGTCGTGCAGTATTTGGAATGAAGATTAACTTTTCACATTTATGAAAAAAAAAGGATGAATATCCCTTCCAACAAAATACTGCAGCATCCGTGTAGAAGTCTTGTCTGTAGATATTTCTTCTGATTCATACTAATCAGCTGATCATGGAAACTTTCCTCATTTTCAGGAGAGGTCCTTCTATGTAAATAAGGTTCCCAAAAAAATCTAACAGGATATGAGATATACTTGATTTCTACTAAAGTTCTTGGAAATAAATACTCACTGCACAAGATGTTGGTACACTTTCAAGTAGTTTGCCACAGCAGTATCCCTCAGAGAATCTATACAATGGCCAAGGGATGCAAAATTATAAGAAAGAAGCTTAAAAAGTCAGGGTGTAAGGTATAGAAAGGGCTTGGTATAAACACTGTATATTTAATACATTAATATAATTAATGTATATATATATACACATATGTATATTATATATAATGTATATTTAATACATTAATATAATTTTATTGATATAAATCTGGTTCTTTACTATGATTGTAAAGCAGTAATAAGTAGGGTTAATTAATGAGAGGTAACAGTATAACAACATATTCTGTAATTCTAGTCAGCCAAACTAAGTGTTCATGTAATATTAGTGAACTCTTCGTGTTAACTACCATAATTATCTTTTTTCTTTGATTTGAATTTCCAAATGAGAATTCCAAGATTTCACATAAATGAGTGTAGCTACGTTCAAAGGCACTGGGAAGCTTTGCAAAGTCCAAAGCTTATTGTGCTTCCTGAGTAAAATACCAGCAGGCATTTGCATTGTGAACACAGTAGAGTAAGTGGGGAAATCTTGTACCTGAACTGCTGGATTTTCCTGACAATCTGGGACAGTGTCTGTACTAATATAGATCACGTACACTCGGCTTGACTAAGATTCAACAAATGGGGAACAGAAAATATTATGGGTTTTTTTCAGGAAAGGTGAAGTCCCTAATACTTGTTTATATTCTATCTCCGTTTTTTCAATTAGACTTCAGTGAATCTGAAGTAGCTTGATTTCGTCTAAATCCACACAGCTAAGGAAACCTGGGCTTGCTTTTTCTCTGAATTTTCACTGAGGGGCTTTTATCTCCCCTTAATCCCACCATTTCTGTCAGGACATAATCTCTTTCTCAAATTTACATTTTAATTACAAGGCCAGCTGAACTAGCTAAAATCAATAATGTCAGCATTCAGCAGCCTAACTTCAGCTGAAACCCCAGCCTCTCTCTTTCCTTCTATTGATTTATCTTGTGAACACGGGCTACTTTATTGCTTCAGGCAATAGGTGCCATTTGGTCAATTTAAACAAAAAGAGGGATTTAAACACTTTTATGATTCATTCTCAGAGCTGCTATTGGCACAATTTGAGCCCAATACTGTACTTGTTAAATAAACCGCACAGAACAGCAGAATTCTGGAGAGGAATTTTACTTTTAAAACTGTACTTAATCCCATCTATATTTTAAAACCGAAACAAAGCAACCCCACCCTGACATTGGACACCATTCTACTGGGGCTGTCTGCCTGATCACTCTTATCTTTATCTTGTTAGCAAAAACTACTTTAATTCATAAATACTTTTTAAAAACTCCACAGTGGAGGTGATGTTATCCATGTCTTGGTGTATCTACTTTTACCTATTTCTCTGTTAATAGTTTAAAATAAGAAATCAATGAGAGAATACTTTGTTCTTGTAACTCTTAAGAATTCCTATATTGATCTTCCAGATGTGATTTTTATCTGTCTAAATGTCACATTGTCCATTTATCTCTCTTGCATTTCCTATGTGTTGCTGACTGCTTGTCTCTGCTGTTCCCCTCCTCCTGAACAAAACCAGTGTTGAGAACAAAAAATCATGCTTCCTGTAAACATCATAGGGAAAAATTTGGAAATAAATAGGGTGTTCTGAGAACTTATTTCTGAGCACGTATTTCTCTGAAGATGAGAGGTGTGGTGAGTGACACAAGCCTGCTATCTTCTGACTTTTTTTACTAATTGTAAATTGTACGCATACAGGTGTCTCAAAACCTTTGCTTTAAACAATGCTTTTCAGAAAGGGTCCTTAAAAAAAAGAAGAAAAAGTTTAAATACTAAATACAGTCTAAGAAATTCTACATTACAGATAGTTTATGATATATTCTCAGTTAACCTTGTTGATGCCAAAGGCCCTGTTTGGAACTGTTTCTGTCATTAAAGGAAGTTTACTTCTCCAAATACTGATGATTCTAAAGTGCGTTTACAGCAATGTTTTTGCTTAATTCAGTTTCACTTTGATAAAAGCACCTGAGAAAGGCATTTTCTCTTTCTGAGATGGAGCCCTGCCCTGCCCCCTTTCCAGAAGCATAAGTTCAAAAGTCATGCATTATTGTGTCACTGAAGTGTTGTTTAAAAGCACATTTTTGTGGAGGCACCATTCTCCCTCTTGAACAACAAGTCCATAGCTTAATAAGTGTAATTAAATAATTTCTTTCACTATTTAACCTAGATATCGATCTGCTGAGGTCCATCCTATTATATTTAATTATCATTTTCTTTATTCCTGGTCCTTCTGCTAATATTGAGACTGTTTTCCAGTGCAGAGATTGGCCCTTTAAGTGGGTTTTTTTGGGGGGTTTTTTGTGTGTGTTTGTTTGTTCGGGATTTTTTTTTTTTTTTTTTTTTTTTTTTTTGGCTAATGTTCTTTAAAAGCTTGTTGACTTTGGAGAAAGTAGTGTGTTCATAGCTTTTATTAGTGTGTGGTGTGGGCAGGAGTGAGTAAGGGAGCAGCAGTGCCAGATGTGCTCAGCAGCAGCAGCACCAGCCAGCAGCAGGATGGACTCTGAATTTTGAATCAGGATTGTGGCTGTCTCTGGGGAGAGGCTGTCCAGGAATTACAGGTGTCCTTCTCAGTACCCTGAGCTTGGAGCTTTGGAAAATAGGTTTGGATGTCATGCCCTGCACAAGGACTCAGCTCTTGATCTAGGTACTTGGAAAATGTGTTCCTAGGGGCTGGATCTCAAAGGTTGCCATCTCAGCATCTTGGCCTGTGGCTGATGCCATCCATGCAGTTGCACCACATGGGTTAAAGGGAATGAGTGATGCAAACAAATCAAGATCAAAATGAATTGGGAGACCTTATAGGCTGCTAAGATGGGTCACAGCAAATTGTTCTTTTTTTTTCATGGAAAATACATTATTCTGTTAAATAAAAATATTTTGTGTAGCAAGCCTGCCTCTTGCTAGGGGTCTTGCAATTTCCTACTCAAATGGCTGGCCACAGATACAGCATTAGCTTTTCCTTTTCAACTTAATATATTGCGAGACATTTAATGACTAACAAAGCAAGAATATTTCTGAATGCAGCTTCAGGGCTGGTTAGAACTGAGCAAAAGGTTAAAAGTTACAATAAAGTAATAGCCAAAACATGTTAGATAAACTTTTGTTACTTTTCATAAGAAGGCTCAGATAATTTGCTGAAAATTCTAGGTTTATGAAACTATGACTTCTTGTATAAAATTTAGGGATCTTTTTTCAGGGATGAGACTTTGCATTTCAATAAATTATTTTATAGAAAGGCTTTCTGAGGGGACAGATCACATTAGTGTGAGGGATCATGTCTTTCCAATTCTAGCTGTCATTGGCTGATAAGTTCTTGTTGCTACTACAGGCTAATGGAGTTGCTCCTCCAGCTCAGCAGGTAGAGGCAGATGCTGTCTAACTGCTCAGCCTATCTGACTGCATCCTTACAGTCCATGCTGAGGCTCTAATCTGGCTGTAAAAAGTAATTAAAGTTATCCCACCACTGAGCTGCTGGTGCTGAACATCAGTGTGTGGTACTGCCTTGCATAGGGCTCGTTCCACAGGTGCAGCTCAGGCATTTCCTGTCTTTTGGACGGACTCTCTGGCTGTCCTTCCTGCTTCTGCCAGCGCTTAGGTATTTTCTCCCAGCAAATTGTAGGGTTTAATATCTGTGAAAGACAAGTGTTCTCTGAATAATTCTATTTCACTCTTGAGTGGGATTGACGTCTCAAGTAAACTGAAAGAAGGAAGACGCAGTCAGCACTGTGAGCTGTTTGGGTGGAACTATGAGGGTGGGATAAGTGAACTACTCCTAAACATCAAGGTTTTTTTGCAGGGCTTGAACCCAAATCACCTCCAAAAGCCCCGGTGGCGAAGGCATCAACAGGAGCAGCTCCGCTGAGCTCTCGCACTCAGCTCAAAGGGAATGAGGATGAACTCGATCCAACCTGTGCAGCTGCCACACTGAAGCTTATTAGAGACAAACTGCCAAAGTTACCATCTCCTCGTGCCAGGTCACCTTTGTTTTAGTTCTTGTACAAACCTCTTGCTCTTGTGTTTATTAGTCGTGACAGCACACAGAACAGCATTCAGGAACCAGGCAAGCTGACAAGGCTGACTCGGTCTCATTTTGATGTTACATTCATTGCTTAGTGTTTGGGATTTTGTTGGTGATTGCACCAGGATCTTAAGGAATCTTTTGCTGTTCAGTTAATATAGATCTTACTTGGTGTAAATAGCCTTTATGAAACTACACTGTTTCCTTCTTTGCTAACAACACCCCCCACCCCTTTTTTTTTTTTTTTTTTTTGTAAATTTTGTTTGCAGCTAAATAGGGTGTATTCTGATGTTCAGTTAGCAAGTAATTTCAACATCTCTTTGTTCCCAGTGATTATGCTGTCAGTGCTGCCTGGAGATGTTATATTGCTTCCAGAGAAATATTTGTTACCAATCCTGTTCAGTTTGGTGGAACTCCAGCCTTGCCTGGCATTTGGCTGTGATTTGAGGATAAGGCTGGAGTCATCTGCTTAGCGGCATGTTCCTGGAAAGATACTTCTGCACAGGCTAGGAAAGCCCCCAAAACCTAGAAAACTGGAATTAATCTGAGATTTTCAGTAGCACATCTGTGGCTCCTGTGGGAGTACAGCATGCATGATCCACTGCTGCCCCATCAGATCTCTGGGCTTCTGCCCCCACAGTGTGATATGTGTTAGCCAGCGCTAACTGGACATGCAGTGAGCTGCATAGAGAGTGTGTGGTGTTATGTCATACAGTCTTCCTTTAAAAAAAAGGACAACCTTGTAAAAGTAGTTGTAATTGTACATGTAAGGTAATATTAGTGTTGGTCTAAAAAATTTAAGGAAAACAGAAAAAAAAAGAAAAAGTTGTGGTCATTGGTGTTCTGTATTGACTTCTCATCAATTTTCTCCAGTGAATCTGCAACTTCTGAGACAGAAAACTTGGAAGATTCTGACAGTAAAAGAAGAAAACTAGAGGAAAGAGCTAAAGCACCCCTCATGCCTTTTGGATTAGATCTTCACTACTGGGGAGAGGATCAGCCGGGTGCTGGGAAGATTCTCAAGTAATGCTCTTTTTCTTTTAAGACAAATTAAACAAATAAATAGATGTACTTGTACTCAGAGGTCATGCAGTGGGGTGACTGCTATTTCTTTTGATAATTACTTTTCTTCTTTACCTTGTGTTGTAGGACCCATAAACAAAGTCAGAAATTCTACCTTTAAATGGTATTTGTTTTGAGAAGATGTGATACTAATTAAATATCCTTTGATGCTTCAAAGCACATTTCTTTTCTGTTCTTTTTATGTTTGCAGCATGGCATCAGTTACTCCAATTTAAGCTTGTACCTCATTATGCAAAGGGCTCTGCCAAGTATGTGATAGACATTCCCTGATCTGGAGACTTTTAAGATCTAAATAAGTAGCAGGCAAAATAGGAGAAGGGCTGGGGAAGTGTTTTTCCTAACTTCACATAGTGGTAACTGAGGAAACTGATAGGCTTATTCAGTCACACAGGAGAAAGGTGGCAGTTACAGGATCTGGATTTGGATCTTTCACTTTCCATTGCTGTCTGGGAGGTTTTGTGTTTCATGAAGCATTACTGACTTAGGGAAAGCTTTAGCACTGCTGGGGCGAAGAGGTGGTAGGTGCACATCAGAATTTATTTCTAGCAGTCAATTTTTAAAACCCTTTTAAAAACCTTTTTATTTTTAAATGAAAGTTGGGTTGCAGAGTCCTCCCTCTATGTATTAATTTTGTTTAAGTCCACCAGAACTTTGGTATCAGTGTATACCATACCTGGTTTGGAAAAGGCAAAAATCATTGATTGGCTGTGTTGCAAATTAAGCTGTTATATTATTAACACTTTTACTTCAACTTAGTTTGTTTTCTTACCAAAACAAACAAAAAAACCCCAGCCTGTAATCACAGTGCTAAAACAGTGTTGGCAGAAAGGAACAAGAGGAAATCTTTGCACCTGATTTCATAAAATGCTGAATATCTTTTAAATTACCAAAAACTGCTGCATTTTGATGCATAAAAGTGCTTTACCATAGTCACTCCAGGCCTTGGATTCCATCTCATGTGGTATAGGCTCTTCAAAGCCTATGAAAAAATTTTCAGCAGGGCTTTAAGAAGCATTTGTCTGTGATAATGCCAAAAAGGTAGTAAGGCCTTATTTTACATTGCAAATGAGTTATTCAAGTCATAAGTGAAATCAGAAGCATATTTCACTGCCTGTCTGCCTCGTGCTGTACTGTTTTATTTTTATGCTTCCCAATAAAATAGAGGGCACACTTCTGAACCGTATAGTCTATAACTACAGGTGTGCCAATCTAACTAAAGATAATTTAAGTAACTCTGCGCACATTGACCCCAGGCATAAAATAGACTTATTGAAAAATTAAGGTAGTTATCGGTCAACTCCTTCAGCGTTTCTATACGCACCCATACTGGCTCTGTAAGATTCTTAGGAGAAAAAAAGCAAACTGAAAAATAGACATACACATAAGGGATGTGTATGGAATTTGAATTTTTAAAATCTGAAGGGGAAAAATCTTTCCATTTCATTTAGCAGTGCACTTAATCACAGCATTTACAATAAATGAAGTTTTTGACAGTGAGAATGTTGCTACCAGGAAGATTTTCTAAAGAAGTTTTGTTGGGTTTTTTGAAGGGTGTGGGAGGGGCAGGCAGAATGTAGTGTATGCTGCACAGTATTGAATTGTGTAGTCTGCTATGTCAGCTTAACAGACTTACTTTGGATAGCATGGACCTTCCAAACTCATCTACCTTCCTCCTTAAATTAAATCAGCTCACTCATAGGAGCAGAGTAAAATAGCTGGTGCAGCACTGATTGTGACTAGGATCTTTGAATTAGCCCATTTTGCACTTGCTTCAGGATCTCTGTAAGCATCTGGGATTAGAATTTATATTTATTCCATTTTTTATAAGATTCCTGTCAGATTACAAATTAGGATGATATAAATTCATTGAAAGAGTGCAGCAGTTCTCCAAGAGCTTTCTCTTAGATTTCAGTTAACCATTACTTGTCTTTTATTCCTCCTCCTCCTCCTCCTCCTCCTCACATATTGCTGTGTCATTGCCATCGAAGCCTCTGTTATTTATCTGGATTAGGAGCCCTCTAAATGTGAGTGAGGTGTTGATCTTTTTCATCTTTTAGTTGATTATTTGTTCCTCTTCTGATCCATCTTACAAATAGGTTTTACTTGTCAAATGCATCATTTTTTCAAACAAGTATCTGCCTGTTTATAATGTTGCTTAACTTAAAACAAGAAATCAGAAAACTTTGGAAACTGCACTGCTTTGTTCTTCTCACACCTGCTTGTAAGTCATGTTGGGAGAAAATAAGTTATATGCTTGTAGTAAACAGTAATATGTTTTAATATATTTGTAGGAATCAGGCTATTTTAAGTTCAGTTCCCAAATACTGGGCAATGATACTTAGGGCAAAACATAATTTTAATATTCTTGACATTTGTTGATGCATATTTAGGGGAAGGGAGACAGAGAAATTATTAAATAAAACTATTTATATTTTATTATTTAAATAGAACTATTTCCTAACTGGAAGAGTTGATATGCACAACTGTTAAATGCATCTTCATTCTCATGTAACTGTAATTTGATAATTTAGAGGGGGAGGGGAGTTCAGACCACCAAAGGACACTAGAATTTTACTAAGAGATTATTCTGTAAGATTGCCATGCATGTAAAAATTCTGTATGGGGCCTTTTTAAGGAATGCTTTCCCCTCTGTGTGGCTGCAAGTTTGTGACACAGAGCTGCCAGTCAAGTCTTGCTTTCAGCATTGCATTAAACTAAGCAAATAAGAAATTGATGCCATTCTTTTATTTACTGTCTATTGTACAATCTTGCCACATTATTTCTGAAGCTAAAATACTGTACCATTCTAACATTGGGCTTTCTTTTTAAAAAGACTGTCAGGGCTTTGGGGTTTGCTACATTTTGCAGAAGTGTGTAATTAAAAACCCTTTGTTTAACCAAAATCTGTGGAAACACATTATTGTGTTTATTGCTGAACTAGCCTCCACTGGAACTGTTTTGCTTTTATCCCGTAATTTACCAGAAGAAAGCTATTTGTAGTTTATGATAGGTTAGCATTTCTCTGATGAGGTGTATTTGATGGAGAAATTACTGGATAGAATCAATCTGTTTAACAAGAATTTTGTTGAACATTTTTCTGGTGATGGCAAATCACAGAGATGTTTCAGAGTTCCCTTAATCCCTTTTTAACCTAGTTCTAACCTCTTTATGTAGTTTAAATGCTCAACTATTGCATTAAAACCAGCAGCTATATATGTTGTAGGTTGCTGTGGTCGGATATTTTCTTCTACTATTTTTTTCCTTGTCATCTGCTGAAAACTTGGTTAGATAAAATTAATCAAAACTTTTCAGGCCCTCAAAAGTAATTCTTTCAAGTATTGGCTTATGTGCTTTGCCAAATTGTGACTGGTGTGATGAGTGAAGCCAGTGTTCATGTATATATGGGTCAGCAATCTACAGAAAACAAAGTCTCAGAAGCAGGAATGACACCCAAGGATATTAGTGAGTGAGGAGAATTTGATATGGATAGAGAAAATCCTTTCAAATAACTCTGGAACTGATTGGGTCGAAGAACTATGTGGAAGAAAGGGATTATAAGGTGTACTTTAGGAATTTTATGTCTTTATCAAGACGTCTGTCATCCAGGTATCTCCATCTTGCTCATCATGAGCAGCAGACATGCAGGCTGCATTTTTTTTTTCCTTAGTTTAGCTGTATTTTTTTCCACTTCATATTTCCTTAAATTTGGGCTGGGATTGTTGTTTTTAACTTCAGATATCTTAAAATTAAATACCTAAGCTTAAGCTGGTCACCCTAATTTCTTTTCATGATTAAGAGAAAGAAACATTTACCATCAGAGGGACAGTCATTGCTTCCTAAGATTAGGATCTAAAATGAGTCAGGTAATTGCTCTCTGGGGTTGCCTGTTTTTCACTACAGACTGTTGGCAGCTTTGGGTGGCTAAAATGAAATTATGTGAATGCTGTTGAGAAAATCTTTGTTTGCTGAAATGTCTGTAAATGTAGGTAAGGTCTCTAATTTTAAAATAGATTTTCAATGGATTATCTTAATTTCCTAGAGGAACACCTGATAATTTCTAGATTTATGGACACTGTGTAGGAGAACCTGGAAGAAATAATCTGTATAAGGCTCAGCTGATTGTTTGCTCTTTCCCTTGGTCTCAGTTTATTGCAACATCCTCTGATTTCAGCTTCTGTTTCTCTGCTGCTGCAGGAGTCCAGCTATCAGGAATAAGATCAAACACATTAAGATCAAACTGTTTCCTCCTTGATCTGTCTTCTGTGCTTAATCATAGAAGTGTTTTGTTATGAAGAATGTTAAGTACAGAATTACAAAGTTATTCACCGAATCTGGAAATTGGATAACTGACTCTGGATGTCAGATCATGAACTAAAGCTAAGACTTGTAATAGCTTAGCAGGTTAAACAGGAAATCAATACTAGACAGGCTTTGGTGGTATTTTAAAAATACCTTCATAATACAGGAGCCATAAGAAAGACTGGTAGATTCCTAGGATTTATTAATTCACTAGTAATGTTTCCTTTCCTTTCACATTTGAGTTTAGCACAGGTTGATAATGGCATCTCTATGTATTTTCTTACAATTTTGTGTGTGAATTATTTTCATTTGTTGTTTTCCCAGATTTACCTCTGAGCATCGATTTTGGGCACCCAGTGAAGTAGAGGAAGAGGTGGAAAATAAAGAAATAACAGAAATGTTGAAAACCAGGTATATAACATTTGCTGGCAAGTTTGAGCCAGTAAAACATAAATGCCGAGCACCCATGCCTGGTGGAACTCTGTGTGAAAGACAAGATCGGATTAAGGTAGGCACCAAGTTACACAACTTCCCAGGTCTGTGCTGGATGGAAAAGATCTCCTTGAAACATCCATAAAAATTTATTTCACATTGTATGTATAGCTCAAGGGAGTGGAAGAACATTGCATTGGAGAAGTTCATTGTTAATATGTGCTTCATAAGGGAAACATCCTTTGGGTAAAGAAGCTGCAAACATTTAAAGAACTCTCAAATTTTTTTGGCATTCGTTGTAGGTTATTTGGATTTTATTTATTACTGTGATGTGTGAGTACCTCGCAGTAAGGCAGATATAGTTCTTTGCTGCATTTTTTTCCTCAGAGTCATATTTGATATTAACTGTTTCTAGAAACTTGCATGTTTGAAGGGCAAAGAAATTTTATTTACAAATCAAGTTTTATGAAAGCTAAATTCTACACAGCCTCAAATTATGAGCACTATTGAGCAGAACTACTTTGTTTAAATACTTTGTTCTAGTATCCCTGCTCTTCCTGCATTATCTGAGATTGAAGGATCTGAATGCACTTCAGTACTTTTAAGGAGATTGTTACAGGATAGGGATATAGCATAAACAACAATATATGATGCAGCATTGGTGCCCTAGTTCCAGACTTGACAGGATGGGCTAGCTGGTCTGTTGAAATTGGATATTTGTTTCAAAAAGAGCTTATTTCTTTGAGGTTCTGAATATATTAAACACATTATGTTTATGTGATTCTGATTCTTTCTAAAGAGGACTGGGAGTCCAGTGTAGTTTTTTTGCTCAGTTCCAGTTTCTAGCTTTAAGCTGTGTTGAATAAAGTGTAAACATTTTCTTTTCATTCAAAAACTGTGAGATTTTTTCTTCCCCCTCCTTTTCTTTCTCAAGTGCCCTTTCCATGGAAAGATAATTCCTCGGGATGACTCTGGGATTCCTCTAAATGCAGAGGACAGAGCCAGAGAAGAAAAGATGAAGTTTGAGAAGCAAGCAGCCCAGCCAGGTCTGTGTCTGCATAGCATCTTAAAATAATAATAATAATAATAAAAATACTAGGCAAAGGTGGGAAATACCTGTTACCTGTTCTGCTCCTAACCACATTCTCTCATTTGCATTCCTATTGATTTTAAATTATAGTTCATTTGCTGTGGTTCTTCTTATGTGATAAATATGGATATACATGTGTAGACAGAATAAGGTTAACATTGTATTTGTGCTTCATTTCCAGTGGCTTTTGTGATGTTCCCAACAGTGCTCAGACAGACAAGTTGTAGCCTTTGTCTTAAGGAGCATGTTTATCAAGGATGATTGGACCTATTCCCTGGGAAATTCTTGAATGCTTGCTTTGAATGCTTCTGCAAAGATGTCTAATCTTGTTGGTCCCTAACAGTTGTGATTTATGCAATATAATGATAATATTATTAGGATCATTGTGTCACCACTAGTATTGGGAGGGAGTGCTGGATTTTCTTTTTAAACAACTGGGAATGGGCAGCAAAACTATTGGCATTCTCCTTGCATCCTGGCTGCAGCCTTCAGGTGTGTAGGGGAAGGCTCCTTCTTCCCCGGGACAATTTGGGCATTTTTAGCCAGGGTGCAGCTCTGGACTTGTAGGTGAGAAATGCAGGCAATGAGCAAAACAGCAGGCAGGAAGACTTCCAAGGGGAATAAGAGACTTTATTGCAATAGTACAACTAAACCCTATTAGTGATGGACAGAAGATACCTGGTGGACTACAGCCAGGAAACTACTGGAAGTTGATGGACTGCAAAGGAAGATGGGAGAGAGGGATCGATCCAGCAAAGACACAGTGTATTGTTGGAGGGGACAGCTTTTTCTTTAATCTACCTTCCTCCAGCAGGTCTTAGTTTTCTCTGGTTTGAGCTATTTATTCTAGGTGAGTATTCTGCATTCTAATTAACCTTACCCTTAGACATTTGCATTTCAATATCCTGTACTACACTCCCTTGAAGGAGTTCTCTCTTCAGGTTTGACTGACTTGATGTTTGACAGTTATGCATATTATTAATGAAGCTACAGAACCTTTCACAAAACCTCTAGAGAGCCTGAGGAGCAGTTACCTGTATTTAGAGCAAGAATCTGTATTCAGAAAGGTCTCTGTGGAATGAAGGTCCCTTTAAACATACAATTGACCCACCCAGTGTCCTTTAATACTTGTTTGACCATCTTTGAGTGACTGTGCTTGGTGATTGCAGTGCCACACCAGCACATTCAGCAATTACTGGATACCTTCTGGTATTTGCAGGTGTCAAAGTGCTACATTTGCAGGTAGTTTCCATTCCTGTCCAGCTAGAGTAAGTGCTCTAAACTGGCATCCAGCCAGCAGCACAGACACTGTTGGACTGTCACAGGGAAACCGGGATAGGGGTGTGGATGTTGTGTTAAAAAGGAAAGTTCCCAGCTTAGTTATGACAAACTAAAACTGGCAAATTAAACTGATAGGTGTTCTTGGAATCTCAAACTAGAAACTAATTTTCTGGTTTAAAAATCACTTGGACTGAAAATATTGATTTTTTTTTTTCCTGTGAAATTGCCATTGCTTGAGGCTAGTCATAGTATTTATTTTTATTACAGTGTCAGCTTGGTGTTGTTAGAGGCTTCTCACCTCTTGTCCACGAGGATGTGTCTGTTAGTCCCAAACCAGTGTTGGCATTGCTCCTTGTGTTATTGAGTGTGCTTGTTAAGCTGAGATGTCACACAAAGGTCCATCCCATCTGGCTGGGGATGTACTGCACAAGCTGTGGCACGTAATTTATTGGACAAAACCCTCCATGTTTCTAAAGCCATACGTATACCAGATGTCACTAAATACTTTCATCCACTTTCTTTTTTCCTCTGCCTTTTTTTCCTCTCTCACTATTTTTATATTTGCTTTTATATTTGCATCAACTTTTTAGTTTGGTTTTTTTTGTTGTTTTTGTTTTTGTTTTGGATTTTGTTTTTTTTTTTGCTTGTTTTGAGGCTTGTGGTTTGGAGAGGTGTGTTTGGTTGGGTTTCAGTGGTGTTTGGTTTTGGGGTTTTTTTTGGTTACAAAGGTCTTGAAGCCAATCTGGGTAGTACTTCTATGGGAAATACACAACTGGGAGCCCACTGGACAGTCAGGAACTGTTTGATGGACAACATCATTAATGATGGCAGTTTGAAAAATTTGGAAAAAAAACACTTTAATTTGGGGATCACTTGTATGGTTAAATTGCACCAAAATTCTTCTTGCATTTCCTTCCTGCTGGATGGTAGATTTATTTCTGTCTTTGTGTTATTAAAGTGGTAAACAGTTATATAAAAGTCATATGGTTTGTGTGCTAATGACTGTGTTTTGACAACACTGTCATTGTTACTATGGATCATTTATTATCTTAGTACGAAATTTTAAACTCCAGCTGATGTCCACAGAAAGGTGCTTTGGTCTCTTCAGTCCTGAAACAGAGAATCAGGTGGGATTACGCTGACCCACTAATCTGCAGCGTTCATCCTTTTCCAATAGTTCACACACAGGAGCAAATTAAGTGCCTATTTTTTGTGTCAACCCTGAAGAGTATCTGGTTTTTCAGCCCTTAGTGACTTGTTAACAAACAGGTATCAGGACAGGCTGGTGAAGGCAGGCCGCTGGCCACTCAGATGTGAAATAGCATCTCTTTACTAACTACAGTATTGATTCCCGCCTACCCTTGCAAACTGTGTAATTTTCTTTTCCCTGCTGCTAAACTCAGTAACAATGTATGAAGAGCTTTAGGGGCCCATCAATGCTCAAAAAGCCTGCTCTTCCCTGGCATTCTATTGATTTTTCTCAAAAGCTTTTAAATTGCTCCTTCATTTTACTCAAATGCTCATTTCATCTCTACTGGATGCCGGCATTTTTTCGTTGTGTTTAAACAATTGCTCCATTCACAGGGTTCCTAAACTGTGACGCCTTCTTATTACTGGGAGATAAACTGTTTAGACAGTTTTCCTTAATCTTGGATTAATCGTTCCTGTGTCTGAATTGTGCTGTTCTGTATTCCCTCACTTCAAAAAAAAAAAAAAAAAAAGTCTGTGAGGTCTTATGATCTATCAAGTGTATGTGTTCTGTTTTCTTCCTTTTCTCCCTCCTGTGCAACTCTTGAACAGCTTCGTTTTCCTCATGCTTCTTGGTGTGTTGAATTTTCATCAGTCCTTGCTTTCATGTATGATGGTAGTTTAGATCTAACCTTTCCTTGGAAAATTGCTCTGGTATTCCTTAACACTGTGTTCTTAAGTGAGGACATTGCCTCTGACCTTCCTGAAATGTTGTTAGCAGTGCTTGTCACACTCAGTGACCATCTTGGTGTATAAATGAAGTTGTATAGTCCTTTAGGACTGTTTATTTTTCTATATCTACAAAGATGTTAGGTAAGAGGAGTAGACATTTGGTGTTACAATTTCTGCTGGCAAGAAAGGCTGACTGACATAAAGGAAACTATGACAAATGACTGGCAATTACTGTTGTTAAAATGCAGTCTTCTGGCATTTCTGCTGAGTTTGGACCAAGTTCTTTTTGAAGTAGTATTTCCTACTTTTTTTTTCCAACCCATATGCTCAAAGTCTTTAGAATGCAATGAAATTTTCTAAATTCCCTCTTGGCAGATGTCCATCCTCCAGCCACATTTTTATTTTGTACTTTGTGCTACCTTGTTCTGATACACAAGACTACACTGAAGATGAAAAACTGCAGCTTCCTCAAACAGTCCACAGTCTAAATTGTCATTGCTTTTTCCTCTGGTGGCATTTAGGATCAGAATCCACTTACAGTGTGCGGCAGGATTCTGAAACATTAACGTTTCAAAAAAATGTAAAACAAGATTTTGTTGAGGTAAATTAACTTGTACTATTGTCAAGAGAAGAAACTTGATTTAGATAATTAAACGGAGGCAATATGGGATACTTAGGAAGTAGTATCTTTTTCAGATGCAAAAGGGGTGTCATGGCAACAGGGTCATGTTCCCCTACTCAAGAATTTTATGTAGATGTCAGATACCAGTTCATGTTTTAAAGTAAATATTATTGATAAAAAGAAAGCACAATGTTGTCAGCCCTACTCTGCTCAAAAGTCAATATATTCCATTTTTTAAAGTTCATTTTTAAGCTTATGCAGAATTTATTTCTGCAGATAAATTCCTCAGCTACATTGTTGGCATTTTCATTTCTAAATAATAATCACTGTGTTTATTCACCTCTCCTACATAGGACAGTTTCCTTGGAACTTTGCTACTGTGCTACTGAAAAACCTTAAGTCTTCCTACAGAATAGTTTTATCCATAGCAGCTACTAATACATACTGACCCAGACTGGCAGCACTTCTTCATCAGGATTTGTCATTTTGGAAACTGCTTTATCCTCCCCTTCCTTTGTGTGTGCAACTGAGATCACAGTGGCTCTGCCCTCACTCATTGGTGACAAGAACCTCTTCCTTTGGGGACTGCAAATCTTCCCAAGGTTTGGAGTTTCAAAGTTCATATTTTGTCTTTTGAACAGAGTGGCGAGATCCAGAATTCATGAGAGAAGTTGAAGCTGCTACAGGACTGGATCTTGGTTCGTCCAAAAGTAATGGAAAAGGACAGAAAAATAAAGGGAAGAAGCAAAAATACCCAAATCTCACAGACCTGAAGCAACAGGCTAACACTTCTCGTTCCCGGCTTGAGAAGAAAGTCTTCAATAAGTAAGATACTTCATTCTCTAAAGCCTGTTAAATTACTGTTTCTGTTTGATTCAATAGTACTTTCTGTTTCTACATTAACATGCACTTACTAAACAGCTTTTTTGACTAACTGCAAGCTAGAATGTCTTCCATATGTCTGGAGGGTAAAAAATAGGTACTGACAACCAAGGTTATTCCTTTGAGAGTGATTTTCAACTCATTTACAAAATTTCCCTATGAAAGACTTTTTTCATCCTGTCTCAATTTTTTAAAAACTTTAATTGCTGGATTGGCTTCTCTGGATGATCATTTATTAATCAGGCACAGCAGCTCAGGTGGAAGTGGGAACTTGCCAGCCACTCCCAAATGGGCTTTAGAACATACAGTAGTTCCATCTGTCCACTATTAACACCATTTCTGATGCCCGTTCTTGCTTAGATGTGGCTACAGCATAAATTTGCCTAAGCATGCTCTGGTCTTTATCAAATGGGAAGCAGCTGTACATGTCAAAAATGAAGTAGTCAAAGGAAAGTAAAGTTGTCAAATCAAAAAAGAAATGTTGTTATTGTAAAATCATTAATGGGGGGTTATTCTCTGAGCATACTGGATGAGTTGAACAGCATCCAGGACACAATATTTGTTTAAACTCAATTTTCCCTTCTCTGATGTACTGGTTATAACAACAAAGCCACATTGCTTTTGGTTATGGAAATAGTACAGTTTCTGTGAAATTCTCATGTCACCTGGTCTTAGTTAGAAGTCAGAGACATACGGTTCTAATGATTAGAATTTCATATCATGGTTTACTGTGGTTTTTGCTAATGATTTTGAGTGTGTGTTAGTGCCAGGCATAGGGAATCAAACCTGTCAAGTTTTTAATAGGTTTCATGCTTTGCAGCACTAAACAAGATGATAACCTTGGCTCCTTATAACAACCCCAAATTACTTGAAATGTATAGGTGATAAACCCAAGCTCTAGTCTGCCAATAAAGCTAAGTGAAATTGCACACAGATCATCAAAGTGGGATCTCATTTCATTTACAGTATCGCACAATCCACTGGTGCTAATGTAAAACCTACATGACATGAAAGTGTCAAGGCCACTCTGCACTGCTAAAGGCTCACTTTTCTCCTACCAATTAGGTAATATTTGAAGTGCAAACCCATGACCACATTTTCCTTACTCTGGTAACTTTATTGACAGAATTTTGTTAAAAGTATACCTCTTCCAGGGTGTTTTTTCAGAATGGTGGTTTTCATTGCAGTTGCTGCTGAGAAAATCTTTAATCCCACCATTTAGAGCGTTATTAAGAAGAAACCTCTGTTTTCAGATGTTTCAAAATGGCTTTGGAAATGAAGTCATTGCAGAGAACAGTTACCAAACCAGAAATCAGCTTGTTTCTTGGAGATAACCCTGGACGCAGAGCTGGAATAGTTTGTAGGGACTGATCCTAAAAGAGGCTGAGGAACACTGCCCAGGTGCATGTCTTATCTTCATTTTCTTGCACAGCTTGAAACATCCTCAGAAGTGATAAAGGCAGACTGTGACAATGTAGAGTCTTAACAGCGTGAGCCTTGAAACCATCTAGTTGTGTGATGGAACTTGCCAAACTTGTAGAAATCAAAGGAGACATCAGTCAGTGCCCTGTTTTTGAATGGGACACAATCCCTCAAACCAAGCCTGTAGCTGCTCTACCTCCCACAGCAGCAGAGTAGCCAGGTGTTTACCTGGAGATGTGTTAGGAGGTAACACCCTTCATAGGCAGGGTGACAGCTAGGAACACCTGCAAACATCAGCCTCAGATAGCTGAGCTTTTGTGCCAGAGGCATCTGAAGTAACCAGTAAAAATTGGAACTTTAGAATCCAGTGAGGAACAAAATTCCTGAGGCAGGGTGCCCTCACCTCTGCACTGCAGCTACCTTAAGTTTCTGAGGGGGCAGATGTTCACAACAGAACATTTTCGTGACTGCTTCTGCTGCTTCTTACTGCTCTGGATTTGTGAACCCATTTTTCTGTCTTACCAGCTGGAGGATACAGGGGCCTGCTTGCTCTCTGCCTTTTATGACAGTCTCCTACTCCTGTTCATGCTGTCCAGGCATCATTTTCCTCACCCCCAAAATCTTAGCTCTGTGATCTTCACTCAAAAGTTCGTGGAGGGGGAAAAACGTGCAGGTGTCTTAATTATCCAGCTCAGAAGCATTGCACTCCCTCCCTAAGAGAAATCTCTGGGCACGTCTTTACTGGGAGGAAGCAATGGCAGCCAGCAGAGCAGCAACAGGGAGACAGACAGGCCCTCACTGGGTTTGGGAGCACCAGAAAGCTTACCAGCTCTGAAGTTCATTCCCTCACTTCCTTTTCAAACCTGAAGAATGTTCCAGAGCCTTCTTCAAGCACAGCAGGAGATGCAGAGGGCTCAGGTGCTTGCCCATCCCGAGGCAGCAGAGATCCCATTTCCATTTGATGCGTGAATGAGGTATTGGACGTACTGTCCTGCCTGTGCTAAGCTCTGAGCACTTCTGCAGCAGAAGCCTGTCTCTCTGTACAGATACACAATAATCTCTGGTGTCTCCCTGAACTAGAGTTGTTCTTGTGGATTAAAAGCTGCTGCTCAGGAATGGGGATGCTGCTGTTGTGAGCAAAAGAGTCTAACTCAGCCCACATCTGATGAAACAGCATTTTAGTAACCTGTGGAAGTTGCTGAATTAATTCACATTAAACGAACAGCAAACCCTTTCCTTACAAAAACGTTCAGGATTGAGGGTTAGATTTCATAAGGGTTTCTGAGTATTAGTTTTTTTAGATCTTGTTAGATACTTTTAGGGTTTTTTTCCCTGAGAGTACTTAGGTGCTTTTGAAAATCAAACTTGCTCCGTGTGGCTCTAAGAAATAACACTGGGAGGGTGGAATACACAGCCATTAAACTGAAAGACTTGAATTTGTTTACTCCTGTTAATAAAATCATTGCTGAACTAAACTATTTATATTGCTGCAGCTAATTTAGTTAACAAGCCAAATTTGTTCAGCCTCATCAATGCCATGCTCAGAAGCCTGGTGGTGATTAATCAAATTCCCCAACATTCATAAACGTTGTCTGAGATTGAGTAGACTCAACATAACTGTTATTATTGTTTTGTTTCTCTTTCAGAGGTGCCATGAAACGGGTCATGAAAGCCATGAACCGGGTGGACCAAAGGAAGCACGAGAAGTTTGCCAACCAGTTTAACTATGCACTGAATTAAATTCTCAATCACCTCTGCCCTTCCTTATTACAGGAGTGCAACTGCAAAACCCTTAATCAAAGATATTTGTATTTACACTACAATACTTTGCTTGGCACATTTTTACGGGTGTCATTTTGAAATTGTTTCCAAGTTTAACTTATTTGATAATGAATATTAATTTTGGAAAAGATGTGGTGTAGAATTGAATGCATTTAAAAAGTCGATTATTATTTGAAATATACACGAAATAGAAATGTTTTATGACTTGTACATAATTTGGGGAAACTGTTCAGGTTTTGGGGCTTGGTTCTTTCCTGTCATAAAGGACTCATGTAGTTTATACCTCCTTACACATGTTTAATTTTCCACTTTCATGCCTTCAGAGAAAAATACCTTAACAATTTGATTGCTGCCAGGGATGGCAATTCACAGAGCATTTTCTCAGCCTACTACTGTACAAAGTGAGCCACATCAAGCAGCACAGCAGCTCCTACAGCACCTCTACAAACACCTTGGTACACAGGAAAAAAAATCCAAATCGACTGATAACTTCAGATGATGAATTTGATTTCTGCCAACTGAATTCCAGGAGCTAAGTCAGTCTTGGTAGCTATGGCACAGATGAAAAGCTGAAATGGCCAAGATCATCCTGGCCTGCTTCTTGTCTTCCCAAGATGGTATCCCAGTATCTTGCAGAACTGCTCCTGGACAGCACATTGTGAAAGTCTGTAGATGTACACAGAAAGTGCTCCAGTTTAACTGCTGTCAAAAAAGCTCCAGTATGAAGTGAAAATAAGAGGTTTAAAAAGATCACTCAAGTGGCACACTGAACTAGTGGCACAAGTGAACTGCCTGGCTTGGATCAGATAAAATTACATCAGGTTGAAGCCCCAGAGTGTGTCTAAGGAGCCAGATATAAACACAAGCATCTGGAATCTTCTAACTCCAGAGAGAATTTAATGTGCAGTTGGATCCAGTGTGGGTTGTAGTTCTTGGCTGGGTACTTAAACAAATCTCCCAAACTTGTTTGCTGGCTATAGTCAAGCTTAAGGAGAGAGAATGAAACAGTGACCAATTGTGCTCTTGCAACATTTCATAAAGCTTTATGGGTAAAGAAAATCCAGAGAATCAGGAGGGTGGTGTTTGAAAATCAAATCAGGGTTGTGTCGGTGGGAAAAACCAGAACTGTAAGCAGACTTCTCCGTGGTTATTCTGACCTGAATAATACCCCAGGTTACACCTGGGGAAAAGCCTGGAATGAAAAAAGGCCACAACACGTACAACACTCAAATACGAAGCGTTTAGTGATGTAAATGAGCTTGGTATGGACCTTGTGAGCTGGACTTCTGAATGAAAGCCATCCTTCAGCACATCCCTCTGAGGTTTCTGGGGCGGGGTGATGGGCCCATCCTTATCTTTTGCACGATGCCTTGTGACTTCATTTTCTCTAAACTCACTTGAGGCTAGGCTTTATCAGTCTGGGTATGGCTGAAACTTCCTATTAGAAAACTGTAACACCAAAAAGTTCCTAGCAATCATGGTTAAAATATTTATTTGTAGGGAGTTTTTTATTGGTAAGCAGAAGATACAGATGGGATTTGTAAGCAGTTCTGCATGGACAGTAGATTGTGCCACACAGAACAGTTTGCACATTGGGGAAAGGCTTCAGTTAATCAAGGTGGGCATTGTTGATAAAAAAAAAGAACAAAGAAACCAACTTTGTTTTGTGGGAAACCAAAAGTAGACCTATTCCATTCAAAGTGGCTGTGGAAATGGGTGATAAGGGTGTTACTAGTTGTAAAGAGCCTCTAGCCGGAAGCAAGAGGTGTTGAATCCCAGGAGCCCAGCCAGCACAAACCCAGTTCAGGTGTGTCACAGTACTCAGCAGAGGCAGATGACCACCGGGTGGTCTCCCGCACTCTGCAAATGCCTGGCTGTGGTGCAGCTGCCTGTGGAGGTCATCCCGTGCTGTTGGGCACATTAATGCTTTTACTCGGAGCTGATGTGCATGTCTCTGTAGGTTATGCACCAGAAAAGGTAAGGATGTTACAGCAGTACTTAAGCGATGAGAATCGGCCATTTAAAGCCACACCTTTGGGAATGCCTCCGGCGCCCCGAGCTCACACCTTCAGCAAAGTCACTGGTTTAGAATAGGCAGCGACAATCGTGGTGCATTAACAGCTCTCCCGCTGGAGCACACGTTCGGGACGTGGAGTCCAGATCCCTTCTCGGCTTCAGAGGTGACAGTCCCATGTCCTGGTTCAGGGGACAGCCCAAGCCACCGGCAACTTAAATGTAGGAGAGCTGGTGGGAGACAGCTCACATCACCCGTTTCCCTGTGGGAGCTGGAATTGAACCACCGTGGAGCTAAAACTGCTTCGTGTAGGAAACTAGACAGAGAGTAAAAGATCTCTGCAGATTACAGTCCCCAGGCTGGGGCAAGGGGTGGGCTAGATCTGCATGATTATTCCCTAGACACCTGCCAGAGAAAATACAACTGAACTTCATGGATGCAGGAGAGACCTTCCTTATGTATCAGCCCTGAGGACCCCATGGACACCAGACCCAGAGAGAAGGGTGTTACTCTGGTAACTTCTGCAGGGCCATTTCTCCATGTGTCTGTTCTAGGATGCTCTGGGACAGCTGCATTTAAATACACCCCAAACAGATAACAGCATTCTGCTCCTGGGTGAAAGTAACACTTGAATTTGCATCTGCAAACAATCAAGTTCTGCCCCAAGCAGTGCCCAAGGTAGACTCAACGGTGCTGCGAGTGCAGAGGGAAGTTAATCCATAGCCAGGTAAGAAAGAAAAAACAGAGGAGAGGGTCAAGGTTGTCAGAGAGAGGTAAGCCAGGAGCTGAAGGTGAAAATCGGGGCAATGTCCTTCCTGACAAGGGCAGCAACACACACCCCCAAATAAGAAAACAATCTTGGCAATAGGAACAGTCAGCCACCAGTTACCTGAAGGTCCGCCAAGATTAAAGGCAGGTCTGGAGCCAAATCAGCCAGGAGAGGTCGGGGGAGAGTCAGTTACAGAGCCACGCACAGCCCAGCATCAACACCACAGCTCAGGCAAGAGACCCCGCTGAAATGCAGTTCCCCTGCAACCAGCTGGAGGGTTTGGAGGGAGGTTCCTCGTAGGTCTCTACCAGTTTAGCTGTTTTCATGGCAGCCTGAGCCAAGGTGCTGCAGCTGTGCCACATCAGGGCAGAGCTTGGGTACCTGCTGGGGTGTGGGATAGGGACACCAGGAGGATTAAAAAGGTGCTAAGAGGGTAATGAGAGAAATTAGATCCTGCTGGTACATTCAGAGCCCTCGGAGCGTCCCTCTCACTGCCTGTAGTAATGGTTCTTTTACAAAATCTTCTATAGAAACTGACGGAATTGAGAAAAAGGGGAAAGCCTCAAAGCAGCAGCCTAGATCAGACCGGTCTGAAACCTCTCCATCCAGGAGCACCTCCCCAACCCTTCAGCTGGGAGAGATCCAAAAACTTAAAGATCCCCAAACTTAGCACCTCCCCTAGAAAGTAAATGTGGATGAGAGCTAGGGCTGCTTGGCAGCTGGACAAATTGTGACCCATGGAATAAAGTTATTCTTCCCGGTGTGGGACTCAGATGCGGCCCCTGAATGAAAGGAAGGAGAAAGATCCCTTAGTTACTCATGTTTCTGAGTTGATGCTTTCCATTCTCTTCTTCAAAGCTGATTGGAGAAAGAAAAGTATTCATTTCCTTGCTGAGCCTTTCCTCTCAGCTGGGTGTGGGGAATACAGAGCCTAAATGCTGTGCCAGCTCACGGAAGTAGGCTCTGCCATGCTGGGAGGAGGTCATGGAGTGTTTGTACTGGTGACAGGCTGCACCAGAGCCTGGGCAAATTGAGCTAGACTTACGTCAGCACAATCTGTTTCTCCATCTCTAAATGTCTGTGACTGAAACATCATCATTTGGCTTTCTGGGTAGACTTTCCCTTGCTTTTCTGCCTGCCAGTGCCCTGAGCAAAAACCCAGCTCTCCTGTGCCAAGTGCTCCTGTGTTTTACTATTATCATGAGGAATCCTCTCTGTTGAGGGGTTAAGGAAAATCTTACTACGTTTTTTTTAAATGTGGTGCTAATTAGTTTAGATGTAATGAGCAGCATTAGGCTTCTGGTTGCTTTGAAAGGGGTTGTTGAATAACCATTTCTGACGACATTCCAATTTGCATAATGACAAGGTGTTGGCATTGCATCCACTATTAATTTGCTATATTTATAATGTCATCATGGAGCCACTCTTATCCTCATGCACTGTAAAAGGTATATGGAAATATAATATATGATCCTGCTTGTTTGGAAATTGCTTTTGGATATCTTTGAATTTTTGTAATAGTGTTCTTGGCAGCTGAAGGCTAACAACACCACCAGGAGAGTCTGCCACACGGTTTCACTAGGGCAGAAATTAAATGCTGCTTCCACATGTGCACAAGTGTTTATTTTCCCCAGTGCTGGAGCAGAAGCAGCAGAGGTGAATGTCATCAGGTGTGCTGCAGAGCGTGCTCAAGGCAAACACAGTATTTCACTCCAAATCACCCCTACAAGGCACAGTGCTGGTGCTTGAAGTCCCAAAGAGCGTCCTTAATTACAACTCTCAAAACATTTAACAGGTCACAGGGAGTGCAGTTTGGTGCTGTGTACTCTCCGTCGACACAAGGAGTTGGAGGAGCCCAACCAGCAGCTCATTCAAATGCTCTCTTCCTGCATTTCTCCTCCCCTCCTGCAGACTTTGGGAACCAAGGAACAGGAAATAAACTTGTCACTCTACCTGAGTTACAGTGAAAGAGTGGGAAAGAGTCCCTGTATGTGCAGGAAGAATTCTTGTAATGTATGTGTGTGGTTACAGGAAAAAAAAATGGAGAAAGAAAGAGCAATAATTGTTTTATTTGTACTTTTTCTCTTGAAAAAGCAGCAGTTTGCCGAAGGGGGTGAATATTTGTGGTGTAAACCATCACCCCACATAAATGCTACTGTGATAGTATTTCAGTTCATTGCTGTGGTGTCACCTCTCCTTCATTGTCACTGTAAAATATTTCTGGTTTGTGTCATTGCAGAGAAGAAAATCTAGAAGATGTATTCTAAAATCAAGTCTATCACTTTGGATGGACCTGGCTGGTTTTAGCTACCTAAATGTGTGTCACAGCATAAGAATAAATTAGTAAATCATATACAAATATTGCCTGACCCTGCACCTCCAGACTTTTATGTTCTGGCCATGCTCTGTGTTCTGCCTGCTTCTCTATCAATACAGGGTGCATCCATAGGATTTCCAGCATCAACAGGATTTCTCCTGAGTGGGCACATAGCTGTAGCATTCCAAGGCTATAATAACCTGTTTTAAAGCTTACTCTGTATGATGAATTCACATCTCTGCCAGACAGCATCAGGAAAGGAGAAAGAGCTCTTCTCCTGTCAGGGTTGTTTTCACTGTGACAGCCCCCATTCCGTCCACCTGAGATGTCTGTTTAACAAGAGCATGTGGCACAGAACATGAGTGTGTGAGCAAGAGGGAAAAAAGTAAAAACCCCCCACCAGATAGAGAACAATGTGGTTTATGTAAACCATTTATGTGAGCCCACTTTGAGCCACAAACTGGTTAGGATCCTCTTTGTTTGCTTACCTGTGCCCTTCACTTCCCCCCAGTGTCCCTCTCTTCTCTGCCTTGGTTTCCCTCCCAGAGTCTGGAAAATCTTCCAATATCAGAAAAAAAAAAATCATTTTTTTATTTGCTCTTAAGAAAGGCTCTACAACAACTGTACTTACTGGTTATCTTTGAGACAGAACCTGAAGACCAGAAATGCCCAGATACTGTAAAATAATTTTCCTTTGAGTATTTAAATTCAACTGTTTGAGCAGAATTATTTTGTCATGTAACACAGGAACTAATGGATATTTGTTAATATAGCAGACTACATGCAGACATCATGGTGTATTTTTGGGAAATAGATTTAGGCTTATACAGACAAAGCTTTATTTTTAACATTTCACTTGTGTAATATAAGACTAGAAACATGTAACATGACTGAGTCCAGTCTGAAACAGAAGGTCTGAAATATATGTCAAAACCTTTAAGAATTAAAAAAGTAACTCACTGCACCCTGCTCAAGTGGAAACAGCCCAAGGAATTTTTGCAAGTGATAGTACAGAACTGGTTTGCAATGGCTTTGTGAAACATCATTGCTGAGTGAAATCAATGACACAAAATATTTCAAAATATTTTCAGTTCTCTCGCAATTATTTGGAACATATCTGCCTGTGTTTATGTGCTTTTTTCTGTTGATTATAAGACATTTTACTGAACAACTGAAACTTGTTCAGTATAAGCTGAAGTGTATGAAGTAAAATAGATGCAGTTTCTTTTTTTTTTTTAACCTCAGTCATTCACACCGTGAGCAACAGTAAGATGCAATTAATATCTGAATCTTTTCTTACTAATGTAGGTTTGCACCCTTGGATTTAACATCGATTTCATGGGGATTAGTCCAAAAATATGCTAGTGCCCCAGATGATCTCTGGTACATGCTGAAGACATCACTTGAACACATTGAATCAGGCTTTGAATGTGCTGCTCCGTCTGTCAGAGCTGAGACTCTGTCCTCTGGCAAATGCTCAGTGTCCCCTTGGGGGTGTTCCATGTTCTGAACCCTCCAACACTAAATTTTATGAATGAATAATAAAGTAATTAAAAAAATAATTT
The DNA here is from genome assembly GCF_029207755.1 of Chamaea fasciata. Classification (NCBI taxonomy): domain Eukaryota; kingdom Metazoa; phylum Chordata; class Aves; order Passeriformes; family Sylviidae; genus Chamaea; species Chamaea fasciata. Next base: position 6,504,819 of record NW_027094091.1, on the reverse strand, counting down.
GACTGACAGAATGAACCAGAGCAAACACCTCCTGCTAGTGTCATAACCATCGTCCCCTCAGTCAGTAAGTTCTACTTGTTCTGTTCCAGGGCTCATTGAAAATTCAATGAAAAGGAGCTCTAAGAACCCTGTGCAGGAGCACTGGGCATGGTGTGCAGGGCAGCAGGGACATCAGACAGGGACCACACAGGAATTGGATTTTGGGCCTTGCTGGGGAGTCACTGTGGGAGCTTTGGGGGCTTTCTGTGACTACCTAATGGGACAACCTCAAATGTTGCATCAAGCCCTGTTTGACTCTCCTGCAGAGCCAGTGTCAGTGGGCAGGAACACAGGGGATGGAGTTGGGAGGCTCAGGCAGGTGAGAGCATTTTGCTTTAGCACACCAGGGGCTGAGCATTCACACCTGAGGTATTCCTCAACAGCTGCCCTGTGTCAACACCATCGTGCTTCTCACTGCCAAGTTTACATCCACACACTCTGATCCAACACCGTGAGCCAGCTGCAGAGTTTTGGTCCAGGGAGCATTATTTGAGCTGGCTCTTTGGTGTTGGTGCTCCAAATACCCTCTGGACAGAAACAGTACCTGTGAGCAGAGTGTAAAATACACCCCACAGCACTGCAGGTGCTGCATGCTGGGAAAGCCACACGCTAGAGTTGAGGCTGTGCAGTTTTGCTCTAGAATTTTATGATCTCAGACCTCTGGATGAGGCATTGGAGCAAGGGTTATCAATAACTTCCTAAACTATGCTGAGAAAGATACCTGCGGCTCTGTTTTTCAGCACTGCCATAAAACGTGAAAAGCCTTGTTAAATTGCATTTAATGACCGGGAATCTCAGGCTAGCTGACTCCTTCATCCAGCAGCTGTGAGTAATAATGCTCACATGAACAGGTTTCTCTGGCAGGACACTAACTGGCCTGGAGTAGGGGAATCGTGCATTCTGAAGCTCTGGGCAGCTCCTGTTGGAGCCAAATTATTTCCCACTGGCAGAGAACTCCTTGGAGCTCTCGGAGTGCAGACAAGGGTTGAATTATCTCGTTATTCAGCTGTGTCGTGCCTCACCTGAGCTAACAGTTTGGCTGCTAGTGGCACTTACCCAAACCTGGTGCGCGACGGCATAGTGTGAGACAATCTCCTGAGTGCCGTATTCCCAGTTTAGCTGGGTTTCTTCTACCAGTAAGAGCTGTGCAGAGCAGTACTCCAAGCATTACTACTTGTCATGTTTTCCCCGAAAATTTACTTCAGAGCACTTTTCATCGTAAAAGTTCTTATTTTCACAAATGCAAATGAGTCTGGTCAGAGACTTCTGGTGCTTGTACGCTTCTGCTCGCGGGGAAGTGGGAACCCGGAGCATCCATCATTACCTGGAGCATCCCGCATCCTCCCCGCGGCTCCCGCAGGCTGCTGCACCCCGCACTCACCGCGCAGAGGGAGCCAGGAGCCCTGCGGGGTCTGCCCCGGGCAGCCGGCTCCACTCCCCCCTGGTCTCCAAAATCGGCGGTCGCGGCAGATTTTATTTCCACGGGATGGCTGAAATATTTGATTCCACTCTAGGGCTGGTGTGAGGGAGGGGGATGCGGCGGTGGAGCGCCCGGCCATGCACAGCCCCAGATCGGAGCGGGGCTGGGGAGACCGGGAGGGGAAAGGAGCCCGGACACTCCGGCACCTGGGGGACCCCCGGCACCCGCCCGGGCAGCCATGCGGAGGCAGCTACCGAGAGGATGGGGGTGCTCTGCTACCCAAAAATCCCTCCGGAAAATACCGGTTTCTTAGAATTGCTCCCGAGGGGAAAAAAACCACCACAACAACAAAAAACCGAACAAACAAAAAACCCCCAGACAAACCCAAACGCACAAAAAATTAGTGGAAAATTAAACCTCTTCCCCGGCGTGAGCTTTGGAGTCACGCAGGGAGTGGGAAAACGGGGTAACCGCGTCCCTGCGGCAGCGGGCTGCAGCTGCTGGGCTGGCGGAGCTAGCTCGGGGTGCTCGCGGAGGTTATAGGCTTTTCTTTTAAAGTTAAAGTTAAAAAAAAAATTATAAAAGACCAACTTTGATAAGAATTTAAAACTAATCAGCGGAACGGCCATGAAAAGATTATTTTATTTTTAAAGTTGTGGAATCTGAATGAAAGAGCGGATGTATTAAATTTACATAAATCCAAAGTATCGGACTTCCCATCATCGGAAACATGGCAGAGTTGTCGGATTCCCTCAATATATGATTTTTTTTTGTCCGTAATATTGCACAAATCGGCAAAGCCAATTAAGAAAATGCAAACAAGAAAACTAAGAAGGGAAATACCCTCCCTCATACAAGAAGAATAAAGTTTATTTGCGTATAAGAAATACGCTCTCAGAGTAAACGAAAAGAAAAAGGATGATGCAAGACATCCCTTCGAGCGTCTAATGAGGCAGGCGTTTTCCAGAGGAAACTAGTCTTACAAAGATTCACCCGAGAACCAGGGACTCGCCACAGCGGAAAGCGCCGTTTCTTTAGAGTTTATTGATTGATTTAAAGTGTTTAGCAAAAAAAGTGCTCTCTTTATCACGTCTTGCTCATTACTCCCTCGTCTTATACATTAATTATAAAGTTAAAACTTTTGTTCTTCTTTCTTTTTGTATCAACCAGAAATATACAGAAATGATTAACGTAAAAAACCAGCCCTGCACCCCAGGAGCCGCCCTCGCCGCCCCTCCCCGGGCGGGACGCCCGGCCCCGCTCGGGGGTCGATGGACAAGTGACGCTTGTAAAAAATATCCCTCGTCACCGTGAGGTCACGGGAGGGAGCAGCGCGTCTTGGCTTCTGCAATGTCGATGGACAGGACCGATAGTTCTCCGTTTTACCCTGAGAGTCAAATGGGTACATAATCTTTTTTTTTTTTTTTTAATTACTCTTTTAAAGTCTTTCGCTAGTGGCCAGACCAGAATAAAAACAAAGCCAAATAATATTAATAAGAATTATTAAATTAATCAAACCCACATAGCAACGAGGGACGGTGCAAATAAAAATACAGGTAACGATTATTTACATCTACTTGTATGTACACGGGGGAGGGAGGTTTCTCCTCCTCCTTCCCTCAGCAGCGCAGTCCGGACACATCGCGTACAAAAAGGGTCGTAGAAAGGCCCGAGGGCGGGGGAGCCTCCCGCGGAGTCCCGGGAGCCCCTGACCGCTCTTTTCATCCCCCCGGGGTGAGCGGCAGGAACACGGGGCTGTCCCTTTCCCCCGGTGTCGCTGCCGGTCGGTTCTTGGTTTCACCTCTCGGGTGCGGGGGAGGCCCGGCCGGGTGATCCTCGGAGGAGCGGCGGGGAGCCGGGAGTGAGGAGGAGGAGGAGGAAGGAGCGTCGGGCTTATAGGTGAGGGGTGTAGAAAGCCGGAGCGCCGTAAGTCTGGGAGCCCAGGACGAAGGGCGAGAGGACGGCGGGGCTGGGCAGGAAGGGCAGCTGGGCAGCGCAGACCAGCCCTCCGGCCGGGTGCCCGGCGTAGCTGCCGGGGCCGTGCATGGAGAGAGGGGTGCCCATGGGCGGCGAGTGGCTGAGGGGGCTGAGCCCCCCCGGCAGCGCCCCGCCGCCCAGCCCGGCCCCCGCCCCGCCGCCGCCGCCCCCGCCCGTGGGCGCGCTGGTGTCGGCGCCCGGGTTCTGCTTCTTCCACTTGGTGCGGCGGTTCTGGAACCAGATCTTCACCTGCGTCTCGGTGAGGCTGAGGGACAGCGCCAGGTTGAGGCGCTCGCAGACCGACAGGTACCGCGTGGATTTGAACTTGTTTTCCAGCGCCACCAGCTGCTCGTAGGTGAAGGCTGTCCGCGCCCTCCGGGGCTTGCCCGACTTGGAGTCCGAGCCCGTCCGCTTCCTCTTGGGCTTGGCCTGCGGGCCGGGCTGCGCCCCGACGGGCGCCGGCGGCGGGGGCGGCGGAGGGGGCGCCGGGGCTGGGACGACCCCCGCCTCGGCCGCCTCGGCTCGGAGCGGGCCCGGGTCGGGCTCTCCGGGCGCCGCGGCGCCGGAGCTGCCGCTGCTGCCGCTGGTGCTGCCGCTCTCCTCGCTGCACAGCTCCTCGTCGTCCGGCAGCTCGCTGTCGGGGCTGCGGCTCGGCCGGCTGCTGTAGTCCAGGTCGCACTCCTCGGCCTTGTAGAGCTCCCCGTCCTCTGCGGACAAGCGACAGCCGCTGTTAGGGCTCGCCGCCCGGCCCGGCCCCTGCCCCGCCCGCCCCCAGCACCGCCGGTGCGGCCCCCGGGGCGGACAGGTCCGGCCGGCTGCCCTCGCCCCGGGGGTTCGCCCACCCGCTGTTCCAGCTGCTCCTGGGACGGGGGTGCCCGGGCAGCGTGGCCGCCCCCCCCGGCCGCCTCGGCCCCTCCGCCCGCCGTGGGGAGGCGGCCGGGCCGGGTCCCTCGGGTGCGGGGCTGCTCCGGCCGCCCTGAAGCAGGGCCGGGCCGAAGCGCTAGGGATGGGGCTCGGAGCTGCAGCTCTGCGGCCGGGAAGGGCTGGCTGTGCCAGCGCTGCCTCTTCCGAGCCACCTCTTCGGCAAGAGCTGGTACAGAGACGTGGCCGGGAGAGGGGAGGCCCTCCCCACGGCCGCCCGCGGGCCCACCAAACACCCGATGACTGGAAAGGGCTTTGGGAAGGCAGCAGGGAGAGGATCCCCGGGGTGCCCGGAGGGGCAGCGGGGCGCTGGCAGGGGCGAAGAGCGGCCGGGGAGAAGCCCCTGCCCGGGCCGAGCCAGCCGTGCCTGGGGAGCGGGCAGCAGGGATGTCAAGGCGCCTCTAACAATTTTAGTGACGGAAATCTCCGAATCGATGGGTGATTTGCTGGGTTTTGCTCTGGCATTTTTAACCCTTCCTGAGTCTGGTTTGACCTCTTGTCACTTCCCGAGATGGAAGTATTAAAGTGGAGTAAATACTTGTATTGATTAGCAGAGCAGATACAAACTTAATTAAACTCATTTTGTGCAATGTACAAACTAGTTAACGGTCATTTAATTTATTTGGGTTTATATTACGCTCCAATTAACAGGTCTCCATCGGAGAACAGGGTAATTATCCGATATTTAAGGCTATTGGACTTCTGCTGACGATTCTGTCATTATGAAGCCTGAAAGCAAATCGCATTCTCCGGAGAACCGGCTCCTCCCCATCCTGGCCGGGCCCGGGCTCCTTCTGGGGAGCGAGAGGAGAACCCTTCTCCACGGGACGGGGCGGGGGGAAGCCCCGCGGGCAGGTCGGGGGTACAGGCCCGTGATTACCGTCCTTTTTCGCCGGTGCTTTCAGACACTCCTAAACTTCCCTCCTCTCACTTCTGCAACGGGGCTTTCGCTCCGGGAACCCCTAATCAGGGACTCCTTTAACTTGGTTAACCGAGATACGCAAATCGGAAATTAATCGCTAGTCTGTCACCCTTATCCCGTCCGCAGTTTGGTTGTTTTTCATCCCCCCCAGATCTGAACACACCTCAAATCTGCTCCTTATCTTCACGCCGGACCCCCTAAATCCCGCTCGTAAAATTAGGGGTGGTTTTAAAAGTGTGTTTTGTTCAAGGCGCTGATTTCAGATATGGCTGGTTCAGGAGGAGAAATAAGGGCAGAGTGCTGTTGTCCTTTTCACCCCCAAAATATCCCTTAATAACTCAGGGTTCATTAAGAACCCTTTCCAGCTTTCTGTTCAGCTCGGAGCATGGAAAACACGGGCGATCGCCGCCGTACAGAAGAGAACCGCATCTCCTTTCTCCCAACTCGACCCAGTGAGTGCAGATAAGCGTCCTGCAACCTGTAGGACCTGCTAGAAATTGCGGGGCGTAATTTTTATGCAGCAACGATTTGTAAAAAGTGAGTGTAGCTGCTCCTGCGGGGCAGACTCGGGGGCTGAGCGCAGCCCCAGCAGCCACACACGCACCGGACCGGGAAGCTGCAGCAGGCAGTTTTGGAGTTTAATTTTCCGTCTAGGGAATCCCAGCCGCTGGTCAACTGAAATTTTATAAGGAAAAAAAAAAAAAAAAAAAGGCAACGCGAATCGAATGGGCGACGGAGTTGGACGCCGGGCTTGTTATTTTGTTTCTGGAATAGGTTAATGGTAATTTTAAGGAAAGTTTGAACTGGGTTTTTAACGTTAAAATAGTTTTACGAGCGGCAAATAACGAGTGCTGTTTTCACTCTCCTTCGGCCAGAAAGCCTTTGCATTTTTTCGGAGGGGTTGGTACTTTTCTGAACACTTCTCCTAGATTAAGCTACCACTTGAACTAATATTAATTATGATGGGAGAAGAGAAGAATTAAATTTCGTGATTTCGGAGGAGTCCCAGATCTATTCCTGGCCACTGCCATGACATTAAGGCGATGTGACCGAAGGAGTCCTTGTGTGGGGTGTCCGGAGAACTTGTCAGCGGGTGAAGCGCACCGCGGCGTGATGCCCCCAAACATATTTATTTTGAGAGGAGAGATGGAGTTGCATTTCTCTCCTTGTCTGGAGATAAAAGTGTCAGATTAGCGATAGGTTGACCTCGTCAGTCTTTCTGATAGCCCAGATCTATTTAATATGATGAAAGTCAGATGAGTTTGGAGGAATAATTACTCCAGTTCCGCACTGCTTTTAAAAATCGCTTTCGAATTCTATTAGTGCCTCATTCCTGCTTTTGCTTTACAGATGAAGAATGCGTCATGGCTTTGGCTGGAGCAGATTCCAGACCTCTTTCGCTGCCTAATTTTACTTGATAGAGTCCCGCTATGACGGGGTTGGAAACCTCCGTGTCCTCCTCTCTCTCCCCAGACACAGAGAAATTATTTTTTCCTAACCCTAGAAGTTTTTCCCCTGCAGCTCGCTGCCTCTTCTTTCCCCTTCCTGGACATGGAATAACTATAGATATTTTCCACAACGACGGCCTTTTCCCGGAAAACCTCCGCGATCCCCAGAGTCGCGGTGTTTAGAGGTGAGAAAGTTGGGATATTCGGACCCAGAAAGAAAAAGCAATCTAGAGCTTGGGTCGAATGCAATTCCCGATCAATAGCGAGCCCTAATAAGTGTAATAGGTTTTAATCGAGTAATTATCCGAATTTTGACCCTATAATTTAGATGTTAGGGAAGAGTTTGCAAGGTGCTTGAAAGAGATATGCACAATTCGATAATAGGATATCGATCCAAGCAGTCCTACATGCCACTCTGGGGCGATTTTCCCCATTATCCAGCCTCTTTACGCTGCTAAGCACATTTTACCTTAAATGTAATCGAAGGAATTTAATTGTTTTTCCAGAGATAACCAGCATTTTGTCACAATTAGTCTGATTTGTCCTAAAAAAGCCAAGGGGAGAGAGAAAATTGAATCTGTCGCCCAGAGCAACGGGCGGCAGCGGCGGGGGGAGGACGGGAGAGGGGTGCGAGGCTGGGGGGAGAGATACAAAGTCATAAACGCCTGGGGGGGCCCAGGCGAGGTGGGGGTACCAAGGGAGGGTTTTAAACAGCCTCGGGGCCCGGGCTCCGGCCCTCCGAAGCCGGAGGAGCCGCTTCCAAGTTTGCCTGAGCCGGAGCTGGCAGGCAGCGCTGGCCGTCCCTGCGAGGGGGAGGAGGAGGATGGCGGGGTTCCTGCCCACCGGAGCCAGGCCGGCATCCCTGGGCTGCTCCTGCCGCTGCCGGGGGTGCACGGCACGAACAGCTCCGGGTGTCCCGCCGAGCTCCGCGGCGGCGCGGGGAGCGGAGCCTGGCCAGCGCCGAGCCCCGGGACCCGCCGCCAGCTCCGGCCTGTCCCGGGAGGATGCGCCGGGCTCCCCCCTTGCCATCCCTCCGCATAACACGGAATTCCACCTCCCTACATCCAGCAGCAGCAGCAGCGCAAGAGCGCATTTGTCCTTCTCCGGAGCCGGCTGCCCGCAGCGCCCCGGCTCCCGAGGCTGCCAGCGGGGGGAAGGATGTGATGTCAAAGCATGCGAGACCCTTCTGGGGGAACTCGGGGCACCCCCGGCTCGGAGGGGCTCCGAGCCCTCAGACCTACTTACTGATCAGCTCTGCGGACTTCTTGCACGCGTCGAAATCTTCGGCGAGAGCCTTTTGCTCGGCCAGCTCCGTCCCTGAGTCCTCGGGCTTATCCTCCGCCCCCAGAGTGAACTCGGTCCCCGCCGATTTGTACAAGCCCGCGCACTGCCGCCGCTTGCTGTTGAACTTGTTAGGGTCCAGGATGTCGAGCACGGAGAAGGAGGTGGTTCTGTGCACCATGGGCAGCGCGGCCACTGCCCCCTCTTGTCCGGGGGTGTTGCTCTGGCTGTCCCCTTGCCTGTCCCGGTTGGCAGGGCAGTAGAGCGGCAGCTCGCCGCCGGCCGAGAGCCGCTGCTCCCCGCGGCTGTCCATCCCTTCCCCGTGGCAGCCGCGGGTCTCCCCGCCGATGCCGGTCGCGGGGGCTGTCACCGCCGCGGCTGCCGCTGCCGGGATGGAGATGTCACCGACCTTGTCTCTGCTCACATTCATGACTCTTTGCAGAGCCCCTCTCGGTTGCAACTTCTCCCCCCTGCCCTCCCCTCTTGCTCTCCCCCTCCTTCCTCCGGAGAAGTTGATCTGGAAACTCCTCCCCGGCTCCGCTCCGGCTCAGGACGAGCCGCTGCCTTCAGTTCCCCGGGGCTGCGCTGGGTCCAGCGGCCGGGAGCCTACGGGGGAGGCAGGGAGTCACAAGGTGATGCTCGGCTCAGAGCCTCCACTCAGCTGCTCCTTCTTCCTTCTCATCATCCTCGCCAGGCTGCCAGGCGCCCCTGGCCCCCCCCTCCCTTCACTCTCGCTCACACACACAGAGGCAAGGCTGTGTCTTATTTATGCATTCATATTTAGCACTGGATTGTAATTGGCTACAAATTAATCCCTTGCCCATAATAGTCTGTAATCTTCATCACTGGAAGAGAGACACGTTGGAAGTGTGTGCCGGGGGGAGGGGGGCAGAGAGGGAGAGAGCGAATGAAGGATGGTGTTGGCTGTGATATACTTGGCTGTCAGCTCTGTTTCAGCACACCTCCACTCATCTGGAAAGCATCTAAATAGCCTTATTTGGAGAAGTGGGAGGAGATGACGCTTTCTTTTAAATAATTGCGGGATCAATATAAAGAAGATATTATAACACTGAAATGGGGAACTTAAGGTCTTCCATCCCTAATAGTGGAGTTAGATGATCAAAAGGGGATTATGTGTGTGTGTGTGTGTGTGTGTGTGTGTGTGTGTGTGGGCTCAGAGGTGTCAGTCCACAGCACCTGTTTCCCTTCCCTGCTGGGTTTATTAAATTAGAACAAAAGGAGAAAATTACGGACAGAGGTTTAGCGGTTGGAGCGAAGCTCGTGTCCGCGGACACACAGACCCTCACAGGCTTCTTTCTCCTCCTTAGTTAATTAATTAAAATTAAATCTCAAATGCAAGTGCCAAGAAAGTGCCAGAAGAAAATTAATACATTTAAACGGCACAAGACAAAACACGACGATAAATAAATCCTGCGTAACTGGAAGGAAAGGTCCATTCCCTCCCATGCAAGGAGTAAAGGTATAACCAGACCTAAGTTCCACTTTCGAAAATTACTCTCTTATTAAAAACGGTTTTAACTGTAGAAAATAAAGACATAGGAATAAAATTGTCAGTGAATTATACAACATGTTTTCCCATCCCCTACCTAATTTCCTTCCCTTTCGTGTATAGTTGTGTGTTCTTTGATCATATCAATTTCATTCTTGTTTTGGACGCTCCAGTCGCTACTCAGTTTGAATTAGCTGCCAGAAAAAAAAAAAAAAAAAGGGGGGGGGGCGGTAGGAAAATAGAGAAAGCATAAAAGGAAAATTAGATTTTTTTTTGTCTTTGAGGCTGGTGACACATACAAGGACAGGTCCTTTGCAATTACCGCGGGCAATGATCCTTTAGAAAGCAGAAATTAAAAGTTGGGAGAAATAATGGGTAAAACAATCAGCTTGTAATTTTGGTAGGTCTTGGACATGATTAGTCCATCAGCGGGCTGGGCCCAGGGGAGTCCCGCTGAGCCGGAGCCCACAACAGCCCCCGCTCATATATTATACACCAGCCCTTAGATTTTAATCAGACACCACAACAGTGTCCTTTCTCTTTTATGACTTTATTATGCTTTATCTTTAAATTATAAATCACCTCCTGGGCTGAAATGGTATGTATAATCTCTGATCATGTGTAGGTAATTACCTCTCCCCCTTGTCCTGACCTCACCGAAGGGGCTGCCACGAACACACAGCGAGAGCGAAGTTTTAATCTGCGTGTGCACACACTCACACTCACCCATACCCAGGGGTTTGTTGGTTTGTTTATTAGCAGCTCCTCTTTCCTTCCTCCTCCTCCTCCTCCGGCCGTGCCTCTGGTCCCATCTTTTCTTTCGGACTAATTTCCCTCACATTACTCCTGCCCGCAGCGCTGGGATAGTATTTATGAAAAATAGATGTTGGTTTAGGTAGATGCCAGTGACTCGGCTGTATCAGATTCGCTGTCGTACTCGACTGTATTTGTACCTTTTTTTTTTTTTTTTTTTTTTTTTTTTTTTTTTTTTGAGGTGAGGAGAGAATGCGGTTATTTGGGGCTAGCGGTGTTAGGAATATTTTTTATTCCCTGGGTCAGTGCGTCTTAGGAAAAAAAAAAAAAGTCCTAATTGCAATTGACGCCTGTGCCCGGGCAGGGACCGTTCCCAGGCATGCGGAACCCAGAGCGGCGACATCAGCACAAGTTCACGGGTTAGCGCTGGGCGCTGGGAGCACCCACGTCCCTAGGGAGCACCCCCGAACAGAGGACTCTCCTGTTGTCCCCGATGGCTCCCAGGCATCACCGGGCAGCGACAAACACATCCCCCCCTCGCCGGGAGCCGAGGGGGTGCGCAGCGATGCTGGGCAGGCACCGCCGGACCCCAGCCCTCCGGGACTCCCGGCCCGCACGGCGCTTTTGTTTGTTGGCCGTTTAAAGCGAGTGTTATAAAGATGTTCTATTGCTCCTAATCACAATTGATTGTCAATTAGAGCCTCATTTGTGCAATCTCCATCCATCTGCCATCTCTGGTTATCTGTTCACCAGAAAGTTAGCGCTGATTATGGGGCCCAAGATGAGTTGTGACATGTAATATCTCGCCAGTGGTCGGGCCGGGTGACCGGTCCCATCTTCCTTTCTTTCCATTTTCCTTGCAGGATGGATGAGCAACAGCCTCTCCCGACTCACTGGTCCGAGCGACGCTGTCCTGCAGGACCGGCTGAGAGGGTGCTGGGGGTGAGGGGCGGGCAGGGCACCCCCAGACAGGCGGCAGCGGCGCCGGGCAGAGCCAGGACCCCGTATCATGAGCCCGGATCCCTCACCCTGCTGAGGAAAGCTCCCACGGGAACGTTTTCCTTTTCCGAAATAAATAGGGAATCACACGGAACACCCTCGCGTTTTTACGAGCCTCCCCGCCGCAGCGATGGTTATCTCAGTAGTTAGGCTGAATTATACCTGCGGGGAGGTGATATTTCCAGAGCCTGAAGGCACCGGTGGCCAGAGCATCTCCCGGGAGCCGCCAGCTCCCCGGCCACCCCGAGTCCCGTGTTCCCCTGGGGTGTCGCATTTAAGGACGGGATCCGACGCCTTGGTTCTGCCAGGGCAGGGCAGGTGAGACCCCGCTGAGGGATCTGTTCCTGCTGCCTTTGGAACCCGCTCACCCTTCACACCAGCAGGGAGCCAGGCCGGGCACTCTGCGGGCTCCGAGGTGTCCCCTGGTTTTAACTTAATTAGTTAATACCGATTTTCAAATTGTATTTCAGCGACCTCCAGATCAACGAGCCACCTTTTTTTTTTTTTTTTTTTTTTTTTTTTTTTTTTTTTTTTTTTAGACTGCTCTCCGGTGTTCTCCAGCCATCCCTCTCCCTGTCCCTTGGGGTCTAGAGCTTCGGGTAATTAAGGGCATTTATCGCCGCGGTAAAACAATTTAGCAGCCTTCACTGCGCCGAGAAGGTCACTCTGGGGGCTGCACCAGGCGCGGAGGCTCCGCGTCCCTCCGCGCTCGGCACTGCCCGCAGCCCCAGGGCAGAGGAGTCCCGCGGGCGGGCGGCTTTCCACGGCCGTGTCTGCCCGGCCGCGAGGGCCAGCACCTGCCTTGGACTTCTGGACTTGCCCGTATTGTTTCCAAATGCAATCGGGCTCCGAGATTAATTTTGCTTTGAACGGGTTACTCTGTTGTTATTATTATTATTATTATTATTATTATTATTATTATTATTATTATTATTATTATTACTACTACTACTACTACTACTACTACTATTGCTACCTTTGCTTCTGGGGCCTCAAGCAGGCGCGGGATCAGCCCCTGAGCCTCTCACGTGGCTCTTGGTCTCATCCTGATTTTGTGCCCCGGGGGTGTCTCCCCGTGCAGGGCAGAACTGAGGACCAGCGGTCACCCCGGGATGCCCGGGAAAGTGGGACTCCATCCACCCACTCCCCCTAGCTCAGATCAGGGAATTAATTAACTCTACCCACGAAGGCAAATGATTTAGGAAGAAAAAAAGATTCTGAAGCAGATCTCGCCCTCTATCAATGCGGTGTCAGGTCCTCATAGTAGAAGATTTAAAAGCCCTGGGGATTCCAGGTTAGAGTAGTAATGAGCTTAATTGAGGTTAATGCTTCCTGCACAGCTCCTTGATTATTAAATTAATATTATCACACACATGAATCATAATTAGAAGTTTAAATAATGCTCTAGGGGAATCCTCGGAGGATCTATTAAACAGTTCCCTTCCCTCTCTCCGGCTCCCTCCCTGCTCCGCGGCAGCCCCAGGGCAGCCCCGGGACGGGCTGGGGATGGGCGCTGCTGGAGGGGGGCGGAGGGGGGGTTGCCCCCGAGTGTCCCCGCGGGGACAGAGACAGGGGCAGCGCACTCACGGTCCCTCCTCGCCCTTCAAGCCTTAGCCCGGTGGATACCCAGTTAACCAGCCGCTCCACCCCGCCCCCCGCCTCCTAATTTGGGCGCTTATCTCCCAGCACCCGGGAGTTTATATAAAATACTAATAAAGTGCCTTGTTGTCACTTATCGCGGCTGGGATCGGCTCTGCAGGGGCTTTTTCACACACCCCGCGAAAGCCGATCCGTTTTGCTGGCAGGAGGCTGGAGGTGCCGCCGAGAGCATCCCCGGGCTGCCCGCCGGGATGCGGGGTCGGGAGGGGGGACGAGCGGGGAGATGCCCCCGTCTTGCCCCGAAACCAACCCCAGCTGCCAGTCCCGCGGCTCCAGCCCGTGGCATGGCCGTGACACGCGTGGGAAGCAGCCGAGGATGGGGATGTCTTTCCCGGCTGGGGGAGCGCCCCCGATCCTGCCCCCATCTCCCGAGCCGGGTGCTGCAGCTCCGGGGACCCACACGTGCTGCGGGGACAAGCGGCTCGATTGTCATTAGTATTATTTAATATTATTATTATTATTGCTACTACTGTTTCTAAGGGAAGATTGAAAAAGGGGGAGAAGCAGTGGCAGAGGGGACACACACGACCCCTCTGCATCGTGGAGGCCGTACATGTAAAGGGAAAAATAAAATAAAAGAGAAATCAGATGGCTGGTGTGCACGCAGCTCTCTCTTGCTCTCTCTTTCTCTTTCTATTTATTTTCCTCTCTGTTGCTGAAACATATTGAAGGGGGAGAAAAAGGAAACATTAAGATCAACTGTGAGCCTTGCCGACGGTTTAACGATTTCAAATGAGCTCTGACTCTGGTGAAAATCTGACAATTACCCATCAGGATGGCAGATGATGGTTAAAATTACCAGAAATCAATATTCTCACCGGGTGTCCCAGCCTGATAAGAGAGACCAAGACAATGTTGACTATTAAAGTCGACAGCTTGAGATATTACACTATTAGTTATGCTATTTTTAATAATCTATAATATTTGGGCTATAATTAATTAATTATACGGGTCAGATAATATCTGGGGCTGGAATGAGGTCTGAAGGGTCTATTAAGGTTGGTAATGAGAAAGGAGAAATCTAATCTAAGGACGAGGAGCCGTGAAGTAACAAATATACAACAGACTTCAGATAGAGCGAGAGGGAAGGAGAAGGGCTATTGCAGACTCAGAGCACACACCTCTGCTCTGCTCCTCTCCCAGCCAGAGGTGCTGCCCCTGATACCATCTCCCCCTGCTCCTTTATGCAGGTACCCACTGCTCCTGGAAAAGGCCTGGCTCTCACTGGGATGCTACAGTCCGTGCAAAACCAGAGAAGGGAAAGGGTTGGATGTGTGTTAAGGAATTAATGCTAGAAAAAAGGAAAAAAAAACCCAAAACAAATAAACCCCAGCAAGTCAATTGTATCCATCCTGCCCCTGGCCATAGTAGCAAATTCCTTTTGTTGTAGGGATGTGGGGGCAGTTTGGGCAGTTCATGAAGTTCAACCCTCCTTCCAAATACTGCTCTGCCCCTGCTCACAGGTAGGGTTTGTCATTGTTCCTGGCATCTAAACAGCCTCCAAGAAGTGGCTTCAGACGTATCTCTACATCCCAATGGCACTAATGGTACATGCAGGTGTGTATAAACATCAATGTCTGTGAATATATTATAAAGGGATGCATAATATAATGTATGGATTTTTTTTCTATAGATACAAATGCTTGTGTACATAGGAACGTACACAAAATAAACATGAGGAAGAATAAAAACTGACTGCATTGTAATGCACATATATAAATACATCCATTTCTCTATCTGAAAGTGTTAATGTGTGTTGCATGTATCAGGAACATAAAATGGCTTTATTCCCTTGTCTGCAAATGAATTCCAAGGCAGACCCTGTCCATTATAAACTCACTCCTTGCTCAGCGTTACTAACCAATATTCTAGGTGTGACACTCAGGGCTTTACCTATTTTACATCGATTATAAAAACTTCTACTGCCACAATAATCCTTTTTCTAGGGGTGTATTATTTTTCATATTAGTTCTACCCTTATTAGTTACAGGAGGATGTGTTGAACAACATCCTTTTGTACAGAATGATGAAAACCAAATTTTCAAGTTATGCTTAGATTAGCCAGGGTACTAATCCTTTCTTTTCCCAAGTAACATCTTAATTCCATAATTTTCAGTAGGCCTCTCCTGGTCATACTTTTCTCAGCACTTATTTATAAGATAGTCCTTGTCAAGAACTGGAAACCACTGAAGTATTAAAAAAACCTCTAGGAATGGCAGACACCTTTCTGGGGCAACTGTTCCACAGCATTTGTTCCTTCCCCAGTTATCTCTGCTGTTGAAACCCAAAGTCAAGTCTGCATAAGATGCCCTGCCCCGTGTCTCCTTTCCATCCAGCATGGATATTTCCCTCTTTTTCCTCAGCCAGTGCCTAACCAAGGCTATTATAGGATGATGAGGTGCCAATCAAAGGCCAAACTGAGAAGCTGCTAGATGGACATGGGAAACAAATTCTGCAGGCACTGCTGACAGCACTTCAGGCAGGAGCAGCCCTGAGGGCAAATGAGGGTCCTTACCCACCAGATGAGGAGGAAGGGAGAAAAAGAGATCCTTCTGTTTCTTTCATATGTATAGGAGTAAATTGACAAGAAGACCAAAATTGTTTACTCCTAATGTTGATGGAAGAGGTTAGCAATCCTGCCAGGACTTAGGAGTTGTGATGGGTTTGTGGAAATGTCTTCAGCTCTGTCAATGGTTGTGTGATTTTCAAACACTGCCAGAGATTGGGAAGTGTGAGAGTGCATGGGACAGTTGGAGGGAGGTGGCACTGAATCCCCAAGTGTTTCAGGTCAGGAGCAGAGCAAGAAGCCAAGATAGCAGCCTAACAATTTAACTGCTCAGTAGGATAAGCCTGGTGAATTCAATGACAGCTGCCACATCCCTAATTTGCCCATATTGACAGGTTACTTGTGTTGCCGATACTCTGTGCTACTGAAAATGGTGCCAGGGTCTTTCCCTAGTCAGGTCCCAGTTTTCTGACTGAGTTCTGCAACATCCCAGGATTCTCCCATCTGCTGTAGAACTTCACTGATGTCCCCAAAACACTACTTGTGGTGAAGTTTGTTTTGGAAGGACACAGCAGGCCTGTAGGTTTTTCATATAGTTATGAATTGAATCCCTCTTGTCAAAGACAACCTCACATGGGTGAGCAGCATTTGTCTCTTGTGATTTTATTTGGAAATGCAGGTGATACAGACAGTGATATGAGACACACTGAGAAGAAAAAGATTACCCTTTTAGATCCAATCTAGAGAGTTAAGTCAAGGGGCAGCTCTACAAACTGGTGCAAATTAGGCTGGCCATGTCAGCTGATTTACACAGGAGGGGGCTGAATGCAAAATTGTCTGATGCTTTTATTGTGAGACATCGTTGATATTTGAAATCCTGCTCCTGTCAGTACTGAGAAACTTCCTGCATATTCAAGAGTGTCAAAGGCACTACCCAAAGTGCTTTTGTAACTGGGTTGGAGTGGTTTAAAGCATGCCTGGCATGCTGTTACTCCTCTCTTAACACTGCGATCCCAGGTGAGTGGTGGTAATTCAATATTCAGTTCCATACTGGGGAGAAGGGAATGAAATTTTTTAGGCTGGCTAAATGCAGATTGAAAGCATGTCCTCTTATTTATAGCCAAACCAAGTGGGTATATTGAAGCATTTTGCAACCATTTTCTCTGCATTTAGAACAGATGCAAAAAACCTGTATTAGGTAAGAAGCAATAGAATTGCTGTGCTACACAGAAATGTTCCTTAATTTAGACATTTGAATGCCAAATGCAAGTTAGGACTTCCATTTTAGCTGTATATTCAACATGAAAATTTGGACCTGAACGCTAAGCCAATAACCTTGGAGTCTGAATCAAACTGATTCATAGTTCATTAATTATTTAAGTTAAGAGCCATAATATTCATCAAGCAGTTGAATTGATTGCTGGAGAAGGTCCAAACAATGTTGGCTGATGTGTATATACTGGGAAAATTACTGGGCACCTGACACACGGTATCTGCATTGTCAATCCTACATGATGAAAAGTTTGTGGAATCTATTGGTCAAGAGTCCTGAATGGGAAGAAAAAACATCATAAAGCATGGTAAGTCAGTGGCTGATAATAGTGTGACATTTGGAGTGTACCCCTTTTGGTATCACTGGGACATCAGTTTGTGAAGATTAGGGAAAAACAGAGAAAAGATTTTCAGAAAAGATGTAAAACTAACAGCTTGAAGTTCAAAGTAGCAAAGGATCGTGTCCTGTCCCTACAAGTAAAAAAAAAAAAAAAAAAAAAAAAAAAAAAAAAAGAAAGAGTAGTTAAAAGAGTAATATTTATTGTACTTTGTAGTGAATCAACGATACCCAGAACACTAAAAACAAGTGTCAACCAGTACAGTAATTGCAGTTACAGAAATAACAAACAGAACTATACCCTCAGCTATTTATAACTGATCTGCACTGGGCTTTGCTTAGAAAATAGTATCATTCTGTAAATGATATCACTCTCCACTAAAGAGAGCTGTGTCAAACCTGTAGCCCTTGCTCCAGTTTAACATCTGTTCAGGAAAAGCAGCACTTGCTCATGTTTTTATCACTGGAAGATGGGAATATAATTACAGCTGTATATATAGCATTGCTTTGATAAGAATATCATAAATTGAAGGAGAAGAAATCATAAATAGATATATAAGTTTGTCTGTAACAATGGTTCTTTCCCATAAATGATGTAACTCCCATTTTCTGGCTATCGAAACAACTGCAGACAAAGACAAGAAGAATACTCTGTACCTGCAGTTGAACAAGGAATGGGAAGAAAATTCCCAGCTGTCAGATTCTCATAATAAACTAATCATGGAAAGTACATCAGAATAGATGGGGATGGGAAAGATTCCCAAAATTACAAGGTTTATCTTTCAATTCTGCTGTTCAAAAGTTAAAGTCCAAAAGTTGTCTATTCCACCTGTCTAGGCTGGCACCTTATTTATTGCATAGAAGAAAATGTTTAAATGGGGCGTTTCATCCCACTTGTCTCGGATTCCTTAGGATCCAAGGCACACAAAAAAATCATGCAGGTGATAACAAGCACCATTTCTTCTCCCTCTTCAGGCAGAGAAACCAGTCCAGGTTCCTGGTTACAGCTTGTTGTTTAAACACACAAGTACACACAACCATTTCCCAAGTGTTTTGAGAGACTGAGTGAAGGGCAGAAGTATTTTTGAAATTGATGTTTCTGACCTGTTCTTTTTGCCTTCGTCCTACTTTTATTTCCAAACTGTAAAGATGATGAGTTTGTACCAGATACACGTCCCTCTTTGTAAGACATCAGTTGTGTCCTACATCCTGATTTTAAACCTCACTGAAACCAAGGAGAGTCTTGGTGTTCGTGGACACAGGTTCAGTACAAAGGCTGTTTCACTCACATCTCCATTTAATTTTTAAGTGAATCAATTGCTGTAAAGCTGATGACACATGTATCTTTATTAGACTGACCCAGTTATCAGTATAGGTTCACTTTGTACCCCCTTGGGTTGCCAAACACAATCTGTTTGACTGATGTCAGGTCCATTTCTGTGCATGATCATTCTTCTAGCAGTCAATACCGAGGTTTTTTAAGTTATCGACCAGACAGCTATTGGATGAGGCAGGGCCACATGGCCTACTGACCCAAAATACTGTAACAAAAGTGGTGAAGATATGAAATCAATAACTTTATTGAAACAAATATCTGAGCCGACACTTCCTGCAGAAGAATTAAATGAAAAGGGCTGTTGTGGGAATGGGTCAAGTTTTACATGGCTGAGGCATGTAGGAATTCAGTCAGGTTAATGGGAATTCATGCAGGGAGGGAAGCAGAGAAGCAACGTTTGGTCCAGTTTGATCAGGGTGTGCTGGGCTCCACAAGGCTGTGCAGTCCAGCCAAAGGACACACACAGAGGTCAGAGGGACCAGGATGTACCTGGAATAACACAGCTGATGACGCTCTGCTCCTCCCCTGGTCCTTGAATAACTCCATCAGCTGCACTGAGGGGCCACCACTGTGTGTTTGCAGTGGCTGGGAGCTCTGAGGAGCACTGCCTGCCCTGGGCTGGCTTTCAAGGCAAAGTGCTGATCATCAGTTTCCATCACTGACTTTGGGGAAGGGTTGCAGGTTCTCGGTGGCACACAAGTTCTGGCAGCCCCTGGGGAGTTAGATGTGTACAAATATATTCTGTGTGCACCCATACTGGTCTTGCATTTGAAACTGTTTGCATGGCTTCACAAGGATGGAGAAACACTGTTAAACCCATACCCCATGCATATGCACTTACTTTATTTATTTGGTTAGTGTTTCAGATTTCATGGGTATTTTAAACTAACTAGCATAGCCTTGTCATCATTAACATGTGCTCAGTGATTATGGTGCTTCTACAGTGCTGCTTTCCCTCCTAAATGCTTGAGAAAAACCTCAGTCCTTTAGGTGAATCCAAGCATTTCTCAAAGCAGAAAATGTTATCAGTACCAGTTAATGTACAAAATCTTGCTGTCACTTACTGTGGAGCTGCAAGAAAAATAATTTAATAAAATAAGTAATTTTATTTTCTCAAAAATAACACTTTTGTTTGATTGTGAAGCAGAGAGAAAAGAAAGAGTGAAGAAAAGCTCAATAAACAGTCATTTTATTACTGTTGCTAGAAATAAAATAAGGGTAAGGGAGACTTGGCTACTGTTTTATTGGAGCCGTGAATTCACTTCTTTCATTTAAGTGTCTGTCACATTAGTAGAAAAATACAGATC
Source organism: Chamaea fasciata (assembly GCF_029207755.1). NCBI lineage: Eukaryota > Metazoa > Chordata > Aves > Passeriformes > Sylviidae > Chamaea > Chamaea fasciata. The sequence continues at coordinate 6,485,132 of NW_027094091.1, read as the reverse complement.
ACTCTGAAGTGTGTACACTGGCAGTGACTATGCCCATTTTTCATTTTAAATAACTTTCAGCTATTTTTCTCTTTCCATAGTTGGAGGTGGCAACCTGGTATAGGAAGGGGTGCAAAATGAAAGCAGCATCTTTTTATGGGCTTTGGGTGAGATTTTGGCACATGTGGTTTTGCTCAGTTCCCACTGTAATACATTCTCAGTTTAATTGAGGGAATTAAAATGAAAAAAAATAGCTCGAATATATGTGCTTTATTTAATCCTGCCACAATATGTTAAACCTAATAACAAACCAAATTATTCCCAAATCACTTCTCACTATTGAATGTGTGTTTTGTGAACTGTAATGAATTAACTATGAAGTCACTTTGCATCAGTGTTTTTGTATGTCAAACTTTTGACTCTACCACAATGCTGAAATGATGGCTTGCTTGTAAGTCATCCCTAGCAGATATACGCAAGTTTATCTGGATTAGTTGAGGATTGAAGCAACTTTAAAATGGGCCTGTGAAATAATTTTTAATAAAAAATACGAGGTTTACACCATAGAAAATAATAAGATTTTATTTAATACATGTATTTGGGAGATGAACTTGAAAAAGGTCTAGTCTTAGGAGACATGTAGGAATTAGGATAGAAATGAATTCAGTAGCAAAATCCAGAAAGGAGTTAGGTTCCTCCAAAGCATGGTCCATGCTTCCTGCTCACATATGACACGCCTGTAGCACTTGTTAAATTAGCCAGGTGCACTGGCAGCCCTGAAATCACCTGGGCTACACTCAAACCACCATGGGCAGCAGGGCAAGGAGGGGGTTCTGCCCTTCTACTCCCCTTTTGTGAGAGCCCACCTGCAGAGCTGCATCCAGCTCTGGGCTCCTCAACACAGGAATGATATCCATGGGTTGGAGCCAGTCCAGAAGAGACCACCAAGGTGGTCAGAGGGATGGAGCACCTCTCCTGTGAGGAAAGGCCCAGAGTATTGGGTTGTTCAGCCTGGAGAAGAGAAGGCTTTGGGGTGACTCAATTGTGGCCTTCCAGTACCTGAAGAAAACCCACAAGAAAGATGGAGAGGGACTTTTTACTAGGGCAGGTAGTGACAGGACAAGGGGGAATGGCTTCCAGATGAAACAGAGTAGGTTTAGATTAGATATTTGGAAAAATTCTTACCTTCAGGATGGTGAGGCTCAGGAACTGGTTGCTCAGAGAAGTTGTGGATAACCCATCCTTGTTCAAGGCAGTGTTCAAGGCCAGGCTGGATGGGGCTTGGAGCAATTTGATCTAATGGGAGGTGTCCCTGCCCATGGCAAGGGAACTAGATGGTCATTAAATGTCCCTTCCAACCCAAACCATTCTGTTACTCAAAACACTACCAACTGTAATGAAAAGCAGCAGAAAATGATGAAAAAGGGACTTCAAAGTTATATTAAAATAGCAAAGAGCATCAATAATAATAAGGTAGTGACTATCCCTGTAATGAGTCATCAGGGAGGGAACAGGCAGCCATAGTATTTGTCTTTTTATGCAGAGACTCACCTTCATGAGATGTTTTACTGTAGCTTCTTCAGAGCTTGACTGTGAGCTGGTGTATTTTTTAACACACTCCATACCTTTCCATAGTCTCTGTCTCTGTGTGGAAATATTCCTGCACTTCATCCCAATTCAGTAATATTTCAGTAATAAACTCTGTGTTTCTTGGCTGGTTCTGGCTATTACATTTCTTTGGATTTTTGGGTTATGTTGCTTTGGATTTACAGCAAAAGGTTTATTCTGATGTTACAAATACAGGTTTTCTAAAAGACAGTCACCAGCTCTCAGCCACGGCCCTCTATTCTTTAGAAACTAGTCCTCTTTATTATTTGAAAGCAATGAAAACAAGACAGTAAATGACTTTTTTTTTTTTAGTCTTTTGTATGCCACTTTTTGTGAAAAATGGTCCCTGAACAAATAACAGATTTTAGGGCTTGATTAAAGCCTGTCTGAGAATGGCATCTGAGTTCTTCCTTAAAGTAGCAGCAGTTCCTTCCAAGTTACCAACCATCTATTAGAAGAAGAGCTGGGAATGTCAACCTTATTTCTGACCTGAGGTTTTTCTGCCTCAGTTCCGGCTAGTGGCCCAGGTTTTGTTTTTCTCCATCAGACTAAACGGATCTCTGGCATCTGACAGTTTTCCTTTAACTTTACTTTCATGGCATATTTTATATGGAATTACTGTTTCTGAATACTATCTGTCTGTTTTCTACAGTAAGTTGGTGACAGAAATCCTGATGCTTTACTATTGTTATAATAACAGGGATCGGGCATGGCATAGACCTCTCTGATTTACACCCATATATACATATACTCTTTTATTTCTTCATAGTCTTTCTGTGAGAACATGACTTTTTTTTTTTCACTGTATATTTCTAAGTTTTTAGTGTCTTTGAGCCCAGATTCATAGCCCTGCTCTTTGTCTTGCCCCCACTGTAGCTGCTGACACACTTTGGTTCAGAAGTTTGATTTCAGGCTGCTAGGGGGAAGCCCTCAAGGGGATTGAACTTTGTTGAAGGGCTATCTGAATTAAATTATTTATAATGAGCATGCCTGACAATTAGGTAATGATAGCCAGTGGCTGGGGGTGTGAAACGAATGCATTATATTCAAAGAAGGGGAAGAAGTCGTGATGTTTGTGCAGCAGGCACCGTTTGCCAATCCACAGTATTTACATTTGGTACCTCTTTTGCTTAAATGTTTATACTTTAACAGATATTTTCTCAAGATTGAGAGACTGCCTGATATAATAGCAGGTAATCTGTGCTGAACCTGAGTGTCAACTGATTACCAGGCTTGCCTGAATTACTATATGCTATTACAGTATTTTAGGAACCTGTAATATCCACCATTACTTTCTCTTGTGAAAGTCCTTAGACTGACTTGCCGTTGCCATTTTTCCCTCTCTGGCAAATAAATATCGTAGTGAATCCAATACAATCAGCAGAGTGTAACCAGAGTGTATGAATTTTTTTGCACAGATAATTAAAGCCCAATGTTCTCCACTGTAACAATTACAAGTACTTGAGGAAACAGTGACAAGGTCATCCTGCGAATGCAGCCATCAATCAGGGAATTCACTGCCTTAATAAAACAATAACTCACTTGTTTAGAAACCAACGCACAAAGGAAGCAACAACAGAATTGTTTCCTTGGACATATGTTCCCTTAACCACATAAATGTGGAGCAATGGCACACATAGTGTGTTTAGCTAATTAAGACCAATTTCTCCTATCTGCCCCCGGTACCTTAGGTTGTGACTAAATCTCTATGTTGGAATAGAAAAGGCCACTTGGATTGTGTGTGCACATGTGGAAGAGTCTCTCTTTTCCGGTGGGAATGATGTGGTGGCAAATGTCCTCTATGGACAGCCCAGGCCAGTGCTTGCTGTGCTTCCCCAGCAGCACCCACAGCACACAGGGCTGCACTCGGAAAAATACAGACGTGACTCAGCTGTCCAGCATCACAAAGTTGCACACAACTGATGCTCAGGCATGGCCTTGGATTAGAAAGGGAGACTTTTGGGGTTTTCCAGTGCCATAGTCTGGGATGAGGATTTGATTTTCTGTAATCTGAATAGACTGTGGCCGGTGGGTTGTGCTGGGTGATATGTGACAGGGTTCCATCACAGGGACTTGTATCCTGGGCTTTTCCTTGCCTGGGCTCAGTGTAGGCACTTCAGCCGCCTCTCTCCTGCCCTTGAAGCAAACTCCCTGGGGCTGTCAGTAGTCCCTGAGTCTGCCTGGAAAGATGCTCAAGAACTGCAGAACGCCTTAAAAGTGAAGCTTAAAAAAACCAGCTGAGTACCATATTACTCATTTGGGAGTAGACTGATCCATAGGCTATGGGTGTGCTGAAGAGCAAATAGTGTACAGGTAAGGGAAACATCCATTTTTCTGTTGATGGGGGTTGCTGACTGCCACTGAACTGCTTTTCAAAACAGGATCAATATGAGTTATCTCCTGATAGCCATGACTTGGCAATGGTGAAATGTAGTATCCCTGTACAGAACTTTTTAATTTGCGGGTTTACTTTTGAAATGATTGCTCATTTTGAGAAGCAGGTATCGTGTTATATACAATAGAAACAGGGGAAAATAAAATGAAATGTTCATTTTGAACCAAAGCACTTGTGAGGTGTGACTCACATGTGTGTTAATCAGTTAATAATACACAGTTCCCACCTTTACTTCCCACATTTCAGCCTTGACCTCGCTCAGAACTGGAGAATTTTCTCATTGACTTCCTTGCCAGGGGTCAGGTTGAGAGTTTGCTGTTAGAAAAGCTCATGTATAAACTTAAAACTTCCACTGTTTGAGTGCAGGCTAAAAAGTGGAGAATGTGATTGTGAAAGGGAAGTCTGGTTTCTTTTATGTAACTATTGTGGAATTAATTGATGTTTTTAATTTATTTTTATGAATGTAATTATAAACTGATATCTCAGAGACTGAAAGCTGCTTTTATGTTATATACAAGTAGCTACAAAGGTAGTTTTGCAGGCTTCTATGTTTAATCATTTGCATTTATACTCATTACTGCATACATATGGCAGAACTGAAGTGCAGAACTGTATTTCTAAGGCAACAGTAATTTTTTCAGACACTAATTAAGCCTATTAAAAGTACTGATCTTCTCTCGCTCACATTCACAGAATAAAGGCATCAAAGCAGCAATTTGGCATGTTGGATGGGAAATTACTAATTTTTTTTCACAGTTTTATGTCATGCATTTGCAAATATGTGTTCTTGAACTACCCTGGGCCGAATTCAATGAGATTCTCCTGGGACTGGACATGGTGAATTTGAAGAGGGGCACAGAGAACCACAGCTGTAGAGGTGGATCAGCTGTGTAGATGACCTTGGCTTTACAAGCTTTCCTCAGCTCCACAGACTATTTGAGTCCTGTGCTTGTTCCAGGCACTCTTGCCTCACCCTCATGGCTGTGTGAGAAGACTTTCCCCTACAGAAGCCATTAACGAGTTCAAGAAAGGTTTTAACTCTCCTTTTGGGGAGTCTTACACAGCCAAGAGCTGCTGACTTTGCAAGGTCCATCAAAAACAGATTTGCAGCGCACAGTGAGGGTAGCTGTAGGTGCTGGTGCCCTGTTCCCAGAGGCTGTCCCAGCCCTGAAGAACTGGAATGTCACTAATAGGCCACTGTTATTTTTTGGCGAGCTGCTGTACTGCTGGCTACCTCTATATTTAATGGTGGTGTAACTTAAATCAGAGCCCTGACGTTATTAACAGCATCGTGGACATTTAATTTGATTTAAGAAACACAGTCAGGGCCAGCCTCTCTTCTCAGTTACACTTGGGCAGCTCTGCTAGGACACATGGGTTTGCCTTCTGGTTGTCAGAGATGAGTTTTGTCATTCAGCTCCAAGTAAACTCAGATTTTAAAAACGCGCTGTTAGGGTTATTTGGGGGAGAGTAGTGGGAGCTGTGGCCTGTGGAGTAGAGATGTGCATCCAAAACAAAGGCTTGTAGGATAATTCAGGTTAAAAGGGACCTGGTGAAGTCTCTAGTCCTACTACCTGATCAGAGCAAGGTCATATCTGGCCAGTTTGCTCACAGCTTTATCCAGTCTTGTTTTGAAAACTTCCAAGGATGGAGGCACATCCTCCCTGGGCAACTGCTCCCCTGCTTGACTGTTAAAAGGTTCCTGATGGTTTCCAGTTTATCTTGTCTCCTCTTGTGCCTCTCATCCTCCCACCATAAAATTCTACAAAGCATCTGGCTCCATCATTTCAATGACCTCCTCATGGCACCAGAAAGACTGTAATTCACACCAATCCCAAAGGACAGCTGGGAATCACATCTAGGCTTCTTCTCCCACAAAAGGTTGGATTGGAACCACATGATTTTTCAAGGTTCCTTCCAGTCTGGGCTGTTCAATGACTGTTTAATGTGTGAATTTTCTTTTGCAAGTTCTTTCAAGCTAGCAGGTGCCCCTGTCCCCTAGTTTCGACCAACCTTCTCCGGTTCAAAGTGATTCCTTTTCAAAAGTCCTGTTCAAGGTCAGGCAGAATTGTTGTGGAGGTGGAGAGCTGCTTCCAAGTGGGACTGGGAAATTCCAGAAGGGATATTTCCAGTTTTCCTGTACCTGCTCTTCCAATAGGATGTCTCCAAGGCATACTGGGGCTTGTCTAAGTATCCTAGACACACACAGTTCTGGAAGAGTTTGACGTCATCATCCCCAGCTGAAACTGGAGTGAGAGTTTGAGGATGAAAGTCTCAGCTCAGCAAAGCCTTTAAGATGCTCCAAATTGCTTTGAAGGGTAGGGGTAGGTTGAAGTATCCTCTTTAAGCCAAAATCTGCATATAAATACTTCACCACCATGTGCTTTAAACCCATGGATTGTGAGTGTGCAGGCTGTGTCATAGTGTGGGTTTTTTTTCATGTTATATAAGAAAAAAATTACTTGTTTTTAAATTTAGATCATTGTTATTAGAACAGACTCCCTTGTAGGTAGTTTCATTTTGTTATAAAAGTGTCAACTCTTTATAGAGATAAGAACATCAATCTGTTTATGACTTTTTCTCTGACAAATATAACAAGAATTTCTCGCTATCTTGAAAATTAGTGATCTTCTTTGTCCTGAGGTTCAGTTATGCTGACCTCCCTGTCATAACCCTGACTATATTTCCAAAGTGTGTTTTCCCCTGTCACAGGAGAAATCTGTAGCATAGAAACAGAACTAGCTTTCCACAATTCATGGTAAAACAAAAAAAAAAAAAAAGAAAAGAAAATAATTCTGTTACCGTGACAGAACAGATGCTATATAGAAAGAATTGCCTACAGATACATTGTAAGTTAATCATATCTTTTCCAAAGTATATTGAAAAATTCTCGTTAATGTCTGAAATGAAATACTTATGATTACAGGAAATGAAATTACTTACAACATTTTTTTTCACAGCCTCTCACTCTCAACACACATTCCTTTTTGCACACACATACACACACACATAACTATTGTTAATTAAGACTGTCTCCATTATGGGGCTAATTAACAATTAGCATAAACATAATTAGCTGATGTTGACATTTAACTCATTACGTTGTTTAAATAATTTTCAGAAATTGCCCTTAGTGGC